>NC_092529.1:18030000-18673750 GCF_037038585.1 Patagioenas fasciata | reverse complement strand
GAAACAAATTTCTTTGGACAAGATATAAATGAGATTGGGCTGAGCACCTCATACACAGGTGGAGATAAGCACATTCATGTGAAAGAAGAGACGTGCTTTCAGTGCTGTTTCTCCCAATCTCTGCTGTCCTCAAGAAAAGAAAAAAAAAAAAAACAAACCGAAAAAAATATTGTGTAAGAAACAGAGATGGAGGAGGCAGGGAGTTAAAACAAACAGGTTATTATTTGGCATAAATCTACTCTAGTTCCTAAAGGAATGAATAAAGTAAAATGAGAAGACATTCAATACACCCAGCGTTCCCCTTTCACAATATTGGGCTGCTGCCCAGAATTGAAGGAGTGATGTGAGTTTGCCCACACGAGCCAAAAGAAATGGTTTTCACTTGATGATAGTCTCCTTTACAAGGTAACGATTACAGTGTTTGCCACTGATCACATCTAATTCTTGCCAAATCTCAGACTATTAAGTTTTTGTTTCTACTAGTTTTGAACAAGCTCGACTTCTCTTTCACTCATTTTCCTTGAGTGCTCCTTTTCTACCTGGCATTAAATCTCTCTTTGGACATTTACTCAATTAATTTGCCTTAATTAAATTGAGATTACTCCACTTAGGAAGAGAAGTGAACTGAAATCAAATTAAAGCAACTTTAATTTCGAAAAGTGTGCAAACACGGAGTTTTAATGAGGTTTAAATAATCCTTTTTAAATTCACACCTTTAGTTAATTTAATTCAACTGTCCTGAGGATCTCTGTATGGACATGTTCTATGTCAAGATGTATGTGAGAAAATGGTGAAGGGAAGAACAACACCCATAGAGGAAAAAGAAAAAATAAGATAAAAGCAATTCTGGCTACAGATCTCTACAACAGGATGAGATCACTTATTTTTTCTTCTTTTAAGTACCCTGCTAGCAACAACAGTGTGGGGGAGGAGGTGTGCATCAGTACACATCACCCACAGGACACCTTTTTCACCACTTACACAAAAGGGCAGAGCAATGAAAACACAGATCTGAGATCCCTTTGTCAAATGAAGAGGTGAAAAAATGACAGGGAAAAGAACATCAACAGCAACCAAGAAACAGGCAGAACTTGAATTAGACCTTATCCTAAGGTGAAACACTCCACCACAGGCATTTACAGAGACTACTAAGAAAACATCCAAGATACATGTAAAGGAATGACATCGTGTAACACTGCTGTGATGATCGTGTTGTCATACATAGTCATTGGGAAGCCTTTGAGTAGGCAGCATGGGTTGTCACTGCCCGCAAGGTGAAACTGAGAAGCAAGCTGGTTGTTTTCTTGAAACTTCCGCAAACTACCATGGGAAGGCTTGCTAAGCAAGAGGCAAACATGGTGCAGTATCAGCAGTCCTCTGGTTTTGACCTCCAGTTCTGGTATCAAATCATCTGTTACTAATAGTTGGTTGCAGCTGCAAATCTTTGGTTGATTGACTTGAATATTGCTCTAAACCTTTACCCATGGCTTGTCTTTCTACTCGCCATGAGCAGCCTCTTGGCACTGGAAGCTGCTCTCTGTGCTTGAGGGCATGTTCTCTGAAATCTTTCCTAGCTTATTTCTCAACCAAGTCCTCTGGCTATCATTTCTTCTTCTCCTGTGCGCTCTCCATCTGCCTTCAGACCATAAGGTTTGTTTTCTTCTCTCCAGTGGTATCTGCTCTTTCTGAATGCCTCTCAAGATACCCCATATGCCCACAAACCCTGGATGCTTGTATGCACGCGTGCTTCTGTGAGCTTTCCCTGATGTCCATCCATCTGCGATTCATCCCACCCAGAAAGCACAACAACCAACAACCTCCAACAACCCACCACATGTCGGTGAAGAGTGACACATGCAGGGCTTGCCAGTTCAGGCAGCACTTGCCAACAACTAACACAGACATCAGTGTCTAATATCGCTATTTTCCCACACCTCTGCACTTTTCTCTCTTTTTTTTTTTTTTTTAAACAAAAAAAAAGAGGTAGGGAGGCCAAGCACTGCAGAAAGCATCCATCACTGCACGCAGACCCATCACTCTCTGTTGGGTATTTATTGTCTTCCTTATCACTACCAGGAGCCCTGGCAGAGCTGCGCACTGCACAGCCTGCAGAAATCACTGAGCCTGCTTACGCACACGCTTATGTGCTGCTCTGAGTCAGGGCTTAAAGGCAAATGCATTCCTGAGTATGAAATAAGTCTATATATGGCACTGGAAGCTGTGCAAACTGCAACATTTACTACCTCTTCACTAACTCAAACTGTCATTTTGTGCAGATTAGACACTGACAGCAAAATAAAACTCTAGAGTCACATACTAATTCAAAGACAATTTCAAATTAGGCAAATAAATCCCTGTCCAAAACTTTCCTTCAAATATAATGAATCACTGGCTTAGTTCAGGCATTCACATCCTCAGCTCCAAACAGCAGACATTTCATTTTTTCCCCTCACTCCCCCAATGTAACAAGTTAGTGAAACACGAGGTTTATGTCCAAGTCACACCCACATAATCCTGTTCATCACTAATTTGAGGCATAATTTATTTAAGTTCTAGTAAAAACAAATACTAGAGGGGGGCGGGAGGGAATAAAATAGCATTCAGGACAACACAAAAATGCTGAGCCCTTAAATAATCCAAGATCAGCACTTGTATTCACAGACCCCGGCAGAAAGAGATTTCTAGCAAGCCAAGGGCACTGGGAATAAATTTTGCCTCTCTCCCCAACACAAAAGGCAGAGGCACAATCTATTTGTACCAATTGCAGAACTTACACTGGGAAACCACAGGGAGCAGGTTGATTGTGAGATTGTGAGGAAAAATAACACTTGCTACAAAGCAATTAAAAACAGCTCTCAGGAGTGATCGGTCTTTTGCAATTTACTTAAAACAAACAGGTTTCCCTAAAAAGAATGGAAAAAGAAAAAAAAATATCAAAATCGCTCAGCCTTCAACACAAACCCTTGAGTCCCTCTGGGTTCTTCTAAAACAAGAGCCTGCAGTATATTTTGCAGCTCTGTAAAACCTGTGGTTTTACATTCATGTGAAGAACTCTCCCTCCTCGCAATGACTAGCATAAATAAAATGAAAATATTTTGCAGTAATTTCCACACGGGATCTCAAACAATTGCCAAATGTTCAGGAAGGCAGGGAAGGGTCAACCTTGTGCTTATACGGAGTTGGGCACATGGAAATGCTCCAAGTCGCTGCTACCTGAGCACCTCCCAGGGATCAAACAGTGCGGTGGAAAAGCCTCACACCTGATTTCTGAGGTGGGAAAACAAAGTCCGATTTGTTCAGAATTTTATAGGAGGCCAATGTGAGCTAGAAAGGGCAGCAAGCTCCATGCACTGAGTAATGCTGACCCTTCACAGAACTCACCCACAATACTTTTCTGAATTAAAAGCAGCATTGTGGAACATTGTCACCAAAACTGCGCTTCCCTTTGGCACCAAAGGCTGGCGGTGTTCCACTCGCCAAACTGGGACCCATGTGGCAGCAGAACCTGCTGGATCCCACTGCAGCCACCTCCTTCCCCAGCACCCAGAAATCACAGTATCACAGTATGTTTGGGATTGGAAGGGACCTCGAAAGATCATCCAGTTCAATCCCCCTGATGGAGCAGGAACGCCTAGGTGAGGTCGCACAGGAACGTGTCCAGATGGGTTTTGAATGTCTCCAGGGAAGGAGACTCCACAACCCCCCTGGGCAGCCTGGTCCAGTGCTCTGTCATCCTCACTGAGAAGAAGGTTTGTCTTAAATTTCAGTGGAACCTCTTGTGTTCCAGCTTGATCCCATTACTCCTTGTCCTGTCATTGTTTGCCACTGAGAAGAGCCTGGCTCCATCCTCGTGGCACTCACCCTTTATATATTTATAAACATTAATAAGGTCACCCCTCAGTCTCCTCTTCTCCAAACTAAAGAGCCCCAGCTCCCTCAGCCTTTCTTCATAAGGGAGATGCTCCACTCCCTTAATCATCTTTGTTGCCCTGCGCTGGACCCTCTCCAGCAGTTCCCTGTCCTTCTTGAACTGAGGGGCCCAGAACTGGACACAATATTCCAGATGGGGTCTCACCAGGGCGGAGTAGAGGGGAAGGAGGACCTCTCTCGATCTACTGACCACCCCCCTTGTAATACACCCGAGGATGCCATTGGCCTTCCTGGCCACGAGGGCACAGTGCTGGCTCATGGGCATCCTGTTGTCCACCAGGACCCCCAGGTCCCTTTCCCCTACACTGCTCTCTAATATGTAATTTCCCAACAAAGCCCTCTCTGCCAGGAGACACAGGCATTTTGGTGAGAAATGCATCACTGCAGGGAAAGCAGCCAGGCTTCCCTGCCCAGCCAAGAGCTGTCCGGGCTTTCTGCCAACACCAGCCAGCACCAGCTTACAGTATGGCTAAGATGGGTTTTTCAAGATGGGAAAGAGCTCCCAGCCAGACAGGGTTGGTTTGGTCATGAAATGCTCAGTGCATTCTCCTGGCTAAGACATTGGTGCTATAGTACTCTCCATTTAATGAGAAGAAAAACCTCCTGAAGAAGGGAGATGAAGGAATAAGGTTCTATCAGACCACACAGAACTAAAGACTGCCTGAGCAAGGGCCACATCACCAGAAACCAGCACTTTCCATAAGGAAATCAAAGTTGGCAAGTCCAGGATAGGATAAGAAATCAGTAAGTAAGAAATAAAAATAAGCACATTCTGCAAATTGCATAGAGGAAGCTGGTAGCAGCACAGAGGCAGTTCCATGACCAGCCTTTGGCATCCTCCAGCAAACACCTCTTTGCCTTTCAGACAGCCTGGAACAACTCTCAGCCACCCAGCAGTGACTTCACAAGGGAGGAAAACCACACAAGGGCCTTGTGAATTAGGAAGAGGCTTTTGTAAAGGATATTAAAGCTCATGCTTTGGAGATTAAGTCAGTCTTTATCTGTTAGAGATCAGGATGTGGCTAACAGTAGGGGACAGATTATCTGCATCTGCCGACTGGGGAGGATTTACACCTTCTGAAGCATCTGTGCTGGCTATTGCCAATACCACCCTTTAGCCTAAGCCAACATGCTACTACAGGCAAGAAAATAAAAGCTTTCTAGCCTGCATACAAAGGCTCTCGAGTGGTAGCATGTAGGACTTTTCAGGAGACCTTAAATTATTTGGAAGAACAGAAATGAAATATTGATTGTACTGGGCCTTGCAGAAGTTAATTTTTCAACAGCAAAAACATGGGCTGGCTTTGGCTTGTGAAACCTGCCAAAGAAACACCCATCTAAAGTCATTTAATATCTGCCAGGAGATCTGCAAAGAGCCGCCCTGAAAACATCCTGAATTTCTACAGGTTTCCTTCAGGGGGAAAAATGTGCACACAAAGTTTCTGTTCAGGAATAATGAAGAATTCAGATCGTCACTCAAGCCACCCCTCTATTAATTAGCTGCTATAAATATTGAAAGTAGCTGTTCCTTGGGAGAGGGTAATGGTGTAGCCATCTCTGAGGTGCTCATGTGCGCAGTGGATGAGACTGTACACTCTGCACAAGGTTACAGCAATTGCACAATATATTTACAAGCACTTTAAATTAATCTACCCCAAGTTCTTTAAACTGTGTCCTCACCAATCAAATTACTTATATCCATTTCTAGTTACAGTACCAAAAACAAACAGCATATTAAATCTCCAGAAAGCTGTTTCAGAGCCTATCTAAACTGCTATAGAAATAAATCAGTCCAAATATTCTCAAAATTCATCTTCCAGAAAAGCTGATAATCACATGCTCGTAAAAAACAAATGCTCAACTAGAGTCAGTTTTGTAATATATTAATTAACATAATTTTCATCTGCAGTGACAACAGGCCATCTGCTACTCTGGCATCAAGAGAGACTGAGTTTCAAGGCAGTTTAAGCTGCTTCTTTTTGTGCATGGCTGATTTTCATCTGAAAACTAAGCAAGAGTTGCTTATCTCTTTTCAGGTAATCACTTTCTGACAGGCAGCAAACAAACTTTTTTGACCGGTAACCCAAATCCCCCATATCAGCTGCTCTCAGCTCGCTGCTGGTACTCGACAGTCAGTTACTACAATATCCATGCCAGGGATCCTGGCTCAGAGAGTACTCAAATAGGAAAAACCATCTAAAGAAACAGCCAGTACGACTTCCTCTGCAATAAATTACATGCAAGCTTCAATGGTAGAAGTTATTATTTGCATTATCAATAATACGTGCCTAGAGGCACAGTATTTACGACTGGACACCTCTACAGACACAATTGTCTCTGACACAAACTTGCTGAACTATAGTCAACTGGCAACCTCAGATATTTTATTTTTATTTCAGAGGGAGTAAAAATGCCAACAGAAAACCATCTCTATTTGTCCTGACTGCCTCTACCTTCCAGGCTCACTGTAAATATGGAAGAATACAAAAATTTGTGAGGTTTTCCTAACTGCTACTGTCACCCACAGGCTCCCATAACTCAAAATGATCATTTATACTTCTCTCAAACAGCACCTGAATCTACAGAGCCCCAGGGTGAACAAGCATCATTTTTGCAAAGAAAAGGGTTTAGGAAAATCACCCACATACTGGGCAATAAGCCTCCTCAACCTAAATAAGAAATAACAACCTTATCCTTAAAAAGCACTTTCATTTACTCTCCTATTTATAGCTTAATTATGTAAATGAGGAAGTTATTTCAAGACAGATCTGGTAAGCTGCAATGATTTTTATAAACAGAAAATCCCTTGGAGGATGAAGGTCAGTCTCCAGCTTTGAATCCAAGATGAGAAATTACGACCAGCACCCAGCTCTGCAGGCCAGAATGTTTCCTTTGACTGTCCACACCTCACTGAAACCCACACTGGGGTTTTGAGAATCGCTCCACGTTGACTTTCCTTGAAGTCATCACCCAATTTGGAGATCTGCCAACCCCCCTTCACCTTGGTGTTTGCCATCCAGCTGGTCCCCAAATCATCACAGACCCTAAATTCTTGAGAGAGTGGCATGTCTGTAAAGTCGGTAAGACACTGGGCAATCTGGTGGTAATATATATGGCAATAATAACCATCATTGACAACCATAACCAGAGCACCAGGGAATGTCTCCAGGCTCCGACACAAAACATTTTCCAAACAAAACCTTACAGTGCTGATAAAGGTCATTTACCACAAATCAATATTTGGAAACAGACTACTGAGTGCAGCAGATCAACACTGGTGATGATGGTATTTACTTTCATTAAAAGTAATATTTGCAATAACAGAGCATTATTTTATGCTACACATGACACATGCAAGGAAACCTAAACTATTTAAATGTAAATCAGAATGTTCATATTTGACACCAAGATTTTACCATTCATTATTTACCAGAAGTATTAAAGGATTTTCTTTGCCAATTTTAGCATGCAGTGAACCATGCATGTTTTTCACCAGACATTCAAGCAGACCCTGCGCTAGCTCTCGCCTGACCCTTTACAGTCTCCTGTCCCCATCCCATAGATTACATTAATCCTCTTGTTTGTTCTTTCTTTAATTAAATGATACAATCTTTCAGGCAGTCTGCACACAGATATCAGCAGATGAAACTTACAAAACCCAAGCGTGCTCACAGGAATAATCTTTACCATGTTAATTAGCCACCAAAATAACAACGAAACAGAACCCCAGATTATTAAGGGTAGAAGTACATGGAAATTGTCAATATAACAAACCCAAATTTCCCAAGGTCCAGATTCTGGTTGTTGCCTCTCATCACCAATTAGCATGGAAATAAATGACCTGACAAAGCCAAAAGAATGTCTAATTTAGAAGGTTTTTAATGGGCACTCAGACAGGTTGAAGTAAAGTTGATCCTCCCTGGTAACAAAAGGCTTGCAGAATCCCCACGATCCCTTCAGAAGATGCATTATAATAAAAGGCCTTGATGGATTTTGATGGATGATGCAAAGAACTCAAATAACTACCTTCCACTTCTGATTTCTCTCCTTCTTCAATAACATGATTAATTATGCAATAATCTCTGAGAAACTGGTCACTGCAACAACTCAACCACCAGCTTTTAGTTATTATCCCAAGGGAACTATAAAGTTTTTTTGATCCACTAATGATATTTCAAAAGAGAACAGTTTCGTCTTTTAAGAAAAAAAAAGATTACAGAAATTCTTCAAAGCGTTGCCTTTATAGCAATTAAAAAGTGACAGCCTGTTAGAGAACAGGAGGATACATGCTATTTTTATACGCTGCTAAATAGGCAATGCCAATACAAATCAGAGCAGTGGCCTGACTAGCACATATCCCCAAGAAATGCATAAGTACAAATCTGCCCCAAGACTATTTCCCGTGGGTGAGCCAAGCCTCACCAGGTCCTACACCCATCCTCCCCAGCACAGGGAGGTGAAGGGTTGGGCTGAGGGTAGTTAAAAGCATGTATGCTGGAAAGCCACCTTAATAAAAGGAAGAGAGGTAAAGCATGATGTACTTTCTGGCATTTTCCCAAGCACCCGTGCTAATGCCACTCTCCGTGAGTGGTCAAGTGAGAGGCAGACAGACCAGCTTGGATGCTGCCGTGCCTATCTGCTGGGGCTGGCACAGGGACCTGTACAAATTAAAGTTTCTTATGAAGGCTTTTAACCACCAACGCAGTGAGGTTTGAAGTGTTGGAGGGAAGAAAACGAAAATGATTTCATTAAGTTCTGTGGCAGTATTATATAGGACACGAGCCTTCCTGGCCCTGTAGGGATCTGAACTAACGACCATAAGGTCTCTTCCAGTTTCACATCTCAGACACACAGAAGTGGAAGCTTTCACAGAGCAGCTAATGAACAGCCAACAAGATCGATCTTTATCCTTCACCAAGGGCAACAGCATAGTAGCTCAGGAACGTTACATTTACTCTGAAGTCCAGACAGCTTTTAAACAAAATATTTGAAAATATAATGTTTGATTGACAAAGTTATGAACTTCAAGTGCTTTGTATAAAAGAACAACAGTTTGCATTTAGTCCTCTAATGCTGATGGTGTGATACATTTAGCCTTCTTCATAATTCAAGGCAGTACATGTTTTTGCTGTTAAGGACATTGTTAATTCGAAATCTAATCATTTGGAGAGAAGTCATAAGTGCTTTCAAGTGTTTTCACAGCCACATTTCCATAGTCTTACAAAATATTCAGAAGCCTCTCCTTCAAAAGGTCCACACAAACAGAATAGATCCAACCAGAATTCACCACACCATGGCAGCACTTCTATACACAAAAGAAGCTGATAAGAGAGGACAAAATGATATTTTGTATTGCAAACATAACTATTTGCCACCTGTAACAATGTCACATATTCTTAACAAGCAATTTGAATACTTGAGTGCACTGCAGGACCTCAAACCGTGGTTACAGAACACCAGGGTCTCCAACAAAGATCAGCAAAGGATTACAGCTTCCTTGTGCCTGGCTCCTTCTCTACCCCCAGTCAAACACGTCTAAAAGCCACTTACTGATTAGTCACCCAGGGGTGCCCATCAGCGTGATCACCTAGATCCATGGCAGCACACTTCAGTCACTATCGCTGTGCCACAGAGCTAAGTGGCTGCAAAAGAAGAAAAAGCTTCATGCTGTGTGATATTTCTACTGATGACAAGGCTTTAAAAATTTAAAGCACGTGAATAAAAGCTTTTGTGGTCAGACAAATGGCCCATATGCTGGCAATTAAATTATATACAAGCAATATGGTTGATTGTCAGCAACCAGAATACGAATGGAGTCTTTCTGACTTTCAGAAACTTAGCTGGAGCTCCACACACTTCTGCAAGTCACAGCAGCCGCAGCACCTAGACAGGTCTCCGAAAAGAGGGATTCTCCTCAATGGGCCACCATGCAAAGGCAGAGTTGTCCATGCACACCTCCTCGAAGTCAAAGCTGTACTGTGCAAGGTCTCTCAGGGCTTTCCCGTCCTGCACACCTGCTTCTTGAATCAGTCTTCACATCCTTTGGCCTGCAGTTCCAAAGCACGCCGGACCAGAGTTTGGTTTTTCCTCCGGTCGAGCTGGCTCCATGCTCACTCCCTACTGTAGGGAGCTGAGACACAAGCCAATTGCAAACACAAAACAAATCCCTTCCAAGATCATACTTGCTTTAATTTCTTGCTTATTGCAGCAACCCTGAATTTACAGATGTTACTTGCCCAGGAAAAGGAGTTCGGAATTTTTTTTTCTGTTTAGATATATTTCAAATAGCAAACCCTTGTGTTTTCCACACATAATTAACTGTCATTTCTGTCGCCCATTCAGACCACACTGCTTTACTAAAGCACATCATTAACAAAAGTGTCAGTTGACTAAATTGACATGCTCCAAATGTTCCTTATTCCTCAGAAAACAAATCTGGTAATAAAACTGCCTCTACTAAAGACTAAGCTAAATTCATGGGTAAGCTTTACCCTGAATACATACACTGTCATTTCACACACAGACGTACCGGTGTCACCCAGATGTTGCTATGTTTGTGACACTTGTCAAGACAACAGTGACATCTGAAATACATGTACTGAATCTGCACATTCATAAACACAGACATGCAACTCCCAGGCATTGGCTCAGCCTATGTTTTGATTCCCAGCATATAGCTGGTGTCTGTTTAAACTTAACTTTGTGTTTCACATTGTGGTTGATAAATAAGACATGGCACAGCATGACTAAAAGCTTAATTCCACCCCCTGTAGCACACACCATCTCCCTGCAATTAAGACAGGTCCCATACAAAGCCACAGAAGAACTTCAGTCACGGCCAAGAAAGGTCTAACAAGGAGAGACACCATTTTTCATACAAGAGCCCTGAACCAGAAACACTGAATCACACCAGAAAGCTTTCCCATTACATCACAAAGTTACCATTTCAAATCCTGTGCTCAAAAGTGAAATAATTTCCTTTTCATTTCCTGAAGACATGGGGGGGAAAAAAAGTCTCTCCAAAGGAAGGAAGTATTCCTATTATAATTACAGTTCGGATTCATCTCAGTTTTGCAGAAACATAGAGCCCTTGGTTTGCAGATTTGTGATTACTTGGAAGATGAAACTGAAAAATGAGATGGTCAGACTCCTGGGTACAGAAATAATTGCTTTTATGTTGGATGGCTTTGCTTAATTTCAGAGAAAGGTAAACTCTAATAAACTGTACTCCTTATCACACTTCCAAATGTGGGATGTTACAGTTCATTTAAGGTCTCCTTCCTTATCTATGCCTTTCTTCAATATCACTCAATCATAAAAACTCATTTCGCTTCCCTTCTTATACCAAATAGTAGTTGTTCTTGTTGCTGCTGAAGAGACATTAGAGTCTCTATGGGAGTAAAATATGCAAAACTGTAGGAACTGTAACTTGAATTCCCTTAAGACCACTACACAATTTTTGGACTTGAACACTTCCCCGGGAGAATTCCACATGCATGCAAGTCAGTTATGTGGCTCACATCTGAAGTTAAATCATTCCTCCCCATCTGAGCAAAGAGCAGCATACTATCCCAGCTGTAAATACAAGACATTTTGCTACCTACCATACAGGCTAATAAGTCTGGCAAAAGTTTCATTATTTTAAAGAACAGAGCCATCACTGAAAATTTCCTAGAGTAGCAAGGAGACGGAGCAATTAGGGACAAGCCAGACACCACCAACACACTACAGAGTTCCCAAAGATTTGCAAAAGCTTTCTGACCACACTTTGGTGGTTTTTATTTTTCTGTAAAAATCAGAGTGATCTGCCTCATGAACACACAAAACAAACACAACACCAAAACAAATAATAAGGGAGTGAGATTAAATTGCTGATGGATGTTGCTGGTAAAACTTCTGTGCAAGCCAACCTTCTGCTCTCTTCAAACGGTCTTTACCACACTGGGATCATTTGTTAGGCTGCAGCCGCTGCCAAACCACAAGACGATACCCTTGACAGTAACACAACTCATTACACGCTGATTTATGGAAAGAGAGCTCAGAGGGGCCCAGCACACAACCTAGGAAAAAAAAACAACAAACTCCACCAATTCCATCCAAGGAAGTGACATCTAATAGGTTTAAGCATTTTATAGTAGCCTTAAGTGTGCTCCTACAAGAGGCAGGGAGGATGTGCTTATTCAGAAGGAAAATTCACTACTTCTATCTCCCAGTTCACTTTATTATACAGCAGCCTGTAGCAAATGCTCTGTTTGAAGACTGGCAGCAGTCTCCATGAGAACATTTGGGCATGGGTGCTCGCAAGGAGAGAGACTAGCACATTTTGAGAACACCTTGCAGACCAAGCCAAAACACTTAACTTTAAGCTGTGAAGATTTTACACCTGACAAATACTCAGGTCACAGCAGAAAACACTCCTCCTTGTCTTCTGCCCATCTTCCCTGCTGACTCCCATACCTGGCCACCAACTCTTCCTTCTTTGCAGCCAGAGCTGTTCCCCACACAGCTCGCATCACCTGTGGGTGCAAGTGCTGGGAACAGTTGGGGACATGCATGAGGCCAATAAGAGGTAGGGATCAGTCTGCAGGGAATTAAAAGTGACTTCTGGCCTTTCTTTTCCTCCCAATGCCTCCTTGCCTCAGCTCGAGGTCTACCAAGGTGTTTTGCCCCACAAGCCTCATAGCAGCACAGTGTCGTGTAATCCCCAACGATGACCTGTACATCCCAGCTGGGCACACGCACCACGCACTGCAGCAGAGCTCTGCTGGCATCTCTTCAGGTCACAGCACTGGTGGCCCTCGCACCCCTTCTCCCATGGGAAGGGCTCTGCTACCTTGGCTCCTGCTCAAATGTTTCCCAAGCAACTGCCACAGGAAACAGCAAAGGACTTTAGATACCTTCAGCGTTGCCCACAGACAAGATGCCCACGTGCTTTTCCAGGAAAGCCATAGTCAAGAGGGGGCAAATACCTGCACAGACATAGTGTGCCTGCACCCCTCACAGCCAAATCAGAGAGTTTTTTCTTCCCCTTTTAAGTTTCCAAAGACAAATTCAATTGTCCATAAATGCCTCCCAAACCCACCCCTCACACAAACTCCTCCTGGGGCTTCCAAGAGCCCCGTGGTAAAGGAAATTTAATAATGCTTTATTGAAACGAGTTGGTATAGATCAGTCAAGAATGCTAAATGAGACAACACCCAGCACACCAAGCCATCTTTTAAGAACAAACACATGTATGCTTCCAGGTATTAGTTATTAATATAAAACACGCATTTTATCTGATACTTTGTCCAGGAGTTTAAATTGAATGTCAGTCCATGAAAATTATGAACCTGGAGGTGGTGTGGGGAAAACAAACAAAGCAACATGACAACTTCATGTTTTAAAAAGCACACTATCAATTTGGAAGGAAAAAAATGTACATTTCATTTTGTCCAAACTGATGGAGCAAGCAGCAAAAAACGTGATTTATTTCAAGTATGTGCACACACAGTGCATACAGCTCTGCCTAAGAGCCTTCCCCCTCTCCCCTGCCCCAACTGGTTAGGAATCTTCTACCAAAGAAATTAAAATGAGTATTAAATCTTTAAACAGCTTGTGTTTAAAGAATGGTGTCAATGAAAACAAGTCCAATTAGTCAATCAACATACGAGAGCTCTCGTTTAAAGTTATTTAAAGTGACAATATTTAAACTTTTTATTATAGGCGAATAAAATCTTGTCATGTTATTATTACATGTTATTACCATCAGATAAATTAATACACACTAATTGCAACTCTTGACTACAGCACTTTGATTAAGACGGAAAAAAAAATAAAATTATTAAATCCCAGTAAGAAACGGCAAGGATTTACAGCTCTGTAGCAGCAGTGTTAGGAAGAGCACGTTAAATCTCAAGACGGATGTTCCCCTATGCAAACAAAAAGCTCAGTGACAAGACCTTTACAACTTTTTTATACATTTTTTTTAAATCATTTTTCTTTTATCTTTTTACAGCTGTACTGTTGCAGTTCGCAACATCAGGCAGGCAGGCAGGCACGTACAAAACCACACACACTTCAAAAACGTGAAACACTTCCTCCCGAGTGATGCCACAGTAATCAATATTTGGCTCAAAGGGGTGCACCTAAATAAAAGTTTAACTTTTTGTAGTTTAAAAGTCTGATCTATTTTTATTTATGCAGAGCAAAAGATGGTCGGCCAAGCAGTTTCCTGCAAGCAGATCGTTTTTTCTTTCCACATGGTAAACATGGTCAAAAAATCATTAAAATCCTGAGATTTTTGAAGCTAACCTTCACAGTAGCTCCAAACTTAGTATCTGAAATGGAATAGGGGAAGAAAGCAAAAAGGACACTGGGAAAACAAGATGTGCAAAGCCTCTACAATAGCTGGAGTGTAGTGTCACTGCAGCAACAGCCTGGGTGGTATTAAAATATTTCAGCTAACCCACCGCAGATTACAGATCTCATTTAGCACTGAAATAGATTTGATCTTCTCTCCAGGTACCTATTACCGCACTGCTTATGATAACACAACACTTGACAAAGGTTGATAGACACCCCTTAATTAAAAGAGATTGAAAACGTACCTAAAGGAGCACAGTTGCCCACAGAAAAACAAACAAACAAACAAACAAACCCCAGTGCCTTCCTTCATAAATTTGGAACACTTGTATGCAGAGGATATGGATAGTCTTTTCCCCCACTTTAACTGAAGTTGGTTCACTTGCGGTTTGCCAGGAGCTGCTCAGAAGTCAGCCCTGCCGTGCTACAACCCTTCCCACACCAGCTCCTCAGCCAGAAGTTACAAAAAGAAAATCAACTTGCCTTAAGCATTGCCAATGGACATCTCTTTTGACACACTTCTGCCTCTTTTAGGCATAATGCTTGGAAGTTTCATCATCCTTCCAGCTCCACATTTAAAAGGCATCTCCACACTCGATGCTTTGGAAACCTGACCTCATCACTGCTGAGAAATAAATACCAACTTGTATTGCCTTTCCATCCCTTCCCCAAATGATCATGGAGAAGCCTTGTGCCTGCCACTTCATGAGATGCACTGCAACGTTGAAGTTCAAATTTATGACAGAGGGTATCACGATTACCAGTTTATGTAAGGGGTGATGAACTTGGATGTGTAATCTAAATTCAAGGGGAAATTTTGCTGCCTGACATTGCTTTTTTAATAGTGAAACATGTTCTTCCACTCCCTGCAAACAAGTTGTCACCATTTATTGCAGGGTCACAATGAAATCCTACAAGGTCACCTGAGAGGCTGATCAGTGCAACACAGCAGTCCAGGCTGCATGCCCCCTCCTCATCCTGGTGGTATTTTACAAGGCAACAGTGATGTGATGCTTTGCCTGAGTGCTCCCAGCATTTTTGGAGCAGATTTGGAAAACACAAAACTCTGTAACCAGATCTCAAAGAAAAAAATGAAGAAATAAAATAGAAAAAAAATCTCTTAGAAGAGAGGGGAAAAAAAAAAAAGCAAGCTGTGAAGCTCAGGCAGGACAGCCACATTTCCAGTGCACGGCTCAGAGCCAGGGAGCAATGCTGAAGTCTGAACACCAGGAACTGCTGGATGGGATCCAAGGGCTTGGGTTACACAGGTCAGGCGTGATGATCTAACAGTCCCCCTGACCTCAAGTCAGTAAACCACAATAACTAAGCAAGATTTTATAAATTAAACATATGCATAGGGCAGAAACAAAGGATCTTCTGAACCTTGACTCAAAAGTTCTTTCCTAAAGGGAATAGTAAACATTTTTAGAACTACACTTGCAAAAGACAGATGCAATCCAGAATAGCGTTATTAAGCCTTAAGATTTTAAGTGTCTCACTGTAGGAGGGATGAGGTACCGAGGGGAAGAAAAAGAGCTATTTCCAACATAGAGGGTGTAATTGTACCTTTGACCACTTTTGCATTAAGGTCTCGAGGTTATTCAGGTTGAGTTCTGGCAAGTAGGTAACAGACATGGGCTATTAACAAAGGAACTGTGAATCCCAGTACATGCATAGGTATAATCTTACTAGCCAGTATTTACTATATTTAATAGATTTTAAATACATTTATAGTATATATAGATACGCATATTAGATATATACATGCTATATACCATAGTATACCTAATTTATACATAATACAATTATATAGTATTTACTTCTAGGCAGTGGCTACACAGAAAGCCTACTGTTCCAGTAATCCTTTGGGTACGAGTACTCACGATAGGGAAAACATAATGAAAAATAAATCTTTTGGACCATTTGAAAAATCATCCATTTATCTTGCTGACACAGTGATAGGTGACGCTGTCATTTAGAAAACCGAACAGTCTGATTTGGAGAAGGTGTCATGCTTCACTTTTGCAGCATGAGCCATTTGTTAGGGAAATAACGCATCAACTTTGCTTCAGAAAAAAAAAAATAAATAAAAATTAAGTGGCTTTGTTACTTCACTTGAATACTTAATGACACCGTCTTTCAAACAAATGGTCTCGGCTCCTAATTTCTCCTCTCTCCTGGTATTTTGATGATGCAACTTTTTTTTAAATGTTTTCAGCACCGAACGAGATGTCAGTTTGCTATAGCAGCCATCGATGTCTCACCTTGGTGGTGTCCAGTAACAGCATCACCCCAAAAATACGCACATGCACTTGTTTGTTATTCACTGCAAAGGCAGTGAGCTTCCACCTCTGCTTTCCCCCTCTGGAGGAAGGAGGGATATTTGCTCAAAGGGAGACAAACCCTCTTATACACATTCATAGACTGTGCAACAGCTAAATGATACAAACCCCATATACAAACCCCAGCCTCACCACCCGAAGTGGGTTGGAGGTACTTTCAGCAAATACCACAATCCCAATGTTCATAATCCAGACTGCACCCTCCAGTTCCCCAACAGCTGTCAGCAATTTAAGAAGTCAGGTTTCCCCAGATCCTGGGCAAGGACATGCTTCTCCCTCCCTCTTTGGTGCTTTCTTCACATACCACCATCTGGCAGGCTGAGCACATACTGAAACTGCCCTTTTGAAATAAAGGAAGCAGAAACCAAGAGTCAAGCCGTGCATTTCCAGCCTGAGGGTGAGAAGAACAGCCTTTTTGCAGCTCCCTCCTTTCCAAACCATTACTGAACAGCCGTACCTTTGCACATTGCAGCGGTGGGAGCCCAGCCCTCACACCCCTGTCCCACCGCAGGTGAGAGGTGAAATTCCCAGCTCAGCAGCTCGGATGCTTCTCCCCGGGGCCACTAACACAAATCAGGTTGACTCCACATCATTCTCCCCTTCCATTCCTCGCAGGCTCTTCTCGGTGACAACCAATGATAGGACAAGGGGCAATGGATACAAACTGGAACACAGGAGGTTCCACTTAAATATGAGAAGAAACTTCTTCTCAGTGAGGGTATCAGAACACTGGCCCAGGCTGCCCAGGGAGGTTGTGGAGTCTCCTTCTCTGCAGCCATTCAAACCCGCCTGGACACCTTCCTGTGGAACCTCAGCTGGGTGTTCCTGCTCCATGGGGGGATTGCACTGGATGAGCTTTTGAGGTCCTTTTCAATCCCTAACATTCTGTGATTCTGTGATTTAGCAATTAGTTGCTTGCCTTCTTTTTCTTTTTAAAATGCACCTGGCAAGACATGTGCCAAAGAGTCAAGGTGCCCAACCCAGCTCACTCCAGGACACCCTTCAGGGTCAGATGATGAGACATCCCCCTCGACAGCCCGTGCCACCTTGCTCTACACCATTCACATCCATTTTGTTTAAACAACTGATCTTGCCACTTTTACAGCTTGTGCTATTCTTTCTTCATTAAATACACCCCTCCTTGGAAAACCATTTACTCTAGCAGGAACATCACACATTCATTACTGGCTCAGACAGCAGCCTATAATGTTGACAAATGCTATAATGATTGGTAAAACACTTACTGGTACATCAGGCTTTGGGCTTAATTTCGAACACGCTGACAGCGCACAGTGATAAATATGATATTTATTTGTACTTGAGCAGTAACAGCACACACAAGTGGCCTCTCTGTGTCCAGGTAATGTCAGCTGTAGCTCGAGGATACTCCAGATCAGAGATCACTTTCCCATTTCTTACATGGGGAATGCACTGCTTTTGAGGAAGAAAGTTCCTTATTTAAAGGAAAGAATTTCTGGCAAACAGCAGGATAGAAAGTGGTGTGCTTGCTCCTCTGGCACACAAGGAGAAAGGGTCCAACTCAGCAGTGTCTGGCTGAAATTAGGAACTCGAGCCCGGGCATCCAGCCGTGCAGGTGAACATCCCCAGCACGGGTCACTGACCACTCCGTAATGAGCTGCTATCGTGTCCTTTCCCCTCTTCATCCAAACATTTCAAGCTTGGCATAATCCTGATGTGGAGCAGCAGCTTTCCAGAGGCCTGAAAAAGACCCCTCTAGATTAAACAACAAAGTCATTTCTTATTTTGCAGTTGCCTGTAATCTAATCATCACAGTGGTACATTAAAACTTGTCCTTCTCAGTTTATCAAGGCCACAGCCTATATGTGACCAGTGAAATCATCCCATCTCAGAGGCAAATACACACTCTTTCCACCACTGGGGCACAGGAGTGGAAGGATAGCCGTCCCATGGGAGATCCGTCCCCGTGGCCAACTGGGCTGCTCCTCCTCATGCAACAGAATGGTTACTGCTCAGCTGGGCACGGCAAAAACCCACCTGTATTCATATCTTATGGATGCCAAACATAGGTATTTAGTTACAAAAAAATTTGTTTCAAGTGAAGGTCCACAACTGGGTAAACCCATAACATTGCTGTACAGTAAAGAAAAAAAATCTTTCCTCATGTAACACTGGCTCACAACAGAGAACTATCTTTGCATGAGTAATTCAGAACAGGTCTGCATTTCAAAACCAAGCAGCAAACAAAAGATTCTGCCATTTTTCCCACAACATTTTGGTGGGATGATAAATAAGTTCAAAGTATTTCCTAGGCTTTCTCAAGCTGTTTCTGAACATGCACCCCAGGAAGTTAGCGCACACATATAGAATCACATAATATCTCAAGCTGGAAGGCATCCATAAAGATCATATAGTCAGCACTTGTGAATGTCTGCTTTTACATTCACAGCTCACTCAGACTGAACAACCTCCATTGCAAGCCATAGCAAGACTGAGATCCCATGTCTTGGGAATTTGGCTACAGTCTTGAGCATCTCTGCCAGAAAAGGACCAGGATAATGTTATGGATGATGACAAGAACGGAGTGCACAGTGAAAGGCAGGTGGCCACTTCTTCATCTCCTCTCTACTTTTTCCTGGGTCAGTCTTGGAGTTCAGAGAAGTGGAAAATTAGAGAAGTAACCAAACACTATTAAAAGCCAGAGCCCAAGAGAAGCAGAGCTATGTTTCCCTGAAACGAGTGGATATTAGTTTTCTGACAGTTTAAATATTATATTCTGCTTACTGACTGTCAGTAAATTTACAAATAGTTGGCAGCTTGGCTTATGACCAGGACCCAAAGGAATGTTGACTGTAGCAATTTAATGGCCTGTTCCTATCAGCAACAGCAGCAACATTTAAAATACTTCTCATTGCTAGTGAATTTATCTTAAAAAAAACCCAACAGCAGAAGAGATGCTAGTTTTACATCTTTCACCCTGCTGAGGCCTCATATTAGATCATTATTCATTCCACACACACCCCCAACCACTTCTCCAAAGCTTTGAGTTTTGCTTTGTTACAACTGCTAGGATTGCAAACTCAGTAATGAAAATAGACATCATCTGGCTATATATAAAAAAAATCCCTCGCTCCCTAACAAAGGATTTATCCCATATTTAAGTGGAGATGAGTCAGCGATGCTGCTACACCAGAGACACTGAGACTGGACATTCTTCTTAAAGCTTCCAAATTTCTTAGAGCCAGAGCAGAAAATACACCGACAGATAAAAGCCTTGAGAGGTTTGGTTTGAACACTTAAAGGGCTTGCAACACACCAGACTCTCGTTTACTAGCCTCGTATCGCACAGCATGTTTTTCCCAAAAAAGAATACTTCAGCTCCTACCCAAGAGGAAGTGGTTTTGTGCCTTGCACGTCCACACCGTCTCCCCTTCCCATCCCCTCACAAGTGGAGCAGCACAAAGACATTCCCGAGCTCACAACGCTGTGCCAAAACCTTTCCTCTACCCACAACCAGAGAGTACTTTTGGGCTACTTAGGACCATGCCTTTCCATCAGCAGGTGAGATGTGAGAGATCTGGCACTCTCCCTGGATGACTTCCATCCTGAAAGATTTCACCAATAACACTGATGAAGTGGATAATTTTTAAATGACATTTCCATCCTGTCCAAGCACGGCCCGTTAGCCGACACCGAAGTGCTTTTGCCAGCGCTTGCTTTGCTCCAGCACCATGATGCATCTCCACCAGCAAAGCTCTCCAAGCACCAGCTGCACCTACACAAGGAGAGCATCCCAATAAAACTGCACACTCCAGCTCTACGAAACAGGACCTGATGAAATATTTCCTTTACCATAGTTTCCTCCGTCTCAACCTGCTTACCATGAATTTTGAAACTTAGCCCTAAAGACTGTACTAGACAGGCTAAGATATACATTTCACTGTGAAGAAATAAATCTACGGAAAGGGCCACAGTTAGTTAAACTAATCAAGAGATCGCACAGGGTGAACCGAGTGTGGGAAATGCATCAAAAAGGAAACGGTATCAAAATAAATTCAGTATGCCCGTCTAGGAATGTGAACTGTTGCTTTCCAAGCAATTATATAGGAGACAAATCATAGCTCTGGCTAAAAATGTAAACATCTCTATAAGCTACAGGGGAGGAAAAGCAGGGTATCCAAACTAAAAGGCTCTCACACCATTAAATGTAATCACTAAGCAACTATTAGCCAGTCTGAAAAGAAGATGAAAGGATAATGGAGGAAGATATGGGCTGGCAATTACAGAGGAAGTGAAGTAAGTGAAAGAGTCCACATTTATTTTTGTTTTTACTAAATTTCCACAGACATTAATGGCCAGATTGTACTGATGGAGAGGAAGGGAGAGGGGAAAAAAAGATAATAATAACCAAAGGGCTGGAAATTAGTCTCAGGTTCCCCAGACAGTCCTTCCCCATAGGCCCAGAGACAAGGACAGACTTGTGACCACCCCAGCTCTTGACCATGGGATGACACCTCAGGCTGTGCAAATCACACAACTAAGTGGGAGACTTCTGTTTATACAAATATGGTCCTTTTGGACCAGCTTCTAAAAGGAGCAACAACATCAGAAGAATTTCATAGCAATGGCAGCAAGGAAAACAAAACTTGCCTTTCATAGGTCTAGATTTTGAGGGTGTAGCCATCTCCCTGAGCAAACTCAAAGAAGTTGGCTGCTATCATCATCATTTCAGACAAGGGAGCTGAAACATGAAGAAGTTGTTGACACCATCCTGGAGTTCCTCCTCCCCACCAGACCACCCTGCTTCCCCCAGCTCCTCCCTACAACTAAAAGATTCCTCAGAATTTTTAACAACTGCTTCCCAGCCCCAAACACAAATGTAATGTCAACAATCCACTGACTTCAAGAAAAATATGCATGATACCCTATCTATCTTGCTGCCTCCAAGAAAACAGAAATGATGGTTTTTTTTAAAAAAAGAACCACCTCACTGTATTTAAGAATTAGCATTACACAGCTGCATCCAAGATGGGATGTGCAAGGCAGTTACGTGCTACAAAGCACTATTGGACAACTACTTGCAGCTGGAAACAGAGCATCTGTTGATGCCACAGTACACTCCTTTTAAATCTGCCTACTGAAAACTCAGCAATATATTTGAATCAACACCAATGCTCTTCCCAACAACATCTCCAGAATTCATGGATAATGTGCCCGCTGACACCATTCTAGTTATAAAGCACAGCAGGCTTAATTTTTAAAATGTTATAAGAGAACCTGTTCAGGGAGCAAGGTCACTACCTGAGCAATGTGCATTTCAGAACATCTATCTTTTCTTACAAGAATAATCTATATCAACTTTCAAGAAAACCTCCCTGTTTGAAACATTTGACAAAAGGACCCAGAAGAGACGTTTCCAGGAGCGCTTTCTTACCACCACACGCTGGAGGGTTGCTCGGAATGGTGCCCCGAAACACTAATGCAGTTTCTGTCAGTGCCTCTGGACCAGTTAGAGGTGGCTCAACAGAGGTTCCTCTCCACCCCTGCCGCGCTAGAAATCCCAGTACAAAGCGAGATCAGTACTAGTATAAAAATACATATCAAAAGGCAAAGAGGAAGCTCTCCAGGGCAAGGCTTGTCATCTTTGCTTCACGCTGATTACTGCCTAGGGTGACAAAAACACAAATCCTTGCCTGCCCTCACAAAATCATACCACTGTTCTGTATTTTCCCTTTCAAACAGTTATACAGAGCTGCCATCAAATAAATAAACTGAAGAAAACACTGGTGGTATTTGTAACTCTTTTCTGACATTTGCTATTCTGAGCTGAACAGCAATGACAGCTATAAAAAAACCCCAAGTAATATTTGGATAAGTAAATGTATACTAGATTAAACGCTAGGCAGACAAGAACGAAGGTTACAGTGTGCTGGTTACACATGCCGATGGTGCGCTGTCAGCCCAGGACTCGGGAATCACTTGCATCGCTTCTACAGCAGTATTAGCAAAAGTATATAGTCATTTAACTATATCACCCTGTAAATGATATTGCCTTCCCACAAAACACTTTGTTGCTTGTCCAAGGCACAACAAACACACACAGATAATGAAAACATCTGCAGATGATGTTTGAATGACATGGTTAAAACTTGAGGGAAGAGTAAAATGGGATTTTTATCACTCGGCAATCTGAAGTCTGTTACAGAGCTTTTATTAATGGCACAGAAATTGATTTTGTTTTGATGCATCATCATCTTAGACAAAACAAGTTAAAGCTTTAAACGGAAATACAATGACCTGGTAATGTCACAACCTCATTGCTTCATAAAGCAACAGTAACAGGGCAATCTGGCAGCCGAGCCGCTTTGTGTCACAGTGACCAAGCACCCAACGTATCCACACACAGATGGGTATCGCTTCAATCACAACTCAGAACCTGAGACTTCTTCTCTCTGCCCTCCCAGAATGAATCTCCTTCATTAATGTCCAGTGTCCCTCCTTAGGAGACCTGACCAGTATCTAGAAAATGTATTCCCCTTTTCCCGCTGTAGTACGTATCATGCTAGTTAGAAGAAGATATTTTATTGTCAGGTTAAATAAGAAGAAGAAAAAAAAAAAATCAGAAAGAAAAAGAGGCAGATCCCCAGTGAAGCATTCTAAAAAAATAGACCTAACTATTCTGTTACACTTGGCAGTTGTTAGAATTCACAACAGCACATACGGCCATTAACACATTTACTTTGAGATCGGCCAGAAACAGGTTAAAGTAATAAGTCATGACTCAGAATTCAAAAGCCATTTGTAAGCAAAAGGGCCAGACCTTAATTCTTGTGTACTGCAACCTTCAGATTCCACCAAAAGTCACAATTTTAGAAGTAATCTCTGAAGGGAACTTCCTACTGTTTCAGCCAGTCAGGAAACAGAGTAGGAGCTTAACCTCTAAATAAATGATTCTTTGCAACAATTAAAAATGAAATTAAGTCTTTCTGGAATCCCATTGCAGCCCTGGCAATACGCCCCAGGCTCCTCTGCCAGCTGAACTGCACATAGCAAGCCAATTTACCAGAATAAAACCTGATCGGATACTGAATTAGGGGTATACTCCAAATAACCAAGAGCTTTTTCCAGCCTTCCTAAGAATATTACACTCATATGCATTTTGCAACCATCAGTTTTGGCATGACTAATTCCATTTTCTTTTAATGACTTATAGGGGCGGGGGTATTCTTCTTGGAGCAGCATTCAGTAGAAATAAAGAATGACCTCCTTTTGTGAGATCAGAGATGTATTTGCACATAAACAGCTGAAGAAAACTGGACTCAGTCTGCAGATGCCCATGACATAACAAGAACAAATAAAAAGCTTATGACACTGTAATTCTGCACCAGCAAAAACATAAATCCTGCTGGAATCACTGGAGTCAGATGGCCTTTGAAATCACTCACAGGTTCTAAATTTCCTGGCAATGGACTGCAGGGCTGGTATTCAAACACAAAAACCTTCCGCCACACAAATACTGAGGCAATAAATAGTGATAGTAAAGCAGAGGCAGATAGACCTTTGAATCCATCGGTCAAGAAAATTGGTATCTCGATGACAGGGTGCAGATCTGTTTACTGGACCCAACCAAGTATCTGCAGCAGATACCCAGCGCTGGATGGGGAGCAGGAGGAGGCAGACACTGCGGGAGATGGGTCTGATTCAGCGCACAGCCACACCACCATGAAAAAACTAAAGCCAAAAACTGGGGGGATGTGTAGTGACTGGCAATAGTTAAGGACAACACTGCTGACCTGGCTTTAAGAAAAAGCAGCTCTCCACGGCTTCGGCAGTATTTGCTGTTCGCTTTGTCCCCCGCTGTGCTGAGCACCCAGCAGACATCAGGACAGCTGTTGGGACAGACAGGCAGTGATGGACAGACACCAGCACTGCCAGCAGCCCCTGTCCAAGCAAACACCTCGCTCAAGACCCAAGTCTCTACCTTCAGTGGAAAAGATTGAGACGTGCTCAGTCCCATCAACACTGAGCTGGAAGGAAAAGGCAGGAGGGAGATAAAAAAAAAGAATATCAAGCCATTACTGAAAAATAAAACACTTACAGTAAATCCCCATGTAAATAACCAACTCTAAGCATTCTTTTTTTTTCCAATCTGTTTCTATGTCTCAGGACCTCATCTCTACAAACCACGACTAACTTCTTACTCCTTCATACAACTATATGTGCCCTCTCAACACTTTTAGTAGCTAAGTGATATAGATTGGATCAAATGCAGCGCTTCCATTAAGCCACAACATACCAGGTATCACTCCATGAGTCTTTAGTATTCATGAGCAGGCGCTTCCGGCATGAACCACAGCTACGCCATCATTTAGCTGGTAATTACTTTCAAAACAGGTTGCAGCACAAATAAATCTGTGATTAAGTAAATGCTAATATAAAGAAAACCCTTCGAAAGGATCCAATGACTAACACAGAAGCACAACTGAAAAAAAAAATATTTTCTTAAGCACATTCTCAATAATCCTACAAAATGCATGCAGCATCCCTAAATTGAAGGATGAATTGGTCCGCACGTTTGTAACACTTCCCAACATTACTCAGTTGTAAAATGGGGGATTCATTTTACAATCAGAACTGGATGGAATTCAAAGCAAAGAGTTATTAAAACCTGAAAGTCTCTAAGATTTTCTCCTAAGATAAGTGAGCAAATATGTGATTTTTTTTTGTTGTTGAATGCATTTTAAGAAACCTATACAATTTTCCTCAGGAAAAAAGCATAAAATATACAGTCCTTCATTATGTAAGTTTGTGTTTTGGGTTTTTTTTTTTTTTGCCACAAGGGAAGGGGGGCATTTCTTACCCTGAAATTTTTTCTGCACAGACGTCACAGTCTCTGAGCATCTGATCCTCTCCCTCTCACCAGCTAAGCCACGTCAGCTTTGGTGAACACACAGAGGCAGCAATCCAGAAGTGCTCAATAAATCACCCCGTTAATTCACAAGGTGACATCGAGCTGGGACCAGAACAATGTCTCAATATGGCACTGCAGTCACTCAGAGAAATTAAAGACATTTTACACATTCAGGTCTAATCTTCTATCAATATTTATAGGTAACAGATTCATATGGATTTATAGCCTTAAGGGATCCTGAGACGATCTATTCCCATCTCCCCACGTAACAGAGGCCACATCATATCAATCAGTTCCTCCCTGACTTCTGCTTTAACTAGAGCATTTCCCTATACCTCAGTCCTTGATTTAACACCTTCCATGACAGGGAACCAACTGGGTAACCCTTCATAAATTGCTTCAGTGGTTAATTATCCATCCTGTTAAAAAAAGTGTATTCTAATTCTTGACAATGTACTACTTGTAGAATTACAACAGAGCTTTAATATAACGGTCCTTTTTAATCTGTAGCTATTGAAGCATGGACTAATAAGAACATGATCTCCCATTTTTATATACTAGAACAAAAACTACATAAAAGAAGGTACTACTGTATAGAAAAGATGAGGAAGAGATATTTAAAGACTTCCCAGCAAAGATATATGCCAGACTGCTCACTCAGTTTAACGTGAAAGACGACTATTTCAATATATTGTATAAAAATCACCTTGGTTCAGCAAACAGTTAACAAAAATGCTAAATCCATGAACAACAAACCCTGGGCACAAGAATTAAGACCTCTGCAATGCTCTTGACCTTTAAACAACAGCCTTCAGCCAGGATAACAACACAAAGGCAACAAACACACTCCTCCTCGTAAGGAACTGGTCCTTCCTACCAGGGCAACAAGAAGACCTTGGATGGAGATCTTCATCAGCTTGGACAACGCTCACATCCATCTCCATGTCTAAGCAAACCCCTAGAGAACTGGGTGATCGGTGCTTTCTTCCCAGTCTACTTGCTCATGTTGTTTGACACAAGCAGGCCCATGGAACAACCTGGGGTGCACCAACAAGCAGTTAAAGCTCTTCAGTATCAGCAGGGTAATTCCCTCCAGGTCCCTTGACAGAATAATTCATTTGCGAGGAGATACACATTCACAAAAACATTCTATTGTAAGTGTATAGAGGCAAAGTTGTACTGAAAGACAACCATGTTATGTTAAAAAAAACCCTCCTGCCTTGCAGAAGACCTTATCCAAAGCCCACTCAGACCACTGAGCTCTGCTTTACTATTAATAGATGAGTTGGGCTGTCCAGGCCCATCCTGCCTGGGTGAAGTGGGGACAAATTTTGCTGAGCATATGGTCTAATGATTCGTATTAAATCAAGTTGAACTAATGAATATTTAGTGTGAAAAAAGTCAGTGAAGAATCACTTTGCTTTGGCTTCTCTTACAAAGCATCTCAGTAAGCAAAGAGTTACAAGTTCTTTTTTCTGCATATGTCAAATATCTGAAGAATTAAAACAAGTTACACATGTATAAGCTTCTTCTGATGCATATAAAAAACACATCATACTTAACCTCGGCAAATAAAAATGATTGGGCCTGAGGCAGCATTTTTAAGGCTTTCAGGATCAAACTCTGTAGTGCTCTGCCTAAGTCATTTATTATAATTATAATTAAAAAAAAAAAAAAAGGAAGAGGAGAGAAAAAAGAAGGAAAAAAAGCCTTAACTATTTAAAAAAATTCTCTACTGGTTGCCCTACAACATGCATCAGCCCATATCCTTACTGCAACCATTTTTTCTTAACAATGGGAACACAGGTTCAATTTAGGCTTCTTTTAAGAACAGGTGAGGTCTCAGACTCCACCTCTGTCACCAGCCTGAGCCAAATTCCTCAGGAGGTAGAGACAGTCCTGCCAGAGGCAAGATGTCCAACCTCCAGAGGTGACCACAGGGCATCTCACAGCTCTTCAGTGCTGGTTTGCACCTGCAGTTCACCTGCTTCCTGCCGTGGGTGACAGGACAACCCAAGTCCTGGCCAAGAAACATCCAAGTCCAAGACACACAGCACCACCAGGTTCAAGCAACGTACCAACCTAGGACTTGGAGACCATGCCAGAAATGAAGCCTTTCATGATTCCCAAGGCGCAGTTCGGGAGCTAACAGCATTGATTTGGGCCATACTGTTTGAAAGCCCTCAGCTGGTTGGAGATGACCTGGAAACTTGGGCTATTCCAAACCAAAAACCCGCTGCCACACATTTTGCAAATAAGAGGTGAGACTTAATTGTCTTCACTGCTTAAGTAGCTCATTGGTGAGAGCTGATAGACAGGACTAACAAATAAATAAAAGAAGGTATGCAGCGAGTATAAATATTTCAGGGTTGATAAGTTTAAACAGCAGCAATAGTCGAAATTAAGCAAATAATTCCCTTTCCCTTCACCACCTCCCCTCATTTACAGTCCAAACTATGGTAAATTAACATATTTTAATGTATTTACCAAGCCTGGCTTTGTGAGACGGTTCACATCTTGCAGAGGTTGCTCCACCTGACTGCAGGGCACCCCAGCTTTCAGCACCACTCCCTGCTGATGCTACACTCCTAATTGCACAATATTTGTGCAAAGACAGGATGGGTTCCCCAAAACAGACAAGCGAACCTCCTCTGTCGCTGTGGACATCATCCAGAAGCAGCACTGGTGAAAGCAGAGAATTCTACTCAGAGCCACCTTTCCCACCAAGCTTCAAAGCATTTGGCAAAATGGACACTAATCTCTCTTTGGGAAGGGAGAAAATAATAAGGTTTTTTTCCTAGTTTGCTTGTTTTTTGGTGTTTTTTTTAGAAATGTCTTATACACAGCAAAAATCCTAATGGAGTAAAAGGAGTTACAGTTCAGAGGTGGCTCAGAGCTTCCCTACAGTGTTAAACACACCAGTGTCCTGTTAGTTATTTAAAGTCCCTCTGATAAGAAAGCGTGCCTCTTTAAAAACTTTTATCTTCAAAAGTTGGTATTATTTTAAAACCTTAACAAAGAATCTAGGCACATTGAATGCTCTCTCAACCCAGATTATTATCAAAGGAATTGCTTAATATAAAGTCACTGCAATTGAAAAATGCCAAGTGTGCAGTTAATATGCTGATACTAAAAACTGAGTAATATAGCTGGTGAACATCCCAGACCTTCTGCCAACTTACTCATGGTGTGAATATGAAAAAAAAAAGTTTGCTATGCAGCTGTAAGCTGTCAACAGATTTTATCCTAAATGGGGCTTAAACCAAACCAAACAAAGCACATGGCCAGCTGCACTCCAGGTTTACTGGCAACCAATTAATGTTTTACTAATTCCAGAAAGAATGAACTCCTTCCTGATGGCTGTTAGGTTACAAGGCTGTAAAACACACTGCATTGCTTTAAATCAGGTGTCCCTCCCCAGCCCTGGGCTGCGATGCTGCAGCGGGCGAGGAAGAGGAGGAGTGTAGTGAGGAGGATGGCGAGGAATTTGGCACTTCCACCAGCCTTGCTTGGGGAGTACCAAGCATTCATTGGAAAGTTCGAGTCTATCGATCACACTCACAGGGGTGCAGAGGAGGCCAGAAACCCCAAGCTCCTCTTGTGCACGTCAGAAATAACTCCACAGAAAGCAAGCGCGGAAAAAGGTTAACAAAATACAATCTGAGGAAATAAAACAAGGACATAGATGACTGTGCCACATGGCCCTGAGGCTGGCTAGAGCCCTTTCCCTGGATAAAGGGCTGCAGAGATGTTGCTGGAGCTCTGCAAGCAGTGGCATACGCCTGTTTCTGCCTCTCATGGCAGGGGGGTTAACGTGTCCTCACAAGCCCCACCACCTAATTCCCGTGCAGGAAAAGAGCCCCCGCTGTGCTCCCTTCTGTCCTCTGTCTGGGAAGGAGCTGGAGGGTTTCCAAGGAAGCAGTCAGACATAGAAAATGGGCAACAAAAGCTTACATGACATCAGGTCACACAGCGAGTACTGATTTGGGTTTTCCTTGAAAGAAGCAGAGAAGCCACTGGTGTGGTGGGAGCAGAGACCTCGGGGAGGGGGAGTCCTGAGCACTGTGGTAGCCCCTGGCCAGACTGCACTTGCTCACAAGCCTGAAACTCAGTCCTGGAAACCTTAATCCAATGTCTCAGCTTCAAACCAGACATCTCACAGCGACACAAAAACAGACTTGAACTGATGGGATAATCCAAGTTAGCACCTTCATTTGGTACCCCATGTACAGGCACCTTTATTGTCAGAGGTCTTATCATGCCTTATTTTGTGGCAGGCAATACACTGTTGAGGCTTCAAATCAAAGATAATAGCGTGACATTTTGTATGTGGTGGTGGTGGGCGGTTCTTAAACAACTAATTTTTCTTGTGCACAAACTTTCCCATGCTGTATTTATGCAAACACTGTCGGTTTCTGTAAAGGAACAGTATTTACAAAGAAAAGGATTCATACCCTCTGGGTTTCATATACAAGGACCAGAACTGTCACATGAGTTTTTCTGATCCAGGAGTTTGAATAAACTCCTAAAAAAATACACCACACCACTTAACACCAAAACCATGCAGTGGGGAACTTCACTGATCCTTTAATTTATTCACAAACTGCCAGAAACACATAAGCAAACAGGGACCCTCCCACCCTATTGTGGCAATCACTTAAGTACATAAATTCAAGAATATCTATCCACTATATAAGCTGCCATTGGACCAGTCACATGCGGTGGATAGGAAAACAATTTGATATTTGGAATCACTTTGAGAACTGGCACGCTAAGGTGACAGACTTAGGAAAATATGAATGCAAGGCAAGACTAAACCCAACAAAAAGCCTCGCATAATTCACAGCAAATACTCTGCCAACATTTCAACAGGTGAATGAAATTAGCAACCTGACTATTAGCAAAAAGAATAAATCACCATAAAAAGCAAACAGAAAGGAACTTTCAAGTACATTAATAAAAAAAACTTGGCTTCATATTTGCTGTTGTTACTGATGCAATATGTTCACCCATTTCTCCATGGTATATGAAACTCAACTCAGTATGAAAACAAATCACTGAAAGTCCTGGCAGATTAGTAAATGTCAGATCAACTTAGACCTAGACTATGCAGGGACTGTACAAATTTATCAGAATCTCCCAGAATCTTTCCTCTCTTGATATGAATACGTCAGAACAGCCTACAGACAGAAGGCAGTGAGATCAGAAGACTAAAACTGCAGAGTTTTGGAAGGCCATTTATTGTTAGGCTTTGTTTTACTATTAAATGCATTTACATCTTAATAGTTTTGGAGATGGATAGTGCCACAGGAGATGGCACACAGCAAGAGAAAGCAGCTTCATCTTCGCAAAGGCCTTCCCTGGAAGACACCGCAGAGCCGAGCAGCTTAAGTCCCAGGCCTGAAAACCTCCACTGTGGTGTGCAAACACAGCAGGGAGGTTTCAGATCACTTGCAGAAACTAGAGATCACTGAGCACTATATCAGTGATGCATCCCTGGAGCTTTGCTGTTGGAAGAGACCATGCAGAGAAGGTAAAGTCTCTGGGCTCCAGCAGCATTACTTCAAGAGAGGAAGGGAGAAGGAGAGGATCTGCATAACAAAGGACGTAACTAGGAAAGACAAATGAGACAAGTCAAAGTTTTCCCTGAACCGTGCTGGCTCTGTCACCATCAGTCAAGCATGGAGAGCAAGTTGGGAGAACAGCATCAGCAGAGGAACAGCTGAGCACCCTGACCATAGCCCAGAGATCCTCACAGAGAAACCAGTCCCTGCCCAACTCTGGTGCCTTTGTCACCCACAGACTATCACAAAGATCCTGCTGGAACAGCATGTAGGGCACAGGCAGCAAATGACAGAAGTATTTCTAGGATGGTGTAATGCCTTCAAAACTTCGCAGCGCTCCTGGCAGTAAGGTTTGGACGTGAAAAATACATCAGCCCTTTCTCTCTGTTAGAGAAAAACAACTTTCCTGCCCAAGGCAAGAGGCAGGCAAGGCAACAGCAGCACCAAGCCAGGCTCAGCACCCATCGCCCACCCCTCGCCTCAGCACCCTGGCACCGCACCCCACACCGCTGCAGCTGAAGCACCCACAGCAAAGTTTCCATCATCTGCAACTCTTTCAGAAGGATTTACGGCTCTGGTTCTCCTCCCCTCACAGCACCCATTAGACACTCGCTCGCATTGCCGCCGGTCCCACGGCGTGGCAGAGGATGCTGCCTTGACAAGCTCGACTTGCAAACATTTTCTATGCATTTAGGAGCACTCTCCTGCAACCTCGGTCAGAGCTATAAATGCCAACCTTCTCCTTTCTCATCAGTCACCAGGGAATTGTTTGTATTACCTGACAAGATGATTGGGGGTGGAGGGACTCAAATATTTATCACCAGTCCTTCAAAGCAAAGATAAAACCTACCCAACCACCCCCACCGTGGCCCCTTGGCTATCTGCAGCACATGCAGGTGTAGGCAATAAGGGAGAACAAGTTAAGGCTGAGTTCAATAAGGTATTCAAGCCTATGCTTAGCTCTGGGAACTGCAGGTTTTCCCAATTTCATCAGCCCTGCCCTGAAACACAAGCAAGAGGAGGCTTTGAATTTAGGAATTCACCAAACACACATCCAGAGCTATCCTTGCTGGGACAACCTGTGCCATGGGAGCCCTCCAAATACGGACTTCATCCATTTACATCGCATTGTATCAGAAGTTAATGACTCAAAACTACATCAAGTGCTTTTAAAAAGCATAGTACAATTAGTTCCAAAAAACAAGGAAGTATCCAACAACCTGATTTCTCATTAAGAAAATACAATTATAAACAAGAATCTAGTTATTTGCCACAGATACCAGAGCACACACTGTTTATAAAAACAATTGTTATGTTTCTGTGAGGAAGGATCATCTTGTGCTTTTTATTTAAGGAACACAATGGTAAAGAGCAAAGAAGTGTTACAGCATGAAAAGCAACACTTCTTGGAGGGCTACTTTGCCTTTTCAAAGGGAAATCAGAAGCATAATACTGTTTTATTGTTATTCTTTTAAAATACACAAGTGAACAATATGTTGCTTAAAAACAGTTTCTTGTAAACAACTTTAATAGTAAAAGCAAACAATACCTTAAAAATAAAATTAATTTATATACTGAAAAATCAAGCTATTATTTTGGCTTGTTGAAGTGAAATAGAATAAACTACTCAATTTATTAGAGCTTGAATAATTTAGGAACTATAACTACAATAATCCTCAATAAAGACCATGGCAAGGAAACAGAACCGTAACATAAATATTTAGGCTTTCACAGCAGCAAAGAACACAGATAACTTCTTAGCTACAGAGGGAGAGGGTTCGAGCGCCACCCTTTCCGGCAGCCACCCAGCACCAACCAGGTAAGAATTTCAGAGAAGCAAGAAATTCAAGAGGAATTGTTTTATATATTTTTTTTATTATTATTAAAAAAATTACCCGACAGCTTTTCTTGATAAGACTTGCAGCTTCCGAAATTCATTTCTAAAATTATAGGCTAGAGCCAAAGCTGGTACTGGCACCAAGCACACAGATTGTGCCACAAGCCGGGCTGACTGACGGGCAGCCCTGCACCAACAACCAGCAGCCCAGGAATTTAATTAGAAACAAACCAAATGAAGCCGAGCTCTCAAGATGGCTCCAAAGGATGGGCTGGGGAGAGGGAGGGAACAAAGAGCCTCCACAGAGGCCACTCGGGGGGTGCACCTGGAGAAACTCCTTTCAGACTGATTCACTCCTACTCGAGCCTCTTCTTTGTCTCTTAGAAGACAAAACCTGCCCTGGGATTCAGTTTTGCCACGCAAGCCCGTGCTCAGCACTCCTTACCTGCCCTCTTCTCTCACTCACTCTGTTTTGGGATCTCCAGACAGACGTACAGACAAACTGCTGGCAGAGGGTGTGATCACAAGCGCTCCTCTGCTTCATACCTGGGTGCAGGACACTGAGCATGCTCCCGGTTCCTCCCCGGCCAGGTTGCTGGGAGGGGAAAAAAAAGCTTCCCTGAAAGCAGATTAGAGATGTCCCAGCTGTGGATGAGCTTTATCTTGGATCCCTTTCAAAGCATTTTGACTCAAAAGGGGATAAAGCAGCGAGCAAATTGCACTCAGCCATAGCCTGTTTTAGCAACTGACTCTAACTCATACAACAAAAGGAAAACACAGGAGATCTGGGTCCCATTTCAGGTGTTGGCAAAACACACCTGCATGTCTGGTTGTGCCTCAATTTCCCATCTATAAGGAGCATCTGTGAAGGTCTGGCTTATTCCTTCTTTTGCTTGCCTTTCTTGTGACACATTTGGATAATATACAGCCTTTTACAAGGCATTTTTACAATACCTAAGACAACAGAGCCTCGACCTCTTTTATAGCTGCTAAATAGTATCACATTGCTTGCATCACTGTAAACCCAGAACGCAGGCAAATAAGGAACAGCTCCCAGGTGACTGTCAAAAAATTCTCCAGTATCCAAACAGTACTGCAAATACAACCAAAGCTGCTGGAGCTGAGACATGAAATCCTATAGATCAGAAAGGGAAATGGGCAGAAGGATGAGAAGAGCAGGCTGCTTTCCCTCAGCTGTAAGTGCACATTTGGTTCAGGGAGTACTGCTTCCCCAAAGTCCAAGGATGCCAGAAGTCTTGCACCAGGATCTGATCCAATTTCCATATAGCTTCCTCATGTCACCTGCACTCCAGTATGAAAACCCACTCTTGGCCAGACGGCCACTGCTCTCCCAGTAGAGACCTTGCTCTGCCAATGTCACAGCAGGATCCCAATGACAGGTGTGACATGTCACACCTCAGGTGAAAATCCTAAATCAGCCAGCTTCTTATAAATGTACTATTTATGCAGGACATCAGTGCCAATCTGGCCAGACAGCTGGGATGGAGACCAAATCTCCAGCGGGTGACCACGGGCTGGCTGGCATCCCCACCAGCTGGCTGGGCAGAGCTGGCACGCTGACTTGCACGCCCAGCTACAGAAATATCTGCTCTTTACCATACCTTCCCTGTAAATGATGCTATTTCCCCAGGTCTCCCCGAATCTGCAAATAAGCCCTTTTAATTGAGTTGGGACTGGGGGGGTACAGAAGCAGCCCAGTCACACTGAAGGTAGACAACAGAAGGGTAGTGTTCCCGATACCCGGATCTTGGGAGCCCAAACAGAAGCCATCAGCAGCAGCACAGGTAACACAGGTGGGATCCTGCCCTCTTCTTTCATCAGGTCTCCCCTGGTACTCACAAGAGCTATGATATGAAGCTGGTTCCTTTTACTTTGAAATTTAACACAAGTCAAACTGTCCTAAGAGCAAACTGGGCCACAGCAGGTTGGCCTGGAGGCTGATGGAGCTGAGTGGTGGAGGTGAGGGTCATCCCTGAGCAGAAGCCAGACACCTCTCCCAGGGGCTGAGTCACTGTCACCATGGGGCACTGCTGGGCAGGGATGCGGATGGAGGGGATGGAAGATCTGGTGGCATCAGGTGGGGCCAGGCAGCCTCAAGCTTCACCACAGAGCAGTCAGGTCAATGACCAGCTCTCCAAAACCATGAAATTTAGAGACTTTCAACTGAAATTGGGTCTTTCCTTACAAAGGTCCGGCAAAGTAGCCGAAGAGAATGTGCTGGTCTCTACTACAATGGCTTTGGACTCCTACTGGCCCATACTGGATAGAAAGGCCAATCCACCCCATGCTTGTGGACTCGAGACCTCTGCACTTGATAAAGCAAGCACTCTCCTTTGGAGCACACCTCTTGCCAGGCATGACTTTTCAGACTGTTAAGAGTTAAAAAAAAAAAAAAGTAATAATAATAGTAATAATAATAGAGCCAGACTCTCTTTATTGTAAGATCATAAGGTGATACATGTAAGGGCCTTTCTTCATAAGCTCTTGTTTTCCATGGCTTGTAGTTTTCTTCAAAAACAAAACCATGGCACAGCTCGCGGCCACCTGACAGGACAGCCCATGATGTGATGACAATGAGGCCACCCAGAGCTGAGCACCTGAGCCAGGAAATGCAAAGCTCCCAGGTACCCCGACTGGCAGAGGTGCACAGTGCATCTCCAGGTACCCTCATTTACAGTGTTGACGTCAACAGCTTAGCAAAGAGCAAAATCCGTGTTTTGTCAAAGAGGTTACTTGCGGTTCTCTAGGATTTTGCCCTTAAAAAGTCAATCACTGCAGTGAACAAAGTTCTATCAAGTGCAGCAGAAAATAAACTTAAAAATATAAATGCATGCACTTGTACTAGAAGCTTCAAAAAGCCATGCTGTTCAGCACGCCAGACTTAGCAATATACCCAGTCCCAATACGCTCAGTTCTGAGCAAATACAGCACTGAACATCTCCTTAACGACTTCAGAGCTGCCAAGACTGATGATTTTCACACATATCTGATGGCTTTCTAAAAAAACTCAGCTCCTGGAGTCATGCAATAAAGTAGAAATATGCACTTCACATTAAAAAAACTGGAAAAATCCTAGAGCTACAAGACCATTTACCAGATCAGTTACCATTGCTATAAATCTTAGGGGAAGCAGGCACCAAATAAGTGAAAAGAAGCAAAAAGCGCTTTTTTAATCTTACCTCACAACTTACACGAACATTTAAATTGTTGAGGTTTTTTTCCCCCCAGAAATTTATGCTGTGAGTAATTCTGAGCAGTGAATAAATTCAAGGAAATGATGGGCTTTCTGCCATTACATGAAACAGGGTGACACGCACAGAATAAATTTCCAATTATTCCTTTAGCTCTTCCTGTCATTACAAAGTGTTCTGTCTTTAAAATAATAAAATAGAAAATTAAACACAATCTGGAGAACCGTAAATGCACAGAAAAAAAGGATCCATGTTCCACTGAAAGAACTTCTCTCCCAAACCCTAATATTTCCATCAAGCTTCCAGGCTCGATCCCCCAGTCTGAGGTAAAATTCCCACTGAAAACCAATGCAGCATGGCCTGCTGGTGCCTGCCAACTCTGAGCAACCCCATTTTGGGGGGCTGCCCCATGGGAGCGCAGCTAAGAGCTTCTCACAGCTCAGGCTGAATTTGGCACCCTCCTGCCCCAGCTTGACCCAAGTTCTCTGAGCCCTGGGGAATCTGCAGGCAAAGACCGAAGCTCCTCCATCATCTCCTGATCCACATTCGAGCCACCTCCAGTGCTGCAGGAGAGTCTCAGAGAGGTGATTTGGAAATCTCCTCTTCCTCACGGCGGCAGGACCGCCGAGCTGTCCGCTACCCGAGTTCGCTGATTCTCCAGCAACAGCCGGATTCCTCCCGCAGCAGAAGGTGGCTCCAAGCGCTCCGTGTCCTCACATCAACTCTTCACCCTCTGTCTCATTAAGACGTTCCTCCCCACTGCCCGCTCCGTGTAGTTAACCTCCGCGAGCACTAATGGGCTCCTTTGCAAATCCGGTGCACATTCAGTAGAGCTCGGCATGCTTGAAACACTACTATTCTCACGCATATAAAGGAAAGCAAGTTTTATTCTAAATAGAAGTGGCAGCTTCTAATTTTAGACTATATAATTTGACTGCTAGGCACAACAAAAACTACCTATATCCCATGTAGGCAAACAGTCTGTTATAACATCATCTCAATGTGCAATTTCAAATAAAGGCAACCAACTTTTGTGTTACACAGAGAGTGCACAGGTTCCCTTTGCTGTTAATCCCTTCTGCTGGGGCTCGCTCCCCAGAATCTCAGTTGTATATTTTATGGATGAAATTCCGCTCCCTCCACTAATGTCATCAACTGGTTGCCAAGAGCAAGAATTGCATTAAATTATTTCATCCACAGCCAGACTGCCCGTGGGGGCAAGTGCAAGGGAGTGGACAGAGAGGAAGCAGCCAGGGACCAGAACCCCACGTGATCCTAAACCCATACAGGGCTTCTCAGCTGCTTTTAAAAAATATTTACAGTCTTCTTTATACACGCATAGATGTATCTATATATGCATATACTTATGCATACAATCATATATTCACAACCCCATAAAACGCAGTTCTAAATCATACACACTGTCACTGCAGTGAATAGCTAGTGTCTTGTGCACGTCACCAACAGACCCAGCAAAGCTCCCACAGCCCCACACACTCAGTTGTGGCCAGTGGGCTCCTGCAGTGCCCAGGGGCAAGCGCTGCTCCGCTCCCCAGGCAGGATCGGGACCTGCTGCACCCTATGTTGAACCTTTTCCTTGCTGAAATGCAGGAAATCAAAGCTTTCCACTTCCAGGCAATGGATGTCAGTCTGAACCAAACACAACCTCACTCCAGTGGGAAACATCCCCACTGCATGGATTCAGAGCATGATGCACACAGCTTTAAAGGCTTTATTTTTCAACCTGCTGAACTGCTAGAATATGTTTAGCTGTTAGACATGGACCCCAGATCCCTAATCCTGCCCTCAGCAGCTGTTACATTTGCTGTGGTATTTACAGCAGATGTTATGAGTCCATGAGAAGGTAAAAAAATTGAGACTTCCAAAAATGGCGCCGGGGGGAGGCGAAGCAGAGCCCAACCCCTGCACCCAGCTGCAGCCGGGCTTGGACAATCATCTGCGGATGCAGCACCAACACATGCAGTGAAGAGCCACGTCGCAACTTACAGGAGCTTAAGAAAATTCCAAGTGTTGCCTCAGTGGCCACATTAAATAGCTGTTAGCTTCCTGTGAGTCAAGCAGCAGAAGCTGAAATTCAGTGTTTAAAGGATGATTAAATATAAGTGACTTAAATTATACATTCCAGTTGCTGGAACTGACACCATTTAACACACCATCTACTCCCTGTTTCCTCTGACACTGATTACTATCCACTAAAAGATGAACATTTTCTTACAGCCACTCAAATACCAAAATAGGGATTTATAAATTGGAGATAATTAAAAGGGTTTGCATTACCAATAGAGTAAAAAAATTACATTCCATGGGCCGCCTGAAAACACTTACAGAGTCAAAATGGATATTTTATATCTGAAAACCTGCCTGTTTTCTACCAAGGCTGCCAACTGAGGCTCAAGAAGCTTGGAGCTAATTTACAGTGGATTCATAAATATTTGCTGAGCTGGTGGACAACCCAAAACAGACTTGGGACCTGTCATTAATTGTCTCACATGAAGCTCTGTAAGCCAAAGCCCTACTAAGCTGATACAAATAAATTGCCTAATTCTCCTTGATAAATACACAAAGCAACTTGCAAGACTTCACCTTTCAGATTTCAAAGAAAAGGAGTTGTATGATTTTCTTGGCTAGCAATGACAGCACTTTACCAGGAGCAAGGAAAGGGAGCACAAGGTACCACTCAAAGCCATGAGAACTCTCCCCATCCACCCAGAGCACGCACAGCCCCTCCCAGAGGCCAGCTCAGTCCACCCCAGTTCCTGATAGACCAGCAGCTCCTTGCAACTGTGGCCACACTGCGACCTTGAGGTCAGATACCCCAACCCAGAGCATCTGGGCCTTTGCCTTTACCTCAGACAGAAATTGTGCTGGTGGTGTGAACAGCAGGCACCCAGCCTGTAAACTTCAAAGCAAACCATTTGAGACCATTTATGCTCCTAAAATGGTTTGGAAGGAAGAGTTTTATTCTTAATTTAGCCTACAGGACCAGACGATATCCATGAAGAGTCAGGGGGATTTTCCAGCTGAGAACAAGCTCTTACCCAGCATTTATAACACAAACACTTTAAGCACTCTGCAAAAGTTACCAACTCCTTTCCTTAAGTAGGGAAACTGAGGCACAAGTCTGTCTCTCTTGGGCAGTCCTAGGACAAGCCAGATGTGATGGTCACCCCTTGTCCTGGGCTGCCAGCGACCAAGGTCATGGTGCTTTCCTTGCACCTTGCCGTGTCCCATTTAGCAGAAATGTGAAGCATTTTAAGAACTTCTGCTCGCCTTCAGTCTGAAACACAAAACCCTTGCGAGCTCCTTGGGCTTTAGCTGTCTCAAGAAACAACTGATACAACAAGGCATTAGAACTGGTTGCTTCAGCGATCTTGACATGCAAAGCTTTGATGCATAGCAAAACATTATCCTGGACCAAAAATAAACCTAGCAAGTGATGGTGGAAGTGCTTCAGCATCCTGGGGTGATGGCTCAGGGAACTAGGCCTGGAGTTACAACTCTATCCCCATTTTACACAGCAGAAAAAAAACTGAGGCATGGCAAAGAAAAGCCACTTGCTGCTGTGCCGAGACAGTGAGAGCCAAGTCCCTTAAAATCCTTCCTTTGTTATGGTCTTGTTCCTGTGACAATGCACGTGAAGGGATTAACACCCGCTAGTATGACAGTGGATGATGGAATTGTGCATGGGCACCTCAGTAACTTTGAAAAACGTCCTTCTAACATGATTTTCCCCCCTTTCCTGAAATTCGCACACCTAAAAAAAAGTACTATCAAAAGTAAGATAGAGATTAATTAAGCACAGAGATCTCAGGAAGGAGACTCCAATTAATCTTTTCATTTGAGCAAGGACCCTTACAAAAATGCCAGGAGAAATAAGAGGGGGAAAGAAAAAAAAAACAACAACAAAAAAAACCCACAACAACAAAACACCATAATAGTTTTTAAAAAGCCTAATTCTGAATCTTCGCTGTTGGGTCACTTTGTCCTGCACTCACAGAGCACCATAGACTCAAAACAGGAGAAGCAGCTCTGAGAGCAGAGCTCAGAGGAGCGCTGTGGCTGCGAGCATAAGACAGAGGGAGAGGGGAGGCAATGCAAACAGCAGCAAATATAAATAGTGACTCATGACACACAGTAAATAAACAGCGATGTAACAGTTTTTACAACTATAATTCAAACCAAAATAAACAAGAATGATAGTCCAGCACAAGGAAAGGGAACATGACAGTGATGGTGGGGGGGACTCCACATTCACATCTGTTGCACTTACAGCATCCTAAATGAGCAGCTCCAGAAAGAAACAGAGAGAGAGAGGGATGGAAAAAATGTATGGGACAGCAGCAATTTCTTGTGATCTACATCTGTGTTTGAAGTTTTCATGACTGCACTGAGAGTAGAATCTACATCCCAAAGCCACGTAACAGCCTACAACACCGCTACTGGTTTTGACCCCCAGCCCCTGAAAGCACCTCCAAGCAACAGAATTTAAAAGTTCAGCTTGGCGGGTTAATGAGTGAAACAGGCTTTGTGTGGTGGGTGGATGGACAAAAGGCAACGGAGAGGGGGAAGAAATCACACCATCCGTGAGAGGGACTGGTTTAACTGCTCTGCAAATCCTCCAGTGAAGCAGATTCACAATTTTTTTTACTGTTGCTTCATTACCCTCCCAGTGAGAAACTCTTCCCCAATACACACCTTGAATATGTTTTTCAGGCAAACAAAGGTATTTTCCCCCAGTGGGTACTAAAATTTGATCACCATCCTTTTTACAGAACTCTTCTACGTGTCAGAAAAGGTATCGCCTGCATTCAGGCTTATATTTCCAAATACAATTCCTTCGGCTTTCCCTCTCCGGTGTCATTTGTCGAGCTTCCCGTCTGTGCAGTTCATCTCCAGACTTGCAAGCATGACTGTTTCCCTCCTGCCGCACATCGCCCGGCACCCCTCAGTGCAGCAAGAAGCAATGATCAGCCTTGTCTTACGCACAAAGCTTCTGTAATGATGACTCGGAGAGAGATTCGACTCCTTTCCTCAAACCTCAGGATGCTGTTGACATGTTTGAGCTGGTCATCCACAACACTCACGTACCACCCTGCCGCTCTTGGATTTGGTCACTTGGCTCCTGCTCCCTCCAGAGCCACCACCGCACACCCCTCATCATGCTGGTGTCTGATTGTTTTTGCTGGTCGCCAAGACAGTCACCAAGTTCTGCTCACATCAAAAATGCTTGATCATATCAGCAGCCCCTCTCATGCACTAACCAGTTGTCCCATTAAAGAGAGAAGATGGACAGATTTACCCCATCCCTCTCCTCTCTGCTGTTCACAAATGGCTCTGGAACTTCTTTGGTGAAGTAGGGTCAGATTCTCTGATCCTTCATTTCCTGCCTCTCATTGAAGGTCTGGAGTGGGCTTTGCTCTTCCCTCCCACCACATACTGCAGGGAACGTTGTCTGCAATCACCAGAGGTTCAGAGCTTGACAAGACCAGTACTCTAGAATAACTTCACCAGGCTGAGATCCCATGAGCATTGGATAATCTCTTCTTTCTCTACTCACATCCCCTTACCTCCCCCCTTTACAAAAGCTACACGTCTGTGTATGTAATTAGCATTACAGTTTTGTGAGGACCGAAGCAGAGGAAGCACAGAGCACGTCCGCCTCTTGTGACCCCTCATCTCTCCAGCCTTGCTCTGCTTCTCTGCGGCCTTTCTCACACATTCCACTTTTTTGCAACAACTTCCCCCAATTTGGAAACCTTTAAATAAGTAGTTTTTCCACTAGAGGGCACAAAGACAATTTCTCCTAAATGGTAACTGATCTTAGAAGGACTAATGAAATAATTACTAGCATCTCATCGCAAGTATCTCAAATGCCAAGAAATGAACACTTAATAAACTGAGATGTAGTTCCTGCTCTCCGGGTACTACAACACCAAATGCCTCTAACATGTAGAGATTGAAAACACAAAAGTCTAAAAGTGACACTGTTCTAACTAGATCTCCTATACAACACTAAGCACTTCATCTAGCGATTTCTACGCTGCCCACAATATCTTGTTAGGCACAGACACAGTATTAGCGCAGCACTGGAGACAGGAGATCCATCCTAGTAGTTTCTAAGTTGAATTTATCCAAATACACTTTCAAGTCGCTGAACTTTTTACGCTTTCATTTCCTATATCAAAAGAATTTCTCTACCAGCAAAGATCTTCTGTTTGTAGATACTTCTACATCACGATAAGTCACCTCCTGACCCATCTTGGGTAAACTAAGGAGATTTTAGCCTTTAAGGTTCTTCTATACAAGCCAGTTTTTCCAGCTTTAACTTGTCTTGTAAACTACATGCTGAATCTATAACCATGATGCCTTAAGCAGTTCCTCACCAAGCAATGGTGTTGATCCATAAGAAATGTATAAACTCAACAAGAAAGCAATTAAGTCAAACATCTGCTTACACAAACCCAATGAGCGGGATGATGGCAATAACTTCAGAGCATTATGTACCTTGAAAGCACCATGGCCATCAGGGTTCAGCTGCCTCCCCGGCCCCACCAACACCTTCAGGTCCAGCAAGCCTTGCCAAAACCTACCTTGCCGACTTCTGTAATCCTGGCAGCTCGCTCTTTGGTGGCCCAGGCAGTGTGCAAGGACTCGGTAGCCCACTCGTGTGCGGGTGCCCACACGCACACCCATGCTCCCCTCCATGCCTCCTTCTCGGATGCACACTCACTCCTCCAGCTTTGCTGAGCTTTGCTTTCTGCCTATCGCTGCCTGTGGATTCCCACTAACTGGAAGGTTTGGCTTGAACGAAGCCAGCCCAGAATCTTTTGCTAATGGAAGAAGAGAGACAATAGCGATACGCAGGTGCTTCCTCCCATTTAAAGTGTTTACTTGTGCAGCTTAACACAGTGACGTTGTTGTGAATTAGATCTGCATGCTGGTTTACAGAGTTCAAAAGGTAGCACATAACAAAAGGAACCCCAAAATACTGCTTATTAAATGAAACGCTGCAGATTAAGGGTTTTTTTTTTTGTCTTTCCTTTTAAACTCCGCTTCCTTTGCCTATGCCAAGTATGAGGGTTTTTCCAACTATACAATAAAAGTAGTTTCAAATGGGTAATAATATATACCATATCAAAACAAAACAAAAAACCTAACACAAATGCAATTATTTATCAGTATATTTCCACTTTCTATGCAGCAGCTCCTTGTGGCATGGAAAGGACAACTGGCAGCTACCAGTGAGGGCTGAACTCCAGACCATTGTAAATGCACACATTCCAAGAAAAACCAAAAAGATCATGAGAGAAGGTAGGGTATAGCTAAGCCACAACACAGAGCTGAGGAAAACATCAGTCCAAAAAGAGGAACAAAGGCCTATTTGTTTTATGAGATAAAGCAAACAATTCAGCTGTATTGCACAGTAAACCATTTGGCCTAGGACCGAAACAGGGAAAGGAAGGGGCTGGGAAAAAAAGGCAGCATCTGATTCTAATTTTGTTTTTCTAAGCTTACATTACATGAATCAAGATGTTTACTAGTGGTGCCAGGCACTCAAATCCATGATTGGACCTTGTATATAGGAAGTATCAGATGTACTGAACATCTTGCAGTTCCCTCTACAGCCAGTGAAGGCTCAAAGATACTCAGTACTTAGCAGTAAAATAATACCAGGAAAAGTATCTTGACACATCTTGTTGCTTTTATCTACATGAATTCAGAAACCCAACTGTAAAGACACCGATTTGTGAAAATCTCAGTTCTTCCACAGCACCACTTTCTTACTGTTCAAGAAGTTTCAAATAAAATATCCTCATAATTAAGATCCTGCAGCTTAAGCCTGCACCTCATTTTCAGGTAAAACTACACCACAGAATGCCAGACTTGCTGAAACCAATAACACACACACACACTCTCATTCAACCCCATTCTCTTAATGTCAAAATAAATAGAACTGAGTCCTTAAATCCTGCAGTGCTATTTTGCCCATTCCTCCCAGTTGCCACTATTTGGCATGTGTTTTCCCTTGATTTTCCTTCTTGGTGGGAACACACTGAATGGGATTCAGCACTTTGCTATCGTCTTCTCTGAGATCTGGTGGGATGATTGCTCAGAGTATGTCAGATCCAGACTCCTTCCATTCTCTATTATCACTGAAACTAGAAATCGCAATTAAAATCCCTCTCTCCATTGCCCCATCATAGGCATGTGCTGCAAGGTAAGTGGCAAGTGCTGCTTTCACTGATGAAATTGACAGTAATTCAATTACTTCAAATCAGCAGGTTAATAATTTTAGAATTGCCTTCTTCATGTAGCTCAGCAACCCCGTGCCCAGCTTACTGGACTTCATGAAGAACATCAGCAGATATGTGCTAAAAACAGCTGCAGCAACTCCTGAACCCAACCATTGCCTAACAGTTTGGACCAAATCCATCTTACCTGTGCTGAAATGGCCTGTCAGCACTCTCACCCCCACACACAATCTCCTCATTTGAAACAGCACTAGCGAACAGTAGATAGGCTTCAAAACCTCCTAAATCACCACACCTGTTCTGCAAACAAGTCTCTGGCAAGAAAAGGCTAAATGAGCATCTACAGTCATCTCAAAGTTACCCACAAAAACAAAAGCAAGCCGTTGTGTGCACTGTGTCCTCAGGTATAAACTCCAGTCCAGGGTAGCTGCTAGGACATCTCTGCCCCAAATTGCTCCACATCACCATGTGCAACCCACCCCAAATTGCTCCACCAGCCCTTCCAGCAGCCCTGCAGAGGGGGCCAGGGACCTTGTGAGGTGGCAGGCAGGAAGACAGCACTCATGTGTCTCTTTTATTGTTAGTTTTAGTTTTGCCGGACACAAGCAACCTGTGTGTTCTCTTTATGGCTCTCATTCTACTGCTGCATGCAGTTCCTAAAGGGACATAACATGTCACTGCTTTAGAGAAGATTCAACTGAAAACCATTTTAATGCATGTTCACTCAAAGAGAACATTAGAAAGTAAACAGGTGAAAGCAACTTGATTTACCAGCAGTGGCTTATGAACACTTACAGAATCACTGAATCACAGAATGGTTGGGGTTGGAAGATCATCTAGTCCAAGCCACCTGCTAAAGCAGGTTCACCTAGAGCAGATCACACAGGAATGCATGCTTAGAAATGCATAGAAATACTGAGATTTATTACACACTGCCTTGGGCAGGTGGGAGGACAGCAAGAGGAGTGAGGAATTTCTGGCTGTAAAATGTCTTAAATGCCAAAACCTTTACAAGATCTGTTACTTGTATTCGCTTCAAGGCTGAAAGAAGGGGGGCAGCCAGGGGCACAAGCCATTGCCAAGGAACCCAGGCATCCTCTGGGACAGAGATGCAAGCCCAGGGCTCAGTCCCACTGGGGCAGCCAGAAGGCTGCGGGAAAGCTGCCCCCTCCCAGTGCCGCTGCTGAGCACCACCTGTCAGAGCACTAAGCCCTTAACAGTTCAGTGGGATGATGGGATCAGGTGGGACAAGTTGGGAAGAACATCAGGAAAAGCTTTTCCATAGTTCTTAGTATGACAAAGAGAGGGTAAGTCCTGCTTTACAAATAACAGCTATAAGAAAATACCTCTGTGGGGAAACACATTTCTGCAAAACCCTGAACTCATTTTTGTTCCAGCTGACTGAGAATAGAAGAAACAATTCACCTCCAAAGGACTGCAGCCTGAAAGACCTGAATCCTGCAAGCAGCAATGCACACAAGTTGGAAGCAAACACAACTGGAGCTGGCAAGAAGAACAAATTAAAGGTTTTCATTGTGGCAAATGAGGCTTTCAAACACAACAGCAGTAACAGGGTGTTCAAAACTTTGTTGCATTACTTTTATGATTCCTCCCGGCAGCATGCAACAAAACAAGTCTGAGCTGTAATCAATTTCTTACAGCCTTGTATAAACATTATAGGAATTCTGTCCTCTGTAATACTTCTTGCTCTCAAGGCTGCAATAAATAAATCAATTACAACCCCATTGCTGCTTTGCCTCCTATCTCTCCATCTCTAGTCACTGTTTTTATTTCTTTTAGGATACCAGTGTAACCACTTTCAGCTTCCAACAACAGTTTAAACATAAACTGTTGCTAAACTCTAGGCAGAGTGAAGCATTTTACATTCACAGGGGAAGAGCGGGAAAGAAAAGCTATTGTCCACTGTTAATGCCACCTTCCATTCATCTGCAATCCCTCTCCAGTATCAGGGAAGGGAACTCTGGTAGAAAATCTCTCAACCAACAGTTTGGAGATAATTGGGCTTGGAAAGTCCAGGAGATCGTAGTCACTATAGTCACATTTTCAAAAGCTATGTAACTGGCACCCTGGTCATGGACACATCAACCACTAAGGATTCAAACACTGGCCCTTGTATGTAAAATATTTAGCTGGCAAGCCACCTTCTCCAGTGTCACCTCACTGCTCAAGGACAGTGTTGTGGTTGCAACTTTCGAAGGCAGGAGAGAACCAGGGTGCTCCGCTCCAGGAGGGGCACATGCCAATGAATACCTATCCTTTGAAGGTAAAGAGACCTCCTGGGAGATAAATCACTCCCCTCCAGGACCTCACTTCAGCCTGTCCTCAGGCCCTGCCCAAAGCACTTCACACAGCAGATACAGGCATAACTATCATGCTGGATCCCAAGTTGTAGGGACATCTGAGAGGAGAATTGCCAGGGCACATTTCAGGGCCAGGACTCAAGGCAAAACCTGAACTGGACCCATAACCATTCAGTGGGCTCCAACAGAGCTGTGTGTCACTTAGGCACTGAACTGTCTCATTTCAAGGCACTGGCTTCATTTTATCTATGAAGAAAGGCCATAGTTTGCCAGATCACAGGTCCACCTACTCCAAAGTCCTGCCTTGAGGAACAGCAGCAGTGACTGCTTCAGGAGGAATCTCAGAAGAAGGCAAGGGCATGGTGGTACTTCCCCAGAGAGTACCCCACCTGGCAGAGGCCATGACACAAGGACCACCCAAGACAGAAGAGTTGTCTGGGTATAGCCCTGGTTGGTTTTCTCCCAATCATTCTCTCCCTCTGTTTCATCCAGAGAATGGCAAATTCACCCCACCAGTACGATAAAGCACCAGGGAAGATGGGGGATGGCGGAGGAGAAGAGACACCTGAGCCAACTTCAAAGGTTTTGCATCCTTTGAACACTTCACTCATACATAATTGAAAGGGCTATATGTTTGGACTACAAGAAAGTAGATTTTTTTTCCCTACTACCAGACCCATCATGTGAGGGATGCTGTAATATGATAGCTTTGGGGGAGGCTTGCAAACTTGGAGAATTTACTGAGAAGTAAAGTAAACTACTACTGACAGCAAGTGGGCCAGAGCCCTGTTCCCTGAAAAGTTCTGACAACGGGAGGACCCAGAAAAAATAAGCCGAACTTGACCCAACACTGGGGGAGGCCAAGAGGAACACGTGCATGTATTTTATTTCACACTAACCTCCATTTGACCAAGTTATGCAAATAAACCTCTGCTTGTCCTAAGTACACTTCGAGAAACTGAAGGAGAATTTGGAAGGCTTCACAATATAGCCAGACCTGCTGGTCACTGCATTGCAACTGAAAGCAAGGGCTTCAAGAAATGAAATATGAAGCAGGCAAGAATGGCACATGCAGCCCATAAAACAAGGGAAACTGCATTAAAAAAAGTAATCCAAGCTTAGAAGAGAAAAAGGAAAACAAGTACTTAGGGATTTGATATGTGATCACTATCACTTTAGTTCCTTGTGGGCAGAGAAGCAGTATCTGGTCCCCACAGAATATATCCCAGGGCAGTGAGAGACACAGGAGCAACGAGTTACTATAGTCAGAGCATCAATGCAACATGGACCAGCTACATCTGCCACTGTAGGAGCACAGCAGGGTCCTGCAGCCTTTATGGCGTGGGAAAGCACCAAGCACACACTCTGCACAAATGCAGGGCTTTTGCCTGATAAAAGGAACAAACCAAGATGTATATACGATGCCTGGACTGCCCTCAGTGCAGGAGGGATTTGGCATGCCCTGTTTTAAAGCACCACACATCCTGCAGTGCTGGCAGCTCCATGTTGCTGTACTGCAGAGGCTCCCCAGGGGCAGGGATCCACCTTCGCTAATAGATTTACACCATCTCCCACACTTGATTCTCCTAAGGCTCCATTCCCAAAGCTATTCAGAATTGCTGCCATGAAGATGGTACACTTAAACCTGATTTCAGCTTCCCCTTGCTTAAATCAGTGTAGCTCAGACATTCACTTATCGCTAAACCCTGCAGCACTAGGTCAGCTGAACTGTGCCAATATTAAAGTGAGCACGATGTAAACCCTATAATTTTCTAATTGACTTAGTTAAACAGCTGCTTTTTTCCAATATAGGCAACACATAGAACAATGACATGAAGACTCCCTAGATTAACACAGTAACTGCAATATGGGCTTGTGAAGGGATGTAATTCAGCCAAGGGCAGGAATGGAAGTCAAACCTCTAAATCCTCACACACATCAACTTCAAACAACCAGCTTCTGCAGCTGAGAAGAGCAACCATCCCACATCCCCTGCAACATCGAGGGCAGAGCAATGCTTTGTACAGCTGACCCTGAGCAGCAGAGATGATCCAGCCAAACGCACACTCCCTGGGGCTGGTCAAAAGAAACGCAACACAAGGGAAAAATAAAGAAAACTTAAGGCGTTTTCCCCCTTGGAGGCTCACCTGGTCCTACCACATCTCCTGCACGTCCTCCTCATGGCAGAAGATGCTGCCCATGGAGGTGGCCAAGGCTTGACCTGAGCTTCCCATGGGGAAGGTTCAGCTCAGGCCTCTGCAGCACAAGAAGCTGCAAGCCAGCAATGCAGAGGAGAGGGAGTCACTGCTTGAGTGCACTGATCCATACAGACAGCAAGAGGCGGGGGAAGGAAAAAAAATATGCACTAAAAATTCTTTTGACAGGGTGAAAAATGAAAGCAAAGTGAAACACAGCTCAATCTGTCAAAACAAAATCACAGCAAGCTCACTGAAAAGAAAAAAAAACACACAGCTCAACTTGCGTTTTCTAGTAGGCAATAACTGGTACATTTGCTTTCTTGAAGATAAGCAGGTGGGTTAAGTTTGCCAGACAATACTGAGGAGATTTGAAAGGTAATCACATCAGAAGCACAAGTGATCACACAAACAGGGACATTAAGGACTTGCTTGCTTCCACCTTGCAATTCAAAAGACTCTCAAAGAAGTTTTTGCAGTTGCACTGTTGGGCTGATGGATAGAATCCAAAGTGCCTGATCAAGACATGTTTTGCCCTTGCCTTCTGAGCTTGCCATTCACAGAAGAGGAGAGATGATGCTCTTAGTAGCAAATGAGTCACAAATTGGCACAGCAAAAGATCCCATACACTGCATTTTTGGTCAGGGTGGTAAAGGTCAGCCTAATATTCAGAGTACAGAGAACCCATTAACCTGGTAAGAGACTCCTAACAATGTTTCCCTGAGGGTATTTTGAATGGTGAGGCAGCTTGTAATTAGCTTAGGTGGGCCAACCTAATTATTCATGGCCTGAGGAAGCATCTCCCGATGCAAGAGGGATAGAAGATATATATATATATATATATATATATAGATATAGTTCTTTCCTGATAAGCTCGTTAGAAGCTTACAGAGATGAATGACCACATCGTTTGACTGTTTTCTTGTAACCTGGAGATGCAGGCAGTAATGAGCGAGACAGAACAAAGGCAGGGGCTGCATGGGGCTCTAAGTGGGGAAAAAATAAAATTAAAAAAACAGCCTTCTGTTACACTACAATGTGAAACCACAATTTGCTAGCTTCATTTTCAAATGGACAATTGCATGCATGCCCATTTTATAGAACTGTGTGAGCAAGCATTTCCATAAAACTCATTTTAACAAGGCCTCAGGCACTAAAATAGGAAATATTATGGGGGAAACGGTTAATGTGCAACACCCCATATATACCCAGAACTGCATTCACACATTAAAAACTTACAACCATTCTTTCAAATAACTCATCATTTAAAAAAATCCTAATTTCCTAATGTTTCCATTCCAGCAGACCTTTGCCTGTTCATACCGTTCCATGAGCTGTAACAGGGCTGCAGGTGCGCACAGAAATCAGACTGGGATCTGGCACAAGATACGTGGGAAGAAAAGGATTTTTTTAAAACATTTTCTCTTTCTGTTTCTCATTGATTTTTTTCAGGGCATCTTCTAACATGTATAAGTCTCCCCAGCGCATGCAGCTTTTCTAATTGCATCTGCATTGTTTTAACCTCTCCTCTTCATCACACTATTGGTTGCCTACTTTTGCAAAGGCTGAAATTCTACCTCTTCTGGTTTACAAATTCTCCGTCTTCTCCCTTGAGGTTTCCCCTTTCATTAGAAATTAACCCTTCTGTGTCATAGATCATCCTTCTCATAGCCAAGTGCCTGGTGTCATGTACCCTTATTCCTACAACACCCTTACACAAAGTCGAAAAGAACAAGCCACATTTGGTGCCAGCAGGTTAGGGCCACTTCATTTAGGCAAATATTTACATAGGTGGGTGTCATATTTCATAATCAAATATTTATAAGTCTGGGGTAAATGTTGAGGAACTCTATCACATTGACTTTGGTTTCATCACTGATTTACAGAGGACTGTGATCCTCCTCCTCCGCAGGAGCACACCAGAGAAGATTCCCAGCAGCGTCTGAGACAACCTTTCTATGAAAGGGGTGGAGAGAAAATGAAATTTAACCCATGGCTACAATTCCTGCCTTCTATCTCAAAATCTAAGTCTCATTCAAGTGCGAGTTCATATATTTCAGTAGATGAAAATACTGAAGTCATTAGGATCTGGTGAAGGAGGAAAGGAACACTTATGCAGATAACCAGCAGTGTAATTCAAACTTCAACATCACCTTTTGTTAATTTTCACAAAGCCTAATAAAGCAGCAGACAGAAGTACCAAGCGGCTCTAATGAGCGTCCCGCTGTTGACCTTCAGTCAGCTGCGTACCCATACAGGACAAACGTGTCTCCTCCTCGGCCGGGGCTGGGGAATGTCCATCAGCAGGTTGTGAATTCCCCCTTTGGGAGCAGAAAGCAGCTCGGCTGGCTGAGGAGAATCAATCCTGCCAGACAGACGGTGTGGGTGCAACCTTTCAACATTTCTAACTTAACTTTGCCTCTACAGAACAGAAACAAGAGGGAATTTATAGAGACTCCCGTTCTTCATCACCTCCTCTATTTTTGTATAGGGAAAAGTAGTTCGAAGGTGCAAAGCAAAAATTATTATTTGCTATTTTCCATTATGATCAGAGAAAGTCTAATGATTTTTTTCAGTATTTTTGAAAGGCTCCTAGTTATGCAGCTCCTTATTGTGTTCATTTAAATGTGCTCTGCACTGTGTCCGAATTAGCATGGTTTATCTACAGGCAGTTAGGTCACATGAACGAGACTTGGAGACCTCCAGCTCCAACCAGAGCAAACATGTACACCACACATGTAAAGGCATTTAGGCAGGTCTTCACTTTAGCTGTATTTTTCACCATTAAACCGAAAAAAAAGCCCTCATAGACTTGGTTTAACAGAAGTTGCTGCTAGAGCCTGCACTGATGTGCCCTATGCCAGCTCAGGAGGTACCTTTGCAGGTATGTATGTATGCTGTACATGAACACTCACACTGACTCAAAGATGAGCCCTGGACTGTCTCTTCCCATCTCCTTCTGTGGGGCGTGACAGGGTGAGTACCACCACCACCACCACCCCCACGAGAGGGCCCACACGTCTATCCTTCTGCACGATGCCCTCCCCAACCTCACAACAGACTCTCACTCCCACTGCGAGCCCTCTCCCTGCCAGGGATCCGTGCTGTGAATACCCCAAATGGGGTGTTCACCCCAGAGATGGTTCCTCACAAGGACCACGTGCCAAAATATCACCACGGTGGCTACCCAGCAAGTCACAGTGTCTCACCATGCAGACATCTGAGGACACACTGGCCACAGCAGCACCACAGTGGAACTGAGTCAAGGTCCACACGTGCTCCAGGAGGGCACTTCTCAACTACCAAATAATAAATAAATCAAGAAACAGCAGTAAACGCTGCCATAGCTTTATCACCTGTTTGGACACGATTTCCAAAAAAACATTCATCTAGATAAAACAGCGAGTCCTCTCCATCTTACAATTTCTCTGAAGATAAAGTGAGATAATATCATCAACCAGCACAACAGTTCATGCTACACATTGTGAGTGCAAGTCCACAGCCTGTGGGATGCAGAGCACAGCTCTGATTTTCAATCAAACCCAGTCCCGTATTGCAATTTCGGTGCCACATTATTTGTACTTTTTAATCTATTAAAACCCCAAAACATTCTTCCAAACCAACCTAATCTTGCAAAATAGTTGTTAAATCTGAGAAGACTGGAAAATAAAAGTCTTTGATAAATACACAGAAATTTCCTCACTCTTTCATAAAGGGTAACTGGAAATGACCTGCACTTTCACAGGGTAAAATCTGGGAACTGCCACCCCAGCGGTAAATGCCATGACAAACCCTGCTTCCTTCCTTATCTGTGGCTAATAAAAGGCAGAACACTACAGAAATTAGTCACCTCCAACTTCCACTATCAACAAAAACCTTAGCAAGGAGCATATTTTCAATGATACCACCCCCCTCAAAAGCATTTACAGAAACAGATGTTTTTTTAAGTACAAAACAGAACAGTTCATGCCCTGGGGGCTCACCAGCCTGCCAGCAGAGAAGAGCAATTGCTCAAACTTCTCCTGAGCCCAAGGAAGAACATTTCCACACCTGGCTGCCTGTCTGACATTCAAGGTTTGCAGCCTCTGCTCGCAGCCCAGTGCCAAGTGGGGTCCCTGCTCGAGGAGACCCACACGCTTCTCCTTGGTCCTTTTGAGCCATCCAGCCCCCCAGGCACACCAGGAACTCTGCATCTTCCCTCTCCCTGAATGCACAGCCATGCCACAGCAAGTGAGCTCTCCTCTTTATCTCATGCCTTGGCTTTGAAAGCTTGTGTTTCTCTGCTGATCACTTTCCTCCTGCCAATATGCTTATTTCTGGACACCACTAACTTTTTGCTTTTAACATATTCAGATACCGCATATGTCCTTTTCACCACCACATCTGCACCCAGGAGCCAAGGCCGTCTCTGTTTTGCTCCTCTGGTGCTGCCCTCTTGCTTTAACAGGGCTGGCTGTTACATAGGGTTGGGCAACAAAAATATAATTATAGGAAAATGTACTTAGAAAGAACAGATTTCTGAAACAAGCAGGAACAGTGGGAGAGATGACAGCAGGTTTGTGCTGGCAACAGCATGCAGCAATGGTCGAGTGACCAGTTGCCAAGTTGGGGAGGGAACCCTCACCTGACCAAGAGCTGTTTTTCTTTGGATGGTTGAAACCATCCATGACAAACTGTGTTTCACATGGAGAAATCTCCCCTGCACATGGCTGGCCAGCAGCACACCTGCTCCACCAACACTTCAAAGCACAGTATCACAGTATGTTTGGGATTGGAAGGGACCTCAGAAGATCATCCAGTCCAATCGCCCTGCCAGAGTAGGAATGCCTAGGTAAGGTCACACAGGAACATGTCCAGGCGGGTTTGAATGTCTCCAAGAGAAGGAGACTCCACAACCTCCCTGGGCAGCCTGGTCCAGTGCTCCGTCACCCTCACTGAAAAGAAGTTTCTTCCCAAATTTAAGTGGAAACTCTTGTGTTCCAGCTTGATCCCATTACCCCTTGTCCTGTCATTGTTTGCCACTGAGAAGAGCCTGGCTCCATCCTCATGGCATTCACCTTTTATATACTCATAGACATTAATAAGGTCCTCCCTCAGTCTCCTCTTCTCCAAACTAAAGAGACCCAGCTACCGCAGCCTTTCTTCATAAGGGAGGTGCTCCACTCCCTTAATCATCTTCGTTGCCCTACGCTGGACCCTCTCCAGCAGTGCCCTGTCCTTCTGGAACTGAGGGGCCACAACTGGACACAATACTCCAGATGGGGTCTCACCAGGGCAGAGTAGAGGGGAAGGAGAACCTTACGGTTTCAGCTCTAAACTAGCTGTACCCTCAAAGACCATCTCCAGCATCCAAAGAGGCACATTTCAGTCCCTCTTATGGCCTGAGCAAGTCACATCTCCACTCCTGAGAGAAGATGCTCCCCTCATTGCTGCCAGACAGCAGAGCTGGGCAGAGCTGCTCATCCGACGCTGATCCAACCTGCCCCAGATTAGGGCTCCGATGTTCCCCCTATCGCCTACAACCACCCAGCACACAGCATCACAGGACCACACCACAGCAGATACTAGACTGGGAACCTCGTTAGCTGTTTCTGAGAGACTAGAAAGTGAATTGTCCCAAATGATCAGCACAAGGCTTTGGGCCACCTGAACTGAGAATATTGGAGGAAATTTGTGTACAAGGTACATTAGCAAAGGCTAAACATGGACCATTTCAACTTCCAAGGTTGCAGCTTATGATTTCACAGAGAATTAAAGTGCTTACTAACATGTATGCATTGAGGGATAGCAAACTGCAACAAGAATAATGAGAAGGCAAGAAAGAAAAAGAAAGGCAAATTAACAAAATAAAGCCAATTCTGATGCCATGAAATTCTTGCCAGTCCTGGATTAGCCTGTACTCCATTTATTGACTATTCTGGGTTTTGGATTTGTTTCCCTAATTCTAGGTAGGTACTTAGAGAACTGTGGCATTTCTTCCCTCTCTAGAAAAAAGAAACCTCAAATGCACTACATATTTTTAAGATTAACAATCCAAGGTCAACCTCTTGAAAGGAGCTGGAATAGTGAAATATTTCTCCAAACCACATTTCAATGATGAAGGAATTTCACCTTGACTTGGGATACTTGTTTTTAACCTAGGTAAATTCTGGGGCTTATTTTGGCTCTTTAAACAATATCAACTAAGAGGATTAAAGGACTGCTCAGTCCGAGGGCAGTGCCTGCTCCTCCAGCTGCAGTAGCCCTGAGATGCCCATGGGTGCTCCCACTCCCTGTATTCACATCAGCCCAGGCGACTCGATGGAGGAGATTATGGCGCATCTGTATCAGCCTGCTTGGCTGTGAGGAGGGCAGAGTATAGCAAAGGTGGGCATGCAGGGAAAGTAAAATGAAAAAGAAGAAAGGAGAGAAGAAAATAAAATAAAATTAAAAAAAAAAAAAAAAAAAAAAGAAAATCCAGTGTACTTCGGCAAAAATTTCCTTGGCAATGCAGAGAAACCCCTTGTTTCTCATGTCTGCAAGTAGGTCAGAACCAGACCCTCGAGACTCAAAATCCAGAAATCCATCTCAGACCCGTGGTTTGTATTTACATTTTGGAAAAGAAACCCAGCAGAAGAAATTCCTCCAGAAACTGCTGATCTCTGCAGGCTCCAAGGACATGTAAAGAAACTTTTACACTCTCTGTTTTAAAGTATAAGAGCAACAGAAGAGGGCTGTTTGCTTTTAAAACCTGTTCCCAGGCTGAAACCCTCAATTCCAGATGAGACTAATGCACAGAGATGTTTACAAGCCTCTCCAATGAGAATTTTATAAACGGAAGAGCCGACACAAGCTGAACTGTAGCCTTGAGTATTATGAGCGCGATACCACATTCTTCCTGTCTCCAGAGGTGACCCATCTCTTACATGTCATTTCAGCCTCGCACACAGCGTTAATTTGGGACCAATGACTCACAATTCCTGTTTTCCAGAACATTCCAACCAATATTGCAAGGAAACCTGCTGTGGTTTTTTTTTCTTCCCCCATAGCTGAGTGGCTGGGTACGAACAGGAAAGGCAGGAAGAAGTAAAAAATTAGGGAAAAATAAATGGATAAACAGTTCTGTTAACCTTTCCTGAGCCTTACCAAGTGATGTGCTGCAGAAGGTCCCCTCCTGCCCAGGTCACAGGGCGTGCAGAGGCTTTGCATCAAAAGGCCAAGTGCTTGTTGAAAACATTAATTACACCTGGTTGATCTGGAGCAAGTTGAGGACAAACAGACCCAAACACTCAAAATCCCAGATGCACCATCATACACTCAGACCCCACTAGGAGTTGCACCACACTGCTTGGCTGCTGTGGGCTCAGAGGAGGAGTATTTTAAGTTTTTATTAGGCCTAAGCGAGTAGTACATCACACCGCCTGTCTCCACAAACACTGAAAACGTACATACAGAAAAGAAGAAGAAAAAAAAACGAATAAAGCAGCTGATTGCTGAAGTAGACTGGGGGAACACCAGCATGGGCATCTCCAGCAGAACAAAAGCTCTCCCCAGCCAGCCCCAGCCTCCAGCACAGTCCCGAGGAGCGCGCTGCTGCAGCAGAAGTGAGGACCTGCTGCAGATGTCAAAAACTCCTGACGGCTCCCAAAGCTGCTGTTTGCGGGAGGTCGGTCTTTGGCTTCAGTGCTGTTTGCACACCATTGCCAATGCTGAAAGCTTTCTAAATTCTCTCCCTATTTAAACAGCACCGAAGCAACAGGGCTCCGCAGGCGGAAACCTGTTCAACAGGTCCATGCAGGTGCCATGGGATGGAGCAGCACCCAACAGGTCCATCGCTGTCGGGATCAGGATTCTCTTAAAGAATAACATAAAAATGCAGATGATGCAAGATTTCTAGTGGAGACAGGCTGAAAGGCTCCCAGGTAAGGTGGGACCATATCACACCACAGTTTGGACAGACACTAAGGGCCGCTTTTCCCATGCCCCAGGGATCTCACAGCCCTGCGTCCTGCTCCTGCAGGTGTAACCTTGGTAGATTAATCCCAGGGGGACGTCTTTCCCATCCACCAGTAAACAAACAAAGGGATTAAGTGATAAAATTATCTACTACCAACTCAGATATAAAACTACAGCCAGCCTGCACTGCTGGTAGAGAAGGATGTAAGCAAACATAGGAGGCTCCTTCGAGATTTCTCATCAGCTGCTTTTCCTTTCTGAGGAGCGTCACCTTTTCTGAAGACGTTGCAGAGCCGATAATAATTGCTACCAAAAGTGACATTACTTCATTTCCTCTGGAAAACAACAGCTATACCAGCTCCTCCTTCCCTGTCTTGCTCTCTCATGAGCAACATGCTCAGATCTCCAGGAGAGGGGTAAGGTCAGGAGCAAACGCCTGGATTGCGCCCAGATTAGCAGCCCAGAGGGAGTAATTCCAACAGAAAGCATTTACAATATTCTTGGTATTAAGTGCTTTTGGCCAAGATGAAATTTGTTAAACTTTGCACTTTTGTTTTTTCAAAGCTCTGAAGTAATTTCTTTCCCCAAAGCTGCCTCCACAGGCTGAATTTGTGGGAAAAGGGAGATTTTGAACATAGAAATGAGCACAGCTAAATAACAAACTGAGGGAATTGCTCAGACACTGAACCTTGATCAATTATTCTCTACAGAAGCAAAGTAGTCACGCTAGAAAGGCAAATTGTTGTACCTATACTGATAGTCCAATTTCCTGAGATTAATCCTGTTTCAGTCAAACACTTACCCAAATACAAAAACTAAATACACAATCAAGCAATCATCTAAAAAAGCCTTGACTGCAGTTTGGCTGGACAAGAGCTTTATGAGGAGCAGCTTGTTTATCCCTGAGATTTCTGAATTATTTTATTAGGATCCAAGAGCTCTCAGAAGAGGCTGACAAGATCCCATTAAATCACCAAACATTTAACAGTCCCATTTATTATATTTTGCCCTTCCCCCTCTTTCCAACACAAATCAATTGTTGTTTTGCTTTTTTTTTTTTTTTTTCCTTCCCCCAGCTTCACTGATTCTGCACATAATGAATTTCTATCACAATATTGGATGGGGAGCACTTCATCTATTAAAATGCCAACAGTATCAGCCCTGTAGGTGATGACTTCAGGGGGGAAATAACATTGCTTGCCCTCCCCCACCCCTTCTATAGCTTCACATTTTCTTGCAAGGAAAAGGGCACTGTGCTCTCAGACTGGAACTGATAAAAACCACTATGGAGCATAGAAAGGCCTAAAGGCTGAACAAACCAGCTTTAACTCCTTCAGAAAAATGCCTTTTCTAAGACCAAGTCTGAATAAAACGGTACCTAGGGCAGATACCTGATAAAGACAAAAGTATCACAGTTCATGGAAGGTTTTTTGGGTGCTAGCTGCAATCCAACCCACTTTCTTCCACCAAGTGTTTATAATTTACTGAAACAAAAAAAAAACTCCGAAGAAAACGCAGTCAAAAAGCACACTTAAACCTCAAAGCCAGACTTGACAATGCTTTCAAGCAAGCTGGAGCACACTTGCAGTGCATGAACATATCTCCCATTCAGGTGTAATGTATTTGCCCCGAGAGCAAAGGTCCTGCCCTGTGCTCCCAGGTACCAGCCCTGCACTGCTGGCCCAGCACAAAGGCACCAGCTTCTGTCAGTTCAGGCAAAAGGTGAAATCCAAACTTGCAGGTTGGCACATGCCTCATTTGAGAGATTTTAAAATGAAGTAAGAGCCATCAGGTCTTGGACAACTGCTGAAGTGTGGGAGAATTCAGGATATCCATGGCATTGGGCTGCCTGACAGTCCTTGGCTGAAAACAGTGTGATGACTGATGGCCACATAAAAGCCATAAAGACAAAGATATTTTAAGTCCTTCAGATTATTATTCTTTAAACAGCCCAGCAGAGTTTCCCACCCACCAATAACTTGGACAGATATCCCCCAGCACTACAACACTCCTTCAGTCCCTATTTGTGTCTTGTGTCTTGTGTCTGTTTGGGTGAAAACCATGGACCTGAGGCAAGCAAACACAGATGGGTAAGAAATGACCGAACACTGGTTATTGGGATTTAAACAGCATCTAGGAAGGAGCTGCAAATAGAAGTGGAGAAAGGAAGGAGAAATCCCTTCTCCTATAAACCCCCAATGCTCTGATGCTCTGTGCTAAACATCCCTGCTGGCAGGTGAGAGCGTCCCAGCTGGACCAGACAAGGCACAGGACATGGGGTGGAGTGGTGACAGCAATGCCTCCTAAAGAGCACCAGAGAAACCTTCTTCCCAAATCCAGACTTAATATTGATGTATATTCTGAAGCATGAAGCCATATCCCATTCAATATTCTTAATTTCAAAAGGTTGGGTTTTGGTTAGGAGGCTTTTTGCCTTAGTCTCTGTTGCTCCAACAGTTTGTGTATATTTAATAACTGGCATTGTCTCAAACGTTGTTGAATTCTGACCCTTGGTAACACCCTGTGGCAAGAAGCTCTCTGCAAATTAACATGGGGAAACCATTCCCTGTTTCCTTTGGAGAGCGGTGTTAAGGCTGCATAGTTCAATTCCCAGAGGCTAGGAAATGAAAATATTAAATATTCCAACAACATCACTAAAGAAGTAATGTTTTACATATATGTCATTCCAATCAAATATTTTTCCTGTTTAATCATTCAGCTTTAATGCAACTTGTGCTGGTGTTAAAGGTTCATACAAAAAAAGAAAAAAAAAAAAACAACAAACAGAAAGGAAGGATCTCATACAGGAATCCCATACAGGATATAATATAGCCAAGCAACCACTACTGCAGACACTCAAATTTCACATTTTCTAATTTTGTTGATTCTAACTAGACAACCTTAATAGCACAGTAGTTATATAAATTACCTGGAATACATAACACTGCATTTATACATAATAAATGAACTGTTAAAGAGGAAACGCCGATGAAACATCGTAATCAACTTTTTATTCAGTTTCAGTCTTAAAAAAAAAAGAAAAATAAAAAAGTCCATGTAACTGCAGTAAAACAATGTGCAAAACGAGCTTCTGTGAGGAGCTTCTTCCCGCAGACTTTTGCTTAAATCTGGGCAATTAAGAGATTTGGCAGAGGCTGAGTATTGCAAACCCACAGGCACATCTCTCCCAGAACCGCCACACAAAAAAAATCAGCTTTGCCACTCCAAAATCTAGCAAAGTCCTGGGCAGCCTTAGCTGAAGTTGCCAGACTGGCGGGACCGCAACTACATAACATTAAAAAGAAAAGCAAATGGGAAAATGAAATTTCCTATTTCAAAGCTGACACACAAAATTTAAAAAAAAATAAATAAAATAAATAAAAAGGGGGGTTGTTTCAACTCAAAACAAACTCTCCTGACACAAGCCAAGCACAGATGCATTACGGCTGAGATTGTCCAACAGGACCAACCAGTTAGTCCGAAGCTGTGACAGTTCATACAAACATTTTAAACTCAGAATGAGATTTCACAAGCATGACACACATGCAGGGCTAGTATTCAGGCAGATGGTGTGTGACAGTCTTGCATTTCTGTGTCTTTTTAAGAGAGACGGGGAAAAAGCCAATGAAAATGAAAGAGAATTGCAGTGTCTCAGAAAAAGCTGCGAGAGCAAGACTCCCACCTCCCTGGCATTTCTGCCCCAGACCACCAGAGACCCAGAGCCATCCTGTCCTTCTCTGCACCATCTTGCTGCAGGCACCTCACACTTGAATTTTTCACATTTTTGCATTAGTCCTGTAGAAAAACTCTGCTCCAGTGTTCCGACGGGCACTTTGCAGACTCCGAGGCACCCACAGCAGAGACCTGAGCGTGGTCTGCTTGATAACAGGTTTCCTGTTGGGGCCAAGCATCCTCCGTAAAAAACGAGGTTTGTGGCATTACTTGGACCACCTCAACACAAATGCTGCACTGTGTTTTACAATTATAGGAAGTAAAATACCCAGTAGTGTGGAGTTTCTGCTAGACCAATGGAAGAGGGCACTTTGCAGGAGCAAAAGGTACCTTGAACATGGAACCAGGATGACCCATTCCTCCCAGTGAGACTTTGAAAGCAACTGGAGTTGAACAGACATTTCCACCCGTTTTCTTGATGAAAGAAGGAAAAAAAGAAACCTAAAAGGCCAGAAAACCACTTAAGGGAGAGCACCGACTTGAAATGCATACATATATTCAAGAAAGATCAAACCATCGGCTTTGCAGCCAAAAGAATAAAGTATCTGACCTCAGTCTTCAAAGACAACGAAATTCAGAAATAACACCGACTCTCGTATTACTCATCCCTACTGTGCTGGGTTGTTAAAACTCACACAGGCCACCCAAAGTTAAAGAAAACTCCAGAAAAAATGTTCAACTCAAAGGGGTATGTTAAAAACAAGCCCAAGGCAGGTTATGTAGTTGTTATGAAACGCATAGTATCCATCAAGAGTGTTGTATGTGCCATTCCTGGATCGCAACAGTCACACTCATCTGGTTATAATTTACAAATTAGCACTAGGTAAAATAAGAATTTCCTTACACCTTGATATCTGAAATATCAGCTATTTTTCCCAGAGTTAACTTAGCCCTCCCTTACCTTTCAACAGTCGATACATTTTTCATGGCGATAGCATATCTTTGGCAAATATTTAAGCTCTCAGCTCTATTCTCCTTCCCTTAGGTGGTAGACTGATGTGCATCAAAAGCAAAATTGTCACTGGGGGAAAAAAACGCATCAATCCCAGTTTTATCTGACCCTTCCATATCACTGTTTGTGTTATGTCAAATGTTTGTGCAATCCCCACAAAATAAGGATGTGGAGCTGGCAGGAAAAATAGCTCAGCAAAAGGGGTTATTTTACACAAGATCTGGCCAGGGCAGCAGTCACTGATGCTTGGAGAGCACAAGAGACAGCATGCGAAAAGACCATACTGCTGAAGGAAAGCACATAAACCCCTCTTTCTCAAACAGTAGCACTTTGGCCCTGTTTTGACAGATGTGTCATCTTCTTCACATGACAAGCACCAGCTCAGTCAGCCAAGATCTAACAAATTCATTGCCTGATGGCGATGCCCTGTGGCAGGGCTGAGCAACACGGGTACTGAGGGAGCAATGTGGGTACTGAGGGACAAATGCGGTCCCCAAATGGGGACATGCACCCCTCTTGCTGCCTGCCAGATGTGAAAGAGAAGTGCAGGCCACAGCTCCGGCTCTGTTTCCCTTCCCTGCTCAGAGCAGGAACACTCCGGTGAGGTAACACAGGATGACTCAGGACTGCTCCGAGAGGGCCACTAATTACACCTCTCAAATACATGGTCATGCCCACGCCAGCCTTTTCCAAGGCTTCCCTCAGTTACAACTGTGTGAGAGAAACATTAGTGTGGATGGAGCAGGAAGGAGTTTTCAGCCACATAATCTTGGAAATGCAAAAAAAAAAAAAAAACCAAACTAAGCCCTCTGATTGAAATTTTCTTCCATTACAAGAGCTGCATCTCTGCAGAAATCCACACTCAAATACCCCTTTACACATGATACAGTACCGGTTAAAGTTAGGTTGGGCACAAAACATGACCAAAACAGCTTCCTGCTGGACTGAAAAATTATATAAATGCCATCAGCTTGCTGGGACAAGAGTAGGACTAAACTTCCCCTAAACTCACCTGCCCCCATCCCCTGTCTACAGACTGGCCTGACCCATCAATGTGGGCTAACTGCCACCAGGAGCACCAGGACATCCTCCCTCCAACCTCCCATGGACGTGGTGGCCCATGAGGGGACACCTCCAGCCACCACAGACAAGTGTCCTAGTACACATGCATCCAGTTCCCAAAAGATGGCCTTCCACATAGTAGAATCCTGTCTGTGCCAGGAAACTCAACAGTTTGATCACCTTGATTTACCTTCCATCACGCAAGGTCCTCATCTACGTGCTAGCCGTTTCTTATTTAAGCCCTCGTGTGGCTCCATTCCCAGTGTTTTCTGCACATCATCTAGGTCATATGCTGAGCATCGCAAGCTAAATCACTAAGTGCTGTTGGAACTTGCACTGATTTGTAACAAAATGGCTTGGAACCCACACTTTCATCAAAGCTACTTCTGCCTCACCCTTTTGCTAAATATAAAGTGGTTTCCCTGTTGGGAAAGGCAATAAGTACCACAAATAAGAATAGTTTTGAGTAGGAGCTCTCAAAGCTGAAAACCTGGAAATCATCTGAGAAAAATCAACTTTTCCCCCATAAACAACCTTTATCCAACAATTCCGTACTAATTTCTCCTGCCTGTTTTATTTTCTCACCCATCACAAAGATGACCATGCTCTGGTCGGCTACTTTGTGCTCAGCATCACCCCAAGGTGACCCCTTCACAGGTCTTGGCATAAAATGTCTCTCACCTTGGCAGAGTTGGAGACATGACATATAGATATAATAATACGAACATACATACATACACTCTACAGCCTCAGTAGTCCTGCCTGCGCAAAACAGTGCCCTGCAGCAGAAACAGCACTGCTTCGCAACACTACAAGAACATGATTTTCCCCGGGAAGAAGGCAAAGTCACATCTATAAACCTTAAAAAATAAAAATAAAATTAAAAAAAAAAAAAAAAATAGTATTTCACACAAAAGTTACCCTGAGCTTGCCAGCTACTACAAATGATTTTCCAGAGAAGCAATGTTTACAAGGCTAGCCAACAACTTCAGAGTAAATCCTGTAAGTCAGTTAAACAGCACTCTGCAGTGCAGGTGACACAGTGTCATGGATCATCCAGTGCTCAAATGGTGGAACTATTGGTTTTGGTCAAAGGCAGCAACCTGGTAATAAATACAACATTGTGTCCTGGTCGACAACTGACCAGTGTCATTAGAAAGTATGTGTTCCACCAATTGCAAAATTAATTATAAAGTCATGTCAAGTCGCTCAGTTGGAAAACAATTATTTCAGTTCACTACATTAAATGAGAGACAGTGTCCCACCTTCATCAGTATGCAAATTGCAATTGATTGCTTGGAACTAACCTAGTTATCTTCAACAAACACTGGCAAGCACCCAAAACCTAACCCAATATACTCCTCAGGGGTGAGATGGACGAATATCACCCTGTAAGAATCCAGTTTGACAACAGGGAAGACACAGCAGGTGAAGATGGGATAGCAAAGAAAAAAAACCACAACCTCAGTGAACAAGTTCTATGGTAAACTTTCTAATTTACCTGCAGCCAAGTAAATATAATGAAAATGATGGTGTGGGAGTCCCCATGCCTGAGCTGAGGAGGGACCAATGATCTCAACCCTTGCCCTGAGACAGGACATGTGCTAATGGACTGCTGTCCAAATAACCTTTGGAGGTGACTGTACATCTTGAGCTCTGCTGGAAGAGCATCACTTATGTATTTGGGAATGGGCTGGTTGGTTGCTTTTCTTTCTAAGGAGTTTTGGTAAAGACACTGCAAAACCTTTGGTAACGGGTTGGTGGTGTCACAGTGTTATGACTTCAGAAATTCTGCGCTGCATATTTCCAAAGTAAAATTTTCACATCCCCATACAGAACAGATCTTGCACCTTATTTATCACCCACGAGCTGGGATACCAGACCGTCCTCACCTCAGCCAGCTCTTTGTAACAGGTTCAGCTGCACTTAAACGCACACAAGGCTACAGAGATTTAATTGGGTAAAGATACACATTCCATTGTATCTCCCAAACAGTAATTAGACTTCTCCATACCAAAGAACAGTGCCATTTACAACTAGATAACCCCAGATCTTTCAGGAATGCAGCTCATGAGGTGTCACATTTGCTTATTTGGTTTTCCCCAGATGATGGGTATCTTCCTCAGGGCAGCCCTCCAGCCTATTTAAATTGCCTCTGCTACATGAAAGTACAAACCTAGCTTCTGTAGGAGACACCTTCATCCTCCTTCTACAGCATGTACTTTAAAAAAATGGCAGATTGACAAGCACATGCATTTGTTTTAACGAGTGCGATGAAAAGAAATGGATGAAAAAAAACAAACAAAAACAAACAAACCCAAGAAACTCATCATCCCACTTTACCCACAAAACATCTGCAGCCCTGGGACATGGTTTATTACATTCAGAGCAGACATGCACGTTGGACCACGTTTTATTGCTTTGGGGACTTGCATTACAGTTACCTTCAGTTTGACAAATAATGTCTCATACAGCACGATAAAAAGTTGACTCCCAAGGAAGAAGACAGATTTCATATACAGGATGTTTCAAAAAGATGGACCCAATTTGAAATTACTTTATCTCTGCAACCATGAACCGTCCATGAATGAAACTCTTACAATCCATATAGCAAGTGGAGAGAACATAAAGCATTTATTAAAAGGCTACTAAAATTTGATAACTCATTAAACCATTTGTAAATTTTTGTGTAGTTGTAACATGTTGGGTCCATCTTTTTGAAAGACCCTGCATATATGTTGTGTGTATGTATATAAAAAGAAATAATACACACACATTTGCATATGGTACATGATGCCATTTTCTTATCAATGCAAATAGCCTTGCCCTGGTGCTTCCTGAGGCTATGCGATGATAGAAACACTGTGAGATGTGACACAGCTTTCCAGGTCTCCTAACCAGGCAAGATGGCTGAACTTCACCAGAGGCCCTTAGAAGCAGCATTTTGTAGCCTAAGCTCAGTTTTTTCCCTTGGTGCATGCTTGTGAACTGCTGACACGGCAGGGAAAAGGCAGACATCAGACCATCCCTCCTTGCAGCACAGCAGGACCGTGCTCCAGAAGGGATGCTCTGCACTTTGGACACCCCTGTACCCAACAGGACTCCAGGAAAGAGCCAGGGAGGGACCAGAGCCAGTGGGTGAGACTGGCCTGTGCAGGAGAAGATGCTGTCACAGCCCAAATTGACATCCTGGTACTTGTCAGTCAAACAGCACATCTGGGTTTTTGAAGGCTCCAAACCAACCACCCTCTAGCAAAGGGAGCCACGGACCTGGGGATGAAGGCTGTTCTCAAATCATCTAGGGTCACACACATCCCTGGTGACCAAAGGCAGCAGCCACTTTTCCAAATTTCATGTGCACCAGTCACAAGCCATCTTGTACCTTCTAAAAGCAATTTGCAGTGTTTTAAATATTTTTAATGGGTTTAGGGTTTGTTTTCAAACAAAGACCTCCTGCTATATATTTCGCTTTGGCTTTCACAGTTCTGTCTTTTCTTACAGGAATGATATTTTATTTGTCCTTTTTAAGAAGCTTTACATTTTAAAGCTCTTTCACATTTTTAATCAACTGTCTATACTAATTTCCTCTGCAATTTAGACCAAGTTTACTTGTTTTGGTTCCTCGAGCTACACTCTCTCTTGCTGAATAAGGCTCAAACATGCTCATTTCCTCATGATGGATTATTTTAATTAGATTCTACTCCCATTGAAGCACATGTCTTCTCTGGATGGTTTCCACCTCTTCTGGAGTTTAACCTTTTGCATTACCTTGCCAGGTCTCAGCACTGCGTTCCTCACCAACCCAGCTCCCTGCAACAGCACGCAGGAGCACTCAGCCTATCTTCCTATCAACAAATGTTCAGTTTAGCTAAACATACTGGTTTAGCTGGTTTAGCTGCTGAATCTTTAGCTGCAATCTGTGCTGGTTTAGATGGTTAATAAAACATTAAAGATGAAATAAATGAAAGTATTTAAATCCAGAGAGTTGCAAAGACATCATTTTCAAGAGTACCTACTACACATGATGTGCTTTCCAAACCTGATGAGAGCCTGCCTAAAAAAAAACATTAAATATGGGCAGGTGAGGAGCCATGGGCAGCCTCATGGTGCCATTTTCATTCCACTGAGAAATGTCTATGGAAGCATGAATTAAGTGCTCAGCAGTTTTTTCAAAAGATCAAGACATTAATTTCAGTCCCTCATTTGTTATCCATTTCCAAAGACATTTTGAAACATGCACAGCTTCATCCAGAAAACTTTCTGGCAAAGATCTGATATGAGTAAGAAATTTACCAGCAAGCCCAAGGGTTTGCTCACAAGCTTCCTAGGAAAAAAGGAGCAAACCACAGCTACCACCACTCCAAGGAGCTGCCTCTGTGAGGAGAGATGGAAATAAAGCGTGGGGGGAAGATCCTTGCATTGTCTGACATTTTGTGGTCATGGTGTAAGCAGCCAGACAATTCCCATGAGAAAAGTCTACAAAGAAATACTGACTAGCTAATCCTATATTTTAAAATTTCCTAATGTATGGTTGCTACATTTAACCTAGACAGTACAAGAGCACAACTGAGATTCGTAGGATTAAAACCGATTTTGCCAGACCACTTTGATACATCTTAAATCATCGTGCTTCCAGCAGGTAGATATTCAAATGCTTTCTGGAAACCTTGATCTTTCCTTCACACCAACAACCACAGATCTGAGACGCCCAATTCTTCAATCATTTTTTAAATTCCTAACTGTCTGCACCTCCTAAATCTCTAAGCAAATGTTGCCTTTTTACAAGCCCATCTGTACAAAACAGTAACGTGTTTTGTTGACAAGCGATGTTCTTGTCAATACAAGGGCAAGGAAAGAATGGACCAAACCGATTTCTGGGCCTTCAGCTAAGATGCAGAAGTAATTCCATTTGACAAGTATTAATATGCTAAACTTTGCCATCTTCTGTTTAATTGAAGTTTATCAAAACTACCATCATTTTGCACGTCTCGAAGAACTGGGTACCTCTCTGGAGTACTGAAGGGTCAAGCTATCAGAAATAATAATTAAAAAACCCCTTAAATGAAATGAAAGCTGTGGGTATGAACTCCTGTTTCCATTGGGTTTGCATACGTCATTTTCTCTGCTTATATCTCCGTTTGATTTTTAGCCTTTATCATATTGCTATAATGAAAAGACTAGCTTCCCATTAACCACAAGTAAATACATTTTAAAAGTTCAAAATAATGAATTCGAGACACAAATTACTCTAGCCCTGCCAGCCTGGTAGAGTCATTCAGTCTCAGCAACAAAAGGTTTCAATCAGAGAGCCAAAACTTTTGTCCATCAGATTCAGATTTGTCCTGAAATGCAAGACAGACTTTACTCCTTCCCTGCCTTGCAGAGCCAAAAAGCACCGAACCCGAGAAAATTAAAACCTGCTGCATTATCCTGCAGCATGCTACAAAATGAAATAAAAAGCCGAATGTCTCTTTACACTCCCCTCCTCCTCCTCAAGCTGAATTATTTTTTCTAAACAGTCATGTAGTCGCAACTCTGCCTACATCTCCAAAAGCTAAACAATTATGCCACAATAGGAGTGTTCTGTTCACTCAGAAAAAAAATCCTCTAATGAAAAACTATGTTGGTGGTTGAATCCGTTTCCTTTAGGAGGAGTTGGCTGTAATCTCAGTGGGACTTGTGGTTTCAGCTATTCATACTGCTCATAGCAGTTTCTGTTTTTTCTCAAAGCAATGTAACCCAGCAACACAGAAAAAAGCTGTGATTAAGTTCTTCTGAGATACAAGATGTCATGGCAATGCAAGTTGTCTCTTCAGTGAAGAGAATCATAAATCTCTATTGCTGTCCTTTTTCTACATCCATCTCACATCCCAGGCGGAGTCTAAAGGGAAAGTCAGGAGTCACTGAAATTCTCTGTTTTACCTGAGAACATGTCGACTGTGGACTCATAACTCTCAGACCAGAGATGAACCCTCAGAGCTGCAAGGAACTGCATCTCTCAGACCCAATCAATAGCTCTGGCTCCTTCCCAACCACAAGAGAGCTTTAAAATTAACAAGCATTATATTAGCTGACTTTACCTAATGAATAGCTATCAACTGTCGACACACAGAAAATATTTCCTTTTATTTGTATGCAAATGTCCATATGTGGTGGAATGAAACTGAAAGGGAACATCTGTGCATCAAAATCTTATCTAAATTAAGGATTTTTTTTAAATGCACTAAAAAGTTGATGTCAGCCCCAATAAATAAATAAATAAATAAATAAATAAATAAATAAATAAATAAATAAATAAATAAATAACACCAAACAAAAACAACAACAAAAAGAACGAAAGAACACCACCACACAACATGCTAAGGGGAATAAGAATATTAAGAAAAAAAAACATTCTTTCTTCATATATCTTATATGATGCACCCCAACCTTGCCCTGACCTCTGAAATACAACAGCTATAGAGTAAGGCACCTAGGCTCTGTTATCCGAGATACAGAATAATTCATAATTAATAGCTTAAAAAACAACAACAACAACAAAATATATATAAGACCCATCTGGCCGCCCCACCAATGCATAGATCTTGGAACAAATTCTCCATTCACACTGGCCAGCACATCTTTGCTGCCCAAACCACTCTGGGATCTGGTGGGTTCAGGACACTGCAGTCCTGAACTCAGGGTTTCCACACTGCTCTCCAGCAGCAGTTATTTATTATTGCTCTGCCCCACAATGTCCCAAGTACCCAGGTGCTGCAGAAGAAAGAAAGAGGCCATTCCCTGCTACCAAGGGCTACAGAATATCATGAGAAAAACTGGTAAAGGATAAGTAGATGGGCACAAGATGAAAGCAAAGCCATCCTAGGGATGAAAAGCATAGCTTTAATGTTTTGCAAAACTGACCAGGTGGGCGTCTTGGTTTTTGTTTGTGTTTTGTTGTTTTGCTTTTGGTTTAGAGGTTTTGGTTGGTTGGGTTTTTTTTAATCAAGTCAAGAGACAAGAATAAACATATCACAACCAAAGTAGCAATGAACAAATACCACTGCTAAAATGCATTGCTTGCCTGTTGCATCCAGATGCACGCAGTATTTGTGCCAGCAGCTCCCCAGATTTCCCCGTGCCCTGTGCAGCCACAGAACATCAGCCGAGCAGAACAGCAAGGAAAAAACAAACCTCAAACTGGGCAAAGACAAATGGGAACGGGGCACCTTTATTCCCCTGCGCTCTCCTGCTTGGGAAGCAATCCTTCAGGAACCAGCTATCAGCTCTTAATGACTGGTTCTGTTACTCACAGGCCCCACAATGAAACAGGGGGTGGTTGAGGTTACCACGCTGTGGTAATAATCAAAATTAAGGGGATTACAATCATTATAAGCTAATCAGGGTAGAATTATATATTTTTAATTAACAACTGCTGCGTGGTTAAGGCACTAGAATCCCCCAGCTGTCTGCTGGTAAGTGCCACTAACAGCATCCTATTTGAAGTAAAAAGTACATATTTTTACATGGAAAATACATTAAGGAAATAAAATTTTTAAAGCCTTTAAAAATACTATATTCTGTAAAGCCTCATTGTTGGTCATTGTTTTTTGCTTTCAGCATCGGAAAGTTGGGGTTTTTTAAACCCATAAATTCTTGCATTTAATCTTATACTAAACATAGGGCAAATATAGAAAGGGAATAATTTACAATACATTGTGTATATTGTTACTTCAAACCACATAGTAGTTACCCGTAAATCCTTCAGCATTTGTTGTAAACACATAGTGTTTGTCTGCTCATTGTAGGTCTAGAAAAGGACATATTTCTGCAGAGCCTTAAGAGGTATTCAGTGCATGAATAATAGAGACTGAATAAAACTTGTCATTTGGATTTTCTTGTAACAACACACTTTAATCCAAGATTCCCAAGTAGAGAAACAGATCTCCACAGTTTCTATAACCACCTCTGCTCACACTGTTGTAGTTTTAAATTATTCTTCAGCTGCATTTTAACTAAGAACCTTTTGACGTTGTCACAGAGGGACTCAAACAGGCACCAGGCCCCAGAGATCTTGCTTTGTTTAGAAATGAACCAAACCCAACAACCAGTTCATCTGGAAAACAGCTGGTTTTGTTGAAAGGTGTTCAGTTATAAGGAAGCTGATCAGAGCTTGCTGATGTTTGCCAAGAAGAGTTGCTCTCTAAGCACCCAAGTGTGTCAGAAGTCAACAAAACAACCCCAAACACAAAACAGTTGGTCTACAAATATGTTCTTCAAGTTCCTGGTGTTACACCAGCCTCCTCCTCCACAGCTCAAACACACTGTGACATTCTGGGTACACGCAGCAGCAACAGCACTGCATCTGAGCACAGACAGGCCCCTCATTCCCCCCATCCCCCCTTTGTTAACTGGCCCCTTCCACTAACGAAAATACCCAACAGTACATGCTGGTTAGGAACCTCCTGCAAACCCTTCCCACTCACCCTGAAGTCACATTATCAGAAGTAAAATCAGCTCAGAAGATGAGAAGACTCACAAGGATCATTAACAATTACCAAGACATAGGTTATGCATGATGCTGCTGAGTGTCCACTCTGCATCACCTTATTTTGACCAAACTATGCGCATCAAGCACAGGATGGGTCCTGGACATGCTCCCTCAGACACAGCGTCTTTCTCCAAGGTTGCATCAGCTCCCCTGCTCACAGATAAGGAAAACCAGTCTTAGAGGGGTTAAAATACAGAATTAGGCTCTTTGGTAACTATTTGAGGGTATGCCTTAAGATATGCTGGTTAAACAGCTACTTTCAAATTCACAGCCCTCACAGAGGGGAGAGTTCTGGCCAGGGGAGCAGACAACCAGGTTGGCCGGGTGATGAGCATCTCTCTGAGCAGAGGCAACCCTGCTCTGGATGGCTCATTTCCAGGTCTCCCATCACCCATCCCATGGTGACCAGACCCTGCCAGTGATGCTCTGCCTGGCGCAGGCTGCCCGCTGCTGCCTGAGCTTTGTCCTGCACAAAAAGGGCGAAACTTCCCCACCTCCACAGCCAGTGAGCATTCGCAATTGCTCCAACCTGTCCGTCATTGCTGACCAGGTACAGATTCTATTACTGCAGAAGACAAATGTCCTTAGATTCAGCTATTTCTGATAAAACTGTTTCCTCTGAAATAGCCCCAAAACAATCCAGACTGCACACTGGCTGTTAACAGAAACTGCTATTTCTAAGAGTTCTTGAGAACTAGGCAGTCCTGAATAACATCCTCTGACATCTCTGTGGACTTTGACTAACTGTCAGCAAAAGACAACTCAGAAAACCCAACAGCCATTATTTGATGTAAAGATCAAATACCCTTCTCGGACTAACACAGCTAGCCCTGGACAAAAAATTGAGCCTCCTTGAAAAGATGAGAGCTCTTGGGTAAATTATCTGGTCTTGCAATTAGGTGCTACCATCAAGATTATCCTCACCAACACCACCCAAAACTCCAAATTTAACACCCAATAACACTCAACTGCTATTGATATGCCAGCTTCAGACAGGGTTATGGGCGATGGCAGCTGTAAAGGACTCAAACTACTTTCTTCTCTTTCCACTCTGAAACAAAACATACCCTCAGAGCAAGTGCAAAAGACATTCTCTTGGAAGAAAGAGGCCTAAAAAGACAACTATTACGCCCGAAAATATTAGCATCACAAATACAGCACTTCAAGTCACAAGGACAGAGTCATCACCAAAGACATCAACCCTGACAAGAAGAGATATGCAAGGAAATCAAAGAACTGAGGCACTGAGCTGTACCCAGGCAGGCAAATAATGGACTAAATTGCCTGTAGCATGACATAGCTGCAATATCCTAGAGGTTCTGACTGCTTTGCAGCATTGTTCTTTCAACTTTCCCTCATTCTGGGACTTCAATCTGCAGGGCCGCAATTATACTAACAGCAATGTTAGAGGCGAGACTAAAAATAAATACAGCACAAGAAAAATGCAAAGCTCCTTGTCCCCACAACGTCTGGAGGGAGCTTCCTGAGTCAGTCAAACTGTTCAGTCACTTGTTTACTTGTTACTAAGTATGAATTTTCACAGCATCGTGTGTGGTTTTCACTGAAGTTTCCAAGTTAAAATCAACAGGGCTGTAATGGCGTAAGAAAGCTAAACATCGCTAATCCTCTCTTGAGAGATGGGATCCCTGCTGCTTCCCCAGCCATGCTGCACACTGCATTTCCAGAGCAAATACTGCATTTCCAGGTCAAATATGAAAGTACTGGAGGCAAAGATGGTTCCTTGGGTCACAAGATGAAGGGCACCAGCTCCCATAGTGACCTGCAAGGAGTCCAGCATCTCGCTTGATCCTTTAGATATATTAACTCCAAATAAAGAAGCTGTCACACGATGTTGAGAAGAGCTGGAATGCTTGTCCTTCCACAAAGCACCTCCCCAAAGGTCTTCCCGAGGGCCAAGAGGCATTTTGGAAAGGGGAGGCTGGCTCTTCTCCCTGTGGCACCCATGGAGGTTACAGCCATGGAGCAGCAGCCACAACAGACTTCAGAGCTATATAAAAAGCTGGCACAAAGATTTGTTTATGAAAAGCTAAAAATTAAGTTTGACTTGAAATAGTAACAGCTCAGAGGGTCACATTCTTCTTCCATCTCTGCCTCTTCCCCCTCTGGGACCTCCTCTTTGCCCAGCAGCTTTCCCCAAATGATCTGCAAACATGGCAGAAAGTCCCCAGGAGGGAGGCAGGTAGAAATCTCTGCCTGAGGACTTGAAGCAATATGCTCACAAAGGGATGCTCAGCACTTCCTACAACACCAGACATTTTTTTCAACACCGACACTGCAGCAGAGATCGTTCCTATTTGCGACAACTTGGTACGTCAGATACTACAGTATTTCATTAATATTTTAGGAGGTAACTTCAGGTTCATGGTACTGTCAGAGAGAAACACACACCTTCCCATTCCATGGTACACAACTCTCCATGTACTTCTCCTTGTTCACCTCCCCTAGTGCTTGAGCACACACCAGAGGAAAATATAAGATTTCAGGCTTAGCAAACCTCCAGCCTAAACCAACATCCTGTAAAACTACAAGTTAAAGGCAGGAACACTTCACTTCCAAACCGCAAAGGCTGTAATGAGTGTGGCTTTAATTGGCTGGTACAAGAGCTGCACAGCCAGAATCAGCAGCTGGCAATGAAATCAGCCCTTCTGCGCTGCAGATTGCTAAACTTTTGCCCTTGTCTGCAGTGTGGTGTGTCATGGAAGTAATTCAGTACCCATAAAAAGAATTACAAAATTATTTAAGAAAAATAAAGTGTTAGCCCAAAATTGGCAATACACAAAGTTTCTCCCCAAAAAGTTCCTAGCTGTACAGGGACCTATCTCTGACCTTATAGTGATGAATTTCTACTATGTGTACATACATAACATCCTTCATTAAAAAAAATAAAAATAATAATAAAACAAACAAACAAAACTTTATATTCTAGGTATCACTTAAAATCTGGTCCTCTAGAGCTACTGATTTCAACAGCCTCAGTATATACTTAAAAATCTCCTTAACAAGAATGAGAAATGAAGTTATTTGAAAAATATCAGTCCCAAATGACAGAAGTCTCCATCAAGCAACTACAGCATGTTTTCTTGCTTCATTTAACACAGTAATTCACACATACACCAAACTTCTCCTTTACAGGTCTACATAGTACACAGCAAGTTCTGTGATTGCTTGCATCTGATTTCAGAATATTTGAAGAAGAAATAGATCAGTAAGGAACAGGATTTTACAGCAAAGCCTCCCTTTCATATGGTGCAAAAAGCTTTGAATCTCATAAAGCCAATGTAGTAAACTTTCAAGCCAAGGTGTTACACAACGTTAGCAGGGGTGCACTGCTACCACTTGATAGAGCTAATGGAAGTTTTACAGTCTACACTCCCCTTAAAACCACCTTGTTCCTGAATGAAGAGAGGCACACTAGGCAGAGTACAAATAAAAGGGGAAAAAAAAAACAATACAAACCAAAACCACACCAAGAATTTAAGGTGTTATGTGTAAACAAACACATTCTAATCCAAAAAGCCAGGCTGACCTAAATAAAAGTAGGACCCATGAGAAAAGCAAGACTGTATCATCCTGCAAGCAGCTGAGGAATTGCTGCTATCGCCTGTTCCCACTGTGAAATCCCAGCGCCGCGCTCAGCCCGCACCAGACGGCTCCTGTCCTGGCTACAGCACGGGCCAGAAACTCGCATTGCCATTAGGAGTGCAGCGCTTGAGACAATACGCAGAGCAGAATTTCAGCTCCTCAGTTAGCTTAGTTGTAAACCACAGGCATACAGTTCATGCCTTTCTGGTTTTACCTGCAGAACTTTATTTTAAATTGGGTCTTGCCACCAGGGCTCCATATTATTGAAGTTGCTCATACAAAGAATCAGGAGTCAGAAGCTTTGGACATGTGAGGGCAAATCCCACCAAATGTAAATTGGTATAATACACAAATTTATGTTTGCTTACATGGTACTAGAAACGGAAAGGCAGTAACTCAAACTGCTGCACAAGCTTCTGACAACAGTGATGATAAGCATTGCTTTTTTAAGGCTGAAAGGAGATTCTGGAGAAGGAAGATAAATCAAAAGATGGCATCTTTGAAAGGGGAGCAATGCAGGAGCTAAGCCTCAGTATCTCCACAAACACCCATCTCTCCCCAGGAAAACACTTCAGGGCTATTCAGTAGGTGAGTTTTGCAACAGTTTTTATTCTAGTTAAAATTGCATGAGTGCTCATTAATTTTAATGTTGTGTGCTTTGCCATACCCATACCTAGGAACACCATGCACCCTGCAAGCGTTCACTCGCTGTGTTCACAGAGCGACTGGTCCCTGCTCCCACAGCCCTGCAGCCCCCCAGAAATGAGCCGGAGGAGGACGCTGCCCTTGCTGCCATCAGACCTGACCTTGCAAATGTCCAGGAGCAGCCCCAGGCGTCACATCCCAGCCATGCACCCGCCATCGCTCGCCCCACAAAAGCTGCTACTGCCACAAACCCGGCCGGGACAGTGAGCAAAGCGGAACGGGGCCCTTTCAAATACGGAGTCTGAGATAGACCATCCATCCGTCTGTCCTCTCAGCTCCACACAGGACAATGGTCTCAAATCAAATTTGGGGTTGTACTCTCCAAATATCAGACCCCTCAAAAACAAAACAAAAAAATCTTGCTGATACATCAATTATTACAAACATCTGCACCCATGTGCTCAGTTTTGCTTTTAAAAGGCATTTACTCCTACATTTTGGTGCATTCTCTTGACCCCAGATATTAAATAAGCCAAACGTATTGAGCTCGCTTCTCTCCATACAAGCAACAGGGACTTTTATTAGCACACCTCCAGTGGAATATTAACTAAATCCAGTGTTCTGCTGGGAAGAGACTGCATTTAATCTGGGTTGCAACTGGAGAGCAGGAAAGAAAAAAGGTCTTCAGAATAAATCTGGCACCTTTATTAAAGGAACAGGTTAATCATCAGCCACAGGCATGAAACTGTGGGAACATGACAGCAACACAGTCCTGGCTGTTGGACAAGCAGAAAACAACCCAAATATATTGCAACAGAAAAGGGACTAAACCCCTCACTTCCTTACATAAATAAAGAAGTTGGTTCTGTAATAAATATCTGTGGGGTATTTAGGATGTACTGATTTTATTAGCCAGAGATGCAACAGCCAGCAAGGCAGGTTTAATATCCATTTATATCTAGATAGATAGATAGAGCCTGATATCAGGGAGCTTTGTAGGGCTCAGAAATGGATCAGATGTTTCTTCACATAACAATAGCCGAAGGCAGCATCCAATATTCCACAAAACACAACAACCACCATAAACAAGGTCTATAAATCCTCCACACTCACAGGAATAAACTGCCTTCTTCCTTGGGACACAGGTTATTCTTACCAGTGGGTGCCAGTTTGTAACACTTTCTTTTAAAACACATTATATTAACCAGTATTTCCAACAGGAAAGCAACTGAGGACAGCTCACCTGAATCTGCAGTGACACATCCTACACCAAAGAAAACAGCATCATTCTGGCACTAAGTTAATTTCCAAAAGCACTCATGAGAAGAAAAATAAAGACATAACCTAGAAGCTTTGTAACTGTTACTTTTTTAAGTACCATTTTAGAAACAAAGTAACATTGTCACAAAATGTTAAAAGGCAACAAGAAAGAGTTACCAAAAAAAAAAATCAAAACATCACATCAGCCCAAACCTGCCAAGAATGAAGGGATCATAGCAGATAAAAGAAAAACAATATCGCAAAAAAAAAAGGTGGGTAAAAATAGAAGTGTCAGTATATGACATGCCTTCAAGTTATAGAAAAAGCATCTGGATTGTCCTCAAATCCCCTCCTGACTGCTGTCTAACTCAGTAACCATCCCTCTTGAGCAACAGGGCTGTCTCAAGCAGAGCAATGGGGCAATGCCGATTTCTTTTCATCTGATGCCATTCGGGATAGCAAAGCACCTTCCAGTCAGAAGGAGAAGAATTTGTGTCCTGTGTTTCACAGACCCGAGCGCAGCCCAAAGCCAGCCTTCCAGCCAAGCTTGGAGGACACTGGTGGACATGCACGTGACCTCCTGCTCATGGACCTGCAGACAGACCCATCTCTGGGGCGACACAAAAAACCAGCTCTGCAAATTAATACACTGGTGCAATTCACTCCAGGTGAAAGGTGGAGCACAGAAAGCCTCAGCTCTGCCTCTTCAGGCTCCAGAAACGTAATTCCCACCTTATTTTTGGAGCCTGCCATTTATCGAGCATTGCTAAGGAGACCCACTCCTCTTCCACACTAAGGTACTTCCCTCTTCTTTCACAAGCCCAAGTGCAAGACTTGGCAATACATCCTAATGGGATACATCCCACATAGTGTGCTGCTCTGTGCAGGGTCACTGGAGCACGGTGATAACTTGAAATACATGTGTGTGTGTATATATATATATATATTAAAGAGAGAGAAAAAGGCCTTTTCAATTGAGCAAATTTTACCTCTACAGTAGTTACAGCCAACTGTATGGCTCTGCATCTGGTACCTGCCACGTACATCCTTCTGCTGAAGTGACAGCTACAGAGCAGTAGTTGAAAACATTTAAGCAAAAGATATTTTGTCATTTTGCGAAGCATTAACGCTACTCAGTGCTTGACTGTTTTAAAGGGAGTTACAACTTGGCTGTGGACACAGACTTTCCAGCTTAAATTATGGATTTTTTTAAAGCTCTGAACACCACTTCTGCAAAGCAAAGACCTTGGAGCATTCCTCCTCCGCTCTCCCTGTGATCCCCAAAGTCTGAACCAGGGAGATATTTGACTTTTCATGTCTAAGCTAAGGCAGTGAGAAGAAAAAAAAAAAAGGGGGGGGGGGGGGCGGGAAATCCCATTCAATAGAAAATTGAGGAAAAAAAACAACTGAGCAGCTGCATGTGAAAATTACATTAAGTCCAAAGCCACCAAGTGTGAGCAGCCTTAGGACAGAGAAACAGTCAGGCAAGTGCACAAATGTCTTTCACATGTTCTGGATGGAAAGAAACTGAATTTTTTAAAGACTAACATGGAAACTGCTTTAAGCAATTTGTCATTTTCAATAGAGGTTCTGCAGTTCAAAGAGAGATTTCGACAAGTTAAACAACTTCCTATCGGAGTGGCTGCATGCAATGTTTGAACTACCTCTTGCAGTCTTCTTAGAAAAGGAATATTTCTAATTTTGCCATTCAGGAAGACTTTGAAATGTCACTGACGTTTTATTTGACCAGTGAAGAGGAAATATAGAGTTGAGAGAAGGGAAAAACAATGCAAATGCCATTCTGTATTTTTTAACTTGGTTTCAGGCAGCTTGGTGAATATTGCTTATTTACCTCCTAGAGGAAGAAACTTCAGACATATTTTCTGTAAACATGGCAACTTAATGTCCACCTGTATATTACCAGGCATAAATGTGAAATATCTGAAAGAGAGCTGAGAGCATCTTTTTGCTAAACTTGAGCTAGAAACAACGTTTTTATGCCAAAAAGTTTCACGATCCACTGCAACGCATAATAATGCTGAGGTCTCTTCTACATCAGGGATTTTAGGAAAAAAATAAATATGCAATAAATATTCCCCACTGTTTCTGCCACCAGTTCAGACAGCTATCAGCATTCAGCATTGCTGCTGCTGTGTCCGAATATGTGAAAGGTCTGTCCTTCGGAGGCCTGGAAGAAGTGTTGTTTATCGGCTGGTGATGCTAACAGGAAGGCTGTGCTCAGCTGGGAGCTCAGCGAGAGTGGACTTATCCTGACACAGCCCACAGGTCACTGGGAAGATGCTTGAGGTTTAGAAAAACAGAGCAACAGGAGCGGAACAGCAGCAAGTACATATAAAATCAGCTGTGTGGCTGTTTGTTACAGTAAAATCTACTTCCATCTGCAATCAATACAGGTAAAAAGGAACATCAGTTTTAATTAAAGATGGCTAAGAAAGTCCCTAACTTTTTAAAGAAAAGGTTTTAATCTTCCTTGTAAGCACACAACCCCAGGCCAGCAGGGCAGGAGGTGCTGCAGGCAGCAGAAACAACTCTTGTCAAGAATAAATCAACAAATTACTATATCCAGCACCTCCTGAAACAGGCTCCAGCCAGGCAGCTGATGGAACCTTCCCTGCCAACTCAATTGCACTGCGGAAAAATACTTGTATTCCCAGCCAGGGGCAAGATCCCATCCGGGCGGCTCCCGCCACGGCAGACGCTGTCCAGAATGAGAGAAGAACACTGAAAATAAAAGTTAACTGTGACAAGCCAGTTTGGAAGCCAGGGTTTCCACGTTTTCCCCAGCATCCTCAGGGGAGAGCAGGCAGCACCGTTCCAGCAAGAGGCAATGACAACCCACCCGCTCGCCCTCGGGATTCAAACTGGCACAAAGCACAGGGTACGGACGACCAGGCTGAGTTACGCACCAGCCACACTAAATCAATTTGAAACAGATTTTGGTTAATCCGCTGCAACCTTTTAACAGCAATTTGGTCTTTGGTATTGTGACAACTTGCCCGGCTTTTAGGCAAACAGCAATTTCCACACTGGTTTAGGCAAGCCTCAGCACCGATTATTAGCATCTTTTAAATACAGACAGAAAAAGCCCTCTGCAATGTGTTACGTTAGCACACGCTTAAATCACTCTCATTTTTACTGGGGATTTTCTCATGTCTAACAGCTTCAGGAGATCCAAATTTACACACTAACTGCTTACCAGTCTGCAATGTGACCAAGATATCCTACCCCAGATCAGAACTATGTGGAGAAAAGAGGAAAAAAAAAAAAAGAGACTCTATTTAGCTCCTGGAAAAACCAGTGTGTGTGTATTTCCAGCATCAACTAATACAACTGGAAAATTGGTGACATAAAAGAAAAATAAATGGAAAAGCCACCTTCGATAGTCCCTAGGTCATCTCTTCTGCAGATAAAAATTTCAGCCTTTGGCATATTTTACAAGCACACAGTAAAAAACTTACAGGGTGTTTTTAAATTGAAAGATTGTTGTGGCAAACCTCCACCTGAGCAGGACAGCTGGGCAATGCAGAAGGGAGCTGCTCCAGCTAAGCAGTTTATCTGTTTCCCATTTTAATGGAGATCTGGGAAGCGCCCCACAGCACTGGGGAGCTGAGATTTGCGGGTCTCTTTTGGGGGTTCCTCCCTCCAAACATCAGTTGGGGTCTTTTTAGATCTTGTTTTTCTTCCCCAAATCATCCAGGCAGGAGCAACTCTCCTGAGTTCATGTGCTGTCTGGCACAAGAGGGGACCCAAACTTCATCAGGCTTGAAAGATGCCATCATGGATCCAGGTATTTCCCATTCCTCTCACCTTCAGAAAGGAATGCCCTTCTGTTAAAGAGTAACTGCCATCTGACTCTGCAATGAGGGAGCTAAATGCCACTTTATTTCCTTTAAAATGACAGAGACCTGTGTGCGCAGTGAAACTGGACACCTTTCCGAGATAATGTTTATAGGTGTGCGCTAGTTTCCCCTCCTGCACTCTCAAAATGACTCACAGGGGCCAGACAAAGGTCTAGACAGCAGCTGCCCCCAGAAATTCGTCAGGAAAAGGGAATCTGTATCTCCTTCAGAAGCCATATCGCAAAACCCACTTAAAAAGCAAGAGAGGTTTCATGAACGAGCTGTCTTTCAAAACCATCATGTTCCTTCAGGTAATTTACAGGACAAGTATCGCTAAAACGATTTTACCACAGGAACACCACAGAAGGGAATTTAAATGTTTTTTTCAGGATCAGAGGCTGCCCATGCATCTCATGATGAGACAATGGGCACGGGAACCATTCTCAGCCATAATGGTGGTGGTTTCATAGTCTTCAGTTTTCAGATAGTTGTGCCAATAACTAATTTTGCTACTTATGGCAAAATCTATGGCACTGGCTCTTTAACAGCCTGAGCTGCCAAAGTCATAGGATTAGAATGGGAGGAAAAGTAAATAGAGAGAGAGAAATAAGAGGATGAGATTCCGGAACTGTTAATCGAAGCAGTGTTTGACCATATGAATGTTACAGTGAAAAAAATAAATATATATATGTTCATATACACACACCAGTGACATGTTCCAAGAGCCTCACCCAAGAATTCAAAGTATTTTGATAGGTGACACACAATACTTTCACAAGCTCTTCCTCTTAGGCTGGGTGTAGGCTCTATATGGATATAAAACATTCCCCTGTATGTAACCTCTCCAAGCAGCCAACCCTTGGACCAGCACAGCCCTGGTGTCCTCAACGCCCTGCCTGGATTTTGCCCAGAGCAGTTCCGCACCTTCCATAGAAAGCCAGACAGACAATTATTGAGAGTTTAATTGCCTCGATCCACATGTAGTAAACGAAGCTTTCTGCCACGCGAAGGATTTATATAGACCATGGCTAAATTCAGAGAAAAATACCTCCATGCAAAATCAGGTGACTCTCAGCCTGCCCATACATTGTCATTTACCAAAAACAAACAAAGGTAATGCAGCTATGGTAAATGTAGAGAAGTATTAGTCAGCTCAGATCTCCATTTGGAAACAGTCTGATTAATAACAGCAGATAGTAGGTCACATGGAGGACTGGAAGACTCCATAGCGCATACTTTACAAAAGTTGACAAAACATTATATATCATTGCTAAACAAGTTCAGTATTTGCACATAAAATAAACACACAAAGTTTGCTAAGGGTATGGGCAAAAGACAAACTAACAACAACAACAAAAAAAGCCATCCTTTCCCAATATAAAACAACTTACTGATTTTCTTCAAAAACAACCAAATGCGAGTGCCCCACTGTGAACCAGCAGAGCCTTGGGCTGTGCTCATGCAGCCAGGCTGCTGCTGCTCACCACAACCAGCGCACATTAACAAGACATTCTATATTAGTCACTTCATTGTTTAAGGAAAAATGCATACCAGGGAAAAGAAAAGGACACGATTCTTTGTTTTACATCAAACTAATCCCCCTTTCACCCTTAGGACAGGGAGAGAACAAAGCCTGGGCTGGAACAATGGCTGCCAAAGCCCCATCAGGTCTGTCCCGCAGGGCCTTTGCCAAGCACCAAGTGCCAGCACTGCAAAGGGGGGACTAGACAGTATCCCCAAACCCAGCCAAGCCACGTTCTTCTCCTCTCCAGGCTCACTGGGCAGGAGGCACCCCAGGCTGCGCTGTGACAGGCGTCCTCGGCCGTCCCCACGCTGGGCAGGAGACACGCAGGCTGCAGTCTGGAGGAACAACAGCTATTTTAGGCATCATGTCTTAACAGGATATCCAACAACAGAGTTGTATCCTATATTATTATACATCATTGTAGGCATTTAGGGCTCCCCGAAGAAGAACATGTTGGTCTAGACTGCTCTGTCATCAGCTGGTCCTGCAGAAAGCACTCGGCTACCTCTGCTTTTAGAAATGGCCTCAGCATCAGTAACAAACCCAGCAGTGAACAGAGAAATCTTTCCTCAGCCTGACGCGTTTGTTATCTCTCACACATCTCCTGCTGCTCTTCCCTCACCCCTCTCCTCCAGCCACCCCTGGTTCCAGCAAGGCTCCAGTGAATTGCTCCTCTGCAGGTCCCAGCCCCAGGAGGATCCTCTTGTACGCCTGCCACATATATTGTTAATTAGGAATCTGCAGGCACCTTTGGGAAAGGAGAACAGGCGTCTTCTCTGCTGTCTTTTAAAGTCTTTTCAATTATTCTGCAGCCCAGGTCCTCACCTGTCCAGTTCAGCCTGTTTGGGAGGTAACTTTCCCCTCTCTCTCTCATGCATCCAAAATACATCTGTGTCTGTCATCGGTTTGGACTAACACCCACTCAGCACAGGATCTGCACCACTGCAATAGGAGAAGTTGAACATCAAAGTTTTGGGTGTTTTTTTTTTTAAGTACACTATCTGCACAGCTTTGTTTGTGTTGAGGGAGCGGTTGGATTTTAGGCAGCTTCTTTTTCAAAGGCTTTTTGTTAATAACTAAATGAAAATCCCAGAGTCGAGGTTTTCGCCTTAAAAAACAAGCCCCTGTGATTAAGGATATGAAGAAAGAAAAGTCGGTCTCTACCCAACCTAATTGTACTGAGGCACTGACTTCAGGGCTTCAAAATTACAGATGTATAATCCAAGACAATGAACTCTTTAGTCAAGGACTAGCAAACCATGCAAAATTGATTCCTTATTCAAATGCCTTCCAATTGTAAGGGCATCTGTTCCACTTTGCAAGTCATCCCAAAGGCTTTGTTTGTTTTGTTTTCTTTTTTTCCTGTTCCATTATGAAGACAGGGTGGTTTGCATTATTTTCACACTATGTAATAAGCACTATTGTTTAGTCTAATAGGGGACAATCAGTGAAATCCAATAAATATTTTTACCTTATTTTTCTTTTAAGTTATGACACAAGCCCTCTCAAACGTAAAAACAGGAACTGTTCTTAATCAAAAGCCAAGTCTGTAAAAATGTAACCAAAACGTCAGGACCTGAAGAAAAAGCTACTTTGTTTCTCCAAGGTCTACTAGGGGCAGTAAAAAAAAAAAAAAGGCTTAAATAATATTACTGACACAAAATAGTTCAGCACAAATGATGCCAAAGTCAGGACTGCAGACCAGCAGAGAGAGCAGTGCCATCATTCCAGCCCATAGCAGCGAAATAGCTCTGGAAACCATTTAAAATGTCACAGGAGGGAGGATGGATGGAGTGTCTGACCTTTGGAAACCGAAGGGTGGATCTCAACAAAAATATCCCAGCTAACCTGAGCCACGCTGCTCCTGCAGGACCAAGATGCTGGTCTGTTTATTTGGTGTAATGGAAAAGCAAAAAAGCAAAATAAAGAAAAATAACAATCTAAACCTGCCAACATAGCAGCCCAATGTAAAAGCTGCCAAGCTGCTCTGGAAATAGGCAGCCACAGTTCTCTTATCAGATCAGTAGAAAACAAACTCTGGCCAATAGCCCAGGCTTAGGTTTGTTTCCCAACACCAGATCTTTGCAGGTAACCCCAAACTTAAACCAACAAATGCACTGAATATGTGGGTCTCATGGGGCTGCCAGCTCCAGCGGGACATGGAGCCTCACCTCTCAAACCAGAGCAGCAGCTGAGCCAAAGCAAACCGCACGAGACTGAAAGATGAACTGAGAAAACAAAATCTCAAGTGTCAAGAGAGACAGAGAAAATGATGATAGTGGTGGAAATTATGTTTCTGCAGGAACTGTTCTTGCATGCTCAGCAGCACTGTCGCTCAGCCCTGAAAAGCTGCTGTTTTCTCAGTCCTGCAAGCGGTGCCTCTGGTGACAGGGCAACAGTAGCGGATAAGATCTTCGTACATCACAGCGAGTCATCCCATCCCTATGCCCTTGGTGCAAACAGGTCAATTAATACTCAGTTCCTAAAAGGCAAAACAATTATTTTTTTTTCCACAGCTGAGCTAGAAAAAAAAAGAAGAAATGCAGACTGAGAGGATGCTGAATTTTGCTACTCCAGGAGTTGGGATGTGGAGCTGGAAGGAGCTGAGATGGGATGGAGAGGTGTGAGTATCAGCCCTCTGAGTACCACTGATTGCTCATGGTAAGGATCACTGCCTTCAGCTGTTGTTTCGTCTCAAACTCGTTGTAGTCCTCCTATAAATTCATGGCACTCGCTCATACAGAACCCGTACTCCATGCTTTTCACCAAGAAATTTAAGTCACTTGCAGCAAACAAAGATCAAAACCCATACGCCTTGATGTATGCGTTCCACTCAGAGGAAGTGTAAAAAAAACCCGAAACACCTGAAATAACTAGCAAGCATAGCTTGTGTCTGGACAAAAGTAAAGCAATGTAAATAACAAACTCAGTCAAATTATTTTTCAAAACCTCAACAGAGGTCCCAAGGATCCCAACTCCAAGCTGAGGATGCTAAAATCTAACGAATGAGGGATGTGTTGGCCCAAACCATCAGTTCTGCACAGCCAGGCAAGTGCTACTGAGAAAATCTTTATATCTTAATGTAGCTGCCCTTGGGCAAACGTGTTCCCTGTGCAGGTATACGCTGCCAAAGAAGCAGGAGTACTTCTCAGGCATCACATAGAGAAAGAGATAGAGAAACAGCAGAGAGAGATCCATGCATGATTGCAGCCTGAACCAGAGGAACATGACAATACCAAACGTGGGAATACAATGAGCTACTGATGGTTTGGCTTTCAAACCTGTTAAAAGAAGTTCCTACATTCCTAACAAGATACATAGAAGTTTAATCTTAAATCCCACAATGGCAGGTCAATAATTCACTCATGCAGGAGTTGTAACTTGGTCTTAAAAAGTAAACAGAAACAGCAGGCAGGACGGTGTTAACATCTTATTTTGCAATGTTGAATGACTGCTCATAATTAGAATATAATTGTGATTTAATTGCTCTGTGATCTGACCAGCCATAAAGAGGGAGCCTGGAGTCCCATCTCAACGGGTATAAATATTAAACTTATTGTGGAAAACATAATCCCATTTCATGTCACTAAAAGGATCATATTAATTCCTGAAATTTTTTGTAACAGCAAAGATGTGGCACTTGAGCTCTAATGTCCATCTCTGGGTGCTACCTCATGGCTCTGGAGAGGATGGATGGACTGGTTTGCCACAAGTAGGATCAACTTCTAAATCCTGACAAGTACTGCACTGTAAATTCTGGCATAGTAAAGATAAGGTCTTCATCACAGCATTTACTACACAGACATACACATTTCATGACTACTAAATGCAATACACTACTATAAAGATTACAGATTTGTAGAAAAATGTATTAGAAGTAATGCAAAATAGAGAGTCTGCCTTTTTTTTACTTCATGTAGTGACTAGCCCTGCACAAGGCTTCTCCCAGCGGGTCAGTGTTGAAAACAGGCCTTATAAATCTAAAACGCATGAATGTCACCCAAATGTTCGGATAGCAAATCTTTCCCTCCACTTGAAATCCACTTGGGTCCTAAAAGAATTTGGGTCAAATGGAAAAACAACGTACAGAATTTACCATGCAAGTGACTGGCACTCAGCTATGCAAGGACTAGAGGAAAACAACTCCTCGGAGCTCATGCACCAGGCTGCGGAAGCAAACCAGGAACAGCCAGAGCTCGCTCTCTGCACAGCTCTCCCGGGGCTGGCCCAGGGGCGGCAGCTGCCCGCACAGCAAACCCCGCGCCAGCTCCGCGCCAGCTCCGCGCGGCACCGCCGACCTAGCGTGGGATGTTCGATATCACCCACTAACAAAGTGACACTCTGCTTACCAGTGTTTGCCAGACCACTGAACACACACACATTTACAGATACATCATTGTTATTTTTGATGTCCTACCAAAAAAAAAAAGAAGAAAAAAATCCAAGGCAGCAATTCTCTCACAAGCTCTCAGAAAAATAAAAGAAAAAGGTCCAAATACCAGCTCATGCAAACTTTTTGAAAGAAGCAGTTTTGTTCACATTAGTACATGTAACTAATTTCAACATCGCATGATCGCTTCATATAACAAATGCAAGTCTGACATTGAAGCGCTGAGTCACTGCATCATATTTCAGAATTTATCTTAGGGTCAAGTTAATGTTTGAAAAGAAACAAATGCAGCTGATAGCACTGGGTAAACAGTGACGGTTTCTGTTTGGGATCACGCCTGCTCCTGTTTGCCCTGTGCAGGGCAAAGAGAAAAAAACCCCACAAACCTACAATTCCTCCCTACTGTGAGATCATCCCAGCTGTAAAGCACTATGAAAATCTTTAATTGCAGAAACTCAGCACCTCCTGGCTTCAAAGCAATTGGTCATTTAGAGTTTGGAATCCTGACACTTTTTAGGGAACTAAGAACAAAAAAAAAAAAAAAAAACAAACCACAACTTAAAAATAAGTGTACAAACATATTAACTTTGACAGTTTCCCATACCAACTGCTTGGCTTAGTATGACTTGGCACAGGTCGTCTAAACAAGGAGCTAAAAAACTTAAAGGCCACAATCTGAATCTCACTCAATGTGTCCATCTGTCACTGAGGGAGAAAGAAAACCCAGATACCTTGCCTTAAACAAAACATGGTCAATTTTTTATAGATACAGCTTTGTTCCTTCCCCTGTGAATAACAGGGGGTGATAAACTTCTGTTCTGCTGTGCTGGACTCTGTTAATTAAGATACATAAGAAGAAATAGTATGCCCGATTTTGTTCTATCCGAGTGCACCATATCTTATCAATTTATCCAAGTGAGCTATTTTGACAAACATGAAATGTATTCAAGGAAGGTACAATATTCACAATACAGCTGAGAAATCATCGTGTCAAGGCAATGCCAGCTTTAAACGAGAATACGTGACCATTACTCCTATAATTCAATCTATTAATTCTATACTCTCAGACCAAGTAATAATAAAAATGCATTTATTAACTCCACAGGAGTTAATTGTCAATTTCATCAGAATTTAGACACAGATGTAAGATGGAAACAGTCAGTCATAAAAGCACTACATGGTAACTGAGGTTTTTTCCACGCATTTGACAGTTCAGAAAGTTACTGAGATACATGGCAGCAGATTCTTCCTCTATCCCTCTCTAAAAAACAGGCAGCTATAGTGTTATATTTTTTTGCCTCAAACATACTACCAAAAAAAGGTGCATATGGGGAAAAGAAAGGAAAATTTTCACTGAAGTTATTTCGTTTTTCTCACAGGTTAAGCAAAGGACTAAGAAATCCCACATGAGCAGTATTAAATATCGTTATTCCAATTAAGAGAATTTAGGTAGGTTCCCCCTTCTTGTACTTTGTGGGAACCCACTCAAACTTACAACTCTCAAAAGCAAGAAAAAAATACTGCACATAGACCTGCAAACCTATAAAACCTAGTTCAATGATAAATCCCACGCATAGCCTATTCCAGCTATGTTTCACATCCCAGTGCCTTGTCTTCCACTAAGTGCAAGGTCAGAACAGTTATTTTCTCTGTTCATGCCTGCAGACGACTGACTTATTCATAGTAAATTTCCTGTTTTTCCAGCCTTGTAAATGTCAAACGAAATAGACAAGGCAATAAAACTTATACCTTTCCAGGCTAATATTGCCCTAGCACTTCAGCATCAGTTGATTAGGCACTAAGAACTGCCAAAAGGAGGAGAATCATAGTTAAAAATGTTATTACAATCTTATCTTCACACTCCTTCGCTGTCTGCTCTAGTGCCACACACAGCCTGTTGAATGGCAGTTGTCATCCCCATAATGAGATTTTTAATCAACATAAAAGAAATGTATTTTAATTAAAACACTCTGCTTTTCTACACTTATGATCCTGATCCATGAGGGAGTTCCCTGTTCTGTGCAGAGGAGCGTGCAGTTGCCAGGCTATCACTGAGTGGCACAGGGAGTTGCCTTCCAGCCCACAAAAATATTTAACTATTTTTAAAATATATAAATGTATATTCTATACTCCCATTTAATAAAGCATTTTAAAAAATTAAAATACAGGGTGGGGCAGGAGGGAAGGAAACTGCAGTCCCATAGTAACCAGGGACTTGATTCTCACTTCTGAATGAGGATGGTCCAAGGTTCAAGTGCCTGCCCTGACTCCAGGCTGGGTTTTGAACCTTTTTCACCCAGCTTCCAGGTAAACCCAAGCAGTATGCTGAAACTCAGCTCTTGCCCCTTCTTTTGACCTTACCCAGGAGCTGAGACACATTTACCACTAAAGTCTGTCATTTCTGGTATATTCCCATGATATGTTTCTATTTAGATTAACTAGTGTTTCCAAAACAACCAAAAGTTTAATGACAAATTGCTTGGTTGGGAAGGAGTTTTATAAACACCTCTCTTAATTTACCAACACTGATCACACTGCAACATTAGAAGCTGTATTTTAACACTTCTGCTAAAACAATCAGTATGAAAAAAAAGCTGCCTAATTTCCTCATACTTTTCTCCACGCTCTTCTTGCCCTCCCACCTGGGCAGGGAAACCAGCAGGCTCAGTTTCCCTCCCTACTCCCCAGTGAAGCTGAGAAAATGCAGCAGGGAAAACGTGCATTTGTAAAGAAAACTGGTTGTGTTGGAGTTCGACACTGTTTGCTAGAATATTTCTACTGGCTCTTGGAAATCACTAACAAGTAGCTGTGCTCCGGGACATCGGCTCCCAGGCAGGTTTGAGCTGGCATTAGCCCTGTGGGAGGGGAGCAGGTGGCAGAGGGGATTGCACAGCCCAGCCACGGCTCAGCTCCTCTCTGACACCCCATCGCTGCGATCTGCTCCAGCTCCGGAGGTTTGAAGGATGACTGTGAAACAACTGCCTGCAGCCCTCCGGCTCTGCTCATGGGTGAGACCAGGGATGAGACTTCAGGTGACAGTCCTGCCAGCTGGCCATGAATCTTGCCTGCAGTGACCAGCTGGGTTGTACCAAGTACAGAATAAAAACCCTTTTGCACCAAAAGCCTCAACTTTGGGATGTATACATGTCTGGATGACAAATAAACTTTCCCCTAAGGAATCTCTTGGGTGATAGGAAGAAAACTTCCCTTCCTTCCTCCCACTGGAACTGACCTTGGGGTGCTTCTCCACCCTGCACATCTCCAGGTGTTCAGCTGCAGCCCTGCTCATCCTGCCCATACAACCAACCCCAGAGCAGCTGTGGCAACACTAACAGTTTCCTGGCACTAAACTCAAGTCCTGTCCTGGAAATTACAAGCCCATTAGCCAGGCGTGTTACACTAACCTGTTGAGTGACTGTTACATGTACACGGATGTGAAGTGTTTTGTTTGGTTTATTTTAATCTCGCATGAGAGGACTCTTCCTATCCTCTTCCCCAGCCAAATGAGAGAGCTACCTGCGCATGCCTTCACCTGTGCACAGCAGGGCTGAGAGCGCGGATGTGCCCTCACCTAGGACAAATCAGGGAAAGAAAAAAAAAAAAAGGCAAACCCGACCTGACTTTGAGCCAGAGAGAGGAACTGCCCTGGCAAGAGGGTCACAGCTTTTCCCTTCCCAAGGCAGACAGCCGGTAATAACATGCTGCACTTCTTGAACAAGACTCCAGTTATCCCCCAGCAGTGCGGCTGCTCGAAAGGATGCTCAGCTGCCGGAGGAGGAAATCTCTGCCACATTCCCCCAGCTGCGGGTCTGCCTTGGCCGCTCCAGGGGTCAGTCCCGGACCCAGGGTTCCCCCCCAACACCCGTGGGTGCCCCCGCAGGGAGCACTGGAGGCTCCGCGGTAGCTTCGGGAAAGTCTCATGCAACTGCTCGCGGTGCTTAGCGCAGGCCAGAAAACTGCAGGGAGACTCCAGACTGAGTCCCGACAATAAGGTGCCCGTGCAGAAGTGCACACGGTAAAGGTGCAAATGTTCCCATCTCACTTCTGTACCGCATCTTGCCATTGGCCACCCGGCACCCTCAGAGGTACCCTCCGCCTCCCCCACAGTCCCGTGGGCAGCGCGGAGTGGGTCCCCCCGCGTCCCCGCTCGCACCTTGTCGGACGGCTTTCACCACGATGGGGTCCTTGCAGCTCCGGATCACTTCCAGCACGTCGTAGCGCGGCAGCCCCGAGACGCGGACACCCTGCACCTCCAGCAGCAGCTCCCCTTCGCTCAGCGCTGCCTCGCCGTCCCCCACCACCGCGCCCGCGTAGGGGAACTCGCCGTGCTCCGCGCCGCCGAGCAGGACGAAGCCCAGCTGCCCGCCGGGCCCGCGGGTGAGCGAGCACTGCCGCACGCGGCTGGCCCAGTGGTTCTTCTTCTGGACGACGCGCGACATGGTGCTGCGCGGCTCTCCGCGCCCGCGGGAGCGCGATAAGCAGGTGCGCGGGGGGCGCCGACCGGCTGCCTCATAGACCGCGCCGCCGGTCCGGGGCCCCTCAAGCCATCACCGCCGGTGCCGCGCCCCGCTCCGGCCGCGCTCGGCCCGCATGGCTCCGCACCCGCGGAGGGCGCGCGCCCGCCTCTCGCCGTCCCTCTCCCGTGTTATTAGGGAAAAAAAAAAAAAAAAAAAAAAAAAAGCGCTGACAAAGCAAATCCGGCTGGTCCTCGCCTTCCCGCGCTGCTGTTCTGTTTTCCTGCCCCTCTCCGCGGGCGCTGCGCGGGGCGCGGAGGCGGCGCGCGGCGCCTTTAAGGCAATACAAAGACCCGTTTGTTTTGTTACAGTTCGGTCCGTCCCGCTCCGCCGCGCTCCGCGCCGCCGGCGCAGGCGCCCTCGCACACCCCGCCCCGGCCCGGCCCCCGCCCGCCCGCCTCCCCGCCCCCGGCACGGCCCGGCCCGGCCCGGCCCCCCCGCCCCACACGTGCGAGCCCCGGTCCCTCCCCGGTACCCCCGGCCGCGGGGCCGGTGCGTGTCCCGGTTGGAAGGGCCCCGCTCTCACGAAGAACTTTTCCGAAAGGGAAAGTGGGTGCGTGCCGCTCTGCCCCTCGGGCGGGGCTTGGGCGAAACCCCCCAGCAGAAATAACTCAGCTCTGGGAAGGGGCTGAGGGGCACAGAGGTGTCTTCACCACACAGGGCTCCGCTGATTGCTCCTGGAAAAGTTCGGCCCCTGAAGATGATAATGTTTTGGGGAAGAGCAAGGGTAATTCCTTTGTTTTCCCGAGAGGATTTCTAGGATTTTGGAAGTTGCAAACCTCTGGAATCACTGCTCACCTGTGCTTTACAGGGGTTTGTTACAGGAGAGGACACAACGAGGCAGAAGTGCCAAGGAAAAACTTGCACAAGCCTGTAATTAAAATAGTATCAAAGAGCTTGCAAAAGGATGAGTTAAAGCTGTGCTTATATCCTTGATTCTCCACTTCTTAGTTTTCAAGTGCTTGAATTTGCTGTTAATAATGTTATCATGTTTTATTTTCCCCATATATTCATTTAGAAGCTGGACAGACCTACAGTGAGGTCTGTCTGCTGGGGAAAGCGACCTGCATCCATTTATTTGCCCTTGGGCACAGCTCTTCAAAGTTACTCAGAACTGGTGCAAAACTCGAAAGGGGAAAATAAGTAAGTGTGCACATACCAGCTGTCCCTTCCAGGTCATGCTCTGTGCTTTCAAACCTGAAAGCCAGGCCTCATTTTGAGCAGTCTTATGCATGACCGAACCCCTTCCAGCAAGGAATTCAGTTGTCAGATATGTGTGTGTCCTATTTTGCTGCTAATCGGGACTGAGAAGTGACACAGGGAAACAAAGAGCCTGGTCTCCCTCCCTGCGCTGCCCTAATGTGCGCTCTGCCCCTGCAGCCTGCAGACTTCTGCCGCTGCCCGTGTTGCTCTCTTATCTCACATCTTTTCAAGCCATGCGTGTACCAAAACAGTCTGTGATGCAGGAGAGCTGCCAGGCTCAGGAAGCCAGTGTGCAATAGCTGGGGATGGAGTCCAGCCTAAGTCCTCTGGTGCTCTGATCAGCCAGGCTTAGCTCGCAGACCTTCAGGGGGTTGACAGGGGTACCTTCCCTGCCCTTGCATCTGTCCTAGAAGTACAGAAGCCTTGTCCTTCCCTCGCAGTCTGCATCCCTACCACTTTCTTTCCCCCAGCTGAGATCTCTCAGATGGCCATTTTGTAAAATCCCCATCGCTGCCGGTGCTGCTCTGCGCCTGCAGAAGCTGCCGTCTGCGGCCCAAGTGGCACAGCCACCTCCAGGCAAGGGAGCACTTTGCCCAATGTCATGTAGCACAGCAGTGAGTCAGCTCCATCCGCTACGCCTCAGGCATCACTGTCCAGGTCTCTCCATGGGAAGCAGATGGGATTGCCAGGGCTCAGAAGGTTGGAATAAGTACCTGAGCCCCTTCCAAAGAGCAGGGCAGAGCCGGCCTTCCTGCCTGTGAAGGGCAAATGCAGAAGCAAACTCATAAAATTCACATTACCCTCTGTGTCTAGCCCGTGTTTTGTTCCATCTCTCTAAGGGATTTCTTTCCATTTGGAACTTTAATACTAAATTTTCATGCTTAAAGCTGTGATGATCTGCTATGTTTGAGCAGCAATAACTGCCTTACATCTGCTATCACTGGCTCTGTAACCTGCTACCCAATTTGTCACTTTTTAGGATGACAGCACACTTTCTATTGTGCCTTCACCAGTAAAGACTAAACTCCCCGGGGAATAAATGCTTCAGAAGGCCCACAAACCCTGAGGAGTGGCAGCATGGCTAGCAGGGAAGGGTTTATATCTCATCTGTGCACCAGCTGATAGTTGCGTCACATGTGTGAGCTCACAGCGCAAGGAGACTCCTGTTCACAGCTGAGAGCTGGGTGTGACGTGTTTTCATCACCATCATTTTGCAGGATGTGTTATGTGACAGCCCTGCTAAGCTAAGATTCATCTGCGATCCATGTGAGCATCACATGAGCTGTGGCTGCCCTAAATAGATCTTACAGAACGACTCATGCCTCATGGAAGAGTTTTTGGAAAACACTAGAAAAACAATTTTGCTAGGAAGATTTAGAGATGGCAGATTTCTGAGGGACGTTTTCTATTTATTTCCAAACACTGCAACACTAATGCAAGCATGAGCTGTTCCCATAAAAATCCTAACACCATACTCATGTCTGGGCCACTGTGTTCCCAAAATTGTTCTTGCTGGTAATTAACAAAATCCACAAACCTCAGCCAGAACTTTCTCTTGATTTTAAGACTTTGCCTTCAGTTTTCCTGCATTACCAGCTTCCTACCATTTTATCTCCCAGCTGCATCCAGTAAGGACCAGTAGGTCAAGCTGTTAGTCAGGATAGCCAGGATAGATCCTGGAATCTGGCACCACTTGTAACAGCTCAAATATAGCTAAGATTTTTCATTGCCCTCATTCCTAACCCTGCAAGTGCCCAGCACTTTACTGCTGCAACAAGAGGATTTCAGGACATAGCTGCTCCAGCCACCTCTATTAAAGGAAGCCCTTGGTCAGCCATTCAGAGCACTGAGCCTGGTAGCAGGGCTGTTCTCACCTAGAAGAGTCCCTGACACCAGCCTAATGGATAGCCAGGTCATCACATGGCACAAAAACATGTCTTTGCATTTCAGCTGCATGGTCCTGCCTTGGCCGGGAAACGACTTAATGATTAACAGACCACCTTCATCTCTAACAACTGCAGTTCTACCCTCCTTTTTGCAAGAGTCTCTAAACACTTTATAAACAGTAATTAATGAAGCTTCACAGGACACCTACCTGGGGAACAGCTGAACATTAACACAGGGCAGAGAGAAGGTCAGGCGCATCTCTGGTCCAAGCAAGCCTGGCTGCAGCCATTCCATCCTACCTCACCTGCAGTGGCTGGTCCAGCCTCATCTCATGCAGGATGGCACACGCTTTACTGGCTCACAGCCCACAACATCACCCTCAAACCTGATTTGGGCTGGCTCAGAGCTTTAAGCAGAGTCCAATTCCCTTGTTCTTTTGTCTAGAGTTGCTGTGGTTTGGCAGCCCGTCTGTCTGCAGCCTCTATTCTGTTGGGATGAGTGGGCTGGTGCTTTCTTCCTCCTTCAGGAGGTGCTCAGCATGCTTTGGGCACCACTGCAAACACACAACAACAGCTACAATTGTCATTTCAAATAGGATATCGACCCATGGTCTTGGTCTCATAAGCATCTCTGAAATTTCATGCTATGTCTTGGATTTTTAAATGGGTCAAAGCTCCCCGAAGCATCAAATAATTCTCTCAGATTTCAGACTAAAACTAGAGAAAACCACAGTTTTACTTGTTTCGGGATGAAAAACCATGTCTAGTCACTGAGAATGTTGTGGGTTTACAAGAGTTCAGAGCCATGCACTACAAACAGAGAGCATAAAAAAAAATATGACAATGATGAAGGCTACAAACAAAAGTACAGATTATTTAATACAACAGAATGTATTAGTATTTTCCAGCTAAACCTCAAACCCTCAATACTTTGACATCATAGGCCTCAAGTCTTTGAAAGCCTGAGTATGTGGATCCTGGGAAAAAAAAGACTTTAAATAGAGATTTCGAACCTTTAAGATGTCAGGGTTTCCTGTTGGTACATTCACACTACCAGCATCTGTCAGTAAGAAATCCCTGTGTTGCTGTATCTCCTAAATGGGAACTGCTGTTCGTATTAATCCCACCTAATCTTAATTAGAGAAGACATTTCTGTGCAGTGCCCAGGGTTGCTACACAAGCTGGTACTGCTCTCTGATAGCAAGGAGGAGCTGGGCTGATGCTGCTTTGAGTTGTGTCTCTGGCAAGTGTTTCAGCAGATGACCCAACTCCAGGTACCAGTTGAACTCTGTAGAAAAACCTCCCAGGTGTCAGGACACGAGTTCTGGTTAGAGCCACAGACCACCCAGCACAGACAGGTGCTGCCTAAGGACATTTGCAGGTCTGGGCCAGCAAGCTCCATCCCCAAAAACAACATCTTGGGTGGGACATCTCCAGCCTCCCATCGCTGGGCGGCTGGATCCCCATCCCACGGCTCACTCACTGTGACAATCTGTGACCACAGAATCCTAAGAAAAAAGTAACTTACCCCTTACTGGGATCCCCTGTGTCACCTTCCTCTACAATTTATTTCAATAATATCACACACAGTGGAATATAAAGCTGAAGATCAATCTCATAACCATATTAAGACACTCCAGGGTGTATTTTATAGGGCCATTAATATACTTCTTGGGTGGTTAAAGTCACCCACAGCATAAATTAATGGCTCCATAAAACATGCTCTGTCATACACTAGGGCTTAAATAACACACAACATGCCAGGTGTATTGGGATGTTGTTGAGCTTATTGGGTGGAAACACAACGGCCCAGATTGACCACCTGGCAGCACAGCAATAGCCTCTTGGGGAGTCTTACAGACAGCATGAACCCAACAGCTCTTTTAAAAAGTGAGATTTAAAAAAAATAAAAATAGAAATCCAACACAATTAAAAATCATAGACCTCATTAGCTTTCATTAACATCTGTGCTTCTGAGTTTATTAATCTCTTTCAACCATATCTTCCCTGCAGAAGTCATTGCTGTTCCAGGATATGATTGCTGTGGGTGCGGCTTTTTGGCAAGGAGGGAGCTGGGCTGCTCCCAGCCCTGGAAAGCTCCCCAGAAGTCCAGAGCGGAGGGGAGAGGGCACAGCCTGTGGTTAGAGCAAGGATCAGATTGGCTTTGCAAGGGAAGCTGAGCCTGCCACATATTTCAACTTTTATCCATTTTGGGCAGATTTTATGGGAGTGGAGGTTTGGTACACATAGAAGCATTTCCAACTGCTATTTCAAAAAAAAAAAAAAAAAGAGAAGAAAAAAAAGAAAAGCTTTGACTTTTCTAGTCTTTCTTGACTGTGACCTAGTCACAGAAGGAGTAAGTTCCTGCCCCCAGTCTGGTAGATATTAAGTCACATTCTTCCCTAGGAATTTTTCTTTTGCTATTTTAATGGCTCTGCATGAGTTACCAGAGACTTTTCAGCAGACAATAGCTCTGCCTTGCTAAGATAAGCTATCCTAATTCATCTGTCTCAGCTGATAAACCTCCTCCTTTCTGCTTCTTCTGCTCAAAAAGGAAAAGGGCTCACATTTGTGCTGAGGACTTGACTCAACTGCCCAAGGCACCAACACTCACCCAAGCTCACTTCAGACCCCAAGAGTCTCATTCTCACCTCCTTTGTCACCCTCCTCCTTCCCTCTCCAGGTACACAGCGAGCCCCACACATTCTTAACCTCCACCACTAGCTCTGCTGAGGCTCACGGAGATGCCTTTCCTTGTCCCTCCCCTGCTTTTTACACAGTACCACCTCCCCATCTCATTCTCTGTATCTCTTCTCTATTTTCTCTGTGTATCTTCAACACATAAAATTTGCTATTCATTCCCCCTAAAAAACCTGAAACTACCAGGTGACAGCTAAGTCAGGAAAGACTTCTGCTGTAAGTCTTTATTGCACCATAAAGAAGAGGCAAAGTCTGAATCTTTCGAAGATGCTGTGTGTTAAGTAAGTTGATAGTCCCTTGTGATGGATGTGTATTTGAGCCTGATGGCTTAAATTTAGAAAAAAAGCAGGCAGAAAGAGCTTGGAAAAACTCACCTCTCCCCATAGCACTCCTGATTCAAACAGCTTGTGTGGAGCTAATTAAAGGTGTCAATCTCATGATTTGATAATAAAACTAGCCACAAAGGCTCAGCTTCCCAAAACTAAGTGGCATGTGGGATTGAATCAGTGCAGTATCTTGTCCACCAGCTCCACTATCTAGTTGTTTTTTTTTTTTCAAAAGTTAATTGAAGCACAGAATATTAATAACCATTCTTATACAGAATAAACAGCAGAAATCTCTTGCCACCCAGCAGAAACTCTAAATGGGGAAAATATTGCTATGATAGAGAATTGATTTGGTCCTTACAAAAAATGTGCCCAAGTACCTTCAATAAGATTGAAAGGGAGAGGGAAAAGGAGAGGGAAAAGGAGAGGGAAAAGGAGAGGGAAAAGGAGAGGGAAAAGGAGAGGGAAAGAGAGAGGGAAAGAGAGAGGGAAAGAGAGAAAAAGAGAGAGAAAGAGAGAGCAGTAAGACACAATGATGGGGCAAGCTGAGGGTTTGGAAGAAATTCTTCCAGAGCAGTATCACTGTGCTCTTCCCTCAAGAGTGAGGAGTAGCTGGGAGGTCCCTCTCTGGGTCATAATCATAATTCTGGCAAAAGCCACTACAGATGAGTCAGCAACACACAGCACGGCCCTGATCCTGCCGCCATCTGGGGACTGGCTTTCATTTGCTCATGAGAGTAATTTACAGACATCCGACAAGCCACATGTGTAAGACTGAGCACACACATAACTGTTCTCAGAAGCAGAGCCAATTAACACACCACAAGATATCACCCAGTGATTTGGAAGGTGTACAAACCCCGTCTTGCTTTTTGAAGCACTGAAGCAGAAGAGTTTGTCTGATGCTGTATCTTCACAGAAACATCCCTGATCAACTTATTGCTTGCTGGTCCCACAAGAGCATCTTCATGCTAGAGAAGAATCTACTGCATGCACGCACTTGGTCCATCTTGGATTCAATGTGCTACCCCCGCAATGCCATACCCTCTATGGAAAGATTATGATCATCATTACTATTTATATACAATAACAGCCAGAAGCCTTGGCTAGGATAAACGGCTCCCAGGGGTAAGTCAGCCAAACATAAAGGGAGATGTCCCTTTTCTCCAAGCAGCTCCAAAGAGGGATTCAGGGCCTGGGAGCAGGTCAGTGACAGTTGGGATTAGGATTCCTGACTCCCTGCCTGGCGTTCTAATATTAGCTCGCATTGTCTCCCAGACTGTCTCGTCATTCTTTCACATGAACCACAGGCTCGAATTAGCATGTCTCGCTGCATAATCTGCCAGTCCGTCCCATGTGCTAAATTAGTCGGGGACTGAGCAAACATCATGGGAACAGCTCTCATATAGCTTTTGTGGGCTAAGTTATTCCTACAATATTGTTTGCTCTATAATTTCATAGCATCATCACAAAAGTATGTTGGGCCCAATCCTGGAGCTGTCAGCTATACGCTCGTTCCTGCCCCAGCCTGGCATTGCTCTCCAGTGCAGTGCAGAGGTGAAAGCTGGATCAGCAGAGGCTTTGCTGGGAGCCAGCTTGGGGAAGAACTTCTAGCAAATAAACTCCAGTTGGGTGGCAGATGAGCAGACCGAGAAGTGAGCAGCAGCACTAAGGCTTGTACGACCGCCAGCCCATCCTTGCAGCACAGGCCGGCCTCCTTGGTGTGGTATTTACAAGCTTCCTTTCTCATTTTGTATTCAGCAATATGTTGGATGGGCTGATGGGTTCTCATCTGCCTGCTATGTGGGCTTCTTATCTCCTTGTGCTCTCCAGCTACAAGCTCATGGCTGTCCATAAAAATACTCAGCAAGATGGGGCTGTGGTGTTTCGATCCAGTGCCCACAGCAAGTTTCGGTTGGCTTTGAGTCAAGCTCACGCTACCAGGGGCCAAGGGCATTAGTTTCCGTCAGGCTCATTAGCCTCTCATGGAACAACTTCTGCCTCCATGGAACACAGCTTTGGTCAGAAGCCAAAAGATACAGGGGAAATCACAACAAATACTGTTCTGACTCTGGGTCACTCAGCAAATAGCCATCGCCTCCTCTCCAGGTAAGGGACTGCTTGCAGGGCACAGAAGGTTAAGTAGAGCAGCAGGTAAATAAGAAAGGGGGGGTTGTGGGAGAGTCTGAACCTCTGGGTGACCAGTTGGCCAAGTCACAGAACTAGTTTTATAAGGTGCATGCAGGGTCTTGGGACAGCAGCAACTGAAAGATAAGCGATTCCTTGAATATTATCCCTTTCTGGCAACAAGATCAGCAGTCAAGTAGCTGTAAAATCTGAATCACGCCTCTGCCAGGCAGGCTCAAAGAAGCAGCAGCTCCACCTTCCTCCTCTGCTCAATGGAGATCAAGAAGTCCATCGCATGGTTCTGCCAACAGCAGCTTGCCAGACTCATCATGGGCAGCCACCGCAGTGGGCATAAGTCAAAACATTGCTCCTGTCACACAGCAGGGACAGCTCAAATCCCAGCTCTCAGCATGAGGTCATGGAGGCTTTCCACAAATCCAAGACCACTTAGCAAAACCCTGTGCAAGAAATCCGTCCATACAGCACCACAATGGATGGACATCACATCTCCCATACATCCCTCAACACCATTTTACCGCTAGGCCCATTTCTTTTTTTACTGCTGTAGATTTAATTCTCAACACTCCTGCCTTGCACCAAATGAGCTTTTCATTGAAAATCTGGATCCATGGAAACAGAACTGCATTGTACAGTGATAGACACAGCCCACTGCTCAGTTGAGGACCAAAACTGGGAGAAAGGAGCCCACCAGAAGATAACCTGCAGTGAAGAACTTGTGGCTGCTCTTGGGAGCTGTTGCTCCCTGATGACTCTTTGGAAATAACATCTGAAGCAACAGAGTTGTCTCTGCACTTCAAATACATTAGCGATAATGCTGTTCCTGGCGTATATGTTCTCAGTTTCCATCTCCTGTGTGTGTCACTAGGCCCTGCATCCAGCCTTACCGGCTGGAGATCAGTCATCTTTGTCCTCCACAATACATCAGGGATTAGACTCAAGGCATATTAGCAAAGTAGAAGGCTTGCTTTGAACAGAGGCCAATTTCAGCATGTCGATAATTTATAAAAACACATTGCTCTCCAGCCAAGCAAGTTTCAGTTCCTAGATGATTCAGCAACAGCATTACAAGGAAATATGGATGTGAAAAGTCCCTTTAGGAATCCCCATAAAATTCTATATTAAAATAAAATGCCCTGAGCCCAGCAATAAGATGGAAATCAGGAATTAAGGATCATTCCCCCCATGCCTGCAGGAACTCCTAAAAGCTGAGAAATTTTTAGTGGAGTTTCAGGGCAGGAGGGGGAAAAAGAGCGAAGACAGAAACCAGGGAGAGGGAAGACCCTGGAGCAGAGAAGGAAGGGAAATAGAGCTCTGGGTTTCGTTTAGGCCACTTTACAAGAGCTGCAATGTTGTCACTAAAAACATGAAAACACTCTGCTCAGGTAAGGGAAAAATTGGAGTGAGAAACCTCTAAAAACATGTTTTCAGAATGCAGCCTGAGAAATGTGAAACATAAAGAGCCAAGGACAACTCCAAAGCCCATATGAGCACTTTGGGTTTTGTTTGTGATCCATGTCTATTAAAAAAAAAAAAAAAGAATGAGAAGAGGAAATATAGAAAGTACCATGCAAGTGCCCAATGCAAATTAATTTCTGAAAGGACATGGCAAGCCAAAGATAAAATATTCATTTCTTCATCTTCTTTGACCTCTTCCAATTCATTATCCTAATGTGAGCCTCAGTACCACAGTTAGCTTGTGCCTGCATGCAAAGTCAGCAGAGACGGACAGCACTTGCACAAGGTGCAACAGCTTTTCTGAACAGACTTCAACAGGAGATGGAGTGAAGGGGACTGAGAGCCATATAAAACACTTCAAGAGCATCAAGTTACTTCAAACGTGCTTACTGGACAAATTCATGTTTGCTCATAAACACTTTCCAAGAGAGAGAGCACATCCCCTGCACCCTCTTTCATCATTTCACTCCAACACTCACTTGTCCTGTGATGTCCAGGAGCACTTTGCAAGGTCAAATGGCTTTTTGTGAGCAACCCGACCCAGCGCTGGCTTTGCACCCCATTGTGCAGAGCAGCCTCTTTCCCTCGAGTGATGTTTTCCAGCCTGCAGAGACCTTGCACTCACCTGTGTGCAGCTCCACAGCCACCCCACAGTTTGTAGTGCTCAGCATCCTGCAGCCCTTGCCTGAACACAACCCTGCCTGCCTCCTGCCACGTGCCTGCCTTTACCCCATCAGTTCTCTACACAAGCAGCAATTTAATCCTTCCTTTCATAAAGAAAATCCATTTACATTTTACTGTGCAGCACAGACCTGATTCTCTATCCTCACATCCATGGGAATTCCACCATGGGTTCCTTGGCAGCCAGGGCTGACTGTTGTGCTCAGAGTATTGAAATTCTCTGTATTTCAAGTCTTGCTGGTTTTAATTGCCGCTCAGCATTGACATTTTAAAATGATGCTTCTTCGCTCCTTCTTCTGTGTAGAGCCTGTTTGTGTTTTTTGCTCACTGCTGTCTTTTCCCTGGAGCCCTCACTAATGAATGCAGCATGCTGATGACCTCTCCATTATAAATAGTTTAATACTTTTAAGTAAATATGGGATGGTGCCATGATTGTGTGGGTATTTCCCTGCAGCACAAGGAGCTGGAGATGACAAAAGCAACTACAATTTTATTTGTTATTCTGTTGCTTGTTTGTCACAGAATGCAAGGGAAGGGTCCAGGACCCTGTACTGCAATGTACAGCAGCAGATGTGTTATTCTAAGTGTATCACAAGGAGCTGCTCCCCATCCTAGTGCAGCAGATGGATGCAATAAAGAGAAAGCTTTTGGGTAGTTCTTTGGTTGTTTGAAATCCACAGGGCTGCAAAGCTATTTGCTGAGCCAGAGTGAATCAGAGGAAGGTACATGGCGGGGAATTCTGTTTTATTATTTTTCCACTGCATTGCAACAGAATTAACACATTAGCCTGACATTTATTTGATATAATTTATTCCTAATCTGGGAGCAAAATATATCTTGAGCAGTAACATTAAATAAAAAAAAATTTAAAAAAAAAAAAGTCAAAAAACCAAACAAAACCAATAGTGACAAAGGAAAAGAGAAATGGAAAGAGCCTGAGTTCAGGTCAGATTTTTCGAGATGTTAATTAAGTTTTCAGCCCATCAACTTCAGTTGTCCTAATTTCCCTTCTTTCCTTCTGGGTGTATCTGGATTTCTGCTATATGCAGATCATGTGGGCTAGATCCAAATTCGCTTGTCCCTCACAACCAGCTTCTCAAGCAGTAAAAATCTCCTAGAAAGTTCACCCAAATGGTACCCAAGGATTGCCTTCACACAGACAACTCCCAGGGGGCATAAAGCCAGGACTGATGCTCCACATCTTCCATTCCCAGCCTACGATTTTACTGAGGCATGGGGTGTGAACAGGGACTGCTGCCAATGCAGTAATTTGCAGCCATGCAATCCATCCCCATGGACAAGGAGGAGCAGCAATAGCTGATACCAGCTGTTCCCCAAATGCTTCCACAGAAAAGTGTGCTTCTGGGCTTAAAAATCTCAGCTTCCAGATTTGAGAAACTCACTTTTGTGGTTGGAGACTTCTTCCTGCAGCCAAGCACCCATCGGGCTCATTGTGCTGCTGCTTCCTCGGTGGGTACCTCTCCCTTACACCCTCTTTCCTCAAGTAAGAGAGCATGCACAACCCGCCCCGAGGATGTGCCCTCCCATCTTTTGCAAGCTATCCAATTCAGATAAGCACTTCTTTCCCCTTCCCCTAAGCATTCATCTGAACTCCAGTGTGTCACATCTGAGCCCTATCAGCCTTTGTCCCTTTGAGCCTGGCTCGCTGGAGAACCACTCAGCCCATGCACTCCACAAAACAGCAACAATTAAACAGCCTCATGCAAATGGATGGGGAATAAAGGTCACAGTTATTTTTAAGTGACTGCACTCCAAGATTAATGAGGAGGCAGTCCGAAGCTATACACAGCCTCTCCGTTACTATTTCTGACCTCTTTCCTCGCTATGCAGCTTCTTTTGATGGTGTTGTCCTGCAGCAGCGGTGTCAGGGATGATGATGCCTCTTCACACACACCAAGCCTCAGCGTCACACATGCATTTACCCCTAAAATAGGGAGCGCTGTGCATTAAACCATCATGCTCGCATGGCATGGGCTGCAGCTATAGATGTTAGAAATGGCAGAGTAAATGGGAGGCCCCAGGAGGAACAAAAGGTCGTCAGCAAATCTCGCTGCCCTGCACTCACGGTAGAGAGGCAAAAGTGTGTAGCTGAGGAGATCCTTTCAAAAAAAATCATCTTTGCAGAGTGCGGTGCGACACCTTCCTTGGCCCAAGAGCTTGGAGTGTGAACTGAACTCAGGAGCACAGAAGAGAGGTAGAACTACCCAGTTGCCTCTATGTCATTTATTGTGTGTTTTGCACGGTGTCATGGCCCCTGGAGGAGACTGTCCCTACCCTGGGCAGATCCCCCCACACCAACCAGCTCCCATGAGCTGGGAGGGTGACAATCCCCAGGAGACCTGTGGCCTCTACACCACCTGCCTTTTCTTTGCCCTCCCCTCTGCTCCCAAATGGCCAAACACTTGCGCTAGTTCTGGTTCACTAACTGCCCAAATGAATATATACATAAAAATATAAAATATATATATATAAAAAATCAGAAGTGCCCTGTAAATTTAAACTGTGAGACAGGGCAGGCATAAGTGCTATGTTTTTAGCCACCAGAAAACAAACTTGAGAGCATTGATCAAGAAAGTAAGGGGGGGTGGGAAATAAACCATTTTTCCCATAGTTTCTGAACTGCAGTTCACAAAACATTAAATTTCTAATTATAAGCCCAGGAAGTTTTAATGTAAAAGTAACTTGTGAGCCAAAGTATAGTTTTTTTCTGCTCATTAAAATATCCCCTGAGTATAATTTCCCTGCCCTTAATCCTGAACATTAAGGTTTTTACAGGTACGTGGGTAATTAACACAAATCTGTCTTGGTTATACAGCTCTTGCAGCATTGCAGGTCTGACTGTACTGGAGCTGGATGCTGTTGGATGCTGAACTCCCCCAGACCCCTCTGGGTAACAGGGCAGTGGGGGCTGGGTACCCTGCGGTGTCCCTGGATCACAGAGCACAGCATACTCGAGAGCTGCATCCTTGCTCAGCCATGCTCAAGGGAAAGGACTTCTAACCAAAACACATGGGGAAGCCTTGAGGGTAATACAGATAATCAGAGTGCCAAATCTTTGAGGACAACACTTCCCTGGTGAGAAACTGCTGTATATCTGCCCCAAACGTATTCTTTTCTCCAAACAGTCAAGTGATACCAGCTGTTCCATATCACAGATACCGGCGTCATGCAGTATAACAAAAAGCCTCCTGGCGAGCTGAGGCTGGTGGTAATGAGAAGATGCACAGCTCCCAGTTGGCTTGAAGCAATTCTCCTCCACTTTGTGGTGTGCAGCAGGGGTAGGGTTTGTGCAGCCACCTATGTGGCAGGGAGGATTGAGGTTGTCAAGGAGGTTTGGATCCAGGGAGGAAACAAGTCCCCTTGCTGCCAGGCCCCCAAGTGAAGCATCTTTGCTTCTGCAATACAGGGGTCAGATCGGTCCCTCTCCAACACTGGGAATCTCAATCCTGGAAACAAGTCAGCCAACCTCCAAGCAGCCTTAGAAGAGGAGACATAGGTCCATTACATCAACATAAGTGCCATTTACAGCACCTTGCACTCAGAGGTGCAGCTCAAGGCACGTTTCATTTAAAAAGTTAAGGCTTTCTGCAAGTTATTTCCAATTTAAAGGAGAAGGAATGGAGTTCTTTGCCCAGATTTACACACCTCACCAAGGCCAAACAAGGCTTAACACCCAGATCAGCTGCCTTCCAGCCCTGCTTGGCTGACTGACAGCCTCCTTTCCCTTTGCATTTAAAATGTGCATACATTAAGTCCAGGATTTTCTGCATTTATCACAACAAACGCAGTCATTTGTGCAATTGCAAGTACTGAAAGGCAGGTGAGGCTGGAAGCAGCTTTCCTCTTCAGTTGGGAAGCAAATTTCCCACTAATGCCCTACAGCTTTCTAACCCTCAGGCTTGGAAACCAGCACAGCAGGAAACACGGCAAGCAAAATCCTCCTTCTCCAGCCTTGAGACCAAATCTGAAGTCACAGCTTCAGTGGAGCTGAACCCTTTTCTCCAACACCCAAGGAAAAGACTAGTGTCACCTGGCAAAGCCAGCCTTCACCTCTGCCACCCGCTCCACGCCACAGCTCCAACAGCAGGACCTGCTGTGGTGAGGGACAGGGCTGTGACACCCACAGCTGTGACACTGCCAGTGCCTGCCCTGCAACAAGTGACCCCAGCTCATCTCTCCTGCCCCAGCGGCTGCTCAGATGCAACGTCGCTCTTCTTCTCCCTCCCAGCCAAAGCTGGGCATTTTGCTCAGGAGACTTCAGGATGTCTGCTCCAGCCTACTGTAAGGAGAGATAAGTGCCTGATCCCCCAGGGAAGCTCCATCACACCAAGCTATGTGTGAGCAATTCCTGAGTACGTAACAGCAGCTTTCCTACGCACCACTGCCAGTAACTAACTCATTTCCCTCTGAGGTTGAGGATGAAAAATAAGATGTAAAACCAAATTATACTCTGTTTATGCACATAATTCCCTGCACATCTGGATAAGAGCATGCCCATGGCCTATATTATGCTGCATCTGATTTTCATTAGGTGCTTGCGATGCCTTCTTGATAGGGTTTTATTGCTGCCCGTGACACACAGAGTTATAGCCGGGCTGTTTACTCTCTGCAACTGCCCTGGTGTGGCCATCGACTGCACAGCCCACTATAACCTGCTCTGAGCAGGTCCATAACACAATTTCTCAAATGACAGCCCTGTTGGCTAATAGCTACAAATAAAGCCAGAGCTGTCTAAAGTGAATTTTGTAAATTGGCTGCTGGTGCTTTATTTACAGTAATATGAGTATATGAGACTGGAGCACAGGACAATCTGAAGGCAACACGCAGGCTTTGCCTTCAGATTGTCCTGTGCTCCAGTCTCATATAGAAGTATTCTGTATGAGCTCCAGTATTCTCACATAGAATCAAAACCTTAGCTTTCCACTGTTAATACAGCAAGAAAATACATGGGTCTAAGTGGAGAGGAAAAAGCAAACCACCAAACCAAACAAACAAAACCTACAACAACAAACCCCACAACACCAAAACACTCACAAGTTTTTGAAACATATCTCATAACTGAAACACCATAGCAGTCCTGATATTGTGGTAGTCTCTGAGTAACCAGCTCTTACGAGCAAAGGAAGGGGGGGGAAGTATTTTGTTACCACCTTCATGGCTTGAGGGAGTGGAAATTCTCTGCAGGACCACCACAGCACCTACCAAACCCCACAGACTCCTGGGGATGAAGCGATTTCTGAGAACATCACCTGGGCTACCAATTCACTATGCAAGAGCCACTTACATAAGACCTCCTCCCCAGCACCATCCCTGTACCAAGAGAGGCCCTGGGCTGCCTTTATAGCCCTTATCTGTAACCAGCCCAGCACCCAGTGGCCAACATTAACTCCATTCAATTTATAAAGCAATTAGAACAGGGTGAGCAATGCCAAAAATTCTCAGTGAAAGTCCTTTCAGCTTTTTAAACAAATTCATTCCAGCTGGGTTTGTGCTCCCAGTGCATCGACTTCCCACGTGGATCCCAGCATGGGAGGTCAGAGGCAAAAAAAGTTTTTTGAAAGGGTGAATTTTAAGTGAGAATTAGGAGCTGTATGCAAATACTGGGCTTACGTGAGGGTCCATGCAAACGGGAAACACTCACAGGTCACACAAGTTAAGTTGCTAATTAAATCAGCACAAGCATCAGGTCTGTGAATGAGCTATGGGTCAGGGATTATGGAAAAAAAAAGCATTCATGGAACTGATTAATTGAAGAGAGTTGTGATCTGTCTACAAATAATTCAGTCAAGCAATTAGAGCTGGGCAAGAAAATGTTTGAACTTGGAAGGTTTAGAAATATTTCTTTGTTTTAACTCAGGACAAAAGAAATACAAACTGAAAAGGGAAAGAAAATTCAGATAAAGTCCACCCTCAATATTCTTAGATTATTCTGAATTACGTCATATTCTCTCTGGCCTTATTATAATTCTGTTTTATAATAACTTTACATTTGAATATAAAGAAGATGGTTCAGACTGGATATCTGGAAAGTAATTCAAATTTAAACATTGAAAACATTTCAAAGTGTTAAAAAAGCTTTACCAAAATATCTTTTCAAGGTGAAAAAGACATTTTCAACACATGAGCATTATTTTTTAGGGAAAAAGTCTTCCAGTTAAAAATCCATGAACCTCTCAGTCCTTTATTCGTTGCATATTAACACGTTCTAAAGGCAAGAGCCTTGGAATAGGTTGAGTTTTCTTAGTTACCTTAAATGAGACAGCCCATCAAAGAGCACCTAGTAATTCTCCAGACTTTGGAAGTAGAATATGACCAGGGGAAGTGGGGAAGGAGGGTCGCAGTCCACATCTCCTCAATCCACTGTTTTTCTTCTTTTAATTATCTTAGTTATCTTAAGTGAGATATCAGTCGAAACTCAAGCATTTCTCCAAAGGGAAGAGTAGGGAGATAAGAATTCAGCAGGCTCTCAAATATCACGATGGGTTGACTCAGTTTCCCGTGACAAAAGGTTGTAACACAAATAGGACACAAAGGCAATAAAGTTCCCCAAACTCTGAAGACTAAAAGTGAATTAATGTGCAGTTGGCCGTGGAGGAAACACCATGTGAGTAAGGACCTGGTCTGGCCCCAAAGCTCCCTTTAAAGTTCCCTAAAGTGGGGCTTTAATGCGTCACTCTTATTTGTAAGCATAAAGTAGGCATTGATTAGGGTTTATTAAGATTTAAGATAATTTTGGTACACAAAGCAAGAAGAGTGAATTGGTCGATTTCAATAATTTTGAACATTTCTCTGGCATGTCTGAATGATATTTAATTGAATCTTCCATGGGAAATGTTTGATTTGGTTGATTGAGTCTGAAGAAATGAAGATACAAACTTTATTGGAATAACGAAGGTGCACAGCCATGCAGGACACAGTGCAGCCTGTTCCAAGTGGCTGGCTCAGAAGGACATGAGACACCCTGTCAAATACCACCTATTAATTATCTGTGTGTTGGGATTAAAAATGACTGTAGGAAGAGGGACATGAGGGTTGCAGTCCAGGTCTCCCCCATCTCTGTGGTTCAGCACATTTATCCTTTTTGAGCAAATGTTATTTGCTTCCTGACTGTGTATGTGATTACCACATATTTCACCCTGACATAAGTGCCTTCATAAAGGCGATTAGCAATTTTTGATTGCTTCGTTGATTAAGGTGAATGAAAAAAAGCTTCAACCAACATCACCAAAGACTGAGAAAGGATGACTCATCCTTCGCTTCTGGATGCTAACATTAGTTTATTACAAAAGGTTGCTGGAGCAAAAAATCCTAACTTTTTAATAAATGATTGCTCTTAAAAGGCCTTCCACCTCAGGATCTCAAACCAATTTAATTAGAAACTGTAAACTTAATTAGACCTCAGAACACCCCTGCCACTGTGGCAAATATCTGATTAATGAAGAAGTGACTGTTCAGTCCTGGCCAGGCTGGCAAAGGCATCAGAAAGGCAGGCAAAACAGTTGAAAAAAGGCCAAAGCAGAAACTTTCCTCATAAAAAAACCACATAGACACGAACTACACCATAGACCATAGTGTTTTGGAAAGTGTTTCTCAGAGGAAGAAGCCCAAAGTGGCACCTTGGACAATCCATGCTGCTGCCAGGTGTCCTGGGTCACTTGTGGCAGCACAAGGTTGGCACCTGGGACATTCCTGGGTCTAAGAGGCAAAGAACAAGCAAACCAAAGTGTCCTCAAGCCCAAGGGCTTCTTCAGGTCCCCTGCAGAGAAGAGGTACTTTTTAGAGCAGCCTCACGTGCAGGCTGCACGGTTCACCCCTGGGGTCTGGTCCAGCAGCCTGGCGATGCATCACCTGAGCAAAGGAAATAACATTGCAGAGGACACTGAAATAGCAACATGTCTCAACAGTTGGCAAACTGTTGGAAAGGTGACTTTATGTTGCTCTATGCCCAGGGACAAAGGACTGGCAATTTAATGACAGGGAACTGTTTGATTCCTGACTGGCAATTGAGAAACTGGCAGAACCACCACCTGGCTTTTTGCAGCAAAGAAACAAGGTCAAGGACTTAGCTCATTCCATCTGTGATATTTTTACACTGTAATTTATATTACAGTGGGAACACAAGGCTTTGTCAGAAATCAAGACCCCCATTGCCCAGCAAAAAACACCAGAGGAAAGGCAGCACGTGTATCAAAGTCATTGTGCTCTAGGTCCCCAGAGTCTTCTTCAGGGAGGGTCACTGAATCAGTGGGACATCAGGTACATCAGACGGACTTCAGATGGACCTGGTACTACAGCTGTGTACAAAGACCTCATGGCTCTGCTGAGGAACTGCTGGTGTGGCTGTAGTTCACCAGACAAGGGCTGGGGGAAAACGGGGATGTGGATGCATAGGGGATGCAGCCAACAGGGTAGGAAATCAGATCCAGCTCTGCCATGGCTCATCGTGCCGGTATTCTACAGGAATTTACTCCCTTTTTCCCTAGACACCTTTGTACTTCACTGACAGTATCATAATGCTCACTTAAAGCCTTTTGGATGCTGTAAGCATCCTCCTGCATGAATTATGCCCTCAGTAAAAAAACAATTTCCACTCCCAGTAACATCAGTATAAGTCTTCAAATGATGATCTCGGTTTTGCATCAGTGCCTTTGACAGACACGAGCCCCTTGGGTTCAGTATGGTCGTGTCTCACACGCTTTCAGTGGAGCTTCACTGGGAACACAGCTTTCCTCCCACCCTTCTGCCTCCTAAAACCTCAGGTGGTTTGGGGAATGTTGGTGCTGAAGATGCAAAGAGAAGGGCTGGGGAGGGGAGCCATGGGGCTGGGATCCCTACCAGGAAGGGACAAGCTCAAAGGGGGAACAGAGCATGTTTTCTGCTGAAACCTTGTTCCACTTCTCCATAACTCTGCTGGTCCCTTTGCTTCCTTCACTTCCCTGAGTAGGCCATGGTCTTCTCCTGCTCTGAGAAGGCATTTCCCACAGTGAAAGCCCAAGTATTTCCCCTCAATATAGAATTTAGGCTCCTTAATGGAAGCCCAGAACATCCTGTGACATCCCAAATAGAACAAAAAATTGGGCTGGTAAAGGCAAAGATGTTAACAACAAACAGAATGAAGGAAGATTTTGGCTTATGTTTTTTTCAGGCTGGATGATGAAGCCTGGTCACTCTGAGATGGATCATTGCAGAAATGTGTGTTATAAATGAAATATTTGATATAGTGAGTTTACTAATGCCAAACTCCCTCTGAAATGCAAAGGAGTTTTGCCTGGGCAACAAGGGTGTTCGGCTGGCCCCAGAAACTCAGAATATTTGTGATGGATGGCTAAAAATAAAAAAAGGAAAAGAAAAAAAAAAGAAAAAGGAAAACCCTCTCTGGATTTAGCGTAGAGTCGTTAACAAGGTATCCCACAGGTACAACATGATTTATTGAAAACTAAAGTGACTGTCCTGGTTTTGCTAGAATGGAGGTTTTTGTTCTACTCAGGGCACTTTATATGAAACAGATGCACAGTCCATAAATCAGGCTGTCCTGCAGGAAGGATAGACTGCATTTTCTGTATAATTTATCATGCTCTTTGTAGGTAAATGCTATGGATGAAAATCGGGGTACTCTTGCTTCTTAAAAAACATCGCTATTATTGTTAGAGGAAAGAAATCCTTTGGCCCTGTAGGACGTAACAGTAGAGAGAACAGTTAAGGCAAAACTCCCTACAGAAATTGCTTCCAGAGTAAGAATTGGATTAAAAGATGAGACAATGGGAATACTTGAAATTTATGATCGGCAGGATGTTCTGCTTTCTCAAGTTTCTCTTGGATTTTTTCAAATGGCTGCCCCAAGAAAGCAAACATACTCAAATACTTCAGCAAGCTGATAGGAGCAGCAAAACTGTTTGCAAACCTTTTTTTTTTTTTTAATTTTTCTTGGCAAGGACATTAATCAGTGCTGGGGTAGCCTGCAACGCACCATGAGATTTCCAGTGATGCTGCGAAGAGATGCAGCAGAGAAAGCAGCAGGACGCAGCAGTCGAAGGAGGAATCATCTTTGTTTGAGAACTGCTGAAATATGTACACAAAAAGCCATAACATGGGTGGCTTGTAGTCAGAATTTAGAATGCAAAAGTATATTATGGTTTTTCAATAAAACTGGTGAGGAGTGATGCCACGGGAGAGGATTTCCTGGAGTATGGTGCTTATAAGTGCTTATAAGTACATGAGACACAAAGCAGAAGTTCAGCAACTGCCATTCCTATGTGGCTGTATTTTGAATTACAGCATTTCCTTGCCTCGCTCTCCATGACATTAAATGGTTTGTTGAAAATGAGTTTTGTTTTATTGAAAATGTCAACCACCTCAGCCCAGGCTTAGGCAAAGGCAAAGTTTTCCTGTGTGGAGGCACTGAGGAATTCTCTGAACAGAGCAGAGGCGAGGGCACATCTCCCCCTCGCTCTGTCCTGGTGCTTTCCTTTCTTTTATTCATCTAAACTGCATAAGCTGCAGATGAAAAACATATAAATAGTAATTCTATATATAGTCCCAGGATAAAACTGCAGTTCATTTTTGACAGCTGACAAATCTAAAATGGGCAATGTAAGTGCATTACAAAATGATTAAACCTTAACTTCTCTCCCCCCGGCTACAAGGCCGCATTAACATTACATTACCCACTGAATAATGCAATCTGCTGCAGTTTTCTGCCAATTCAAATATATAGCGAAAATAGCCCTTTCCTTCTATTTACAGATTGTGTCTCAAAAGTCATCTTCCTTGTGGCAGAAACAGCTTCTGCTCACTTGCGTTTGCTCGGAGACAATAAAATACAAATCCTACGGAGCTAAAGTTGTTTGGAAGCATATTCTTGGGTTTAAGCCATACAAATGGCATGTATACTGGGCTTAGGACCCTGCTTGTGGGATTTCAGAGGGATCAGACTACATATCCCTGGGGTTAAGGCTGAAATCAATACCGGGTACTTGTGAGAGATGTAATTGATTCAATCTGAGCAAAACTTTAATTACATTTTTCATTATGATACTGACTTTTCTGTCTCTGGATCTCCTTGTGCTCAGAGCATTACATGAGGGGTTGTCAAATAGTCCCATTGCTTTCTCTCCTTAAGGAAACAGTTTCCTGCAGCAGGCAGGTCACAGGCAGATGAGGTGGGTGGAAATTGGGTGTCTTGAGCGGCCACTGTGTCCACTCACCCACTCACCCTTTCCAAGCCGCAGGTTGCAGAGGTGACACAGCCATGCTGCCTTTGTGATTTACTATCATAATGTGATTTCAGGACTATTTCAGATAGCAGCTCCTTCCTTGCTGCTTCTCATTGTGGCATGACATGAGTGGCAAGATGTGAAAAAAATAAGTATGATGAAGAAAAAGGAGCCTGACAGAGACATTTAGGGTTGTCCGTTCATTTTCTTCTACCACAAACAATTTTCTCTGTCCACGGGACAGCAAACTGCTATTTAGGAAGCAGATTTTGAGAGCCCATGAATGGGGAGTGGTCCCTTTGGTCCTGTCATTGCACATGTGAAGGGCTGCTTCATCGCCTTGCAGATCCAATTCTGCTTTATGGCACTGACACCACTTAATACACCATGGTCCCCTTCAGCTCAAGAGGATAGCTAATGAGAGCCAGCTTAAAAATGAAATGACTTTCATCTTTCCTCACCTGGGACCCTTGGAATTTAGCCAGGACCTTCCCAGGGCGTATAGTTCATCCATCCTCCTGGAGAAGGTACCTGAGCAGTAACTTCAAGAGGAACCCGCCTAAAATAGTGTGTGCTCAGATCCTGTAAGTAATACCTATTTTCCCAGAAAACTCAAAAACATAACTGTAATGAAAGCCAGCTACCAGGCTTTCTTTTTGTGCAGCTTTAGTTCAGAAGGAAAAGAAACAGCATCTTCCCATTACACATGGAGTCTATTTTCTCTGGGGAGAAAGAAAATCACTTCTTGTTCAAAAAGTACCGTTCTGTCAATACTGCTCCTCTTCACAAAGAAGAGCTGTCAGACAATTCAAGCTAAAATTGGCATTGTACTAAAATCTCAGTATCAGGACTTGAATGAAATGGAGCTGGAACCACTCACAGTATTACACTTTCACCCAAAGTTTTCCAACCACTGGTTTGATCTGCATGGCATCGATCTCTGATCCCTCCGAGAGCCTTGATGGCTTTTTCCACTGCAGCAGCACACACAGAATTGAAGAGCAAATGAAGAGCAAGGAGGTCTCTGGGCTCCCCAAATCTCTCTCCCTGGGCAGTTACCCGAAGTCGGTGCCTGCAGGGGAGCCAGCACGTGTCTCAGCGTGTGCTGGGACTCAGACTTTCTGTAAAGCATCTTCATCCATTAGTCCTGTGGAGAGGGAACAGAGGTGCCTGAATTACCTCCAGCTGCTCTGGGAGAAAGGGACTGAGGAAGGGAATTTTCCTTTTGTTTGGAGTCACCTGATTTTGTGGAGGAATTGAGGTTTTTTTCTATACTGGGCCTTAATTGTAAAGTTTCATTGCAAACTTTATAGGGTGATGTCAGCAGCAGGGCACATTCAGGGGACCCCAAATTCCTGCTAAACTGATGTCTCCCATTTTGCTCGTTGCTGCTAGTGCCTGGGCACTGGTTCCTTGTGAGCTGCACACACTACACAGTGTTTAACCATATGGATGCTGATCCCAATGTAATTCTTCATGTGTGGTCAAACCAGGAACGAATGTAACCCACCTCTACCCCTGCCATGTTCAGACTTCTCCAGGAGGCTCCTCTTCCCTCTGCTGTCTCTCAGATCACCCATTCCCACCAGGTTGCTGCTGCCACAGATCCCCTCACTCTCCTCATTCCACTGCGGTCCCTTGTGGGCGCTGGTGCCCGGGGGTGCATAGCCACAAAAAATGTACCATCACCTTTAGTATCCTGAGGCCCCCTCAGGAACATGAGTTTCTTTTAACATCTTTGTCTCGGGCTGATGAAACTCAGCTGCTGCATTGTGGTAGAGTTAATTAAGCTGCGGTCCCCCTCCTCAAATCCCTTATTACCCACTGCTTGCAATACGCAATTTGTTGGCTAGCACCTTGGCATGTTGTTGCTATCATTAACATAATTCACTTGTATGTAAAAGCAACTGTTTATTCATAAAATCGAAGTAACAGCTTTAGGAATAAAAAGCTCTTGAGGTTTTCTGTAATCCCAGCCAGATTGGGGCTGGGCTGCAAATGTGTTGTCACACATTGATGCTGTTTCTTTTCTGTGTGGTCTGAGGGTTTACTGTTGCTGCTCTCTTGTATTTGCAAATAGAAAGGAAGTAATGCAGCCACTGAGAGAGCTTTTAAAGACAGAGGGAGCAGGATTTGATCTGATAACTCCACTCAAATAATCCTCCATCAAAATCCTGTTTTCTGCCTCAGACATAGTCAGTGTCCAGTCCATCAGATGCAGGTGAATATTCCACGGGGTCGATGACAGTTGTGTAATAGCGTGTGTGTTGGAAAGGGGACAAAATTCCTCCCAGAACTGTGCCAGCATTAGTTATACCCAGAGCACCACGTTTGAGTACCCACTATTTTAGTACTGGCTGCAGTTCTAGACATGTACAACTACCCGTCACCAGGCTCCTTCTAAATATGGCTCTCAGAACAGATTTACAGTAAATCTATCAGGATAAAATAAGCAGTGTTAGTTATGTCAGTTCTTTAATCCAGCTACAGTAACTGACACAAGAAAAACCTCCTGTAAATACCACTGCCTGGCTGCAGGCAGCTGGTGTGATGCTCAGCTCTGATCTGCAGAGCAGGACAGACAGACTAATGCAGCCAGACCAGGCACAGCAAACCGCTGTGGTGCTGGTGTTAATGCAATTTAAAGTGGATAAACATAAATATAGGTATGTGGATGAGTGAGAAAGAGTAAATCACCAGAGTTCAAAGCATGTTTAAAGAACAGGATTTGTAGACAGCTTCTCCTGTCTGAAGAATTGCATTTAAGTGTGTGATAAGCCATCTAATATGGCTCTCAATAGAAGAGATCGTTTACTTCACCATTGCAGAAAAGGAGATTGGGAGAAATGAGTCAAATCTAAATATCCCTTCACCTTCTTTCAAAGAATAATATATATAAAAAACACCAATTTGCTCGGTTACTACCAATAACCCGGTGCTCTGTCCCTCTGTGTGCTGTGACTGCATGAACAGGCTCTCTGGGGGTGGGCACCCGTTGCAGACTCACTCCTCCCAGGCTGTCGTTGCTCTAATTACCCAGAGCAGTTCTGCGCTGCTGAGCCTTAACCCCAGGGGGGCTGCACTGTGCAGCGCAGAAGCACCTGAGAGCATCTTCTGACGCGTGGAAGACCTTATATATTCAAGCCTGCTCAGTGGCTTAATGCAGCGGTACTAAACTGGCTGGAAAATCAGTATGCCAGCATGTGTGCCCAGCTAGGAGTCTCTTAATGGAGACTTCTCGATTTAGCATGGTAATGGTTAAGTATAATCTGACATACAGCTACAAACAAGGTCTCTGAGAAAGCTCAGATGCACAAGTAAAATACCTTCGATATGGTACTGGTGATTTTTGTACCTGAAGGCAGTGGTGTATTTGTGATACCATATTCTAAGAAATCACATCTCTCCTAAGCTCTCATTCAGTGTAAGGAGCCTGTCCACTCTCCTGCTGCCTGTTATTTTATTGGTATTGACTATAATAAGACTACCCTGTGGGCAACTTCAGTGGGCTGAACTTTGAGAGAGATTCTCTGAGGATAAGAAGAATGGCTGGTAATAGATATAGGACTTGCTCAAACCCAGACAATCACTGAAACAGCACTGTAAAGCTAATCAATTTAGCTGAAAGCAGAAATCCCTCAATGTGAGTGCTGCCCAGACAGCGCAGCGTGGATTAAGGGCTCAATTCCCCACTGCCTCACATCGAGGGGTTGGTAGTGTTTTGTACCTTGCCACCTTTAAACCTCACCCTCACACAAACAACTACATGAGGGGTGTGGTGGTGAAGCATCCATCCTTGTATTGACTGAGGATTTTGGCTTTTGGGCTGCAAATCTGTTTTCTTCCTCTGCAAAGGCAGGCACACAGCCTTGGTGTCTGAAGGTCAGGGGTGAAAAGGCAAAGAAAAAGAAGTTGGAAAAGTGTTCAGCTGTGTTTTACTGCTTTGGTGTTCATTAATAGAAAAATTTGTGATGGATGCTGCATGTACCCTGAACACGCCTGCACCAGCGGCGAAGGTACAAGCTGCCTCTTTATCTGCAGGGTTGTGAAGCTTAGCAAAATATATTACCTGTAATAATGTGTCTTGTACATACAACTGCCTTTCTGGATGTATTTTGAAATGTTTAATGATGTGTGGCTGAAATGTAATGATATCTTCCTAATGGAATGCAATAGAAGGAGAGCTCATGCACATTAAGACATCTTATCTGTATTGGCAATTAATAACCCAGGAATTAAAACAAAGTATAAAACTGAAGAGTTTTAGCTAAAGCCATGGGATACAAGCCTGCAATTGCAATCCAGTCAGGTTTCCACAATGCTTCGCTGTAGTGAAATCCAGATGTCAGGGGAACTGCACCTATTAGCTATTCATTGCTTGTAGACTGTGGGCTTCTCGGTGCTTTTTGTGTCCCTCAGCTGTCTCAAAGTTCATATATTCAAATAATTATATTGCTATGGATATTTTTCTCAAGTCTGTGGTCCTGTTTTAAATTAAAATAGTCAAGGGCCAATCGCTTGAATTACCAAATGTTACAGTGAAGCTTAGTCTGGACACAGCACAAACATTTGTTCCAGGACCCTGACCTCAGCGGTTCACCTATATTGTGACTCAGATCTTCATGGAGCATCTAAATCAACTTCACTAATGTTTATGATCAATTTGACAGACAATTAATGAGTCAAACCACTATCACCAATGCTTTTCCATAAAGAAATCCATTCCTTTAGGTGACAAGCCTGCACAATCTCCAAAGAGTATGCAAGCTAGATAAAAAGTTTAAACCTACCTTGATTGGTTATGATAATTTTGTTTTGGGAAAAAAAAAATCAGTAGAAAATGTGGATCGGATTAGATTACCCAACCTGCCAGATTCAAAACAATATTGCAAGTGCTGCTCTTTGATTTTGTAAAATTGTTTTAGTGGATTCCCCTCGTTGTAGAGAAAAAAATCCAGAGGCCAAAAGGACTTTAGTTTCATCAGTTCTTTTTTAAACACAGATATCTTGTCCTGATGGCATGTTGCTCTTCTATGGTCACAATAAGTGAAAACAAAGACTTCCAGCCTCTAGCAAAACTCAACCTCTTCCAGTGCTCTTGGATACAATGATAAATTGCTTTTCAAGAAGAAGTTCCCAGCATGGCTTCACTGGGCAAAAATATTATTTGCATTCTTCCATAAAGAACTTTAAATTAAAATCAGTAGCTACCTCACATAAATTTAAGACACAAAGAAGCCAATATATGACTAAACGTAGGTCACAGGAATGTGACTGTAAAACTGAAATATAAATGAGTGATTTCAGAACACCATCTTCATCTCACCGTGCCTTGCGGTACGTATTTCACCCTTCCTAAAGTTTTAATAAAAGTATTACACTGTCAGCACTTAGTAAATATTAAAATAATAATGTATGCAGTAATTACTTTCCAGACATTACTAACATGTTCTGATCTGCATAGAGCTTGACTCTCAAATTACACCAAAACTTTAAAGAGGAGGAAAATGGTTTCCTGTTCCTACACCATTCACAGGAGGAGCCCGGTTAGCAAAGAGGTTTAACAACAACATGAGTCCTTTTCCTCATCCCAGGAGGCAGATCAAGACATGAACTGAGTGGCTGACATACACTTAGCTGATTTCTGCTTCCCATGGCTGAAGGATCTCCCACCCCCAGCCAAAAACAAGCAGCGACATGTATAGATCTATAGGGGGGTTGTTTGCTTAGGCACAAAAATACTCATTATAGTTTGAGAATGGCGCATTAGCAGAGGGACCTCTGGAGAGAAACTCAAGGCTGTGTCCTTGAGCTGGCTGCTGCAATGCTGCAGAGGAGAGGGGCTGAGCTGGCAGAGAAGGGGCTATGGAAGAGATAAGCAGTCGGAAGGGGAAGGGGTAGTGGCACCACTGTTTATCAGGGTCCATCATCACAGGCACACAGACCAGTGATTAATTGGTCAACTGGGGCATATCAGGCAGTTTCCTGATTTCACATTTGCTTCCTGTTATCATGCAGAAGCTTTTGGAGAAGGAAACTAAAGGTAAGACAAGAGATGATGAAGCCCTTTCCAACAGGAAAAGGTTTCGGTGTGGTGGCTGCAGGCTGCTGGGTCAGCATCCTCTGTGTGAGCGTACACTGTGCTGCTGTGCACATCTGGAACCATGGCACGGCTGCGTTCAGCCAAACTCAAGCCTCTTCTCCTCTGATAAATCCCAAGCACCTGGTACACACTTTGGAAACAACATCAAAAAGCCCTGCCTGCACAGCTGCTGCGGGAAGGTGTCAGTGGACTAATGTTCTGTAACACCCAAGAGGTCAAGAAAAGTATTTCTTCTGATTTCTTTTCTAAGCTACATATTATTTCCACACCATTGCCTTGGACATTTGTGATAGAAGTTGAAGCACATTTAGATGTAGCATTTTGGTCTAAAACCAGAGGCAAGTGAAAATAGCTACTTCTTACATAGTTCAGTTGCATTACACATCTGTAGATGGGGTCACCAAATCCAACGAGGCTGCATGGGCACGGGAGGGTGAGCGAGGTGATTCCTGGCCCCACCAGCAGTATGTCAGATGGTGGGAGACATGAACCAGACTGGACCAGAACCACAAACTGACCCAAGGCACCAAAAAGGGCTTTTTGCATGTGGGACAGCATAAAAGCATGAGCACTGACATCCTTTTGCAGCCAGGTTCTCACCATGATTAGCTTGTGGGGCTGACTTGCAAACTCCCACACTAGATATCTATGTGCTACTCATGGATTTGTACCCTGGTGATAGGATGGGGTGGGATGGGATAAGGAGGGGGGGCAGTGTCTGGGACTGTTTGAGCTGTCTCTCTTGGGCAGAATTACCCCTCTGGCTAGTCCTGTAAGTACAGACAAGTTATTCCTCAGAGCCTTGCTCTTGCTTGTGTCTGGGACGTGCACTTAGATGGCCAAAGGAAGGAATCGCCATTCCTGCTCACCTTTGAAAATCTGTCTGAACAGTCTGCTCTTTAATTTTGCTAACTTTAGCTTATGTTCAGTACCTAATGCAGGACAGTTTCATTTTTAAAAAGATTTAAAACAAAAATGTGTGTGGATGTATGACAATTGTAATAAAACAATAGTTATAATGGGAAGAGAAGTCAACACATGTGCAATTTCCTTTCCCATAATATGCAGTAATTCAGCAATCCCATCATGAGATAAGAATTGCTTTGAGAATAATTTTCTTTTAATAGCTCTGTCTGAAATGGAGCAAATTTTCTTCCTAGTCATTATAGCTTCTGGCCTGCAGTAAATGGCTGCAGGCTGAATAAGAATTCGAAGGCAGCAGCCTGCCATCACCCACATAAACAGTGCACACCACGACCATTGCTTCAACAGTGTAAAAAAAGCATTTGACATCCTTGGCTATGACCCTAGTCATGCATTGCCTATTTAAACAAAGGCACTAAAGGACTTGGAAGCAATAGTGTGCTAAAAGAAACATTAATTAATTTCACTGATTTATGCTTTACATTGAGCATGAGAGCATGGGGTTAAAGCAAATGATACACATGGCTAGCGATACCACAAACATTTACTTGCAGGAGGCACAGAGACAGAAACACACACAGGGCAAACAGAGCTAAAGATTTATGACTATGGGGCCAGAAGGGTTAAACTGGGTATCTGGGGTGACATCTGATGCATATCTTGATATGAATTCATGCTGGAAAAGCAGCATGGACAATCCCGTTCAAAGCCAATCTCATGTTAGTAATATTTGTGGCCACAGTGATGAATCTCTACTGATGATAGGAAGTGGCTGAAGCATCCAGCAAGGATCTAAGTAACAACTACTTGTTTGAAATGCAGATCCTGAATGAGATGTGAGATCTCACTAGTTGTGTTTGACCTTAGAGCTTCCGGCGGCAGCTTCTTCAGTTGCAAGTTTCTGTACCTGTCACACCTAATATAAGCTTTCATTCTTTAAGTGTCTACAGCTCCTTAGCCCTTTTCAGGGCAAGAGATTGCTTTGGAAATGTGTATCAAGCTGCTGCATGGGAAGTTTGGCTCAGCAGCTTTTCCAAAATCCAGGAGTTATTTAGTCTTTATCCACACTGCATCACTGTCCTGGGGCACATCCCAGCTGACCACAGATGCTGTGGCCGCCCACCCCATCTCCACGACTTTCTAACTGCATCCTTGGCACAGGACACCCAACACCACACAGCTGCCTGTTCCCAACTCCTCTCAGCACACCCCAGTGAATGCAAATCACATGCAAAGTATGACAAAGCAGCAAATCTGTAAATCTCTGGAGGCTGCTGGCACATTCAATTGAAAAGTGTTTAGAAGTGTTTTAGCCCCACACAATATATGTTGCATGACCAGAAATACTTGCCATTAGCCCCACCCAATGTCCACTGGCAGAGTGGATTTTGCAGTCTTTGACCTGAAAAGGCTGTAAAATCGACCTGACAGCAAAAGGTCACCGTGTTACACCCGGGTTTCTGCAGCTCTGTGACCATGCACAGATCTTGACACTCGCCCAGGAACGAGGCTGTGAAAATGGCATTTTACACATGAAATTAATTGTGTTTAATGTTTAGCAGAAACATCACAGAAGTCTCAGAAGACGTTGCATCCAATTGTTACTTATCAAGTTCCTCTCTTTCTTCTGCTCCTAAGCTAAAATTTCATTACATCATCTAATTGTGATGGATATTTTTAGATCTATAATTTATCATACGGAGCTTGTATCTAATGAGGCCACTTCTGTTACACCAAATATAACACAACAAGAGCATCAAACTTTGCCAGACACCACTGGGACCACAGGTGAAACCAAAGAACTCCTTCTCTATGGAAATGCCTAATTTTAAGTCAGTTGTTTTCCCTTAGTACAAAGCTTTGCAGCTTTTACTTTGGCATTCAATGGACATTCACAATCCAGTTTTCAGGCCTGATCTCCAAAGAAACTGGATTAAAGCCTGAAATTTTCTCCTGTTTGAAGACAGGAGGAGAGCCATCCTTCTGCACTAAGTTATTTCAATCCTCATCTTTGAAAAGATCAAGCAAAAAAACCCCACTTTGTTGTCCTAACCAACACACAGAAGGTAGCTGAACATTTACAGGAGAAAACGTAATGTAAATAGTCAACCTATCTTGATCTAAGATCATCTGACTTCCTTAGTGTTTCTGACAAAAGGAAAGAAAGGAGAGCATGTAAATTTCCCTCTAATTTAGGAGCCTGGATTAGCTCCAGTTCTGCCAGATGCTCGTCTCCAGGAGATGCAGGTGTAACCAGACTGTTTTCAGGACATTAGGTTTTGAAGAAAGGGGACTCACTGCACTGTCTCTACGATGGTTTCTTCACCCAGAGTGTGAAAGCAGATGATAATCTCTTTTGTGGTCTAATAAGGAAGAATAAAACCGACATTTCAAAGTAAAGTTGGTGCCCACACTGGCAGAAAGCAGTGTATTACCCATGAACAGCCTTTAGAAGCAAGAATTCTTACAGCACACAAAACTCCTGCAATGTCAGAAGTTTGGCTGAGACCCAGAAAATGAAATGAGCTCTCAAGAAAGGCTCAGGCTTTTTTTGGAGGGAGTGTAATGCCTTTCCAACGCCTAAAATTTCACTCCAGACCAGTTCAAACCAGAACCCAGACCATAGTGTGTCAAACTTGGCAATTGCATCACATCCAAAACAGGTCCAAGCTCTGCAAGCCCCCCTGAACCAGACCAAAGGCTTATGAATGGGACTAAAATGTCTCTGCCCTGGATGGGATGGCAGGGAACAACAACTGAAGGGAGAAATATGCACCTTGGGCTCCTCTGGCTGGGCTGGGGGCTCTCACAGCCTGTGTCTGGCCTGGGGAGCAGGGATTATCTGCCCAGGACTGCTGCTGAGGCTCCTGACAGCCCCTGCAGCCCAAGCAACCTCCAAGACCTTTTTGTCTCTCCCCAGAGCTCAGACTAAAGCTGAGCCAAAACAAGAAGTGCTGAGAGGGTGACCTAAAACCAGTTCAACCACTCTGCTCTCAGAGTTGAGCTCAGAGCAGCTAGGGTAGACCACAGAACTTGACCCGTCATGTTTTACCACGCAAATCAACACGAGATGGGAAAGCAGCTTAACCCCTTCAAACCTCAACTCCTTCTCACACAACTGCTGTGATAAAACAGCCTGGCAAACACAGAGCTGCCTGAAGCCTCAGAGGAAGGCACATGGCAAGGACACACTACGGGAGAGGGGAAACAAGAAAATCCTGAAGTTCAGGAAGAGGAGCCATGCTCAGCTTTGCCCATCACGGGCTGAGCGGTGATAGAATGTCACACACTGACATGCAAGGTGGCTGTCCCTGTGGCAGCAAGAGGCCAAGGACATTCGTTTGTCTCCTCCACATCCCTAAGTTTGTTCCATACACACTGGGAAGTGTTCATTGTTCGCAGCCAAACCAAGCAATTCATTAAAAAACAAAAGCAGCCCAACCACTGTACTAAATGTAATAGCCATGATAGCCCAAAGACACTCCTGGGCATGTATTTCATTGATCAAAGAGCTTAAGGATCAATGGATTAATTTACTAATGAGTCAATAAAATGAATCTATGTGATATTTCAGAAAATAGAAGAATCTCTTCATTTAAATTAGGCCCATTCATTTTCCTGAGGACCATGGGAAGGATATTTTTGAAGTGCAGAACACCCACAACATCTGTTATCTCTAACTAGGACTGCCGTTACTCTGCAGTCCTACAAACCACAGCATATATTTCTTTCTCGCTCTAACTGCTGTTTAGTTTCTGCATTATTAATGACCAATATAAAGTGTCCAAATATGCCTCCAGAAAAAATACTACTTTTAGCTGAAGAACTGAGAAGTTAGTGTTCATGTGAGCAATGATTTACATCCACTGAGTAGTGTACTAAATTAGCAGTTTCAATAACATGACATTCAACCTGCCCGTTCGGAAAAGCGTTTATAACATTTAAAGAGAACCATTGATTATTATCTTAGTTGAAATACACATTTTTATGGCCAAGCTTGAATTGACATCCTGGCCTAATTAAACTTCCAGTCAATTGATAAAAATTAGCAGAATTTGCAGCTGTCGCAACTGATATAATACCAAATTTTCTCTTGATCTGTTAACTTCCCTGCTTGTCCGAATAGCTTTCTCATGGCAAAACATGCAATGTGATTCACACTGTTTGGTGACTGAGAGTGACTTCAGTTATCCATCAGCTTTACTGACAGTAAATGACCATCCTCTCCACCACACGAGCATCCTGGATCCATGCGGTGCCGATGGAGGGGATTTGGGGCGCTCATTGTGCACCCCATCCTGCAGGGCAGTGCTGCAGCAGAGCTCCTCCAGCATCACGTTCCAGAGCTCCTCCAAGATCACATCTTGGGCTTACTCCAGGATCACATCCCGGAGCTCGTCCTGCTCCCACGTCTCCGGGCTCCAGCCTCCGGAGGGGCTGCTGCAGCTCTCCAAACTGATGTGCAGTAAATCAGTTCCTGGGGCATAATCCAAGAATATGAGAGCATTCATTACTTTTCAGATCCCAATTTATTTTGTAAACCTTTCTCTCCGATTCAGGCCAATGCAGTAAATAACCCCAAGCACACCAGACTAAAGATCCAACCTGTTTTCTGGCTAGTACTCTAGATACATCTTTCAAAGAGATCAATAAGCACAGCACTCACTAAGATCGGTGGCCATGAGCTGGAGGAGGACACGAGCAAGCATTGCACAGTCACTCAGCTCTTTACTAAAGGGTTTTTTCTTTCTCGGGAAGAGCAAAGCCGCCGCAGAGGCGATCTGCAAGCTCTCCCATAGGCTCTGGCAGATATTTTATGTGGTGATAGCTGAAGGATAACTTAAAAAATGATCAAACTCTAAAACAATGCAAACAAACATCAGCTGTAAATTGATCAGAAACCTCTGTGCATTCTCTGATCTGTTACTGACACAAACCTTCTTTCTAAAGTAGGGAAGAAGAAATGGAGGTTATTAATTTTCTTCTGACAGAAAGCAGAACCCAGCTTTTCAAACATTGCTTGATTGTGGAAAAAATAAATAAAGCATAATGTTTTCTAGATGAAAGATTTGGATTATTCTATGCCTGCTAATCGGTTTTCATATCTAGCACTTTTGTTTTCGGAGGAGTGCTGTCAGAGACAATAACGGGGAGAAAACTTTGCAAATTCTTTTTGGCTTTGGTGGGTCACTCTTGTTTACCCCAAGGCTTTAATTCAGTCAGTGGATTACTACTTTTATTCCATTCATGTTCACAGAACTTGCTTTCTAATAAGAAATAGTCATGTGCACTGATACATCCATACACATGCATGTAAAAGAAACTCAGAGTCATTCCACTATTTTACAACATCAGTGGCTGATCACACATTGCAGTGGTTTTTATGACATGCACAGTGGAAGGGTCTGTGCTACACATCACACTGAAGATCGTGGGAAGTTTCATTGAAATTGGTGGCATGGTAAACTACCCTAACCCTAGATAAATACAAGAGCATTTAGCTCCTTATGGAGCTGGAACAGGAACCAGCGCCCAGTTGTTACACATGAGGCAGGAAAGCAACTGTGTGAGCAGAGATCTGCCAGGTATTGCTTGTCTGCATGTGAGAGAGCACACAGGTAAAGTCACAGTGGGGAAAAAATAGAGAGAAGAAAGGTTTGGGCAGTATCTTTGCTAGAAAGAGATTTACACTACTAGCAGACAGTGTTTTCTGATGTTTGAAACATGTGGGAGTTAAGGGGGGGCGTAAGTTTGCATTAGTGGCTTGGGTTTTTTTAACATAAGCAGGATATTTTGACATCTACGGGAAGAGAAACCCAATTTCTTCCTCATCCAGACAGCTTCTGTACTGCCTATGATCACAAGAGCAGCTCTGGATGGGACCTTTCAGCTATGAGCTCCCTCCATCTCACTACTCCCACTTGGAAACCGGGGGACAGAGGACAGGCGGCTTTTGGAAAGAGCTTTGTACATGAAATTGTTACTCAGTCCTTGGGCCTGAGGGAGAAAAGTGCCTTACTTGGCATGTAATGGTAATGAAAACAGGGAGTCAAGTCTGTCTAATGAGAAGAAAAACACCACTCAATTTATTAATTTAGGCTTCTGGAAATTACTTCACTGAACATACTTAAGGACTACATACAGGTGTTAAGCCCAGCCATTCCCACACTAAATTACATGCTCTTACTTATATACATAATCACTGTCTATTTAAGGTTTTCCCATATTGCCTGCTATTATGGTATCTAGGCAATGATTCCCATACTAGTAACTTGAAACCTATTTTTACAGTACTGCTAAAGTACTAACTAGGATTGCTGTAGTCTGTCCTAAAATCAATTCCTAATGTTACTGTAGGAGCAAATGTAAAACTTGATGTATTTTCCCCAAAAGGTTAATATCATATGTTTCTGATTGAGCAAAAAAAAGTTTCCTTACAGGATGGATTTTGTTATATATCTTATACAGGCATGGAGGAGGGGAAAACCCTTAGAGGATTAGTAACAGGACCAAGACCCCACTTTACTATGTAAAACCCAGCCAGGGGAGTCGTTTCAGGAAGCTGCTCGAGAAACTGAGAAAATTTGGTCTTTTCTGTCCATCCTCTAGTGGGAAGATGTCCACATTGCAGGTGACAGCATGCCCAGCACCAGTGATCAGAATCTCAGATGGCAACAAATACCAGGTTGCCCAGATGGACAGACCACCCCTTGATGACCATTCAAGTGTATGACTGAAGATTTCCTTGCCTTTTTTTCCTTCTGCTTGGACAGAAGAGAAGTTTTCAGTCTACCTGGAGGTAGGCAGATACACCCAGCAGGAACACTCATCCAGCTTTGCAATCAAAGTGCATTGAAGTCTGTCAAACCTCCTGGATATTTCACTGTGAACAAGCAGGCAAATGTGCTGTGCTTTGATATTGTTATATGAATCAGCCAGTGCTTCTTTTCAGTATGCTCTGAATTGCATGACTGAGCATGGGTCTTAATAGCTAAGTGATGATTCATTTATGACGGCACCAGGACAATCCAAGTGAGTTTTTACCTTTTATCCTAAATGTAATGCACTCCATCCATTACAATTTCACCAAGGTCTGAGCAAATTTAATAATCAGACCAGTATCCAGCACTTTTTTTTTTGCACAGATCTAAACCCAACTGCTACTAAAAGTTTAATGAGACCAGCCTTTTGCATTAACTTTAGAACAAGAAACACAAGGCTGCCTCAGTTCTGAGGGTGTTTTCTCCATGCTTTAACAGCTGCAAGAGGAGATGAAGAGATTCAGAGGGTTTCCAGTTGTGGTTGGCAAAGCTGCTGCCAGCAGCTTGCTGGAGATGAGGGACTGCAATGCCCTTCTCATCTCCAGCTGCTCGGCCCCATTAAAACAAAACTCAGACGCATTAAGTACATTCCTGATATTGCTTTTCTGTGTAAGCAAACGCAAGTGGGGAGAGAGGTTATTTGATGGGGAGTGGGACAAGAGACAATATTTTAGCAAAGATGTCTGTGATATGAAAAGAGTTAGGGAATGCTTGAGTTATACAAACATTCCTGAAATAACAGGAAAACTTTAGCAGATGTTTCTTCCATCTAATTTTCCCTCCTCTTCTTTTTGTGTGTGGCTTTGCAGATCTCTCTGCTTTCTAAAACTTCTTTTGTATGAAGGGCTCACATTAAAATGTCAGGTTTTATTTTTCCAACAGACAACTGCCAGAAATGAAACCCTAAATGCTCATTTCATAGCAGGCAAGGATCTCTCGGGAACCACTGGGAATCCCACCCCTATTTTTGATTAGATTTTTGTCAGCAGTGTAGGAGCCAAATTCTCAGTTGCCTGAAGGCTTTAATCTCAATGAGAATCAGACTTGGAGGAGCTCTAAGGTATCAAATCGTATTTACTGTCTTTGTTAGTTATTGGCAAGGCATCTGGAAATACCTTGGGGTTAGTGTTTTGATTAGAATTTGATCATAACTTTATAAAACACAGATAGAAATTATCTCATTTTCGAGCCAAGAACTGAGCAGATTGGAGGAAGGAATAACTTCTAGCAACAGTTTATACAAAGAGCTTTGGAAAGGATAAAAATATTCTGCTGTGAAGAGCAATGCAACCCCTGACAATTTAGGATAACGACAAGGCTGTTGGTAGGCTAATTACTGAGCACACTCCTAGCACAATTTGCTTGAGCATCCTCTAATGCTCTTGGTCATAGCTGGAGCTGGCATAGTGAGGTAGATGAATTGCAGCCCAATCCCTACACTTCTGTGTTGAGCAGGACATCATTTGCTGCTGTTGATCTCAATGGCAGCCGTGGGTCAGCCTGGCCCTAGAAAGTTTCACCCTGAACGCTCCTCTTTCAGTGGGCAGACACAGCCTTCGTGAACTATTCATGTACAGAATTACATAGATGGTGATTGGGGTGGGAGGATAAGTAATAAAGAGCTATGAAATGAGGGGTATGGTAAGGTGACAGAGGGGCTGAAACACGCTGCTCCTCCTTGGGTGGACCTTTGGCCATGTTCTTCCTCATGCTTTTCCCCCTTTACCTGCTCTACTCACAGTTCATTCTCTTTCTAGCAAGAGTCGTCTCTGTTTCCTGCTTTTACAGCAGTAAGGGTCCTTAATGTCACAATTTTCATGCAACACACAGAGAAAAGGCTTATAAAAGACAGATGATGAAAACACTGTGCCCAATTACCAAGAGTGCTGGTCCATCCCATGTGCAGGGACCCATCTGGAAAAGGGATTTGTTTTCCAAAGTGCATTTCCCATGGGCCATCCTTGGGATCCGAGGATGTTTAATTTTGTTTTTAAGGGAAACCGTGGCATGAAGCTAAGAAGAGGCTCCTGGACAGCCTAGGCTGCCAGTGGGTGGCTTTGCCCTCCACTGGATAAAGCCAGACCTGCTGAATTTTTTCTGATTGCAGATATTCAGAAGCCAGCAGATAGTTTTACCCAGAGTAATATTGCATTTAGAAAACACTCCCAGCCAAAGAAACATTTTCAAACCCAATATCTTACTCTGTAAGGTAGCTGCAAATTTGCATTCAAGAAGTGAATATGTTGGGATGTAGTAGGGCTAGTAGCACTGGTGGAAGCAAAGGACTAGGAGGTACAGACACTGCAATGCACCATAAAAAAATGGAAAGGAGAAGTGGCAGGTTGTGCCTGATGTCCTTTCTTGTGACCGTCCTTTCTTTGCAACCTAATATACTCACACCAATTTCAAGTGAGCATATCGAGATGGCAAATCCAAAGTACATTTGAGAGTTATTGATTGAAATAAAGCAAATCAAATACATCTTACTTTGAAACCTATTTGCAGTAACAGGATATGCCATCTGCTTCTTGCAGGGTAAACGCCAGATACTTCAATTCCAGAGACATATGGAAAACATGAGGGTTTTTACCCATTTCTCTTAATTGTGAAGCTTCAGAAGCAGTAACCACTGCCTTCAAAAATCCCATGGAGGGTGAGATGCTGCGAGCTGCTGTGTGACAGCCCTCATGGATTAGTGCCAGCTGGCCACTGGGTAGAGTCAGTCCCGCCGGGGGTGGGCGTGGAGGAGAGGGTGCCAGGGCTGTCCAAAACCACCTGGCAGTTTGGCACAGGGGCAGGACACAAAGGCAATGGTCACTCATAGTTGTGCTGGTGTTTTTGGAATTGTTAGAAGACCCAGCAGCTGTGACCAGCATTGGGGGTTTAAGAAGCTTTGGCTGGGAAACGAGGAGAGCAGCTCTCCAGAAACGGAAGCTTTCTGCTTCTCTGTAATGCACTGATCAAGTCGAGCATGTAGTTTTACTCGGGTTCAGAGAGGAGGGCTGGTTCCCTCAGTCATAGCAAGCACCCCTGTGTCTTCCCCTCGCAGAGGGGCTCAGGTTGGCCAATGTAATTCTCAGCCATGGTGATGCTGGAAGAAAGAGAAATGCATTGACTCACTGCCTGGCAATTTCTAGCTCATCCTAAGAACTGGTTTCTACTTCAAATTATATCAAGGACTAATTACAATATAACCATAAAAAACTTTTTCCCCTTTCATTCATAGTTTAAAAGCCCTTTCTTAGTTTTGGGTTCAATCCAACAAGTTCCTGAAGGGTAAACAAAATCCTAAGAGGGTAAATGATTTATCTAAGGTCACTGGTAGTGGCTCTTACAAAGTGAGAGATGAAACGAAGTGGTTCAGACCACCCATTCGCCATCACCAAAAGAAAACTGCAGTAACTCTGTTTTCTTATCATTCATCAACTAAAAAAGTTATAAACACAAACGCATCTAGGGTATCATCTCCTTTTGACTGATTCCAGCCCAGTGCCATTTCAGATAGCTGCAGTATGAAATCCAGTTATTTCACATTGGCTATGCTGCACTTGAGAAGACAATAACATTAATTTTTATTGTAACAAACAGCCTTAATTAAACTTGCAAAATAAATACATAGCCATGCAGCCTTTTTCTTTGTTGGAGCTTAGCATTAATCTTTATTATTGTTATTAAATGCTGAGAGACGAGAACATTTTGATGAATAATAACTGTGCATACCCGATCAATGCATATTTAAAATACATGTTTACAAAAGGCAGTGGCATGAACATATGACTTGTGAGCTCTGAGGCTGTTATGGCCAGATAGATTAATGTCAGTAATTCATCATGTGCCACAGGGATTACAGAGACGAATAAGAATACTTTTCCTGGCTCTCTGGCAAGCAGGCAGCCGTGATGTGCTTGGTCCATGCCCCAACCTCCCTGCTCTCACACTTCATCCTCAGAGTCATGAGGTGAAATTCAAAGATAAAACCAGCCTGAAAATTTACTGTCTGCTTATGGTCACTTACAATAATTGTTTCACAGGGAATAAAAGCAGGTATAAATTCTACATTCTTTTGCCTGGTTCTCAAAACGGATAAAGTCTTAGAAAGTTTCAGCTTGCTTTCCCTTTTCAGTGATTTACGGTTGGAAAAATGGGAGTTTATATCCATTTAGTTTAAGTTACTGTTAGCAACAGCCCTGAACTGAAGGCAAAGATCCTTAAAACAGAAGTTCAAACAGCCCATGGTCAGGGTCTTGCTCAGGACTCAGAAGTTCTCCCACGTTCATGCATCTGGAGGCCATGAGGTGCCATCACTGTCATCCAGCTCAGGCTCTCATGTACTAAAGACCTCTGAAATACACCCAGCACTTCCCAGTTTTAATCCAGGAATTTGTGGAGAATGTAGAGCATGTCTAAAAGGAATAAATCCAACCTTAACTCAGAGACTACAATGAGCACAGAATTTACCACATCCCTTCATAAGCTGTCCCAGGGCTTAATTAACTGTTCATTTACCACATAATTGAAAATTTTTTTGATGATTGGCCCAACTTTGTAGTGAAAAATGATACGACTTTAGGCTAAGCTCAGTCGAACAATCTTGTTGCCCTTAAGATCTGATTTCAGTCCCTGGCTCTGCCACAGACCTCCTCTGTCACCCTGGGCAAAGGATGTCCTTCCTCCGTGACTCCATTCCTATTTGCCTGACAGCACATCCTTTGTCCATCTTGCCTAGTTTGATTATGACCCTCTTCCAGGTAGAGATTTTCCTACAGATACGCAGGACTAGTGTGTTAGCAATTTTCTATCAACTATGGCTTCTGGTTGCTCTACAAATATTTACTAACAATTCAAATGCTGGACTTGATGCTGAACTTAATCTCCTCAATAAACTGGATCAAATCCACCCAGCTGTGACATAATTCAAATCTGATATGTTAGTTCAGACTCACTTCTTTATATTTTACAAATAAAAATAATGTATCAATTACAATGTATTTGCATTCAAAATTATTCTCATGTCAGTTGATTAATTCAAGAGTCAACCCTCTGAGTTTTATTACACACCATCTGAAAGGGCTGGGAGATGGCTGTATGCCCTATTTGCTCTACAAAAATATTCACCGGCACTTCCCCAGCAGGCAATGGTAAGAGTAGGAATAATTCAGGGACTTACTGCACACCCAGTGCTTCTAAATTTCCATGTTGCCCCTGGCTTACACCAAACTTTCACAACCATGGCTCCTATGCATGCAGAGAATTTCCCTCAATTATACAGGGATCGCTTTGAGTTCAGTGCATGTATGGCTCAGCTGGAGATGAGGAGCAAGACCCTGGAGCAGAGGCTGCAGCTGTGTCCTAATACACAACTGCAACACACTGCCTGACCACAGCATCTCTTCTTTTGGCTCTTTGCCCTTCCTGCTCAGAACTTTCTCTACACATGCAGCTCTATTTATAACACAAATAGTATGTCAACCTCTCTTCCCTCTATCACAGCCCATTTGGCTTTGCAGTAGAGTCATTCAAGCACTCATGCAGCTGGGTCAGGTTATGGCTGTACGGATGCACATCAGCCCAAGAAACACCCCTGCAGCTGCAGCATATGGCAGTCACACCTTAGTCTGCCCTTTTGAAAAGGGATTAAATCCTCTCATAAAAGGGATGGTCTGTCCTGGACAATGCTTTCCTAAGAAAACGTACTCCTAATGCAGAATGCATCCCTCAGTGAGAAGCCCCACCGCCTGAAAAGAGTGATTCATAGTAAGTTAAAGTCACTGTGCATTTTATCCTCTGTCATAACAGTTAATATGAATTTGTTACACTGATGAATCTCAGGAAGAATCTCCTAGCCGCAATATAAATCAGCAAAGCTCCACTGAAGTGATGGAACTATGCATATTTATATCAGCTGTGGAGCCAGCCCCAAATATTTTCTGGAGAAATAGTTGGACTGAAGTCAATGAAGCAGGATCTAAATGACTGAACCAGAACCAGCACCAAAATACAGGGAACACAAAAAAACACAAATCAAAACAATGCAGGTAGTTCTAATACCTGATTGTGCCTTTTGACACAGACAGGTCATTTCCACTAATCTATAACAATGACACTCTACACTCACTGATATGTACAGGAATTTTGCCACAGACATTATTGTAGTCAAATCAGCATGATTGAGTCTCAGTAGGTAATAAATCCAACTAAATCACACCTACAATTTTCCTATGGAATCTATGTATGTATTTTACCCACCACAGGCATCTTCCCCTAGAAATACACAGTTTACATGCCTTTAATATTTCTCATGGTTCATTACTCAAAGTAATTTATTACAAGTTTATGCTGCTACAGTACATCATTTTGTGATTTTCTGCAATAAAACCACTGCACTGACTAGTCTTGGTTCTTTATTACATTTGAGGTCACTTGAAAGGGTAACTTAATCTACTGAACATTAAAACCTGCAATAATTCAATACTTTCAAGATATTTGGAAGCAGTACTCTCCTTCTGTTCTGCAGGATCTTGTGGCTATCACTGAGCGTAGACACAGCCAAGTATGGCACACAGTTTGGGCTGGAAGAAACTACTGTCACAGTTGCAAAATACACCTGTGTGGCCATTTCTGAAATGCTAAATATGGTTGGAGCTTGTATGGGTAAGTTAAATGGTTGATCTTCTATTAACAGATGTCCAAGGCCACTACAGCGGGCAGACTCATGCTATGAGGGTCTTTGGGATGGATGGACCAGACCATCATCCAATCTCAGTGAAATTTACTTCCCAAATTTGGTGGGAGCTAGCCAGGTTTTCAAGCATTTTCTCCATCACAGCTAAACCATTGCCATCCCTTGGAATTTTCTAAACTTGATGGATTTGCTACTAACATGCTCAAGGAATTGTAGCTGCACAGGAGCTGGTTAAGTAATAACACTAGAATGAGTGTAATATCGCACAATATCCCACAGCTCTACCTCAGACTCTAAGGACTCCAGGTTTTGCCCACACCAGTGAAGGGCAATGCTTTGTATTCAGAGTGGTCAGCATGGAGTAACGACCCTTGTGGTGAAGGAAGTCACCTTGAAAGATCAGCACAGCAATATATTTTCTCTACAGAAGCTATAAGCAACCTCCCATCCCTGCCAAGACACCAGAGACTTCAATACCATTTTTAAATTGTGTCAGCATAAACCTTTAAAACATTGTTTAAATCATCTCCCACTTCAGGAGGACTTGAGAAAGAAGAGAATGGGAAAACAAACAAATAACAACAACAACAAAACCCCGAAACAAACCAAACACCAATCAATAACCTCTGAGAGGGCTGAGTTACAGACAAGTCAAGCAGGAAAAGGAGGTGTTCTGAACAACCCAGCGTCAAGGGTAGTGATGCTGCCTGCTAGAATGCTGTTGAGAAATGTCCCATCAAAGTGAGGCCATGCAAGCTCCCACCATCAAACACACCACTAATGTAACACCTACCTCAAGCATCAGGGCTGCTCAACAAACGAGACAGCTGTATCACTGCCACAAGGACTGCCATGCTCTGGGTGCTTGCCATGAGCAGGTGACAGATTGAGGCACAGAACTGGCCATCAGTGGATATGGAAGTTGAAATGCCACACAGAGAGAAAGCAGCTGCTGCAACAACTGGAAAAGCAATCAAAGCAGAGACAGGCATGGGCTGCCTGATCCAGGGCAGCTGATGAGGTGCAGGAAAATACAAACTACCCAGCTGAAATCTGCAGGCTTCCAGATAATCTCTCCATCTCCTTCTAAGGCAAAATGCAACTTACAAGACTTGGCTACCAGTCCATCATCTTCAAAGGGTTCTCTTTAAATGAGATCCTGCATTAATAGCCCAGCAGCTATAGAACAGTTCCACCCTGTCACCCTACAGCTGTTGCTCTTTATGGAATTATTAGGATACAGAGCTCTTCTTGAGTCTTCAGATGTCACCTGTCCCTCTCCTATCCTCTTCCACATCACATAGGTGGCACATGGAAACAGACCTCAAGGACAAGGTGGTTCATTGCTGCTACTGAGGGAATAATCTTGTGTGTGCACCTGTGCAATGCTGCCACAGCTGAAAGAAGGAAAAACTCTTCCATTCCTCTACTTTGCAGGTGCATTGCTTCATCAAGCCTCTCTGGATAGGAAAACTTCATTTTTCTTCCCCACTGTTTAAAAGAAAAGCAGTAAAACCTGGCATAAACCTTGTTTAAAATGAAGTTGTCCTGGTTCAAACATTAGATTAAGTGCCTTCCTTACTGACCGCCTTTATTTTGGGGTGATTTTAAGAGCAGCTTGGCCTGGGGTGAATGGCAGAGGCAGTGCCACAAGCTGGCACGCAGCTGGAAAGAGGCGAAGGCTCCAGGAGAGACTCCATATCCTTGACTGTGCACATCCTAAACAAGAGCCAGTGGGAGATTCCTGCACACCTCTGCCTGTTGGCACAATACTTCACTACCCTGTGCTGAGAAGCCCAGGCTACCTTATTTCAGAGTTCAGCCACATCCAGTTCAAAGAGGAAAATGATAATGAGTGGAAAGCTGGAACACCTCCAGTGTCTTGAAGAAGATGCTGTAATACACAGAAATGTGCTAATCACAAGGGTTGATGTCTGGGACATGCTGAGGCTGGAAGCTGTGTGCCTCTGCCTAATTAAGGAGATATTTTGTCTTGGTTAGACTCCAAAAGCGGTCTCTTCCCATGCCTTCCTCTGCTTCTTCTGCCCTCCGGGATTTTTTTACTGCCTACATTTCTCCATCACTTTTCTTCTCTCTCTACAGCTCTTTTGTTTTCTTACTCATATCTGCATTTCACTGTCACCTCTCTCCAGCCTTTCTTTAGCACAGAAGGGAAGGAGAGAGGGTAGGGTTGTTTGCAGGGAATATTTTGGTAACTTACCTTTGCAATCTCACTCCCCTGGCTACTTAAGTGTTCAGAAGGGGCAGGGCTAATTGCAGGAGTACTTGGACAGCAAAGAGTCCGGAATAAACTGATGACTTGGATGCTCTGGAGAAATAATAGGTATTACCTCTGCTCTTTGGCTTTAGCAGCCCAGTGCTTTGTTACTTCACCCCTGCACTTGCTCTGACTGCGAGCCTGTGACTGAAGAAGCTGCGAGTTCCTGAACAGGAGAACTTGGATTATGGGATTTCATGGGCGATCTTCACTTCTCACCTCCAGCTCCTCCCTTAAAGGGGAAAAAATAGCCCTGATCATAAACTTTTGATTCATGAAAGGAAAAACTCAAACACACTCCACTTGTTTCAGCTGAGTTGTTAGTCATCAAAATAATTTGTATTTAGTCTCTGGTGAGCCTCAGCTCTTGCTGTAAAAGCCTGTATTACTGTTTCCTTCTGAATTTCAATCAGGTGTCATCGCCATCCATTGCCCACCTTTTGCTCAGGATAGATGCTTCTCATAACCTACTGGAACTGCTCAATGCAGTGAACTTATTCTCTTTAAGAACCTGAATCACACTAAGTGGCTTTACTTACCATCTGCTTTTTTTATGTGCTTACTCCTCTGCTCCTACTGTCTGCAAGAGCTATTTGTTTCCCTACCTATAAATTAGTGGTCCAGAAGAAATTGCAGCATTGTCAACAGATTACTGAAATACAGTTCTGAGGATGGACCTACAAAAGAGGCTGGATGCAAAACTTAGCACAGAGCCAAACTATCTATAATTGAATTTTGAGACCAAACCATTATAATGAAGCAAGTGAAAGAAATAAACAAGATCATTTATTTTATTTGATCATTAGCAAAACTCCTGCGTTACATGTGATAATTGCTGGCAAAGATTTACATACAGAAAGTGTGCCTGAAAATGTTTAAGCCCATTTCTTTGCAACAGATTCACTACCAGCATACCAAATACATAACATAAAATGCATCGAGCTTGGAGAAATCCCACAAGGCTTTCAACAGCATAACTTGCTGGCCTCTGTGCTTGGGGTTGCTTGCCAGATGTACTGATTTAAGCAATTAAAACACATGCTCAGCAATCTGCCATGCATGTTTACAAAATTATCTCTAGAGAAGCTTATAGGTTAGGCTGGAAATGAGAAGTGACACAAGATCAAGATCTTCAGTCCTCACTCTAGTAACATACTAATGGATCATAATGGGTGATGTTGTGTGGGCAAGGTATGCAGGTACGTCTCCATTAAGAACCTTTCTTATCACCCTGTGTTTTAAAAAAAGCAAAGTTTAGAAGTTTGCTACAGTTTACATCCATTAAAATAAATAATGAACCTCCAGCTTCTCTCTCTGAGACCGTCGTATCCTAGGGGTTGATTCAAAGGTCACTTATAGAAAGAAATTTATGGACTTCAGAACCAGACTCCAGAGGGCAAAGAGCCAAAATGCATTAAGGTAGGTGCAGGGAGGGAAGGAAACAGCCATGCCCATGAGTATATAGAGGTTCAACTTTGGAAGTAGGATCTGCAAATGAGGAAGGTGTCTGATGGCTCATTTGGTGTGCTGGGTTTTGACAGAAAGGGGACTAGAAATAGGAAAATATACACACCTTGCACTACTCCCACCTGTTTCTAGGCTGGCCTGCATACCTTGTGTATAATAAAGCATCAAGACTGTCTGTGCAGCCTTTGCCAAAAAACTCCATCCACATTTGAGCACCCCTGGTTCTCCTGCAGTGCAGGGAAATGGAGCAGCAAGAGGAAGATGGACATGACAGATGTCCAGACTTGAGCCAGCCAGCTCAGCTGACAGGTGGAGTATCTGGGTTCGAGAGCCCATTGCCCAGTTTGCAGCTCTGGATGTCACTCCAGCTCCTGAGGCAGTTTCCAGCGATCCATAAAGGGAATGCGTTAAGGACACCAGTGCAACTCATTCCCTCCAAACAGGCACGGTGGGAGCGGATCCCACCCAGTGGTACTTTGAATGCCAACATGGCAATGCTATGGCTGGCGTTGGGTGGAGACAGGGTGGGCAACACTACAGTTTAAGGGTAGCTGGAAAGTACCTCTTCCTGGCAATATAAGTCATAAATCACCCAATATTTATGATTCAACAGATAGCAAAGGAGATGGCCAAACAAATAATAGAAAAATCTTGCTCAATTTTTCTAGTGTTTCCTCACTGAACTCCAAGCACTTCCACTTGCTGAGGAGTCAGCACAAGGCAGAAAGCAGCAGTGAAGCAGGACCAACAGCCTTGGTCTCCAGGGCTAGAAGCCTTTTGATCTCCAGGGCTAAAGATCCCAACCCAGTCACAGAAGAACATCTAGGCTGCATTTGGATCTGATGCTGTAGTTTAGGGCTGTCCATGTATGAATTTCTAAGCCACACTTATCTCTAGCTCAGACATGGTATATTGCACTGCAATGGCATTGCTTATTACCTGTTACAGAGGTGGTTTTTCCCCTAGAAATATAGTGTAATGATCTATTATTTGACAGCAACATTATTCCCTCATTACTGTTTATAAAAGCAACAGGAGAGATGTGGATACTGCAGTGTCACTGACTGTGAATGAGTAGAAGGATGTTCAGAGGGAAAGAAGTTTTTACTCTTTAGGCTGTTAGAGTCCATACCTTAACTCTAAGGCTTAAAAAGAAAACCCTTCTTCAAAAGTTTACAGCCATCCTACTTATTAGAATCGTTGTCGTATCTATTTAGAAGAATTATTTAGGAGAAGTGACCTGTATGATCAGAAAGACAAGAAGAGCCCAGTGCCATCAGGAAGCTAACGTGACAGGCTGGTAACAGCCGAATGACATTTTATAGCTCTGAGACTCTTTGCTGCAGACTTCACAGGGAGAAGCTGTGCTGACAAGAGCTGCTGTGTCCTGCTCTGCCTGAGCCTTACACTGCTGACAGCCTGTCCTAATCCGCCTGATGAACATGCATCCAACCTTTTTCAGATTGGCATAAAGGCAGATGGACATGACATTTGCAGAGGATGCTGCAACATTGCTTTTGTCTGCTTCTTTCACGCACCTTAAACATACTGAGCTACTGTAGCACCTCACCAGAGCTGCTGGCTGCAATGCTTCTTGTGTTGCAAAGATGGCACACTTTCCTGCTGTGCATTCTTGCCTTATGAAACCCTGGTAGAGATGGAAGCGAGGAAACACAAATAACCTTGCTAAAGCAGCATAGAAAGTGCCCGGTGGAAAAGTGGAAGAAAGGACACAATTTGTAGTTGTACATCCTTCACACCCTGCTGCAAGTCACTTTGCAGATGTGCCAGATCCTCCAGCCCCATTAAGTCACAGCCATGCCTACTTAAAGTTATTAGCCTGGATGTATTTTAAGCATTTACAACACAGCTGCACCTTGGGCACAGCCTGGCTTGGCATCCTGTCATGCTGGACATTGTACAAGAACTACAGAGCTGAGACTCCAAACGATGGACCCAAATGGCAGGGCTTACAGGCGAACACAGCATGGGATGTATTGCTTGGATTTTACCTCCCAGCCAAACTTTGCTTCTTTTTGAGTCGTTTCATTCTCTTATGCTGCTATCTTTGTTCATTTGAAAGGCACATCTTGTGCCATTTTCCCTGTTCCATTTTAGTCCTAATATTGCCAGTGGAATGTATTAATGGCACACTATTTTCTGGTCTAGTAATCTTTGTCACAAAAATTGAGTGAAAGCACACAGTGAAAATGAAGATCTATCAGCACTGCCATCTGACTGATGGCTTACTCTGATAGCTGATGCTGAGAACAGAACATGGGAAAAAAAAAAAACCTTTCTTATTTTAATACCAAGAACAGTACACAGCATCTGTATCCATCTTTTTGACAACGGCTGTAATGGAAATGGCAGCATGCTGGAATGCCATTGTACCTCCGTGATGGGCTGTAATTTCACACCCCTCCATGGGCACCACAGACAGTCAGCACTCTGCCTGCAGGCACTTGGGTTAAAAATGCCTGTCGCACTCTGTGTATTGCATCTTAGTATCACCTAGATGGTATTTCAAGCCCCTCATGCCACACAAACTACAACACATCCTATTTTCTACTATTAATAGTTACTTGGGCAGGGACACAAAGTGCAGTGTGCACCATTTTTTCTTTGTAGTCAGTAACTGGACACATTTGATGCATATATATTTTTTATACCCAACACTAGCTAGAAAACAATGTATTGAAATTAAATTCATTGCACGCATCTTTAGCCTTCATGCCACAGGCATGTTCTTCACTGACCTTTTCCTCTGTTCTTTTAGGTACACCACAAGCCTCACTGAACGTTCACAGGAGCAAAAAGAAGAATGTACTTGTTTTCCATATTCCCTGGAAAATCTCATTTACTATTTCCTTTCTTCAAGCCAAAGGCACAGTTGGATACTACACAGTTAAGATGCTGTTATCCTAGGAACAACCAAGGCAAAGTTAGTTTAGACTTTAGCTCTGCTGGTTCAGCTTTTTATGAATCTTGAAGACATTGCTTATGTGCAGATCCATCCTGGGAACAGGAACAGCCTTCATCTGTAAGAAGAGCTGTGTGACTAGTGAGATACAGGAACAAACAAGGCTGTGTGATGCTGGTGTGAAGCATGAAGTGTTCATCTGCTCCCTTTCCTCCAGCAAACCAGCTTTGCTGATCAGTGGGGTCCTTTGCCTTGATGAGTTTCAGGCTCAGAACCTGAGCATTATTCTTTTCCACCAGTATGTCAAGAAGGATCATACTCCTTTTCTTTCCAGGGGAATGTCATGGTTACTCCTTGGGGATGGGTCTCACCAAGGGCTTGAATACAGGCAGGAAGAGAAGAGGAGGAGAGTAATCCAGGGTTTGCTCTCCTGACTTCTGAATTCAGCAGTTTCAGCAAGGGAGGAGGCTGGGCCAGGACACCTTCTCCTCCAGCTTTGGCAAACGCAGTATGAGCCCATCAAGAGTCTGGCACTGATGGGCAGTGACAGGTATGCGGGACATTTTCCAATAGGATGGGGCATTTGGCAGCAATTCAGGTACCTTTGTGAGGGATTTGTCCCAACCTTTCAAAAGCCTTGAGTTTACTAATCCTCACTTGATTGTTTCCTGCTTCAAGCAATTTACATAGTTATTAGGCCCAGCTCCCATTCTCTTCTCTAAAACATGCAGAGGACAAGGCTGAATAAGAGGGGAAATTTGACTGCTTAGTATTTTGTCTGCCTGTTACTATCAGTAGGGAACAGCTACACAGCCTGGCAACAGTCTGCAGAGAACATGAAATACTCCAAAATTAAGACGACCCAGGTTCACACTTCTGACTCCTCATTTTCAAAGAAAGAAAGAAAGAATCATTTGTTTGTGGAATACTTCTATGTGTGTATATTTTGCTGAAGGTTAATTGGAAAGGGTGTTTCTATGCCAACAAAGGCTGAGAACAGCCAGCTGAACTTGGGGAAGTATCCACCCCCAAGCAGACATTTTGGATGCACAGATGACATGGCCCAGTGGCCAGGAGGAGATAGAACTTCTGGACCTCAACCGTCCCTGCCTGTGAGGCTGGGGGAATTACTTGCCTTGTCCCCTGCCCTAACCCAGCCTGGCAGATCCAGCAAGAGGATGGTCTCACTGCTTCTGTGCTGGGCTTCAGCGCTTGGTTGTTGAGCCTTCCCCTTACAAGCCCTGGCAGAAGTTGGCAGCACTTGGCTACACTGGGCACCTGTGGGGTGCTTTAGAGGCAAATGCCACATAAAAATATCACATCATTAACACTTCATTAACCTGTGAGGTATTCAGATCATAGTTATCTGCTCCAACTCTCTCCCCTCAAACAGATTTAAAGTCTGGGGATGAGCACAAAGAGCATTTTAAAGGGAAATAATTTGAATAAGTGCATATCAAATCTCCAGATAAGGTTAAAAAAAATAATATGAAAACTTGGCTTAAAACTACTCGAAGAAGGTAAAGTATGTTGTGGTTCTGAGTGACTCATTTTTCATGCCAGGACCATGATTTAAGATGGCTTTCAGGACTGCCTTGGGAGGAAGATCCTGCTCCACACACTTTTGCATCCTGAGACATTTAAAATGCAGATGGGGAAGGAGGCGGCTTAACCATACCTCTGGATGAGAAGCTGCAAATGTGATGTAAATGGAAGTGTAAATGGACTTCTCCTGGGTTTCTGGGGTGAGCTACATAATTGCAGTGGGAAACGGGTCTCTAGGACATTCAGATCCTTCCCTCCTGGCTGAGTTCAGCACCTTTGCACAAGTCTTCAAAGCAAAAGAAGAAGGGCCCTATAAGGTCAGCTGGAGTCTTGCAGCTGCACTGACCAGCATGCCTCAGATCAACGTACATCTCTGTAGTGTGAGGGGTATATTAGTGGAAAAAAGTTAGCCTTCCTCATTGCAAATTCAGGTGGTGAAAACAGCTTTGAAACATGCATCAACTGTGTCCTATTATAATGCCCGAAAGAAAAATCGAACCTTTGGATTAGCTGAGTGACACAGCTAACTATAACCTCACTGCAGCACCACATCTTGCCATTTTTTGGCTGAATTCACTTGAATCATCAGATGAACAGATTTTCTTCTAGTTTGCTCATCCAGGCTTTCCCATGTGACCACGGGATGCCTCCAGAGCCCGCTGGAAACAACGCACTACAGCGAGCACATACACGCCAGCTGGGCACCCGATGTTCCAGCTGCCACGGATCTGCACGCAGAGACCCTTAGCAAGAGAGCAACATGAGCACACACAATGCAGAAGCAACAAGCTGTCTTGGCGATAACATCTCGGACACCTTCATCTCATTGAAAACCACAGGAATATTTCCCCTAGACAGAGTGGGTAGGATCAGGCCATCACAAACCTGCAGCCAGCCCCCACCTTGTTTCCATATTTCTCAGCCTGTTTTTGGAGTTCAACATCAGCGTGCCTTCGCTCAAAGCCATTTCTGTCTTAGCTCATATTTGCAGGGATTACATCAATTTTATTTTCCCCAAGTTAATATTGAAAGAACAAATGTCACTTCAATAAACTATTTCTTTAAACCAGCCTTGGACATAATTACCAAGAGACAGATGAACAACAAATCTGTACCATGTTTAATGGCTAAGCCACTTTCTATATGGCGCAATGCAGGACTTTGCTGCATTCCTTTGGTCTGCAGCATCTGCTGAGGTACCTGACCGGGAGTAGGGTCAGCACACTGCACAGCTTTAACACTTGGCAGCAGAGAGTTAATCAGTGTCCTTGGTGTTTATCACAAAAATATCTTTTTAACACTTGTGTTGTGTGCCCATTTGTCTGTTTTTAATCAACACATAGGTCCTGTCTGCAACAAAAAGCTTTGCCAAGGTAACTCTAAAATGATGGCTTCGTTTAGTCAAAGAAATGGCATAAGCTACACAAACAAGAATACACTGACTCTAGTCACAGTCACAAATTATCTCCAGGACTGAGTTACAGATAAAAAGTTTTGACAGCACAGCAATACTCCTTAGGGATACCATTTTTCATGACATTTCTACACCAACAAAAGTCATGTGAATGCAGCTATGCCAGCATAAAATTCCTTTTACCAACAAACAAGTGTTGGCCAAAAAATTTAAACTCTTAACTCCTATTTCCTTCCCAGGAAGAGTTTCTGCTGTAGACTCAGCTGTAATTTGAGCACTGGGGACAGAGTATTCTACTACATTTGAAATCACTTCTCTCAGCAAGGCAGGCAAGGAACCTCCAAGAGCTTTTGTTCCATGGAAATCTGTGCTATTCACAGTGACCTGAAATCATGTAATTTTCTTGTTTATATAGCCAGAGCCTCTCCACTGGAGCTCTGCACCAAAGAAAATGTTCCAACCAAATAATTTAGGAGAGGAGCAACATAATTCGTGCATGAGAAAACAACTTGGTCAGAGAACCGTGATGCAGCTAATGCCATCAGCCTCCTCTGGAGCCTCACTGGGCTCGTTCCCCACAGCAAGATGGTGCTGGGTGCAGGTTCACTGCCATCACTCTGCACCCAGTAGCTACAGCTGATTCTGCTACAGCAGAAAGGAATATGAGAGACAACCTGCCCTATTGCTATAACTGGGACACTAAGCAAGTGCCATAGGAATTTCAAAAATGTACCTAAACTATGGAATCACACCAGCCAACACTACCAATTTTCCATCATTGTTTAACTCTTCCTTATGCTGTGAGATGTGCCAGGCAGGTATCGGCTCACCTGGGCCAGCTCTAGAGCAGCCAACTAGGAGGTGAGAGAAGCAGCGCTTATGTCCTGCTTGAAATTCCTCGGGAACACACTCGGTTGCAGTGTCTGTGCTTTTACACATGCTATCTGGATTGTAATGTTTGTATTTCTGCTATCCTCTAGAACAGGGGGCAATAAAATTAGCATTCACGTTCAGATTTATAAGCCAGTAAAGGCAAGTTCCCTCTAATAAAAACAAGCTCATTTATGAGAACAAATTTCAGGCATGACTTGCAAGAGGGAAAATAACATCCTGTGTAATTCTAATGGTTCACACCTCAGTGGACAGACACATCAGGTATTTTTCTGCAGTTCTGCTTCTGCTCTCAGCCTCCCCTCATCTGCACAGTGTTTGTGGGTCATTCATGAAGTCTACCAGTGCCACTCCGAGCTGCAGGCTTGGCATCAGCCTTATGTCCTAATCCCAGTCCCACAGTCGCTGCATATATACTCTGGGGAGGCTGAACAACTGTGGATCCTCCCTTTGCTTCCCATCGCACATTGCCAAACATCCCAGCCAAGCTTTTCAGCTGAGGTGCCAAATGACAGCCACAGAGGCTGGGCAGGGAGAAAAGTTCATACGCTGCTGTGGTGCTGTTAGTGCCCTTGGGGTTAATTTAATACTAGCAGGCGGCACACCTGGGACTGGATGTGATGCACATGTTCTGTGGTATGTTGTGCCTGTGTGCATCCCTGTGCAATGAGGCATCTTCTTGTATCCTGTGCATAAATGAAATGGAAAGACCGAGCCCTCACCCACCCACAAAGCAAAACGAAGCAAGAAGACATGAGTTTAAGCCCTGCTGTTGCACGTGCCCTCTGTAGGGGCACTCTGAAAAGGATTCGCCTCTGCCTGTTACTGCAGCATTTCTCATGCTCCCTGTGGCTCCCGTCTAACACTGTACCAGACTTAACTGCTTTTATGTGTTTCGCAGTTTCCATTTCAGCCCTTCTGCTCTCACAAGCCCCCCCATCCCTCAGGTGCCTGCACAGAAGCAGAAGATCTGGGAAGCAGGTGGGAAGGAAGCACCTGAGGCGGGTTTTGGTCTGGCCAAGTGGGAGGAACAAGGGGACACCTCAGAGCACACACCAGGATAGATTTTAGCCTCTGACACAAAGGGTTGTGAACTATGGGGCAGGAAAGCACAAGCAACCAGAAGACTAAAAGCCACCATTTCTCCTTCTGTATTTCCTATATCAATAAAATACCTTCATAACAGCTGGCTGTAATGTAAACTCTCTTTAAGGTCTAACAGCCATGCAGGGGATCATTAAAAACAGCTCCATCATTGAGGCTTTTGGCTGGGAGACTGCCTGTACTGCTGTTCTGCAGGGTGGACCACTCAGTGAGGCTGCATGGAGCTGCTCAGAAGCTGTTTTGCTCTGGGCTTCACTGATGCACACCAAACTGGCTCCCTGGTCCACTCACCAGATAACTGCTAAATTTCAGGGGGAGGAACTTTCTCTCTCCAAATTAACACTATTCACTAGAAAACAGTTAAATCAGCTCCATTCTCCTGCAAGGGCCCATTGTGCTCTTCAGCCACAAGCTGTTCGCCAGCCACAGAGCTGGCATTCTGCCACTAAATACAACCCCACCACAGACCAGGAGGAAGCTCGGGGCACATAGATGGGTCTGAGCACCAGTCCAAGCCCAAAGCCCTTTGAGTGCTGCAGAAGCACAGTGCCCTACTACATTCCTGTGCAATGGTTGTAATACACCATTCACCAGCAAACCCCATCTTGGCCAGCCTTTTTCTCTGCCAGCTCAGGAACCCTGGATATATTTTAAGGGCCTTTGCAATGTAATGTTTTCATAGGAACATTTTTATATATATATAAAAGATTTTACCTGAAAAACAGTCAACTAGTTGCAGAATCAGCTCCTTTTGAAATAGTAATACAATTGTTTGCCTTTTTGTCTGTTCCTGTAGCATCTGCCTTTAATCTAATATCTTGCAGGCTTTCCAAACAGTGTCTGTTATTGAGGTGCTAAGTTCCCATGATGCCACACTTAGAGGATGCTCTTCCACACTGACAGAAACAGGGACCCCTGTTTACGTCACCACACTGCAAGGTAAGACTCAATTTCTTAGTGCCATATGTCTTGAAAACTGTTAAGGAGTAAGCACAAGGCACACTAAGAAACAACAACAAAACCAAAGCACACCATGGGGACAAGAGCCTGAAGCATTGCACTGATTAAACAACAATTGCCTCTTTCTTCTAGTGCAGGAGTCTTCCTCAGATGTTACTCTAAGCAAACAGTTTTGGGATTACCTTGTTGCACACTGGGTCACACAGCATGTTGGTCCAAGCCCTGGGGCACATCAGCCCACAAGCAGTGGGACTAATGCAGCCTCTGCCCAACAGCCCTGCATCATGGTAACCATCAGATCCCCCATCTTTTAACCTCCAGGGGTCAGGCTGGGGTGGCTGCACCAGCTGTGATGGGCTCCCTGTCTGACCAGCAGCTGGTACTCATTTTCTTGTGCCCCAGCCAAATTAAGCAGATAATTGCTGGCCTTCTGCTGTGGTTGATCCTGTTGTACTAATCTGGGTCACTGTGCTCTGCTTAGGACCTAAAATCTTTAACACCTCTGAGGTGTCCTCACCACTCTTCAACTCCGCTGATGATGGCCAGTTGGTTCAGCAGGTACTGAGGAGGGACAGACAGTACAGTCCCCTCTGCTTGATTTCTGCTTTCACCAGACACAGACACAGGTTCCACCATAAGGTATGGATGCTGCGGAGCCATGAGCTGCCAGCCTTTGCAATACCACTAATAACAGGCTGTTATTTTTTGGGTGATGGTGCAGATGGTGAGCCCAGCAGCCCTTGATTGCAACCTCTGCCAGCAGCTGGAGCTGAACCCCATGAAATGGGCTGAATCTATCACAGAGCTCTGGGTTCAGATTTATGCTTCACAATCTGCTTCTAAGCAGAGAAGTTGACATTGGGAGCATCCTCTTGCAGGATTCTGGCTGGCAGCTGCCTGGCAGGATTTAATCAGTTATGTTCACAAAATCTGGCTCAATCTGCACCTGCTAACCTTGGCCCCCAGACTTGCAACATGTCAAATGAATGCAGGCTCACAGATCCATCACTGTTTTTTTCTAAGAGCTACTATAATGTATCATCCATGCAGTGCATCTTTATGATCTTCATGTAATCAACATACAGATTCCTGTTAGTGTTTCTCAGATTTTGTAGAGTTAGAACATGCTGTGTCAAAAAAGAGACAAGATCATCTGTGAAAAGGCAAATGACAAATAACTACATCTTTGCACAAAAGTTCTTCTCTGCTCCTTGTCTGGCCACTTGTATGGGTAATTACCACATAGTTTATATCTCCCTGCTCCTCCACAGGTGTAATTCAGGAGAAGAAATCCTGGGTTGCTCATTATGAACCAACAAGCCCTGGTTTCTTCCTCTGAAGCCTCACTCCTCCAAGGCCAAATCATCTAAATGACCATCTCAAAAGAAGGAATCACAATGATGAGCTCAGGCCCAGTGATAGCAACCATTTCAAAACAGGCTAATCTTTAAAAAATTTGTGCATGTGCTTCCAAGTTGGCACAGGTGATAAGGAAAATATCCTTTAGGAGGAAAAGTAAAGAGAACATTACCTTTGAATCCATTGAAAATGGGAGCATGAAAGTAGCCACCCAGAGAGGTTTCATTAGATGAGGATTTTGATGGGCTCATATTGTGCTGTTATTGGGATATCTAAGGTAAATAAAATGAGCCAGCAAAGGGTAGGTGGTCATATAAAGGACCCACTCCAAATGAAAATTAATTTACTCATGTACATAAAGGTCAGCAGACAGCACATGGCACGCTCTGGGACTCTGCAGCGTTATTTGGATGACAGTTTTCACACTAGTGTAGGGGATTCCCCTTTCTCTTTCCTTTCCTCATCAGATCTTCACTACAGAGCCCTGCTTGGTGCATCCACAAATAACAGCATCTCCTTGGCTGAATGTCCCACCCCGGGTATCAGGTGTTCAGATTTGTCCATTATACAACTGAAGTCAGTGACAATTCCAGCATATGTTATCTCACGTTGACTATGCTTAAAGCATTTACTGCAGGGAGATTGAATGTTGTAATTCTCTGTTTTTACAGCCTACCAAAGTTTTCACCTTGATCATTAGAAACCACAGTGCACAACAGATGGCTGATTGACACCATATAATTTGGCTTTATCACAGCACTTCTTCTTTCTTTCTTGGGGCGTGTGTGTGTGAATATTTTAGAATTTCAAATGTAAACTTCATTATAAATCATGTAGTAATTTTGCAACTGAAAATCCACATTTGCATCACCAGGAACTGACCTTGTAATTAAATGTTTTTCTCTGAAATTCTGAGTTGATAGAATGTTCCTACATTTCTGTGCTCGGTGAAACTCATCATGTGAGTAAGCAGCCGTGAGATTTTCCGGGTCTGCTTTCCAAGCTTGGCTAATCACACAATTTTAATAGCAATAAATCATCATTTCAACAAAGGGCTGTCTCCTGGGCAGAGACATGCAGCTTTTACTCATAAAGGTATGGATTCATCATGTTTATTAATAGATGTGCTCTACAGCTTTGTCTTGCTTTGTTTACTGCAAGCAGTGACTCAACCCCATGCCATGGGCACGCAAACATTTTCAATAAAACCTTATTCTGCCATATTCAGACAGATGATGGACAAATGATAAGGAGGGATTTGCTTACATGCAACCCTGTCAGACGTATGTGACAGAGGATCATAGTTGCTGGCAAATCAGATATGCCATTTCCACTGGGGGGAAAAAAAAAAGGAAAATTCAGGTGGTCTATCATAAAGCATATTATTGCCTCCAATGTGGTAAACTGTAGTTGTTAGTATTACTGCAGCACTTCATTTGTCAATAACTGGGACGCGTCAAGGTACTTGCAGAGGAGGGTGTGCAGGGCTGCGTGAGAGCTCTGCCCGCTGCACGGGATGCGCTGGGCTGCGTGATGTGCGAGCCGAGCTCTGTCTGGTCCCAGCTCACGCTGCAGGGATTTGCTCACCAGTTTTGTGCTGAAAATGTGCAATGACAGCTATTAATTACAGGCAGTAGATTATTCATTGATTAAACCGCAATCATTCACAAGTGTCCCCCGACCTCCTAAGGGATCAAGTCTTTCTAGGAGACTCGCTGCTACCCTGCTCCTCCCAGGGCACTGCTGAAGAGCTGCAGCGAGGATGACGAATTGCACAGCAAAGCATTTCAATTTGAAGCTTTCATCTGTGCTTCGTGGCAACAGGATGTCCCTGATCACCCCCCAAATCTTGCTGCTGGCATGGGAACCGTGGGTGAAGACATCTCGCTCCATCAATGCTTCTGTATTGCAGGGCTCTGCTGCAAAACAGAAACAAGTTGGTACTGCTGATGGTCGTCAGGTCCCCAAAAAATCTCTGTATAGAGGTGCCCTCAGTACCTGTCTCTTTGCAAGCCTGATAAGCACCACTAACATAAGAAAAACCCAAAAATGCTATAATAGTAAACAAGGCTTCCTGGGAGGGAGACACACTCTCCTCCTTTTCCCTCCTACTCTCTCCCTGCATACAGGCAAATTTAGCAGTGAGCCAAGATTTACAGTTTTAATTATGAACTTTTGCCCAAGCAGTCATTCTGGAAACATCCTTACTGGGGAAATGGAGAGCGGGACCTGGGTATGCGCAGCGAGGTGTGCAGCTCTGCTTCCGGTTAATTGCAGTGATTCTGGTCCTTCATTAGGATGATTTCATGTGAAGGGATTTTATGTCCCTCCCCTACTTCTGGTGACAAGGAAAAGAAAATGGGAAAAAGGAATCTCAATCTGTCTTTTACTGTATTATCTAATAAACCAGCAAAAATTAGCTTCAACAGCAAAGATTAGCCTACTTCAAGCTCACACACCTTAATTAAACACGCTGAGCTCTGGTTGGCAGCAAACTCAAAATGTTTTGCACTGTTAAAAACTGTTCTTTTGTTTCACTGTCCAGTCATCCTAATTTTTACACCTAAAGCCAATCACGACCCCCCACGATGGTGGGCCACAGTATAGAAAACTCCTTGCTCGTTTCACAGAGAAGATTTCAATTAAGAAGGTAGGAAGGTTTTTATAAAGAGATCATTTGTGTACCATTTTGCAGAGAAGTGGTGCAGACCACTGCCGCAGTGACTGGTGGTCTTTGTATTGAAATACGAGCTGGTTTTGGATATGCATCTCCAATAAACAGCACAGCTAATGCAGGTTCATCAGTGCAGTGATAAACTTGGTCTGATTCCATACTGAAAGTCGAGCTACAGCACAATGTGCTACCTGGATAGGCTGTATTGAGACAGTGGTTCTGCAGAAGAGTCGAAGCAGGAACTAAAGCCACGTAGAAGATCTTTGTGGCATTGCTCATGTCAGTTTTTTAATGAAATTAGCTTTCTGTGTAAGACTAGTATGATTCCATTAAAGCATTATAGTATCAGGAGCTTTGTGCAAACTTATACAAATTAATGGCAAGATGCTGTAACTCCCTTTCGCAAAAGGTTTGAAATATCTTGAAAACCCCAGGTATAGGGAAAGAGGAACAGCTCAGAGACACAAAATTCAGCTGCAGCATCCCACCTGCCCGAGGCAGAGTGTCAGAGGATGCTTTGCTGCAGGCAAACAAGCAGGTAAAGCAGCTGAACCCCACCTCTGGGCAGAGCAGGGTCATGATCAATTTCTGAAACGCGTTATTCATCGTATCTGTTATTCATTAGACACTACGGAAAGGGGACTTGCAGTTCCCCATGGAGTCCAGCTTGGCCGACACCATCTCCAAATATATTACAGGAGCACTGTCCCCACCGGGCACACCACTGCCTCTCTGATCCCCAGCACCAACCCAGAAAGGAGCATTATGGCTGTAAAAGATGACATGCTGGGAGGTTTCATTATATCACATTTGACCTTCCCGACTTTCCTAATAGATTGTTCTTGTCACCAGTACCTTACAAAATACATTACCCTGCTGGCATTTGCTGATCAGCAGCAAGTACAAATCTTCGCTCCGCTAGCTGCATTTAGAGGCGCAGCACTCTGATTTAGAAAGTAATTACTGAAATTTCAGAAGCTAAAAGCTTATTTTTTTTTTTCCTCTGAAAAGGTAAAATTTTAAAACTCTTTGTAGGAAGACGTTTTCAGCTGAGCAGTCCTTTTAAACTACATTTCTTTCTTGATAAATAAGAAAATTAAGTACATTAGAAAACGTTCAACCAAAGCAGTATTGTTAAATATTGGTATGCAAGAGACAGAAAAAGTGCCTTTTCTTCTCTTCGCGGTTCAAGAAAGCCCCTCCAAGGACTTCTGAAGCCCTTGCTCTGCACCTACAGCACACTTGTGTGTCCCAAATGTCCTCTTCATTATTCTTTGAAGACTCTCGGTTTTATGTTTTAATTTTCAATTCCAAACCACAGCTAGCTCCTACCTGGTGTTTGTGGCCTGTCTCACCAAAGTTCAGCAGTCAGCAAGAGAAGTCATTAATTCAGCGATATACTTTAAGTATTATATCACTTATTGATGTTGCTTTTGATCACAGTTTAATTACACTGAAGACAGCTGTGAACAAGGCTACTAATCCTGAACTAATCCTGTTTTCTGAAGGTCACACTACCCTGTCCATCTCTCAGCTTCTCCTAAACTTTGTTACATAAGACCATCCTCATGGTTTCATTCTGTGGTGGTTACATTTCAGAAAAGGGTACCACTACCACCGACATTGATGAAGAATTATCTTCAGCCCAATTATACAGCCATCGTCTTTAATCCACTGGTACCTGACCATGTGCAAGCAAAGGCATTGCTGGGGAGATGCTCTGTAAATATTCACCCTCACCTCCCTCGTAGATAAATACATACATACACTTTCACTCTCAGCCCCTTTTTCAAGAGTTGGCATGAAATTGGGTGCAAACGCTGTATTTCCTTTATAAGGAAAACTATCTGGAAGAAATACTGTATCAACTGGAGTTCACTAATGCACAGCCAAAAGCTGTCATTAAGTGATACATCGTGCATTAAAGATAAAGTTATGGGCTCTAAAACAGATTTGGTAAAGGAAAATTTAACTTACACTAAATTACTTATGGAAATAACTCACCTAAACACTGACTTAATTCATTATGATCAGCACCATTATAATAAATATCAGATATATTCATAATTGCATGGCATTTATCTTCAGTTAATGACCTGTAGGAAGGTTATTATATAGGTTTCATCCTTCAGTTACTGTAAATGGAAGCATTTTCTGAGCTGGCTTGCAACCTCACTCTTGATCCTGAAGGACAGGTACTGCTGAGCCTTCCTGCAGCGTGACTGAGGTGTGGACCAGCTGGTAGCTCAGCACTCACAGATCCTGCCCAAGGGAAGAAACAACTCATTTTTGAATCCTCTGGCCAGGAGCTACAAGGAGAAACTACGACTCTCCTCCACCCACCTGGTACTGCTGACCTTGGTCCCTGCAGCACGGTCTACTTGTGAAGAGCAGGCCAGCAGCAAGCTGTGTCTCAGGTTCATTCATATAACCCAGAGCTTCAGTGATCTCTGTGGAAAACACAGGACAAATGCATCTTACCTCTAATTAATGGTTAGATATAAAGCTACTGCTGCTTCCAGAAACTGGGATTAATGCTGATCCCGGTGGCAAATGGTCCATGCAGGGTCAGAGCAGTGAATAATCAGTTCTTCTCCCTGGTTCCAAGCTGGGCAAAATAATACTAAATTAGTAGAAGATGACAGCATTCCATCCATTTCCCTTGACATGAAAGTCTTTAATCTGGTCTCCTCAGCCATGTCACTTGTACTGGAAGCAGCCAGGTTTTGGAAATGATGGTCCAGGAAGATACTTGTCTGAGTGCTGTGCAAAAACAACTCATTTTCCATGGCTGCATTTTAATCTTAATGGTAAATTTCCTCAGTTTTCCTAAGTCTCATCAAAGCAGTAGGTGGTCCAGCAGGCTGAAAAACCTTTTGTTGCTACTAACTCACCTCCAGGTCTTTTGGTTCTCCTGGGATATGAGTTCAAGGATGGTGGTTCACATCCGCTCTGGTAGCCTTAATCCAACTCTTCCTGTCTCTAACCGCAGTTAACACTCACAGTGCAGAGAAAGCAGCCGCCTCTCTCGGCAATTAACAACTTTTCCTTGGCTGGTGTTTTATCTATCAGTCTTTCCTCTCTGGATTAATTTTAGAAGCTGGATTCAGTGCCAGTTTCACAGATGATCTTTTCATTTTGTCAAGGTGTTTGGCTTCGTTCACGAATAACTTAATTAGAGGTACCCTCCAAATTCCCTCTCTCCTTACAGAGCCTTTGCATTTTTTCTTGTCCTTCTTTTCTCTTTCTGTCAGAAAGTTACATCAGAGCTCAGGGCACCCAGGCTGATGAAACATGGGAACACAAGCAAGTCTGTGGGAGGAATCAGAGCTGCAGCACCTGAGAAATGGTTTGCTGAGAGCCTCTTCCAAGCTCAGCCACATTAAGAATGTCCCACCTTGATGAAAAATGAGGGTGTCTGAGACGCTGGGAGCTTAAGAGAAGAGAGGGGACAGACAATACAAAACTAGGAAGAGTGGTAGTATACCAGATGGTTATTCTGCCCTTCAGAGAGACCTTGGCAGGCTGGAGAAATGGGCTAACAAATTCAGCGTCCTGTGCCTGGGCAGGAATAACCCCAGGAAGCAGGGCAGGCTGGGTGCTAACCAGCTGGAGAGCAGTTCTGCAGAGAACGTCCTGGGGGTCCTGGTGGCCAGCAAGTTGAACACGAGGCAGCAGTGTGCCACCTGGGGCAAAGAAGGTCACGGTCTCCTGGAATGCTTTAGGCAGAGCATTGCCAGCAGGTCAAGACTCTTCTCAGTGGTGCCCAGTGAAAGAACAAGAGGCAATGGGTACAAACTGAAATACAGGAGATTCCACTTACACATAAGAAATAATTTTCTTACTGTGAGGGTGGTTGAACACTGAAACAGGTTGCCCAGAGGGGTTCTGGTGTCTCCATCCGTGCAGATGTTCAAAGCTCAATGGGACATGGTCCTGGGCAACCTGCTGTAGATTACTCTGCTTTGAGCAGGGACAACATGATCTCCAAAGCTGCCTCCCAGTCTCATCCACTCTCTGATTCTGTGATGTTTTGCTGTCTCTAAGGCAAAACCTCTGTTACTTTCAGCAGGGTAAATTTCACCTGCAAATGTTTCTGGCATTATCAGATTTTTCTACCAGAAACTGGTGTTCCTTCTTTCTTTTTAGGAGCAATAACCATCTGTCCCGGTTCCCTGAATGAAAGCTTTTACCTCCTATCAGCAGGCATGGTAAGAAAGAAAGAGCAAAGACTGAAAAGCAGCTTATTGTTTATTAATGTTTGACTGAGTTTATATCCTTTCTGGAAGTCTGCAGTCTTACGTATGCTGACTATTCTCCTGGATATCCTTCCTATGGATATAAACATCTCTCTTTTTTTTTAAACTTCTTAATAAATTCTTTGCCTCAAAGAGAACTCCTAGGGGCAAGAAGTCCTAGAAAATGTGTTCTATTAATACAAAATATGTTCTTTACAAACAGTCTGAGTGCAGGTGTGATGACTTGTGCAAAGATTTGCCTGGATTTTTCCAAAAATGTGACCTGAGGCCTTGGGATGGAGGAGGGTTGTGATTTGACTGGCATGGTTACCTGACCCTTGACAGAAGAGTGTGATCCAGGGAGACTGACAGCACAGCCTTTCGTTCCAGCCTTGCTGTTGTTCTGGTTTTATTTAAATTGGAAAGGCGAGAGGGCTTGGGAAGCTGCCAATGTTAATGCTATAGTCACTGACAAGGTAAAATGTGCCTCAAAAAGATATACAGCTCTCATTTCACAGCTGTATTTGCTTTAAAGTTGGAGCTAAAGCTCTCCACAGAGCAGATACGAAGAGTGTGGATTGCATTGATTCCTGGCCCTAGGAGGCTGGGAAGAGATTTGGGATCTAACACCCAGCCAAGCCCTGCTGCAGGATGGGGTGGCGAAGGGACTGACTGCTTTGCATGGCCTAATTGCCCTCAACACTGCAATCTGCAGCCGTTTGCTTAATCTTCATTTGTGAAAAACGGCAGTCAGTAATCAGGTAGGGCATCTAGTCAATGATAATAAATAAAAATAATTTATCTCTTCACCATAAAAACAGAAAAATAATGAGCCATAGCTGGGTGATCAGGTTCTTCTTCTTTTCTTCTTAGATAACATCACCAACAAAAAGGACAGGAGCTTCAAGGAGTCATATACCCACTCAGAAGTTTATTAGTGTGACAGAGTGGATTCTCTGACTTGGCTTTGCCATCTTATGTTTAAACTTTAAGCCTATTCTCCATCAGGCATTCCTTATAAAAGAGACTTTAGTTCTCTGCCCACGTAACACTTTCTTCCCTCTTGCTTGAGCCTTCTGCTCTTGGCAAGAGCAGAGTTTCCTACAGAAACAGATGTTTCCCTCTTGCCTACCAAGGACACACCGCTCTTGGGCTGAGGCTTTCTGTTTGCTGGTACTTCCAAGCCCCACAGGCAACTTCTGCTCCTGGTCAGAGCTCCCTTCTTTCTCTTGGGAAACCCCTGTCCCTCCAGAGCAGCCCTGGGAGAAGAGGCTGAAGTGAGCAGAAGTTTCCCAGAGTACGTCAAGGCTTTTGCTGTACGTCTGCTCTCAAAAGCACGTGGGATGTCTTGGGATGTGTTAATCCCCCTGTATCAGTGACTGATTTGGCTTTCTGTGATTGCTTTGGCCGTTTGCACTGTCCTGAATATTGCCACAAACAAACGGACCTGCTGGAGGAGAAAAGGACCCGATCTGACAGGAGGAACCCGTCCAAGGCCCTGCCAGCAGCTCTCTTTGGGACTGGGGACCCTCAAATTCCCATCTTTGATTGTTCAGAAACCTTAAATTTAATCTGAATATTAAAACAGGTGACTGAGATGCTGTGTAAGATCCTAGTGACTGTACAACAGCAATTTGTAGGTTCTGTTAATAACAGATCAAATGTCTAGGGACGGCTGCTGGCTCTGCCTGGTTCCTGGGTATTTACTCATTAGTTCTTTATGTGTTCTTCCCTGCAAGAGACTGATATCAGTGTTTGGAAAGATGGTACATACCAGTTACTACACTTGGCTTCCTCTGTTCTGTGCCTCATTAGTTGTAGCTCTTGGCATGTTGATAAAATGTTATCTCCCAGATAAGCTGAACACACTGTGCGGTTGTCCTGACTTGTGCAGTAATAACTGAGTAGAACAGGTACAATCTGAGACATGATTAAATTAACTCCTTGGAGGTATTGCCTGTGTATTACTGCTGCAAGCAACGGTGTCTGAGAGCGGATCTGAAGGTGAGCACCTGGGAGGTGTCCCCTGCCCTGCCAGGCTCTGTCAGCACATAGCCCTGAGCAATGGCAGGGACAGCACAAGACCTAATTTAATAATCATGTGTATTGTGTGAGACTGGGAAGGGCAAGGACCAGCTGGGGAGGGTGATGCTGCAATGGGTTGTGAAGCACTGGGCACGAAGCAAAGGATGTCCTCATGCTAGAGATGTACTTTATATTCTTGTGACTTGGGGGAATTTGGTACTCTCTGGGGCCACCCAACCACTCTGCCTTTCTGCAACACTCAGCCACTTGCAAGGACACCCAGGACTATGTCTGGGCTTGTCCAATATCTGAGCAGTGGGAGCAGCTGGAGTTGCAGTGAGGTCCAGAGCACATCATGGGGCAAGCTGAGGCTCACCACTGAGCTTTGAAACTATGTTCTTGGTATCTGTATGTATATGTGTGCCAGGAAAGCAACACAAATCATTGCCTACAAGCGTGTTTTCTCTGCTGTTCCTGCACTGGTTCCCCAGTGCAAACACACAACACATGGGACCTTTTCTGCAAGCCTTTCAGCGATACATGACTGTCAGCATTAATATAGAAGGAGAAGCAGCACAACCATCTGCAGCACTGACAGGAACCAGGCTTGAGCCATGAAAGCACTGTGTATTTTCAGCAAAGATCAGAAAAACAGGTTACCAAGGAGTAAAAAAAAAAGAAAATTAATCATTTAGTAGCTTTGGCATTTTACCTCCTCCCCAGGATATGAATCTGAACCTTGTGATGTTCTGGCTTTTATTTTATTCAGCTCTCTAGAGGATGAAATGACTGGGATCCCCACTCCAACGAGATAAACGTGGCTAACATATAGGTAGTGCCACTGCCAGCAAAGAGCCCAACCTGCTCTAAGGCCTCTAAGCGATCTGTGTTCGGTGATTTCTGCAGACGGTTGAAGTGGCTCATCTCCTCTCTAGCAGAAATGTTTTATGTTCTCCGTAGGGGGAAAAAGGAAAAAAGGGAGAATAACTGCATAAATTATCAGTGGAAGCAATCTCTTCCCTGACAGTCTTCCCTGTCTGCTCAGCTCCTAAAGGACCAGTATATACTGACTCTAATCAGGCTTGTCTGCTTGTGTCGGGAATTTCAACAAGAGGAGGGAGAAGACAGACTCTGCTTTCCAACTGGCAGAAAATCTCCTGCAGCAGAATCTGCTCCTGGGGGGGCTCAGGCCCTTTACTCTCACCGATTCAGAGGAAAAAGTCGCTCCTAGGCATTACTTAGTTACCTTGGCCTCCATTTTCAGGAGTAACAAGACGGCAACAGCCTCCTGCTGAGCTGGATATCCAGCTTACATTTTAACAAGGCTGGTTTTCAGCTGGGAGATGGCTGGTGCTACCTGGACATCTGCCTGTGTTTCCCATTGCTCAGGCAGGGCCAAGCGTGACCAGCTTCATATCACACAGACCAGCGTAACCACAACAAAGCAGCAAAGCTTCACTCCTTGTTTTCAATGCAGGGAAACAGGCTCATGAAAGTGCCCTTCACAGGTTTCCTGTCCTACTCCAGAGAAAAACTGGTCTCATTTTTTACCGAAGTTAAGGAGTTGCAGGGGTTTGTGCTTTCCTTTAAAGAGCCTGCCAGCCCTGCAGAGGCAGTGTCTGTGTTCTGTGTTTTAGCACCTGCAAAAAACACTCAGATCAGCAACTTGCTAGAGCTACAAAATACATAAACTGGTATTTTTGCATCTGTTTAGTGGGAACCAGCTGAGTAGGTTCATGTCTTTTTTTGCAGGAGAAAGCAGAAGACACAAAATCCCTTTCCTTGTATTTTTAAAAGGAGGTCAAGAGAAGCCACTTCTTGCTCCTGCATAAAACATTCAACACAGCCCAGGCTCTTTATTTTCCACATATTTGGTATAATCTCTAGAAGTAATGACCACAGCTGGGAAAAACTGCAGCCTGCAAACCATGAGACACTAATTTGGTTTAAGCTGTCCCCTCTCTGCAGTTTCAACTGAGGTGGGACCAAGCAGACCGATTGGACTGGGTGTGCACGTAAAACTGTTTTCCTTAGTATCGACTGGTATTTCCCAGTCCTCTCACAAGGTATGAGGATCTGGGGGCTGTCTGGGGAGATGGGATAAGACACAAAAGAAGAAAACGCCTATACTGAGTTGTTAAATGTTGCCTGAACGACTGCAGCATCACTCGAGCAGGGAAGTGAAATGCCACTCGCAACTGCACATCGGGTGAGAACACTCTATTAGTTTCCTTTTTCTACTTGGGCACCACCTGCTGGCGTATAATTAAATTAGCATCATCAGCCAGATAGCAAACTCTCCGCAGTCCCTGAGAATATGCCAGGTTTCTTCCAGACCATTAAGCAAGGTAGAGATGAGGATTTTTTTTTTATCACCTTCTGCACTCCCTGTACCAGCACTTAGTCACTATAAATATACCTCCTCATACATGCCTCGTGTTTTTAAGATTGCAGTAGAGAGCTCTTACAGTGAACGTTTCTCTGGGCATTACACGCTCCTGGCAGCAAGCAAAGCCAGGCCTGGGCACGGCACAGGCTCCTGGCTGCTTTGTGCTTCCCGTCCTACCTGCGGAGCCCTCCTGGAGCTGCCAAAACACAGCCGGGACAAACATGGGACTGGGAGGACGTTCTTGGGAGCCAAGGCTACTTAACTTGCTACAACCCCAAAATACAAAAATCACCTGGCTGAGAAATAATGGGCCGAGCTCACTCAGGCATCCCAGAAGTGGCTGCTCCTGCCAGGGAAGGGCTGTGAAGGGGGATCAGGAGAAGACTCGGTCGCATCCTAAGAGCTGCTAATAGGTTTCTGGGAGTTTTGACTGAGAGTGAAAAGCCTCCAAACTATCATTTTTGCTGCAAACTGCTGTTGAAGGTTTGTGGGAGACCTGTGTCAGGTACCTCTGCAAAGGGCTAGGGGAAGCCCTGTGAGACATATGGGACCATTTATGTAATATCTGTCTTTAGCTGGCTGCAGAATAGTATGACTTTATGATAAACAGGTGCTTTTGAGAGCTCTAGTCTCTCATTTTTCCCATTCAGAAGATAACTTTGCAAAAACAATACCATTTCCTAGAGAATTCTTTGCAAGAAATGAAAGCTTAAGGCAATCAAAGTAGAAATGTTTCCTTCTTATCAGGCACAGGAAGAACAAAAAACAAAAAAACAAAACCAAAACACAACCAGGTGTTTAAAAGCAACTTCTGGAAAGGCCCCTGCAACATCCAGTATGTGTGGAGCTGCAGGGAGGATTCATGCACAAGGGACAGAGAAGTGATCTGAAGTTGATGAAAGGATTCCCAATGGTTGTGCATCTCTGCTTGTGCATGGTGAAGGGGCTTTTATTTTGCAGCCCTGTCCCTGCTTTCTGTCATTCAAAGCTGTTTCAGATCCCCATACAGGTAGGAAAAAAGTTCTCAAAATAATCAGAAAAAGGGATTTTTCAAACATAAACCAAAAAGCTCTCCTAGACTCCTTCAGCATGCAGAAAAATACATGTCTTCGTGTCCTGCCTGCAGTAACAACACTCCTCCAGCTCTTACGGAGACAAAACAACTTGCCAAAATTGAACTGTACCAGCAATTGCATTGAAAACCGCACTTGCATCCAGAGGAACCTGGACCTACCCCCATGACCATAATGTCCTGTGGGTCCAAAGGAGACTGTTAGATATGTGCAGATGGAAGCACCAACATGCAGCAGACCTGGTAGAGCTGCAATTTCTCTGCTGGATTCAGCTGAGGGGAGCATAGCGGGTCCTGGGGGTGCTGGGCAGAGCTCAGCACTGCCGGACACACAGCCCGTGGAGGGGAGCGAGCCCTCTGCCAGCTCTCCCGGCACTGCCCAGGAGCTGAACGTGCCCTCCAAGGCAGCACATTAAAAAAAAAAATCTGAAAAGGATTTTAAATGTGTTTTGTGAGCAATAAGGGTCTCCCCATGGTGGCTTAGTCTGACAATCTCTCCTCATACGAATTTCAAAGGAGGCTTTGCCTTAGTGAAAATACAGTGAAGGGCTCTCTTTATATTTTTTTTTGGTTTTTTTTTAAAGCCTATGCAATCAAAAAGCTCTTTGAAGCTCCAGGAGCCCTAGACATTGTCTAAAAACATCTGCTTCTATTTTTCTGCTGTATTTTTCCTCGATGGGAAATGAAACCAATCAAAGCCTTGTTAGGGAGGAGACACAGGACAGCCCTGTGCCAACAGTCTGGTTGCCGGGCTAGGACCCGGCTGTGCTGGGAGGAACTGGTGGCACCTGCATGAACAGCACCACTGGATTTCCAAAAGCTGGGGTTCTGCTTTACCTGCTGCAATGGATGGGGATTGAACCAGCACAGTCAGGATGACCAGTATGGCTGCAGTCACTTCTCCAGTTATTTGCTGTCCCCGGCCCTGAAGCTGGTGGTGTTCACTGCTCAACCTCCGTTCTTGCAGTTCTGCATGGGGACACGTTTTTCCTCTCCTTCCCAAAGCTCAGTCTCAAGAAGCTTTTCCCTTGGTTCAGCCTCATGCATGATGGAAAGGGGAGCTGATGGTTGGCAACACTGGCCTGGGAGAGGCTCCAAGGAGCCACCCGCAGCATCCCCATGCCCCTAGCAAGGGAGGAAGATGCTGGCCAGTCAGTGGCCATCACATTGATCAATATGAGTTTGTATTTAAGTAAGCTGGAGAGAACATCTGTGGATATGTCATTTAAAAGTATTTTAACTGGAAGAAGCCCATTTTTCAGTGCAAAAGCAGAAGCTCAAAGAAATATTACAAACTGCATGCATTACTTTCCGCTTCTTTCTCAGCAGGTCTGAGCCATCTCATCTGGTACATTATGAATAAATTCTAGATCTCCTAAAAAAAACAAATAAACAAACAAAAACCTCAGGAGTAATAGCACAGCTACCTTGCTGCTTCTCCCAGGGGAAAATTGCTTAATAGGAACATCTCCCTGCCTCCAAAGGAAAATAAGAATCACCCAGCCTGTAGGTCTTCCTCCCCAGCTGTTCTCTGGAAGTGCCCACAGTCACTGCTGGTAATTTCTTGCACCTTGGCTGCTTATAAGTCACAGCTACAAAAATATCATTGTCAACAACCTCATTGTGTAAGAAAATAGTATTTACTAAGCTGGAATTGATGCCACAGTGATAGCCAGGTTAGCATGTCCTGTGTCCCAGGACACTCAGAGCTAATCCAGCCTCAACAGTGGCCAGGGCTGGCACCCATCCATCACCTGTGGGTGATGGGGCTCCTTCCACCCAGGAACCCTTCAGCTAGAAACCCAGCAAGCAAAGCCAGCTGGGCTCAAACATGCAAGGGGAGAGTGCAGAGTTCCTCAGGCTGTTGTTTCTCCTCCCACACCCCTGGGCTGAACAGAATGTGAAGTGGAAGGAATAAGAGTCCAGACCACGAGGGCCCAGGGGAAAAGCAAAGAACATCCTCAAGAAGAAGAACAGGTTCAAGCAGAGGATAATAGTGAATATTATATGCAATTCTAGAAAATGTGCTCAAAGGCAGTGTCAGGACAGGCCCTACGTTCCCATAGAAATCAGCCAAGGCAAAGCTTGCATTTCACAGCCTTGACCAGCCTTTCACGAGCACCATGAGCCCCTGCCCCACACGTCTCCCAGGGCATCTCACAGCCAGGTGAGCTCTGAAGCCGTTGTAAGGGAAGAGAAAGGACCACTGCAGCTTCACTCCTTTGGTTCCTCAACCCTTGATGTTCCAACATCCAGCCTCAGCTTTCAACAATTCTGATTTTTTCAATGGCAGCCTGATTCCTGCTCTCCTCCATCTCTTCTCAGACAACTTCAAACAGCCTTTAATCATGCCTTCAACTGCTGCAGCCTCCCTGTTTCTCTGAGGACACTTGCTCTCATCCTGCTGTTTTAGGTAGGGTGGGATTTCAAACCAGAACAGAGCTCCTAGTCCTCACCCGTTCCCATCGCATGCTCCCCAGCCCTGTACTGAGGTTTCACTCTTGTTGGAGGTGGGAGCTGGAGGCTCCTTCTCCTGGACATCTGTCAACTGAGAGGCAGCACTGACATGCAACACCCCCAGCATAAGAACTACTTGGAAAAAACGAAACTGCAGGGAGTGGAAAGCTCAGTGCAAAATTTTGTACTCAACTTGAGGCTGAAAAAAAAATCAGTGTGTTCCCCATTCACTCACCTGAGTTCTTCCCTCCCCATGAGCTCGGAGAGGGCCATCAAAGCATCGCAGCTGAGTATATTTCTGTATGGAGACAGGAGGAGTGAGGATTTGGCATTCAAAATGGGTACAGTTTATGGAGCAGGGAAAAAATTGGGGGGGGGGGGGGGAGAGACTTGGCAGTGAAACAGGAAGGTTATAAGATATTCAACAGCCCCCTTCCCAAATACACACTCACTCAGAAACAAGGGAAATATTTTTTAACAGCAATGCCCAGAAAAAAACAAATCAAACAAGCAAACAACAACAACAACCAAAAAAACCCCAAAATTATGCCAAACCAGATTGCAATGCAGCGTGAGCTGCATCTAGTGGCCAAGGAAAGTAGTGCTTGTCTTTGGGGGAGTAGTTCAGCTTGGTAAGAAAAGTAACGACCATGCGCAGGAGTGGAACCAGCGCTTCTCTCCTGGCTGTTCAAGTTGGGAGCCCAAACTGCAATCGTCCTGCCTTCAGAAAAACAGCAGCTCCCACAACAACAAAGACACCTCACACACACACAAACACACCAAACCAAACAAACAAGTCACAAAGCATTTCAAACAGTGCTCATTTGGGAGGTGCCATAGATTTGGGAGGTCTGCAGCAGCCTTTATAGCCCACAGGCTACTGTGGCCACATCTTTGGCGTCAGCTGCAGTGCAAAAGGGCAGCTGCGGCCTGCACCACTCACAAATGAGGCAGCATGGGCAGAGGATGCGGGGTAGAAAGGCAGCAAATGCAGAGCAAGGCAGTTGAATGCATTGGTCAAGACACCCAGAAGGCTGACAGCACACGCTATGTGAGCCCTCGCAGCTTCATATTCTGCTCAGGGCTGTGTAATCCCTGGCCGCACATTATTAGGTTCCTCAGCATTTCTTTCTCTAAATCTTGACAGTATGCTGACAACTCAATTTGAAAGCCAAGGTGTTTTCTTGATACAGGACTTTTTCTAAACAGGAGGCAGAGTACATTAACCCACAGCACGATTCATTACCCTCAACTCAGAATATATGGCATGTCAGGGATAAAGTCATGAAGTTTTGATTTATACAGGTTAATCAAGGGGAAAGCTATTAATCAAGGGGCAATGGATTATTAAATAAAATGACAGAAGAAACCTAATATTGAAACACCTAGTTCTGACTCTTGGAACATGTAATTGCTGCTCTTATCCATCCCAAGTCTTTGCTATAAAAGTTAAAGCAATCCCTCCATCTCAGATACAATTTCAAACATGCTGAGGACCTGATCCAGCCGCCATTCAAGCATTTAGAGTGTAGGAACATGCTTGAAACTCTGAATAATGTCACTGAAGGGCTTTCTCAAGAGTACTCAATAACAGTGATCTCAGAGATGAAGACCTGGGTGCTGCCTGCTGCAAAATTTCCAGTAAATTGCCATTGACTAACAGAAGAATTAGTTTTGGGGCAGGAAAATACCAACCCATGGACAACTTCCACCCCCATGCCCCATATGAGAGCTATCTTTATGGTCCCCCTCTCTGCAGGGCCACATTACCTTTCACTACCACCTGCCTTGCTCTCAGCCCTCATCCTGATAGAAATGTGCCCTCCCTGTGCCACTCCTGCTCCATCCCTGAAGCTCCTTCCCACCCTGGTCCCACTTTTCCCAGCACCACTGAAGCCCCTATGCCACCTCCCATGGCAGGTGCCTGGTTCCTTCCCACCATAACTAAGACAGCAGGTACTGCTACTCAATTTTCCCACCCTGTTACATTTGTGGCAGGAACTTCCTGAGCAGAACACTCAGTGTTCTTCTCTAGCAGCTTTTAGAAACCTGGCATTGATGTGTGGCAGACCCTCTCTCAGCCTTAATTAACATGCCTTGCTACAGCTATTTGTCCAGGGCTTCCCCCCACCCCTTCCTCTTCTCTGGTTTTGTGCTTAGCTTACCAGTTTTGCTTTTCTGTATCTGTTCCTCCCATGCGAGGCAGACAAAAAGCAGAGCCCAAGAGGCTGGGGAGCACTCATCACTAGAAGAGTGAATGCAAAGACACAGCCCAGAGATGCACACGGAGGCTCAGGTGTAACACCCACCCTCCAGCTGCAAATTCACAGAAAGGCATTTCTGAATCCCACTTGGTTGCTTAAAGAAAATAACTCATACGTCAATCAACCCATTTGGCTTGTTCTGAACCAGACATGCAGTGTGGCAAGCAACTGTATATTGAGTAGAAATAGCAATACTATCCTGCCTGCCTTTCCCAGCACCTTGGGTTTACCTGCTCACGCAGCACATGAACACTGAGGCCAGGGCTGCCTGTCCCAGCTCTGCTCCAGCCTTCATCTCCTGGAGTTCCAACAGGCTGAAATAGCTCCTGGGGTTCTGCTAGGGACCTCTGAGCCATCCACACCACCACTTTTTTTTTTTTTTTGAGAACCTGCAAGCCACATTACACTTCCTTCTCTTATCTCTATATTATCAGCTCTACTAATGGTCACTTAAGTGGTTGCATATCAAGTAAGTGCTCTGTTAAAGTCCAAACTGATGGACTTCAGTACTCCTCTTGCCTAGACTAGGTGCTAACTTTGCAAAGATTACATGTGATCAGACTGCCTAGAGCCAGCTCACCCTCACTTAAGGTGATCCTAATCAGACAATGTTCTAAAGCATTTCTTAAGTAAGATACATAGCAAACTTGACCATAATGCAAAAAGCCCTCCCACTTCACAGCTCTGCCTCTTCATCATATCTTCTCATTAAGTCTTCCCCTTTTGCCTCAGTCATATTGCTCTTCTAACTCAGCACCCACTGCCTGATAAGCAGCTGACTCCTGAGCCTCCTTCTTTCTACCTGCCCCATACTCCCATCCAGGCCATCAGAAGACAAAACCCTTTCCCTCCAAATCTCTCCTACCTGCCTTTTTAAGGGATTGTCTCTCCCAGCTAAGTCAGCGATTTGGATCAGCTGAGGAAGGGAGGGATCAGTTGCCCACCACAGATAAAGCTGAGCCCAATTATTTAGGTGGAGTATGGCAATTTTTTCTTCAGACTAAAAGCTTTCTGAGTTAAGGAGCTGGTGCTATAGTATGCTGCTCATGGAACAAGGCTGGGAATAAATAGGTGAACTTTCACTGTGTTATTGCTCCCTAAGATCAAGATATAGCAAAGCTCTGCTTGTTGCAGTGATTAGCCTTCAGCATAGAGATGCTGTGTGCTGCTCTGTTCACAGTATTTTTTTTTTCTTCCATGGTAAGCTGACCTTAAGCTTTTTCTGAGTATTATTTTTTCCTGGTTGAAAGGCTGCCTGTGTCCTAATAGGCTGCTAACAAACAGGCCTGCAATTTAAGTTCTGGGTTGTGCTTAGTTGCTCATATAAGACAACTTTGTTTCCTATTTTTCAGGGATGCCTGCACACAAATGTGGTCCTAGTGACAATGGAGTTGCCCTGAAACATGAACATTGGTAATCCCAGGCTTCCTGTAGGCTGTTCAAGGCTCCAAAAAAAAGCTTCTAGTATATATTCCTATGAGTAGGGAAGTAGCTCCTACTTAATATGGAAAATGCACACTTGTTGCCTTTGTTTCACAAAGGGCTTCTGCTGTTCCAGGTGGATTAGTGCACGTTCTCTCTCCCCTTTGCATGAATTTTCTGAAATTGTTAGCCTGACATCTCTTGTTGGTTTTAAGCTCTGAGGTGATCTCCTGGTATGCCTGCCCTGAGCAGCTGTGTGGCTTCTGGCCTGGGGAACTGTAGGAGAGGGGGTTTGTTTGGGTCTGTATGACAAGGGCACCAACAAGTGGGAAGGAAGGAGAGAGACAGGACAAGAAAAGATCTGCTGGTATCAATCCCAGGATGGCAGAAATAGTCTGTTCCTCTGATTGCTGGATATCAGTGGCAAGGGCAAATGTTGGTGACAAATCTGTCAAACAGGGTTTTCCCTTAAACCAATAAAACTGCTTTCCTCTAAAAGGGATTTCTTGGCTGCTGCCAAACAACTAGCACCAAGAGACAAGAACCATCAGGTTTAGATATCAACAGCGTCAGTTTAATTTTAGATGGAAGAACTTGCCTGCATGTCAGTCCTGAGCCATTTCTCCCTGCTGTCACATTTCTGGCCAGCCCAGAAGTGAGAGGGACCCTTGTTTCTGCCCCTCTTTCTTTTGAAATGTCTCTTCAGAACTGGCTGACCTGAGAGTTTTGCTGCTTTCTCTGATCTTGGCTGGCAATTGGCTTCCTCAGGCCTGTGGTGAGACCAGGAGATTTGCCCCAATTTCCTACCTATATGTCAGTTCTGGTTCCAGCATAGGGAGCAGGCAGGGAATTTCTGCTGGGAGCAATCTCCATCCTCTCCCTCGCTGCATGGGAGCAGAGGGCTCTGCAATCCAGCGACCTCTCCCTTTGCTCTAGAGAAAAAGTTCAGCTCCCATTCTAGGGCAGCAAAATTCTCTTTGGCCTATGTTACCGAGCAGTTTTAATTTTCAAGTGGCTTTATCAGTCCGAGAAGGTGTGCTGAGGGTTACAGCATGGATGTCTGAGCTTCAAGAGAAATTTGAGATTTGTTCACAACCCGTGAGAGAGAATATTATAAGTATGCTGACAATGAAAAGCAAGCACTCTAAAAGGGCTTCAAGAGCACCAATACCTTCAGCTTGAGGATGCCTAAACCCCTTACAAAACTGTGAAATTGTGTCAGTAATTTGAAGAAATAAAATACCATTATGGTTTTAGCATCAAAAGCAATGTAATGGGTCTTCTTTGCCGTCAGCAGGTTCAAGGCTTTCTCTGAACTACAGTGTTTTCAGTGGAAGTCATATATAATGAGCCTAGCATAGTGCAGTCTGTCACAGATCATTCAATACCCGCAATAAAGCGGAGCTGCCTCAACAGTCCCTAACGCAATATTTTTCTAGCCGAAAATGATGTTACAGCACATTGAAACTGTGAGTAGGGGAATGGGAGGATTTTAAGGCAAGTTATCTTGGAAAGACACAAGAGGTTTTTGTAGGTCAAAGGGGAACTTCCTTTTGTGTCTTTTATTTGAAATTATGTTGGAAAGTATAATAGAAGGTGAATGGTAATTTGATAAAAGTCAAAAGCTGGAAGAGATGCTCCCTCCCTCTGCTGAAGTATTCAGTGTTTCAGTGGCTTCCAATGCATTTTTTCAGTCTCCCCTGCAGCAACCTGGCCTGAACAGAGTCCTCCTCCCCTTCAGGCAGCTTTGTAGGGCTGGAGGATCACTTGATATCTCCTTGGATTTGATTTTATAAACTGGGCACAGCAAACAAAGACTGTCGTCACCTGTTGCTCACTGAAGCAGCCACGCAGTGGGGCTGGGGCTCAGGCTCCTCCAAGAAGGTTCCCAATTTGGGAGACCCATTTTAGAGGAAAACTAACTCTTCTAGCACCCTGGAGAGGTTCTGAACATGCTCATCACCCCCACACCAGGAAGTGTCTGGAAGCATTGACTGGTCTGGCACAGCTGTGTCATGAGCTTCTTCAAGGAGAGCTGAAGATGCTCCCAAGGCAGCAAGAGATATCTGGTAAAGCACTGAGATTCCACGCTTGATCTGGGCCAGTTCTGTGGGATATCCCAGGTGCGCTAATAAGAGTATAATGTGTTATCAATTTCACTGGACCCCTGGAAGAAAAATACAGAAACCAAACATTTCACTTAGGCTTGCAGTGAGAGCTATTATTAAACCAGCTCAGTGCTTTTTTTTTTCCCCAAGATCATAAGCCTAGTTGACTTTCCTGTTTTAATTCAAGTGGAGAAATAAGATGGCATTGTGTGGCCTTCAGTCTCTATCCTATTTGTACATGTGTCTCAGGAGATTAATTATTTATGATAATGTAATTATAGAAGTGAACAAACAAGTGCATTGTAAATTCTGCCCCCACTTCGAAGAAGCCGCAGTCTGTCATTAGGACGCTAGATGGTAGTCTCAGCCCAGAAACATGTCAATGGACGTTTGACATTGCAGTGACAGTACGGCGTGGCTGTTTCAGCGGGGTTTGCTCCTCGAAACACAAGATTTGAGGTGAATCAGTTGTGATGTGGAAATGTTATTCAAAGCTGAACTCTTTGCAGTGCGTTTGGAAGCTGGTAACCAATTCCCAGCTGATTTCCAAAATAAAGGAGTTCTTGAGTGATAATTTTGCAGTTAATCACCACAGGTCTACCTGAAAACCAGTGAAATTTCTATTCGGGATGATGTGAGTGCAAACTTTGATCAAAAGAGAAACCCCAGCCCTAGGTATCTCAATGGCTGCAATCAAGGGATATGGAAAACATGTTAGTTTTCGTTTGTTGTTTTTGTTTATTTGGGGTTTGGTTTTGTTTTTCTTAGTGAGGAAGTATCACCTGAGACCACTGAAGTACCGCAGCCTGTAGGCTATTACGTGAAGTTGTCCTGTTTCACGTTTGGAATGGGCAAACTGTGACCCATGAAGCCATGGTAATTTTATCATATGTGATTATGTTGGTATATTCTGCTTCACATAAATCACAAAGTACTCGCTGACTTGCATTCTTTGTTGTTAGGGCTCCAATATGCTTTCAGATAGAGCCTGTTCTTTGAAGGAGGTGGGCTAGAAACTGTAATTTGGATCTTCCATAGCCAGGCCCCAATGGTCTGTAAACATTCCCTTTCACTTGTTTTATTTCCTCTGAAAACTCAGAACCTTTAAGGCTTATTTTACAGTTACTGCAAGTATATTTATAAAAAATCCTCATATGCCATTAAACTTTCAAGAATAGAAGAATTTAACAGTAGCACTGAAGCAGAAGAGACTTGGTTGGCTTCATTCCCCACTGACCAATATTCAGGCTATTTTAGATGTGCTGGCTGGGGAGAGAGCTTCTTCCAGCTTTCCCTGAATCAAATAAAGGATTCCCTTTGACACCAGTGATGTTAAGGAAAACTCACAGCCATGGTCATGCTTGCTTTGTTACGCTTCACCACCAGGTTAATTTAAAAAAAAAGAAGTGTGTGGGATGTGGAAATAACTGGTTTTAATTATTGGATATAATGGATTGACTGAGAAATGAATCCAATTCTCACTCTGCTGAGGGATTGGGAATAGAATGCATGAAGAAATCAGGCATATGTCACTCCTAACATGACCATTTCTGTTTCAACAAATTTCAGACTATTATTGATTTCTATATGTAAGCTACGAACTAAAAAGAATTACAAAACTTCTCAGCAGTCTGAAAAGCCAATATCGACCAAACTAGAATGCCATTTAGGAGAGCGATGCTTAGCTGATGAAAATAAATAGCAGTAAAATAGCTTCTCACTTGTAATTTTTATCTAATATTGTATCAGGTCTGTAATTCTTTGCAAATGTCATCTAATGCATCACTGGTGACTGCAGAAATGTGCAGAATTAATAAAGAAGGTGCCTGGATGTGGAATAGCTACCCACATCCAATCTTCCTGAATGGATCCAGTTTAATGTGTGATATTCCTCTGAAAGCACAAAATCTATTAGTTCATGAAGCCAGTCTTGTTCTTGAGCTCCAGCAAAAGGTGCCCTTTGCTCAAGGCCCCAGTTTCTTAACATTGATTTGTCTTTATCCCAACATGTATCTTCAGCCATGAAACTGTGTGGTCATGTTATAGCACTTGTAACAGGGATTAGGAATGTGGATTAGAATAAAATCTGTTTTAATACTTCAATACCTTTAAATACCTGATGGAGAGAAAAGGAGTAACAGTAGATGGGCATGAATTGGCAGGCTGCACATGAAGGGAACTCAAGCAGGAAGGGGAGTAGAGCACGGAAATTAATGACTGGCATGCTGTGAAATCAATAGGCATGTCAGAAAGCCAAAAATGTGATAAATATTCCTCTGAAGGGTGCTGGATTGGTTCTTCTGGAGATCCCTTCCCCTTGTCCTGCCTCTAGAATGTTACTGTCCCAGCATGAGACCAGCATCAATAGTTTTTAAGGAACAGATGAGAAAGTCTTCCTTGCTAGTGCAGTCCAATCATCATTCTGCATTGAACAACCTTTCTTGACTACGTTTTGGTTTCTTCTCTGTTTTAGAGCAGGGGAGCCAGGGCGGGTGGGTGGATGGGGGATTCCAGGAGGGTGGATGTCAGCAGGGCACAGCATGTGGGATCAGTTCCTTCAAACATGCAGGTACAAAGACATTTCCCACCATCACCCTGGTGCCAGAAGGAAAGAGCCTGTGGAGCAGGCATTAGGTCTCTGAATGCATCTGCCCAAGGTTTAACACCTCTAATGTTCTGGTTAAAACTGGGGCTCCTGTTCCTCCCTCCCTTTGACAGGTCCTGGGTCTCCCTTGGGTTCAGCAGAAAGCAGCACCCATCAGTATGTTCCCTATATCCCTGGAGCACTCTTCAAAATTCCAGGCTTTTTAAAGGGCATTAAGACCAACAATCCTTAGTTCCTTCAGTGACCTACTCCACTGAGTTGAGAAATCTCTATGAAGCAAGTGCCACTGTAGTTTTGAGGCTCAAGAGGTATAAAACAGCTTGTACTGATTCTACAAGGATGTAAGCTCTTGCTGATTACGGGAGGTTGTTGCTTGTGGTAGGAAACTGGTGTTTTAAGTTCAACAAGCACTTCAGTAGCCTAGAGCTTCAATCTTTCTTTGCTTGTGGCCAATCACAAGCAAGAGTGGCTCTATCCCATGGGTTACAAATATTACTGTTTGACTGGTATCGTAGTTTGAAAAGAAACTAAACTGAGAAGCAGGTGTTGTGTACGACCAGACAAGGAAAAAGTTCAGGAACTCTCTGTATCTTCAGATCAAGATGAACTTCGATAAACTTGGTTATTAAAAAAAAAAAAAAAAAGAGCAACATTTTTCTTCTTCTTCTGACTTGCAAATTAAGCTAAACTTACATTATCAAGTCTGATTGGAATTTATTTTCAGCTGAAGAGTTCATCACAGACTTAAAAGACTAAAGCCAAGATCATAATTGCATATTGTGGAGTGTTCCTGCTGCAAAAGTTTTCCTGATTTCAGAGCAAAAATTTCCTAAGTGAAAGGGGTTTTTGTACTAAATGAACACCTAGAAGTGCAGAAATTTGTGTTTCTCATTCAAATGCAGAAAGGATTTTGATTCTAAACCTTCCTCCTTCTCTTTGAAATGCTATTTATCTACACCAGATTCTAATAAGGTTAATGTGTTAGATGTTCCCCCAGTGTAAATTGTATCAGTGGGAAGAATACTGCCTGAATAGAGTCCTCCAGCTCTATTCATTTGCTTTCAATGTGTCAAATTAATTTTGCCACATGGGTAATAAAAGCTGTGCTTCTGTGTATTTCTGTAAACATTGTACAATTTAGAAAGTGTTTATGATTTCTTTCAACAATGAAACTTAAACTGTGCACAGTCCAATATCAGTGAGTAATTTCAGAAGCGACTGAGGCATGTAATTGAGTTTGTCAGTGTAATTGTATTTTGGAATGGATAGTGGTATGTTTTTTTAGTCGTTAGCGAGTCTCGTATTTAGTGTGCTGATTAATTCTATTAGAAGAGTTAATTAGACAGAGGAGGTGGGGGTGAGAAGGGATACAAATCACTTCAAAGCACTGCATTTAACTCAAAGTTGATTATTCTGTGCACAGAGAAAAGCCATCTCTCCCCATTCCAGACTCAGGTGTGTGATTAGAGCTCATCAGTGCAGCCCCATGCCTGCCGATAAGGACAGAAGATGAGTATGGATGCAATTCTCTCTCCTTTCAAGTGTGAACTTCCAAATTGAGGCACTCCAGGGTACAGAGGTGACTTGACTTAAAAATAAGCTCCTGGGCACACTCCATAATAATAAAAAGAATAATTACAATATCTGTATTTCTGGAACAGCCTCCCCATATTGTTTCCTGAAGAGAATAAAAGGCAATAAGGAATAAACAGGCACCGTTTAAGGGTGCTCTCTGGCTTTGCAGACTTTCGAAGAGCTTGAGCACCAGTCTTGGCATGGGAGATATAGATTTTCCCCTGGAAAAAAAAAAAGAGACTTGGATGTTGGAGGTCTGGCAGCTTCAACCTCTGCCCTGGAGGTGCTTGAGTCAGGAGCTGTACACAGAGGTCTGTTGGCATCTGCAGGCAGGAGCTGGCACATCTTGCCTGCAGGCAGCACCAGGAGGGTGGGTGCTCTGCAGAGAAGTTGACTTCTCTAGAAGAGGGAGCGGAACTTGCAGCTGCATTTGAAAAAAGCCTCATAGATTTGACCCAGAACTGAACCATTTTTAGAGAGCGTCACTGGCCCTGGGGTGGCAAATGGAGGAGGATGGATAGATTTTAATTCTCCCTACCTGCTGGCAGAGTCCTGCGCACAAAAAAGTAGTCTTTTGAGTGGCTGTGGAGGAGCTGACGCGGCTCAGTCTCCACATCTGACCTCCCATGGACCAAGACAGTTCAAAGTGTGGGCAGGCTGAGCTTAAGCCCTTCTACACCTCTCCATCCACACAGCGTGCCCCAAAGCGTGTTTAGGTGTGAGATGGGAGGGACTGAGGAAAGAGGGGATGGATAATTGAAACAGCCTCCTTTAAAGCCAAAATATGTGAAATAAATATATACAGAATAGATTTTTAAGCAGCAGTGAGTAATTTTTTTAATCACCTGGAATATTTTCAACTAGATAAACACAAAACACCGTCAGAGGAGCATTAAAACATGCCTTGAGGCATCATCTGAGCTGGACCCTTTATAAACCAAATACACATTTGTTCATGCCATAAGTTAGATTTATGAAGTTAACAGGTTAAAACGAATCTCTTCCATATCTCAGAATTTTTTAATGTAGATTGTATCAGTTACCTTGAGTAAAGGGTTGAAGTTGAAGGTCAATATGCAGAAATACATGACTAACAGAAGCGAATTTTTTTTTTTTCCCCTTTAAAAAAAAATACCTTTCTTTGGTAATACGTATCCATTTTATCGGAAGCTGGTATAATTTTTCTGGAAAATAATCTGTCTGAATAGATGTGAAGGAAGGATACTGTCAAATGAAACAGCGGTCAGGACTACACAAAACCCAGATCAAGAGTCTATACAACGGCAAGAAGTTGTGATGTTGTGTCAGGGAATTGCTCCCAGGCTGCCTGTCAGGCCATTATAGCACTGTCAGTAAAAATGTCTTTTATCTTCCAACTCCTTCCAAGCAGCCATGGTCAGTACAGGGCATATTTTAATAAGATTTTGAGTGGTAACATCTGGCAAATTCACATGTCATATTCTTCTCCCTCCCCATGTACAAACAGCCTGTGTTCCCATGCTTTTGTGTTTCCTTTAGATAATGGCTTTTCTGCAACAGAATACAAATGACAGGTTATCGGCTGGGAATGGCAATGCAGCTCACGATGGCACGATACGAAGAAATGATCCAAAACTTTTCCTGTTGGGAAACTTCACATCGGAAGCCAGCTCTGATTATTTTCTTGTGAGGACTAGAGCTGGCAAGTCTCTCTTGCTGCAAAACAGAAGGAAAAGGAAGCAGGCCCTGGAAAGTCACAGGAGGGTGAACAAGAATTTCAACAGCCTCCTTCCGCTGTTCCTGGGAAGGATCTTTTGGCTGCTTCTCACCAAAGGGGTGTGCTCCACAATGTCAAAGAAAACACAGAAGAAATCTCATAATCATGACCAAGATTAGACTGAAATATCTCAGTTAGGAATAAGAGATGCATGGAGGGAGAAAGCAGTGGGAGCCTCATGCAGAAGAGCAGCTTCATGGATGTCCAGGAGCATCGTGCTATCGGGATGAAATGACACCTTTTTGCAATGGCAAATCACATCCTGGCTATTAGGCTTGGTTGCTGGATTCACTGGCTGTTACAGCAATGGTGCAGGGCTTTGGATGCCAACAGATGCACACAGATGCCTCTAGGGATAACCTTATTGGGTATTTTAGACTAAGTTTCTGCAGCTGACAGGACTGATGAACCTGAAAATGTTTAGGTACTGCTGAGACATAATCCCCTTTTATGTCAGTTTTGCCTCACTGTAATCCCAGGTTTGTTTGACTATTAACATTTTAGCCCAGCATTTAGTGCCACAAAAGTTTTAGTCTCCTCTTGTGCTTCATTATAATTCAAAAATCAAGTATTGCCTATAGATAGGGTTTACACTTGTCCAGGTTGAGGTGTATAATCTGTGCTGGACTGATGTTGCTCTAATGTAAGACTTCAGGTGAGCATCCAGAGATTATAGACCCAGTTACTAGACAGGGATAATGAAGATGGGGGTTAGGTAGCCTTCCTCCCTCCCTGCTGACCCCCTCCTTAGGACAGGGCAGCACACACATCCTGCCACTGTTTTGGATTTTGAGATGGGACTCTCCATGAAGTAATCACCTCGATCCACTCCACTGCTGTCTCTGCAGAAGAGGAAAATGAAGCAGGACTTCATGTGGCCTTGCAGGACACGGGTGGCAGCGTGGAGTGGTGGCAAAAAGGAATGTGCAAGAGTTTTGGTGCAGGCAACATGCTCCAGCAGCTGGTCCTTATGAGAGTCTGTACTCCCTTCAGCCTTCTGCTCCATGTCCTTATGCTGTCATCTGTGGTTTTTTGGTTTCTTTGTCCTTCTCTGAATAGACAAAACAGATGCAGAAAATATTTTGAATTAAATGATACTAAAAATGAATTATATCACGTACACAGCGACAAATACACAGCACATTTTTTAAAGCAACCTACATTATTTTTATGGTTTACATTTAAAAAATAGCTGTAGTTTACATGCTGAAATTTAGCCTTTCAAATAAAGCCTTACGCTCCTTTCATTAGCAGCACCTCCCAATAGGTAGATCATTTCAGCTGTGGTGGCTGCCCTACATGTCACTGCAAGTACTTCCCATCAGCTGTGCTCCCTGGGAGCCAATGAAGGAATTTAGCTGATAAAAACCCTGAGCTGAGCAAACAGCTGGCAATGAACTAATTTTCTAAAATATTGCCTCTTGTCTATATGGATACAATTGCAATTTATTTCTGCCAGAAGGTTGATAGAGCTGAGCAGTGGAGGTGAGGGTCATCCTTGAGCTGGAGCCACATGCCTCTCTTAGGGGCTGCCATTGTTGCTGGGCTGTGGTATCAGGATGGAGGATCCATCCATCATGATGGAACACTGACTCCAGCGTCCAGCTCGCCAAAAGCATGACATTCAAGGAAATCCAATTTTAATTGAGTATTCCTTATTAAGGTCAAGCAAAATAGCCTGAGGGCTCATGCTGGGCCTCCACCAGGATGGTCTTGGTCTCCTGCTGGTCTGTACTGGTTGGAAGGGGAGGGACAGTGGGTCCAGCACTAACGGTGCACCCTCTCCTACAAGGGGACAACCCACCTTGTGTTTCATTAACACTGGCTGCAGCCTTTGGAAGAGACCAAGTTTGTTAACCCTCTTTTTTTTAAATAGAGGAAGGTACTAAATAACTAGGAGAATGACTCAAGCAATTCAGTGGCTGAAGGAACCCGGTGTCCCAGCTTTGGCCACCCTGCAGGAATGTCAGGGATGCTCTTCTGGGATCACCTGGTAATGCACAACTGTCTGGGCAGCTTAGGACCATCCTGTTGCAAGCGTTTCCTTAACTCTGCTTCCTGAGTCAACTGAGTCATTGCATCAGCCCACAAAATGAGCTGAGAACAGATGTGAGTGATTCCAGTGTCAGGGGTTTGGTCTATAACCACAAATGCAGGCATAATTAAGATTTTCCTCCATTTCTGTTACGTGTTAAATGGAAATATTAGATTAACTCAGCCATGCTGTAAGACTGCCTGCAGAGAGTGTCTGGAAGACGTGTTCACATGAAAAAGGTTGCTATGTTGTTGCTGGATCGTTATTTCACTTACTTTACCCGGTAGTTAAAATGCGTATTTTCTGTCTTTCCCAGACCATTCGTTTTCAATTGTCCAGGCAGCCAATAAGGCAGAATAAATGAGGATCATCAGAAAGTTGTACAGTTTAAGGCTTTCTATCATTATGCAAAATCTATATCTTCATTAATCACTTTTTCTGTTAATGAATTTGGGGACTAGTGTTTCTGCTGCTAAGTACTCAAAGGAGTTATTAAATCTCTGGCTGTCTGGTTCCCCCATCTGTTTCCATAAAAACATACTGCAATTAGTTTTTCAGCAAAATTTCTAAAAACTGCCGTATTTCTTAGCAACAGGGAACTCTACTGTAAGCGTGAGGGGAAGCTTATAGTGTCTGAGTGGCAAAAAGTGACCTAAAATGCACATTAAACCAGTCTTCCTTATAGTTTGCAGGAGAGTTGAGGCAGAAAAAGTGAGACTGAGCAGGGGACTCTGCTCCCTTGTGCAAGAGCCCCCAGCCACTTGGTGTCAGGAGGCCTCTTGGATTGTACTATGCTGAAGCTGTGGCCAAGAGCTTAAGCCTGTGCTTTTGCAGGGATAGAGCAGGATCTCTCACCTTAGTGTGTGCATGTGTCAGGTGTTTAAGGAGGCTGGTGACAACACTGTCTCCTGGAGAAGCATCACGTCTTTCTGGTGCACATTGCTCTCCTGTGCACTGACATGGTCTCAGAGAAGGCCACTTGCTCTGCACTGATTTCACAGTTCTGCAGCTGTTTGTAATAAAATAAGATTAAAAAATTTTTGATGGCCAAAGTGTTATGTTCTGTTTCTAGACCTTGAATTACTGGGCCCCTTTGCCATGCCATACTCCTGTGGTGCATCGCAGCCTCTTGGATGTCGTACGGGGCCACGTCATTGAAATTCCCATTCCGGGGCGCTTTCCTGGCCCCATTATTTACCTGCTCACTATCAAATTAAAAGGACCTCTGAGATCTTATTGTCATTATGTTTATGCCAGGATAAATTTTCGCAGCTGATATATTTCCACCTGCTTTTTGCAACAGTGGGATGGGCCTGGTTTCTCAGGAAGCAAGAGTTGCAGGGTGTTGTCTGAGCTGAAGAAAAATCCACAATCCAAGAAGGGCTGACTGAGTGGAAGGGGTTGGCTCTGACGTGCCTGAATTGCCCAGGAGAAATACAATAAACAGAATCAGGAGAGCAATTGCTTTAATAAATAAACTGGAACATGTCTGTGACTGATACTGCCAGGGGCTGGTATATGCCAAGAAGTCTGTTTTTAACATCTGCTCTTCAGCAGCCTTAATATGTTATGACCAGATCAATACATCTTCTGCTGCTGGTGTCAGAAGTTCTACAGCAGCTAGAGACTTGGGGGGGGTGGGGAGGGGTGGAAATACACACAAACAGGCACACAGATATGCATATACATACGGACATACACATATTTTTGTACATGTGCATTGTTGTACCAGTGGAAGACTTAAGAGTGTGAAATCAATTCAAAATGGTGCTTAAGTAGCCCTGACAAAGTGCACCCATCAGTGGCTGGTATTTGTTCCATATGTCTTTTTTGCAGAGTACAAACTAGAGGTTTTCTATGTTGTTGGCAGCTCATATCCCACTCAGTGCATCCATAGATGCAATATCTTCTTTATCATACTGTAATTAAAAGGCTTTTCAACTCTTGCCAAGGCTTTTATGTGCTGCAAAGGCTCAGGGAAGCAAGTGAGGTGCAGTCATTTTTAAAAGCACTCTTACCAGCCTGCAGCCATGGACAGGTAAGAAAAAGAGGAGAAGGGAATGAAAAAGCAGGTGAAAGGATGGACTAAGCAAAAAGCTGGTAGCCACTAAGCTGCTCCAGTGCTGGCAGAGTCAGCACTGGCAGCAGCATGGACACAGCTATTCTCTCCTCTGCTATAGCGTATTGCACCTACAGTGCCAGGGAAAAGCAGCACTTGGCCATTCCTCAGTGCGCCCTCCAGCCCCTGAGCTTCAGTCACAGCTGAAAGCCAGCTTGGGAGTAGGTACAGGACCATGAACGAGCTGAAAATAGGCTTGAGCTTTGGTATGGGACCAGGAACATCTGTCGTTCAGGTGCAGTCAGGGACTTCCTTTGCCAGGTGCTTCTGCTCAGCCCATCTTCTTCACTTGCAGTGGAGATGCTGGGCAGCACCTGTGACATTTCCTCACAAGGAAGAAAGGACGTGAGAAAACAGGTCTCTTTCTTCATTCAGCTTACTCACCAAGCTCAGGGGGAGTCCACTGAAGGACGTAAAGATTAATGTTTGGCCTGCAGCATTAAGCAGAACTTGTTCATTTAAGACAGGACAGTGGTTTGGAAGAATAGGAGGTTGTGACCTCTCTGATGCAGCAGCAGGTCTTCTGACAGAAGGTGATAAATCAAAGAGTCACTGTCACTGAGCGTAACCAAAAGCTTTACACTGAACAATGTGAAAAATGCCTGCTATGACCCCAAGAACCTTTACATCAAGAGACCCCCAGCGCACACGTAGGGAATAAGGTCTCGTTTTAAGGCCTGCCATCAGTGGGTTGTATGGGGATAACAGTAACTCTAAAAGCATGCTTCATTTAATGCAGATGTCTGATTTTTCCCCTCAATATTGCTCCAAAGTACCTAATTTAATGACAGACATGAACTTGGAAACTGAGGAACTTTCAGCTTTTGTGTTTATTTAGCCACTTACCAGAATAACAGCTGGAAATGGTAGATTTAGGAATTTTTTTTTCCTGTCTAAATAGCAGAGTTCCTTCATAAAGCCAGGTACTCTGCTGGGTGTTACTATAATAACTGCTCACAGTCCAGTCTTTGTTACATCACAGCTGAAATATGTAACTGTGGCTCCTACTTCTTCCAGGAATCAGAACCAAAGTTTTCAGGAATTAATTCCTAGGACAGCAAACTGGCCTGCCTTAGGCTTCACAAATATCACAGGCTTTGGAAGAAAGGGTGGTCAGACAGCCATACTGGGGTCAGGTGTGCTAAGAACATCAAAGTCCTCCTGTTTGGTCATGTCCCAATATGAAACCAAGAAGTGATCCTCAATAAACATAACGAAGCCTAAATTAAAATAAAGTACTGAGAATCCACCAGATTATCATAAAAATAGTAAATTGAGACCAGAAAAACAAAGGAGATTGAGAAATATAACAAACTCAGGTTCTTTCTATTTTTGTCTGCAGAGCTTTGAGCTTTTCACTCAAATGAACATGAAGACTAAATTAAATGAAGACTATTCTAACATCACCTGTCTCTGGGGACTGAGGCAGTTCAGAAAAAAAATCACAGTGTTGCAGGAGAGCTGTAATAAATTTGCTGGAATTGGTAACACCACTTTGATGGCAATCACTGTGCTGCTGAAGGCAGATGTTACGGGGTAGGACAGCACTGTGCTTCCCACCTGCAAACACCCTTAGCAGTTTGATGAAGAGGAGCTGAGCTGCCTGAGGGTGGTTACTGATGCTGAGAACATGGAGGCATCGTCACATCCCCAGCTGCTGCATCCAAAAGTCATCCCCAGTGATATGCTTGCAGCCAAGGAAATATGGAATTGAAACCTGCCAATTTTTCAGCTCTGCATGTCCTTTAGTGCTCTCCAAGATTTACCCATATTCTCTCCCCTAGAATTGTATTTCCCGTAATTTCAAGTGTGGTTTCCTGCTGGGTGAGGATTATGTGAAGCCTCTGTGCCAAAATCCTCCTTGCAACTTTCGAAACTGCTGTGGATTTGAGTGCCCTTTTTGGAAAGGGGTAGAGGCCTCAGGGACACAAATGCAAAAGCGTTCCTGATGGGATAGGAGTGAAAAATGACATTTTCGTTTCCAGGGAGTGAACACACTTCCCAGAAACCGGCAGAAGAGACAACCCTGGCCAGGGGGATTTATTAACCTCCCTGTGCTTTGCTGTAATATGCCCTTTGCAGGAATGCCCCATGGAAATTCTGGTGTCAGCAGGACCACGCGTGGAGCATTTGTGCTGCAGTCATGAACTCAGGAAAAGCCCCAAGTGACCTCAGAAATGTTTTCCCCTCAAAACACCTTTTTTTTTTCCCAGTGGTTTTATTTTCTGAACAGATCCCAGCTGTGTGTGGAAGGAACTACAGTGGCCATTGGAGAACCCACCAGCACCTCGGAAGCCCAGACAACAGGAGATGCCTGTTCCCCAGTTCCCTGGAGCAGCACGACTGCTACCACACAGAAAATCACCATTAAGTACCAACTAGTTAAGGCTTAGTAATAACTGATCGGTGCTTTCACCCTAACCGAGTGACCACATTACTTCCGAGCTGCGGGCAGCGGCGTCACTATCCAACGTGCGCATGCGCGGCGTCCGCGCACATGCGCAGTGAGGACACGCTCCCGCCTGACCGCGGGTCAGGGGCAGCAACATGGCTGCGCCCGTGTGCGCGCCCGGGGCACGGCCAGACCGGGGGGTTTAGTCCCGTCCCGTGGTGCGGGGAGCTGGTCTGTGCCGCGTCGTGTGGCCACCGCGTACCGCCACCCCTGCATGGAGCCTCGAGAGTCCTGGGCGGCCTTGGCGGTGAGTGAGCGCGCCCGGGCCTGCCCGTTGCCAAGGCGACATGGCGGCCTGTGCAGGCGGAGCGGCAGGAGCGCGCCTGGGTGGCGGGAGCGCGCCTGGGCCCGTCCCCTTTGGCTTCAGCAGCCGCCCCCGGGCCAGGGTTGTCGGGGTCGTGGAGCCTGTGCTTCGTGCTGCATTTCCCACCCTAAAACTGCTTTTCAGCACGTACTCCCAGCAGAGCCCCATGTGGGGGGCAAAGCTCCCAGGCCCCAGAACTGGGAGCCCCCTGGTAAACCCCCAGCGCTCGTCCCCGGCGCTGTGTGGGGCAGCAGGGCCGTGGCGCCCCCATGGCAAGGGGAGAGCTGGGGGACACCCCAGAGGCACTCAACTGAAAGGTCATGGTTCAATAATTAGGTCCTGGTTTCATTAAATCGCTTTACTGACCTTAACGGGTACGTCCAGTTCCTGGGCAAGGTTTTCAGCTGTTCCTCTGCTGATAACGCTGCTGTTACAAAAGGTAGGGGAGAAGGTGCGGTCTTATTATCTAAAAATCATGACCACGTTCTGCTGATGGTTTGAGCACACAGGTGTTGTTGCCCTCTGGCAGGTGCTCTATTAGCCGCTTCATGAATTTAAATGACATTTAAGATACAGAACTTTGAAAACTAAAGAAGCAATTAGTAACTTTTGATTCATGTTTTAACAGATGGGTAGATTAAATCTGATCAATGTTATTTTGAACAGATAAGGATTTTGATGAAAAAGAGGGAAGAAAAATCAATACATGCAAAATAGCGAACTAGATTAAAAAAAGTAATTAACTTATTGATTAAAACTTTAGTAGTAGATTGTGAACACCTCCCTGAATCCTCTGTTGGCCCTGGAGAAAAGAAGTGCGAATCACACACATGTGATTTGTATTCAGGCTGAGTTAAAAATTGGTGCAGCTGCTTCTTGTGTGCTGTTCTATATGTGGTAGACTTCAAACCATTTATTTCACTCTCTTGTTTTTAACAAGTCATTATTTTCTACAAACCAGACATGTCGTTTAGAAACACAGACAACAGAAAAAGATGGAGCTCTAGTTGAAACTACTTGGGGTTTAGTTCTAAGGATTGCTTTGGATAGAAACCTTCTCCTTTTCTTTACGACTCTGAAAGTATCTTTTTTTTTTTCCTTATAGGCTTTTGTCAGCAAAAGAATGTAAAGCAGTTTTACTTTAGGCTTTGTTCAACCAAGGAAATTGGGGGTCTAACACTTTAAATGAGGATATTTGTTCAAAAAATGTAAATGTGCTTTCTAGCAATACTTATGGGGGAAGCAGACTTGATTCTGTCTTTGCCTGATCTTATCACACAACTTCCTAGAGGTGCTGGTCATCCTGTGCTGTGTCACCTTGATCAGTGACATTCACTGTCTTGCTTATAGGCATAGGGGGTAAGCGTTGCATTGCTTTGCTTGTGCTATTCAAAACACTGAGATTGTTTTGAAAATACCTTAAAAATGGTTTAGAAGTTGTAATGTCTGTTACTTTCTTGCTTTTGTTGAAGCTTCCTTGTTGTGGCTATAGAATCTATTGAGGTCTGTGTAAGACTGTCAGTTTATAATTAGACTTCAGGATACAGTCAGTAGTGCTTTGGTTTTTAGGCATGCGTCAGTTACATAAGCACCACAGCTTCACCCCTTTGAATATTAATATACTTTATTCCATGGTTTTGTTTTGAAGGCTGGTGGAGTTGCTGGTGTCTGTGTTGACTTGATCCTTTTTCCCCTGGATACTGTAAAAACAAGACTGCAGAGTCCTCAAGGATTTAGGAAGGCTGGTGGTTTTCGTGGCATCTATGCTGGAGTTCCGTCCACTGCTATAGGATCCTTTCCAAATGGTAAATTTTCTTTGGATTATGCTTTGTCGTCTTTAAATGGGAACTTATGTAGTACAGGACATTGATGTCTGTCGCTTCCTCTCCTTCAGGTGACTGGATTCTATAAGTCCATGTCCAGCTGTGAGGAGCAGTTTCTAGAATTGTACAGCATTGAACAAGTTCTTTGAGTGAGCCTGGAGTAAAGGCTGCTGCATGTTTGCTTTGAAAAGCAACCCTTACTCCTTGGAAGTGTTCCTGGATGTGTCATAGGCCCATTCTTATTTATAGGGACACCCTAAATCATTTCTAGGTGCCAGAGAGGGCTTGAGCCTTGCTTCCCCTGGATACTTTTGTCATGACACACCCTTTCAGGGCATTGGAAATGAATCCGAGGGAATTCAAACTGCTTGAGCACTGGAGGTCTTTTGAGTTAATTGCCATGGGGTTGCTATGCCTGTCCTTTTCTCCCTGGAAACAACACTTACAATGAGAAGACATCAGGAATATTTTTGAAACTGAAGCTTTAAAAAAGTAAATGCTTGTAGTCCCTGGAGAGAAAAAACATCTAAAATTGCTAATGCCTTTGTCCATTTTGTCTTTGTAGGGAAGGATAAAAAAGCAGCAAGCTATGCTGTCAGTCGTGTTAGGACAACTTTGCTGACAAATCCACTGACACCTTCAGATGTTTGATGTCCTTCATAAGATGATATTAAAAAATTCAGTTCTTTATCTTGTGTGTTCTCTTATCTCCTTTTGTGTTGATAACTATCTTTTGATTAGCAGAAAGCAATTCACATAGCCCTTCTTTACAATTAAAATCTGTTCCCCCGTAAGACATGTCATTTTTTTTCAGGATTTACATCTTCAAAATCTGAACTGTGGTTTTATCTTTCCAACATATGACTGAGAACTAAAATTATCTTTAGAAGAAGGGGTAACCCTTAAGGTGCAAGTGCCTTTGTAGTTGTCTGTTGCAGTGAATAAACACAGCTCATGTTGCTGTGCTCAGTTTAGTTCTGTATGTTTCTTGTTCACTGGACAGGACTTGTAAGAGTTCTTCATAAGCTTTGAAGAATTTTTTTTCTGGAGCTAGAATGCCAAATATTAAACTGATGATAACTAGGAAGAAGTTTTTAATAACTGCTGCTGAAATAGGTTGCACGTTGTAGGGTAGCAGACTTGTATGGTGATTTTTTTTTCTTTTCAATTAATCAACTGTTTTTTTTTTCCAAATAATAAAGATGATCCATCCAATTCAACAAACCAGCCTTCTCTTTACCCTTCCTATCTTTTAATATCTTTTAATATGAATATGGAAGATACCATTTTTTCAAAACCTATTGGACATTCGTGACTAATTAACACATCTTTCCTTATCTCAATACTAAATACAGCCTTAAGTCTTGATTCCGCTACTGTTAACACGAAGCTTTCCAGTGATAGCCAGGAGCATGAACTTCTGAAGGAATTACCCCACAGATTGTGTTGATACTGTTGTACTGTTTGGGGGTAAAAATACCCTGTTTTCAACTACAGTGTTAGAATAATAGGTGACAAAATCCACATTTATATGTTTTTATGCTAGTTCTGTGATGGAGGAACAGTTAAATGACTGCATGTATTCTTAAATTTCAGCTGCTGCATTTTTTATCACCTATGAGAATGTGAAATCCATGCTGCCCCACAGCTCTACACCTTACTTGACGCCTGCAACACACATGGTGGCTGCGTCCCTTGGGGAAGTGGTAAGAAAGATGTTCATGTGTTGTGTGTCTGTGGGAGGCGAGGCCCAGGTTTGATGTCATATCTTTTTTGAATGTTGATCGTCTCTGTACTTGTGACAGTTCTCATTAAAATAGTAGTTTTCTGTGAGAAAATGATAACTGGGTAATTTAATCATCAGTAGCTGAAGAACGGTGGGCTACAGATGATTCCTTGCATGATTACAAAACCTGTTGCCCGTTTTTTCCAAGGTGGTCTGTAGTCTCATGAGCCTCACAATTTGGGCATTTACTGCTTTTACTTTCAGACTGACAAAGGGAGATGCAGCGTAAATTGAATGTGTTACTCAGGGCTGTATCGAGTGCTTGTCTTTGCTGCTCTAAGGCCAGAGAAATATATGGTGATAGCCATTGAAATGGCAATCTGACTTTATGGTATGGAAGCTATGATGTTGTAACAGCCGTTTTTCAGCTAATAAGGTTCTGCTTTTTGTTAGGTTTTCCTCTTAGTGTGATGGGAGAACTAAGCTGTAAAATAACTGAGATAGGGATTTAGAGGTTTGCTACAACAAACCTGTAATAAAAATAACAGAACGCAATATCTTCTCACATTTGTTTTATATAAAGTCTTAGCCGATCAATAGAAATATAAAAACTATTCCAAATTACATCAGGGTGAAAGCTATAATTATAGTTTTATTGATTAGTCATTAAATTTTAATCAGGGCATAACCACTGGGACTATTATTTTGTCAGTAGTTTTTTTTTTAATATGTACTTTTCTCCTTTGTACACTTTAATAATCACTATGATATAAATTGCTTTTAAATGTGAAATAATGAGCCAAAGACTCTGTCATGTTAGGATTCCCAAGGCATCTCTTTAGATTCCCAAACTGTCTTTTTACAAAATGGAGAAATTAAGATTTAGAGCAAGAAACTGCTGTTGAGTTTGTAGGGTTGCTGTTCCTTCACTGTTGAGTATAAATGAGTCAGTTACCTTCTTGTGCATCACTAAAATGTGAGTACGTGCGAAGCTTAACGGTACATTAATGCTGACTAATCTGTGTTTTGACTGTGACCCAGTAAAAATAATAAAATAGGTAAAGAGAAAAAAATGCAAAGGTTGCATCAAGATATATTGAAATATATGGGAGAAATCAGTCAGTCAAATGGGAGGGTTCAGTTCTTATAGCAGCCACTCTTCTGTATTGTTGACAGCCTTTGTAAATTAGTGGGAAACATGGTCCCCTGGAACTGGTTTGGTCCAATTTCCCAGTTCCAGGCGAGGAGGCACAAAACCAAGCAGTAAAAAAGCAGTGGGTGTAGCATGTGTTTTCTTTTCCTTTTAGGCAGGAGGAATATAGAAGGCTAATCTCATCTCCCAGAGTGAGATAAAGGAAAGTACATAGAAAATCTGACCCCGTTAAACATAATTATTTTTTCCTATAACTGAATCTTGCTGTATGGGGACTCTGAGTATCCCATAATACATGAAAAATTACTCACAAAGACACAGCCAAAACTCTGGAGAGCAGATACATGCTATAGCATCTCATCTAGGAAGAAGGTTGACTAATACATGAGTTACCAAGGGGGGAAAAAACCCTTATTATACCACTCGGGTAACTGAAATTTGGAGATAGGAAACACACTTACTGAGTCCAGGGCTTCGGAATTTTTCATCTTGAGTCTGCATTGCCCTGTATGTTTAGTTTGCCTGTATCTTTACAGTGAGCTGCCAAATGTACTTGGAAAACATGATATCATAGGGAGTGGAAAGGAAAACCAGATGTTCTAAAATTTTACTTTTAATATTCTAAGGCGGTGTAAGTAACTCTGGGAAGGAACAGTATTTTTAACCTCCTAGTGCCCATTTTAAATAATAACTAGGTGCATCTTGCATAGTTAATTGTATAGCCCCAGATTGATTTGTACAGAATTTTTTATGGCACTTTAATTATGACGGTGAATATTATTGATTACAAGAAACTTTGATAAAGAGACGTCTCTCTCTGGGCATCCCCCTACCAGGCTCCTGCAAACATGGTTTTATGAGACAAGTTTGAGATTGTCCCAGTTTGACTGATGAGGTTTCCTTCATGAGTGCCAAAGTGGCTGGGTTCCGCACAGTTAATTTTATATCCTGCTGGCTTTTCCATGGAGGTGAGAATAAAGTCATTTGGATCACATTCTAGAGCAGCCAGCTGACAACAGGCTTTTCGGTCTGATGTTTAGATGTTGTTATGGTTACAGTCTGAGCTTTGCAAGATATTCAGTGAAAATTTTGGGCTGTTGCCTGTAAATATCAGGTTCACTCTCATCTTTCTGATATTTTATTTTTGATTGGCTATTTTTGGTGATGTCTTTTTTTTTTTTTTAATTATTTCCCTCTACTCTGTAGGAAAACAAGGTACTTTGACTTCAGCTCACTTGTGAGATGAAGTGTGGGGGAAGACTGAGAACCAGGGTGAGAGGTAGATGTCCTGTTCTTTTGGCAGCTAGCAGTAATGACCGTGCTCTGAAAGTAGATTACCAGATGAAGTTACTGAGCTGCTTTTGTCCTTGTGCAGGTTTCCAGAGTACTTTAGGATTACAGCACTGGAGATGTGTTAACACTACAGTGTGTCCCCAAGGCTGACAGATACCAGGTTATTGCAATGAAGTGCTGTGTCTGCAGAGTGTGCTGTGGCACCAGAGAGTAACTCAGATCCTGAAAACTGCCTAATCATATTGGTGACGCTGTGCCTGCATTTGTTTGTCCTGTAAAACTTTTAAGCAGATGTAGCCATGATACTTTAGGTGCCTCATCTGGCTTGTTTTCATTCTGCTTCAGCGTCTGTGCACTGTGGTCCCTTGAGTTCTATAAATGCTGGACAAGCTTATAAGTCTAGAAAGGTGTTTCTGGTCTGGCTGCAAGAGTGCTACGACTTGGGCTACCTCCTGGGCTTTAGTGGAACACAAACCTCGCAGGAAGAGGTGGAAACTTCAGCGATGTTCTGAGAGAGCTCTGAATGGTTAGATAGGGACTCCCTTTGAAGGTGAGAGGCTTGGCTGTCCTCAGCAAGGATTTTAGCACAGCCTCACACTTAAGTATTTTTTCCAAAATTTGAGGAAGGCATGTTGAAACAATTTGAATTCAAACGTTCAAAAGTTTTGTCACAATTTTGTGATAAGCGTGTGGTTCATCTGTGATTAGAATGTGAACCTCAGTATTAATAACTTAGGAAGTTTCTTATCTGCTGTTGGATGCTCTAGGGAGAGTTGCTCCTCAATCCACAATGTCTGCTGCAACAAAGAAGTGATTTAGTACTTATTGCATCTAGACCTTGGGCCAATGGTTTTGAATTTAACTATCCCTTTTCTAAGAACTGAACTAATAAATGGATAAAATTGTTTAAAAATGGAAATTCGCATTGTCTGTTGTGCATCCTATCTCCTCTCAACCAGTGTAGTATGGGCTGGCAGACCATAGTATTCAAAGTAGTATCCAAAGTCTGACAGCAGCCAAAGTTTGATGGAACCTCTTCCACAGTACTTAAGTTTGTTTGTTTCTTTTCTGTTTTCATTGATCAGTGCCTGTCATTTTAGGGATGACTGTATCTTTTGTTCTGTGCATATCTGGATGCATATAGGGACTGAGAAGGAGAATGTGCTGACCCCAGCAAGACGAGCAATGTTGGGGACTGCAGCAACGTAGGTAGTCTTTTGAATAAATTGTGCTGAATTTTGAAATATTCATAAATTAATCTAGGTGAGGTCAGCTCTGTAATACAGGTGCTGCAGGATTTTTGCCAAATCCTTATACAGAAGCATAGCTGAGGAGTGGTTGGAAGATGGTTGTGAAGGTGAGACTGCTGCCATTAAGGGCCAGTGGAGGAGGAGCATAGTTTGAGCGGATGGAAACTCAAATTAGAGCTGCAGCTGAAAATTGATTGTAAATAAAGATGAATGGAGGCATGAATCCACAAATGCTGCCAACAAATTCATCATACAATTAAAGGCTGAAACAGCAAATTAAGAACTGTCAAACAGCTGAACAGCCACCCAAGCTGATCTTCTCTCATGTGCTCTGTGTTAACTGCATCTCCTCCTTTTCATCAGCCACCTTTCCTGGATTGCTTTGTGTTATCTACTCAATTCAGGGCTTAGAGCACATGCTACTTTGCAGTAAAGAGTAGAAGCTTGATGGTTGTCATCTCTTTTCTTTCAATCCTAGGGCTGATATTCAGCCAATTTAGTAATATTTGTAGCACAAAATGTCAATAGGGGAAAGCTAATTTGGTTTAAAGAGTACACATGAGAAATAAATAATTTAGAAGTATTTCCTGATGGATTTCCTGGCTTGCAATGTATTTTGCCAGAGTCAGCTTTGAAAATGTCTGAGATAGTTTAAGGTAAGTTTATTCCAAAGTAAGGTTCTGTACAGGATTTGTCAGGAATAACTATTTCTAAATAGCTCCATATGTGGACAAGCCCATAATTCTTCAAGTGAAAAGGCTGTAGGAAAGAGTAGGGGATCAATTAAAGGAAAATACTTGATAAAATACAATGTAGTTGAAATTTCCGTGTTCTGGGCCAATGTAACCCCAAGAGACCAAGCAAATTGTAAAATACTAGTCATCTTTCAACAGGAGACTTAATGTGTTTTCAGAAAATATTGCCTATGTTCTCTTGCCTGGAATCTCATTAACATTTGTCCTCCTGTAACACAGCCTGACCCCACTTGGCTCCTGGGAAACAGTTTTATGCTGGATGGGATGCACCACACTACTTGTGCTGAAAGAACAGTTTGGCTGGTGGATGCGATTAGTTTCTTGCACCTTTCAAAATAAGTTTAACAGACTCTCAGTGGTGGAAGAGCTGCTGGGATAGATTGCATCATGCAGAAAATTCTGTAGGTTAAATTAAGGGTCTACTCTTCCTTTTGGCTTTAGGGCTTTCTGTGTTTAAATGTGGTAGTAATTTATGATTCAAGCATCAACCAGGCTAAGGAAGATTTTTTTTTCTTTAAGCTATTCAGCTGTCTGATTTCTGCCACTTGAGTTTAAACCAACTACTTGTGACCGTACTGAGCAAAAATCTGTGGGACAGTTTGTGCTGGAGTACAAAAGAGTTGTGTACAACTGCTGGCCACTTTCTGTAAGTTTTACATTTAATTTTAAAAAGGAAACAAACTCTACATTGATTAAACTTTGAAAGACTTAATTTAGTTATGCAAAGCACACAAACTTTTAAAACACCTGCAGGGAGAAGAACTTCTGTAAAGAAGTGTTCAGTGTCAGGCTTGTCAGCTTCACAAACTTTCCTGTTTCTTTGCTCATTAACTGATATAACTGGTGTAACAGTTTCTCCTTGCTGTGAAGAGAACTTGGCAGATATTTCCACTGTTTGAAGGGGAAAAAAATAAGTTTTCCAAGGTGTTTCTGACATGGCTGATGGAGAAGTAGGCAGGGAACCCACAGCAAGAGTTGTAGGTCGTGTTGCTGGGCGATTGAAGAGCCACACATGGGGTAGAAAATTGTGAGAGAGGGGAAGGAGCCCATGTTGAGAGGGCTACTGAAGTGATGGACTTCAGGCAGCTGGGGTGAAAAGGCTCAGCCAAGATGGCCATTGAGAAGGAAGAAGTATGTGGTGGTGCAGACGATGCTCTGGAGGAGGAAGAAGGGAGCTCTTGGACAGTGATAATAAGGAGCTGACTTAAGTTTGACAATGACAGGATGTTAATAACACCCTGCAAAACAGCTCTGCTGATTCCAGGTGAAGTCATCTAAGGTGGAAACTTGGAGGAAGTTGAAAACATTTCTGCAGAAGCTCCAGTTTTCCAAATGCTTGTGATATGCAGTCCCTGTGAACGGTCTCATCTCTGAAATAGTATGTTTGTAAGCTCTGGGAGGTGCTGAGATCTGAAGGATCTTGCTGGGTGAGATTGCTCTTTGAAGAAATGTTTCCTGCCAGCGTACAGGGAGCTGCAGTTAAATTAATGAAGGCCCTGTTGTGGCAGTCAGAGGAAAAGATGGGACAAAGAGCTTGGCATTGTCTAAACCTTCCCATTAGTTAAAACTTGTTCTCTCCATGGGTTTTAAATTAGGAACGGAGTCACCTGTTGGTGACCCCAGCAGCTTTGCACAGCACTGAATTTAACTGTGCTGAAAGGGCACAGCCGTGCTGTGCACAGTACGGAAGGGGAAAACAAGATTAGCGTAATCTGAGTTTTTATTTTGAAGACAAACACTTTTTCTCTGGGGTTGGCACTTAAAGCAGAAAGTGATAGTGGGCAGTACAAATATTGGGCAGTTTCTGCCCTCCCTGGAGACAGTTTCCTCATTAAAATAGGTGTCAATGCTTCAATTCTCCACTTCAGATTTGCTTCAGCAGGTAGTACAGCCTGCTGACAAACGTGTGGAACTTGAGTTGTGACCCACAGCAGATTACAGACCATAGAAACTTACATTTTTGTTCTGTCTTGGTCAAAAGAGAGCAGTTATTTACATGAAGGCTTATTGGTGTTTGAACTGTTACCAGTCTATGATTGCAGCAACTCAGGCTTCTCTCTTCAAAGGAAATATGAAACCAAATGACAATTGCATATTTCATGTTCCTCTGCTTTTCTGTTAATTTTCCTGGTGGTGAGAAGGGTGATGCAGTTCATCTTCCATCTACAGATAGAATCTCATGCTCCCCACCTCCCCTGCTATTTAACATTCCCAGTCCAAGAACTGTGACCAGAGTCTAGAAACAATTATTGGGAGGATGAAATACTTTGTTAATCTCATAATACTGCATCAAAATAGTTCTTTTTCCTCTTGTATCGGAGAAGGGAATCCCAATGAGATCTGAAAAAACAAACATAAACTTACCGAGTTTGGAAAGGCATGGGAAGCTGCAGTGCTGCATTCAAGGCTTGCTGAGAGCCATGAACTTGAACCAAAAGGGAAATTTCTACTTCTTTTTCAGGATCCAAGGGAAATCGGTGCAATTTAAGATCTCTTAATTTTAGACTCGCATAAGAATTTAATAATTCAGCTATCTGAGGAATGGAAAAGGACATTTTTCATGTTTCAGATTAAAAATAGCAACTTCCTACTTAAAAGGGAGCATCTGACATAGAAATTCAGATGCTCAGATTATGTTGTATTTATTAATATATTTTGGGAAGCAGCATTTTTTAATATTAAAAAAAACCCCAACGAATTAACCCCAACACCACACACCTGAGCTATAAGGTAACTTTTGTCTGCAGGAGTATGTCCAGGGCCAATGCAGAGTGCACTTAAAAAGAAACACCAACCAAACAAAAAAAACGCATAAACAAACAAAACCAACCCACACCAAACCCAAAACACTAAAAACATCTTTATTGTTCAGTCTCTTTCAGCAGGGTTTTAGAGTTGCTCCATTTCATTTTTCTTGCTCTTTCTACGTTATGTTGGAACATGTAATCCTTCTGACCTTCAAGAATGGGGTGAGAGATGAGGATTTTGTTACCAAATTGACTGCAGCCTAAACATGTGTCCTTTGATAAGTCATTGCCTCTTTGTTGTCATTTTTGTGCAGCAGCTTTTTCTCCTGAATGGGTTAGTGATTATCTTGCACAGGTATTGTGAGGTTTCGTTTAAAGTCTCTGCTCTCTGGATACAAAGTTGTATAGTGTCGTAAATTAGGTTCTTATTTGATTAAGAATGAACTTATGCAAATGACATTTAAGAGTAACTCTCCCCAGGTATGTTCCTCTAGTTCTGTGTTAAGTATTAAGTTATATTTATGTGGTGAACATCATTTAAAGCTTCCCCGCCTATTCAGACAAAGTCATTAAAACTAACCTCCTGCTTGGGAAATTTAAAATGAAAATCCTTTAGAAAGTGCTTTAAAGGGTTTAAAGCTGCAACACAGAAAAGTTTTCTGGAGCTTACCACGTTTCTGGATCCAAATTTCAAAGTAGGCTTAGCAAGCCAGAGATTTGCTGTGAATCGCCGAGTGCAGGTTCCCAAATCACCAGCCCCTATCATGTCCCAGAGCGGTTCTCTGTCCTGAGACTACTCTTCTCCTGCCTTGGAGCAGAATGGCTGGATAATTACGAAGTGGAAAAAATCCGGTCTTGATCCTCACCCAAGCCCAGGTTAGTTCAGAGACCAGATCAGTTCATTAGCCCCGAGGACACCAGGTGCTGGCATCTTAACAGGATGGGCTTTTAATCTTTGCCCTTCAGTAGTCTTAAGGGCATGGGTAATATCTCTATTTTATTAAAGATAAGAACTTCTCAGTATGATTGTGGCAGCATTTAAGAGTGTGAGTCAGATCATCAGCTGAGCAAGCTGCATGCCAGGCTGTGTAAGGAAATGCTTTTTCCAGCTGCTCTTATTAGAGCTACAAAACTGTGAATAGTGTTGTACCAGCTGCCTCCCCAGTTCTGAGAAAATCCTTCCATGCATCAACCCAATTTAAATACCCAGCACAAGCCCTTCATAGCAAGTGTGACACCTGCTCTGTCCTCTTTCAAATGGCTCTGCAGACATCTCGTGCACAGATCATGCCTGCGAGGTTAGTGCCTGAAATGTAGTGTAGTTCCCTTATAACAAATGCACATGTTGTCTTTGGTTGTCTACTAAGTCCTACAAAACCAGTCATGTAGAAAATGGTTAACTTGGAGCACAAAGGGTGGAAGTGAAAGGCTGTTAATCTAAATGTGATATGTTTATGTTTGGATAATAATACATCTCTGAAGACCAGGAGGAGTTGTATTCTTTTCTAAAGATGTTGTCACTGTCTTCTGTTTGGCTTTGCATAAAGAGCAGAACATTGGATAGAAAAGCAAGGACATGCCAGTGAACTAGAAGTGGTGTCATGGTGGTTTGCAGATAAGTGCTTGCTCCAGAATTTGCATATTTGTAGTGGCAATGCAATGGGTTTTTTTCTAGTCCAACCATCTAATTCAGCTTCTTTGTCATGTTAACCACAAAACCATTAAAAAAAAGAATATCTTCCTGTTGGTTGGAAGTTTTCTTCAGCCGTTTTCACAGTAGGCTGTGTTTGCTGGTTTCCCTGGATGAGCTGTGTACAGCTCACAGCTTTCACAGTTCCCTGGCTATTGAATCATTAAGGCCCGGGGAGACCCACCTGCATCAAACCCCCTTGGAAGCAGGGCTGTCCCCTCTTTGTTCTTTGTTATGTGTCTTGTGTTACTGTCCAGACAAAAATGATCAGTAGCCTTGTGCTGATTTCTGAACAGCTGCTGCAGCTTTAGGTAGGATTGGCTCCTATCTAGAAGTTAGTGATTTAAAATAAAAGTATTTTGAATGAAGTTAGGTGAGCCCATACAAAAGACTGCGGGTTTCTGGTGCTATTTGCAGTGTATCTTTTCGGTTAGCTACAGCCATGTAGCAACAGGTTTCAGGTGTACTGAAACAGTTTAAATTGGTATATAAAGAGGCTTTGTGTTGATTTCAATGCACTTTTGAGACTTTAATTGCACCGGTCAATCTTCATGATCTGTTGAGGAATCGGCCAGAACCATCAGGGAAGTCTGTTTCCAACATGAATCTGGCCAGGAGATGGCAGCATCGATTCATCAAGGAGTATCACAAAATAAAACCACCTTTCCCCAAACTGGCAGAAGAAAAAAATCACCTTCATTTCATTGGAAGATATATTGTCTTAGCAATACATAGATAAATGTTAACAAAATAGTCCTGTTTTTGCTTTTATCCCTAACTGGTTAATGCAAGGTAGCAAATTAAAAATGCATGTAGGTTTGCATCTAAATAGTAGCGTCACCCTTTGACCTGGTCATGATTTAAGACAAGGATTTGGAAATTCCATACTCTTTTGTTCAGATGTGATTGCATTATTAAAAGACTAGAAAGGTAATAGATGCTAGTATTGTCATTTCTGCCTACCCGGTCTGTAAACTAAGAAGAGCTTTGCTTGTAGCTATAAAATTGGGTTTTGCTAACAGGTCAAGGATTTTTAGTTTTAAGCTTTGTTTCAGTGTTATTGTCTTCCTGCCCTTATGGTATGTATGGTATGCATTGACATGGGAGAGAGAATCTGAAAACTGGAGAACCGTATTACCTGACCTGGTAAATAAGGAAGGAACCCACAGGTCAGCACCCATTTTCCCCATGAACTTGATCTGTAGGATCTTGATTCTTTCCATTCCCATCAAAAGATGGAAATAACTCCTTGCTCTAGAGCTTGCTTGGAAAAATGAGCATAGCCCGTATCAACAGGGTGATGTTGTCTGATGCCTTAATGTTTGCTGAGGTGACCAAGGACCCGCTGCTGTCCCCTCTCCATGGCTGACTATGCAGAGGGTTGCCAGAGCGCTAATTCATCCTGGGGACATCCCCAAAACCGGTAGGATACACCAGGAGTGGCCTGAGTTTTGCCGCCTGTGTTGTGCTCTTCTGTAGCAACAGGTTACCCCTATGTAAACAGCCAAGAGACTAAAAAGCAAATTCTTCCTGGGATCTTGGTGATTAGGGAAGTAAATGGCCCCCACCATGGGAGGTCATGTTATTGTCTGTCTTCTGTGTCTGTTTTTCTAGTACTTGATGGATGTGCAGGTAAAAGCAAATGCATGGACAGCTACTGCAGCGCAGCCACATAATTATATCTTTCACCCGTGCTCGTGCAATTTGCTTATAGCTTTTTGATGTCTGAAAATTCAAGCATGAATTCTACTGGTACAGTGTTACCATACTGCTGCTGCTTTAATATGTTTAGCTAAGAAAGTGAACTGTGGAGATGTGCATTGTGTTCTTTTAACTTTGGCAGCGTTACCTGGAAGGTGCTGCGGTGATTGAGAATTTTCTGCACCCATCTGTCCTAGGTTGTTACTTTTTTAACCCTGTGGGCTAATAAGATATGTGTGAACTTCATCTCACATACTTCCCTTTAGAGACCCACGTTTGACATCAAAAGACCGCTCGGATTGTTATTGATAGTAAGGTACACATGTAGGAACAAATAAGGTAACACGTTGTAAGTTCAAGTGCACAGTGAAAATGTCACCATGCAGTCTGATGTTGGCAGTTGCGGCTCATGGCTTTTTTAGTACCAGAAGTGCCCTGTGGAGCCAATCTGACAGCGCAGCCCAGGTGACACGAGCCTTTATTGCCTTTCATAACAACACAGTGTAATCACTGTTTTTGTTCTTGTGCAGCCACAGATTCCCTTGCAAGCGCAAATTCAAATGGGAAAAACATCAAAGTTAATTTGAAATGAAATGCACCCCAAGTAGTGCGGGGGAAATGGAGATGTTACTTTGTAGCCGCCCTTCTCCTGCCAAAACTGCAGCACCCCAGATGTCAGGAAGCCACGCTGGGCTCTTTGTCTGCTCTTGATTGACTAGATTGTTTTCATCCCAGCCTTTTTAAAGCTTTCCTCCTGCCTCCGTATTTTTAAGGAATAAAAAAGCTAATATAAGGACATGGAGTGTTATGAAGCATGAAGTTCTATAAATATTTATGCTGAACTATCAAAAAACTTGACAGTTCTTATTTTCTTGACAGATTGGGGTCACTTGTTATTTTTGACCCTGAGAACTGAAGAGCGTATGGAGTTAGATCTGTTTGTAATGACTTCTGGATATTGTTGTGTGGTAAAACCGTAGGAATGTAACACAATAATGGATTTTTTTCTTGGTCTCTTTGTGAAAATGGAACTTAAACCTTGTACTGTGTTACCCACAAAAGACCACTCAGGTTGCCATCTCTGTGCAATCTGGCTGTGCATTCCTGAACTTAAATTCTCTTTGGCACATGTGGGTTTCTGAGTTAGCAGCTTAGTTTGCCACTTCAGGTGGACAGCTTTCCCCTAGGTTGCTCTTGAAGTACTCAGTGATCGCCCTTACATCTAGGGATCAAATTCATTGCAGTGTGTTCCTGAGCCTGGCACAAGATGGGACCAAGGAAGGCTAAAAATGTGGCAAAGGCCTGTGATGTCTCCAGCGTTTTACCTCCAGTCCCTGGGGCCAACTGAAGACAAACTTGTCTAAAAGTTGAAATGCTGGTAAACAGGCGTTTTCTAGAGAGCTGAGAGGCTTCTAACTCTCTAACATTTCAGGATTCTCATTCCTCGAAATGATGTGCACACATGATTAGCTCTTACCTGAAGTCATAGTGGCTGGTGAACGTCTCACGGTCACTTTAGGCTTTTTAAGAAAAGCTGGAGCTTTGTGGCAGCAGCCACATTATTACATCCAGCTGCAGAGGCCCTTCTTGCCTAGTAAATTCATTGTATAGGAAAGAATCAATCCAATGCTTCACCTTGAATGAAATCCAGTGTGTTTTAAGGTAAACATTGACTATATTGTATGCATGTAATGCTAACTGGAGTGTCTCTTGCTGTCAGCCACTAGAGGGCACAAAGGAACCACTTAGGAGGGAAGTTTGTTTGTTCTTCAAGTCCTGAATTTCCAGTTTAGATTTGAGAGTGGGGGAAAAATTCCTGTGGATGCCAGAAGGCAAGACGGCTTCCAGATTTTGGTTTCATTGATGACTGATCCCACCCAACTCTGCTGGAAGTCAAAAATCTCAAGGATACTCACATTTTCCTGTTAGTACAATTTTGTGTTCAGAAAGTATATAGGTCTTGGAGCAAATACATAAGCTGCTCATAAACAGCTTTTAAGTTCAAGTCATATAATCAGAAAAATTATTTCCTCATTTCTCAGGTTTCTGTACTTGGAACAATCTCTAAATGTGTCAGCTGTGTGCAAAGTAAGGCAGCAAAAGGAATTGCTTTCTGAACTTACACTTGTTTTGCAGGTCGCATGCCTCATACGGGTTCCATCAGAGGTTGTCAAGCAAAGGGCCCAGGTCTCTTCTTCCTCGAGTACCCTCCGGATTCTCTCCCACACCCTGTATCATGAGGTGAGTTCAAAGCAACATTTTAAAGAAGTTGCTTCTTTCTTCCAACTCAGTGCTGTACATGTCCGGAAGCATTCCTACAACTTTATTCCAGTTCTGTGGTCTCCCACCACTTTCCTGCCTATTCTTCTGTTGTCAAAAGTGATTGGCATGTTATGTCTAAGGAAACTAAACACCCATGTCTCCCATGTGTGTGCAGTTGCATGCGTACTCTAAACGACTCCTTTGTTTCCTCCTCCTTTTACATGGGGTACCTGCAACTAAAAAAACAAAACAGCCCAAAACCAACAAAGGCAAAAAAACGCACAAAAAACCCAAGCAAACAAAAACCATAGAAACACCCAACCAACCAAAAAAATAAACACCACCAAAATGAGACTTAGCTTTCCGGTTTCCAAAACTCTACATGTATTTGTGCAAACAGCCCTTGTCTGGAACAACAGGATGTCGAGTCTCTGTATCTAGAGTTTGTTGAATGGTTTACAGTTTTGGAGCAGGCTCTGGGGGGGCATATTCTAAAAGCACCAGGCAGAGGCTCTGTAGGGGCTTTGGAAATGAGTGCTCATCCAGCATTGGCAACTTCTGGAAAATAAGAGCTTTTGTCATCTTTTCAGTAGTTATACTGTTTAATCCTGTAAAACGTGTTCACCCCTGTTTTTACAGAGTCTCACAACAGGTGTTTTGCAAGTTCTATTCCATGAGAGAAAGTGGGTCCTGAAAATGCTGTGGGGAAAAATATTATACCCATTTCTGATATGTAAAATCCAGGAAAAGGAAGACATAAATATGACCTTTGAATAATCCAATTGATTTTTATTATGCTGGAACTTCTTTCTGTCATTTGGTTATTTCTGAACTTGGTCATTCTGCTCTGAAAGCTGGTGCATTCAAAACCACGTTTTTCCCCTTCTTTCTAGCTGGCCAGAGACATGCCCAACACTGGAATAAAATGTCCTATGAGATATTAAACATAATTTTATATACACTTATAAAATTTCAGTTGTTTCGAATGTTATCAGCTTGTTAAAAATACGAGATATTTGTCTTGATAAAAGCTCTAAAACAAGGCTTAGAGGGTGGACATTGGAAGCTGTCATCCGATAGGTTAATTTTGCATGGGCTATTTAAACAGAACAGTAATAGTTTCAAAATATTTACGAGCTAGTGGATACTTCCAGACCAAAATATTGGGCAAGTAGAGTTTCAAATAATATGTTTCTGTGCCTTCTCACCTTTTTAACTGTAAGGTATATTTTCTTCTCTATTACTGATTATTTTGAACAGTGGTTAAATGTTCTTTGAAATGAACATAAAAACCTCTGGCATTGTAAATCATGCAGTACAGTATACAATGTTATAATCAATATAGTCAATTTGCAAGAAGTTCAGGTCTGACATTCAGTAATGCTGTAGCACTTGCCTCGTAATCACCGATAAATTGTAGTCTTTGGCTACCTAATTAATTCCCTATAGCTGATGCTTTCTTTTGTTGGTTTACAGGGTATTCAAGGACTTTATCGGGGTTATAAAAGCACAGTATTAAGAGAGGTAAAACACTTGTCTTTCTCTTTTTTTTTAATTGATTCCTTTGCCTTGCTTTGTTTTCTAACAAGATAGTAGTACAGTTGAGATCAGTTGCTCTAACCATAAGCTCTAAATCGTAGCATGTTTCATTCTAGATAAATTATGAGCTTGTAATTTAAACAGAATACTGATAATGTGCACTAAAAAAACCTGTCATACATGCAAGACATCATCTAGCATCCCATCTCTCATTTCTGTTGCTGCTAAATCATAAAAGGATGGAAAGGTATATGTTAACATGATGAAAACCATAAAATAAAGTACTGGAAGCTTCTTCAAGTCTTGTGATTGCATCGTGTGAAATATGTATTCCAACAATGGTGAACTGGTGGCATCAGGCCAAGTTTGGCACAGACAGATTTAGGCTTTCTTTAAATATATTTGTCAGCAGATGCCAAGAGATTAGCTGTCATCTGTATATAGGGAGCATTGTGTGCTCTTTTTTTATTTAAGGAAAAAAAATGTGTGAAAGAAATTCATTTAGTCTATAGCTGTGATATGGCATTACTTAACTCTAAATCAGAAGTATTAATACTTCACTCTTGGAAAACAAATGGAGCTAAAAATATTTTTTGCCTGCTTGGCAGAAAATAGTTCCTAAACGAAAATATCTTCATAAATGTACTGTGAATGAGAGGATTAGTGTCATGGAAGTGTTTGACGTGCTGTGTGAACTGAAGGCAGATTATAAAAAAAGTAGAAAAACATATTGATGAACAACTTTAAGTGTGAAAATGTTCCAGAATTGGATCCCAGGAGGTCATATTTGACAAGAAATTGTATCATGAGTACCTCAAATACAAAGAGGAGGCTCAATTAGTATGGAAACATAACAGCTATTGCCCAGGAAAAGTTCTTTACTGGCTGTGTTCAATGATACCTGTTGGTTTGTCCTCTCCTTATATAGCTCAACTGAGTACAAAAGGTTTGGGTATTTGCTGCTATTGTTTTTGAAACACAGGATCAGATCTGTTGATTGTGTTGCCATTGATGACAATGGAGGCTTTTTAAGCCTTCATTCAACAGCTCTGCTTTTAAAAGCCTTTCTTCATGCTGAAAACTGTTTTTAGGATGGTTATGTTAGCCAGCTCTTGTTAAGTTTATGGAACAAAGATGGATGTTACCTAAAAAAAGAAATACCCAATTTAGTGATCCTTAAAGTGCTGACAAATGATAATGCTCTGCAGTCTATTTCAGTAGTTTTGAATGTTTAAAAAATTAGTTATTTGTGCAGAGATGACACCTGCTTTTCTGAACGTAACCCCCACCACAGCTTCATCCTGCACTTATTTTCTGGCTCACTAAACACGTGTTATTCACTCAGATTTCATTTGGAGATGGGCAAAAAAGGCCAACGCATCGTTTTGATTTCTCTGAGGAGTTCTGAATAAATGAATAAATTTAGATCCCATTGAATACTGATTTTGAATACTAACAGGTAGATAAAGCACACGGTTACTACTGGGTGCTATTCTCCATATTTGTTTTGACATATGTCAGGGTGGTAATTAATTTGCAGACCATATTCATGGCGTAGTGTGTGACCCTGCTGAGATAACTTTGTTTACTCAAAATGGCAGCACTTTGTTGGAAATATAATGGGGGTCCTCTCCATTATGTATATTCATAAACGATCCTTCAGAACTGATTTCAGGTGAAGTATTGCTTTTTGGGAGAATCTGTCCAATAGAATGAGAAATACATGATTACCAAATGAAATGTGCTTTCTTTTCAAGATGAAACAAATTATAGATGATGTCTAAAAAAAAAAAATCTTTGAATTTAACACTGTTAAGACTGTTGCATTTTTCTAACACTAAATATTGTAAGGCAATGGCCACTTGAATAAGAACAGGATATTGAACCTTCAGCTGGAACTGTTGTAAGCCTGATATTTAATTTTACTATTTTCCCTTCTCTTTAAGTACAGTTCTTCTTTAAGGCAAAGTCTTTATTTTCAGATAAAAATCTATATTCATTCGTTATGGGACACATCCAGGTAGCTGCAATACATATATATGCCGATATTTAATTCCAGAAGACTTTTGTACTTACAGAATTTGTTTACGTGCTTTGGTTCTTTACTTATACAAAACCTTTCGTTTAGTTACAGTGGAGTGGGATTTTTGCATAGAGGGGCTTCAGTGCATGATTTTTCATTTAAAAATAATTGGAAAAGGCTGAAAATATTGATAGTCTTAGGATGATTATATTCTTGCGCTGGCAAAATTCTTAAGCCAGAATTTAAGAAAGGTTAATTTTAGTTGTTGCATCAGGATAACATTTTCCATATTACGTAAAGCAGATTTTGGTCCCTAAATAAAGATCTGCTTGCTAATTGCTTAGACTCAACTGAAAATGAGTCTGATTGTTTGTAAAGGGAGTTCAGTGTTAAAACCTCATATTTTCCTAGAACATAGGAGATCTTTTCAGCACAGCCTTATTCTGCTCCATGTAATTTGCATTAGCTGATGTGCTGCTTCTGTTCTGTTGCAAGGTAGTTGTTTCATAATTCATTTTTGATTCTCACTCTTGCTTATGCCCCTTATTTTCTTGTCAGAATACCTTCTGTACAAATGAATATCAGAAGAGAAAGAAATAACTTTGTATGAGTGTACCTCAATGCTTGGAATTTTTGGCTGCTGGCCTTCCCTACCTCCTTTTTGGTGCCTGTTCTCTTGTGTCCGTTAAATTTTGGTCTTTACTTCTTCCTTTGATGTAGTTACACTGAACTAATCCATGAATCGAAAGGGAAGTGGGGTACAGTGCATCATTCTGTTGGCAGTAGGAGCCTGGAAGAGGCATCTGTGCTCCAAGGGGAAAGCTTTTGTGATAAAGCACCAAGTGGGAGTACGGTTATTAGGTTGCTGAATGAGACTTTGAATAAACGGCAGAAATCGGAGGCTGTGAAATCATGTGGAATTCCCATTATGTCATTTCCAAAGCAAATCCAAGTGAGAATTGTCCTTTCCTATGGTTGTAGTGTATCAGTGTGCATCGGTGTGGAAACTGGATCATGCTACTAAGAACAGTCAATGAACAGGTAAATTTACTCATGTTTTCCAGAACAGAGACAAGTTCATTTGTAAAATCTCCAGCCATCTTATAACAAGGCAGGAGCAGACTATAAACCCACTGTAAAACCTCTAGAATGTATTTAATGGGAACGTAGTTCTGCTGCTGGGATCTAATATAAGTAAATGGAGCCAGATTTTTAATTCCTGCATAATTCATTTTATTAACTATGACCAAGTAGAACATCTGTTAAAATTCCATAATGTTCAGTTCATGGGAAAAAGAGAGAAACCCCTGAGTTCCCGTTGGAGCTTTTCCATTTCCATTAATGTTACAGGACTCTAGCAGATGTCTTAAAAGGACATTATTACGAATGAGAGGACAACACACAAGAAAATAAAGTGCCTTGTGCGGTTTGCCTGCATACAATGAGTTACTTCACCATCTGTCTCTCTAGGTGCAGGTTGCAGCTTCGCACAAGCAGTGCCACGGTTAACTGTAATGTCCCTTCTGTCTTGAGTTACCATAGTGTGGAAGAACTGAGCAAGTCCTGAGTTCTGTGTGGTATTAACCTCTTTCGTCACTTTCAAAAATACTGCAGATAGACTGGGCCCTAGCCCAGGAGTAGTTTCAAAAGGAGCTAAAATTAGTATTAAACTCTTCCTTAAAGGGGATGGAGGATGACTGGCTCTTTGTAACTCACAGGTGTCTTGAAAGAAGACTGAGAATCGCTTTCTAATGCCAGTCTTTGCTGTGCATGATAACCTTGTCCCCTGACTTGTAGACTCTTTTGAGACAGTTCAGGCTCTCTGCTTGTGGTGGCCTCCGTTCAGGTAGAGCTGGTAATGACACTTTACCTGACAATGTTGTTTCAGACCTCAGAGCTCTGAATTTGAAAGTGAACTACTGGTAAGTCTGAACCCAACTCTTGTACAGCGTGCTGTTGATTTTACTTTCAGTGAGACGGCCTAGGCATCACTTTAAAGAGTCCTAGTTTATTGAAGTCAGTACAGTTGTGGGTTGGCTTGTGATGGTTTTTATGTTTGTTTTTCCTCCCCTTCAGTGTATGCAAGTCAGAACCCTAAGTGGATGAAGACAGCTACTGCTATCTTGGGAGAGGGAGAGTACTCCATGCTATATTAATTTCGGAGAGGAGAAAGACAGCTAGTTCAAAGTATGCTATTGCATTAACGAGTGTTGCGACAAACAGGCAACAAATTGGGGGCTCTTCCCAATCTCAGAAAGCCAAGAAGTAATAATGTCTCTTGAGGAGGGGCTAGTGCTTTTTGTGTGTGTGCTGCAGAGCTAGTGTCCTGATGTATCATATATATCAAAAGGGATATGCAGGATATGCAGTGCAGCCTATGCAGATGAAGAAGGAACTAGAAGAAAAAAGACCAACAAAAAACTCCACCTTAATGACTTGCTACCTGGGAGAGAGAATCTAAAGCAACTGGCAGCAAAATGTGCCTTAAAGGCAACACCTGCTGCATTTTCCTAAATTTAAAGGCTCAGTGAACAAAGGATGCTGAGAAGGGTTGTGTAAAAATGTGAAGCCCAGCTGAGATACGTTAAAACACTGTTGACTGAGGGAGGGAGGGGATCTCTGAGGGCTGAGCTCGATAGGGAACAGTCTGCAAACAGGGAGCCTGGTTTGTTTATCCACTAGAGGTAGTTTTGCATGCTTTTCCTTTGTTAGGACATCTTTATATAAATATCCTGTTCTCCTAGCTGTTAGAGGGTTTTTTTTAAAGTTTATCTCTGTTGCTGTAGGACAGAAAGAATGTTATTAATACATTCTTTTACTTGCACAATTAGAACTTTGATCTTCTATTATTCTCTGTGTATTACAGAGCAGATGTCCATAGAAATGGGCAAACAGGACACTATCTTAATACAATATTTGGAAAAATAAACATCCTCCTTAATGAAATATGTGCAGTATCTGTCTTTTGTTACCTTCTGGACAAGTGAACTGGCTTTTTTTATTTTGCAATTCTGGACAGGTTAGGTTTAACCAGGAATTTGCCAGGCAGGGTCTCTAATACTGGGGGTTTTGACTTCTACTGGGAAACCAGCATTTCTTTGGCTGTGGTGTTTCCATATAGAAAAAGAACAGTCTCATGAAAGGGATAGGGACTGTAAAATGGATTAACTGGCTAGCCCCTGCCATGTGGAAAGTTGAGCAGAAGTTGTGTGACATGATTTATGGGTGGAAATTTGAAAAATAAGTCCCTGCTTTTCCCACACCATAAACATTAGCCTGTCATGGAAAGCCTATCACTGGAGTTGTATCAGCTCTTGTATCACTTGCACCATTCTAGATATCTGTGTTCAAGGGATTTTCATTTTGAAAGGTGTGTAAGATTTAAAGGTAATTCTTGTGGGGTAAGAGCAGGGGCAAGTCCATGCTCTGGGATAAGGGCTCAGGCACATCCCTGCCTCTTACGTGGAACACTGACACATGGACAGAAGACATCATTGTCTTTTGCTGTTGTAGGTTATGCTCATTGCCTTTTCTCTGTAAACGCTGGAATAGTACTTGGAAATGAACATGGAGACCTTGAAAAGCAGTTACAAATGACTTTTACAGACCACAAAATAACCCTGCTTTTTCTAATTTACCAGTTGTGGGAAATAAGTTTGGTGACATGCCTGAATGGCAAATAAACCAGCCAGGGTGGACAGAGACCTCAGGCAAATTCCTTGTTGAAGTTTGGAGTGCAAGGGGTGTCATTTTTTTTTTGGTAAGCATGTGCAATGATCTCAGATTTTCTGATTGAACTCTATTTCTCAGGCTAGGTGTAATATCCATATATACTGATTAGAAGCAGAATGCAGCCATCCTTGCTGCCATCGATTTACAGTTTACCAGTGGAGTGTACAATTATTGCATCTGTCTGGTATCAGTGGATATCTTAAGATGAAAAGAATTTCATGTATGCAGAGTGTTTCTGTATTTTGAACACCACGGCCTTGCATCCAGCATCTTTGAACAGAAAAAAACTTTGAAAACTATGTGGACTAAAAAGGGTTTATGTGATCTGATAATGCAGATTCTCTCCAAGTGAATGTATATGCAAGCAGTGTCTTGAAGGAAGCATATCCTACTGCATGCTTGAAACAGAGATACTATTTCCATACATTCTGTGAGTGGCTTTGCTAAAGCATTTTTGCAAATGATGTTTTCTGCAGTCTTCATGGTGTAGGCATTTTCTTCTTCACCAAACACATTCCTAACTTTGTTCTGGTTTTCTTCATGCTGTGATAATGTATATGTGATTTTTGTTGTTGTTGTGTGTGGTGGTTTGTTATGTTGGTTTTTTTGTTTGGTTGGGTTTTATTTTAATATAACCTAAAAACTATGTTCTTTACATTGATTGCTTTTAATTTTCACATGTTTCACAATGGCTTGAAGAGCACACATGCTTTCTCCACTGGAGAGCATGAATTTCCCCACCTAAACAAACTTATCTGTGGCAAAGAATCTGGAGTTGGTTGCAAATCCCTTATGAAGGAGAACACACCAAAAGCATCCCTTTCCCTCATGGGAAGGTGGGACTGTAAGAAGAGGAAGGACAGGCACCAAGAGATCTATTCCTCACTGTAAAAGGAGGAGAAAAGACTTGAAATAGTAAGAGTACTAAGTAGCAAGTAAGTGAGGAGAAGGGGTATTTAAATACTTTGTTTTGTTTTTTTTTTTTTTAAAGCTGTCTGATAGTGTCACTGGATGAGCAACATCTTTAAATCTTTCCAGGGCAAACTAAGGATTTTAGAGTTAATGGAATAACTTTGAATCTTCAGTCATTGTAGCCTGACAGCGTGACACTGAAGTCAGAGGAAGCCACTACAAGTCTAATGGGACTGGACAGTTGTGCCTACTGCTGTAAAATCTGGCTGGCCTTAACACTTGTGACTGTTTCAAAGCAAAAAAAAAAGAAAGAAACAAACAAAAATCTATGATTTTTTTTTTTTTTTTGCTGAGTGATGACTTCTTAGTTTTAATTCCACAGCCACATTCCACTATGAACAACTGTGTTTTGTCTGTCTAAATTCTTTCTGTAGTTCTCAGTGGGAGGGAAGATTTCCTGTTTTACTAAATTGTAGAGTAATCCTGCTGGTGGCCGGGCTGTAGCTGGTCAAGATGATGCTTCATTCATGGGTGAAGCAATTTCTATATGTCTGTGCTGAAGTGGGTAATTCTTTAACCCTAAAAAGGTATGTGCATGTTGTATATCTGTTTATATAAAATCTGTACAAAGAGACATAGGGATGCATGTACATGTAAAATATGGTATTGTTTTTAATAATACCTTGTCAAGCGTTTGGACTCCATGAAGCAACTAGTCCTATAAATGCGTGTGACTGGTGTGGAACAACAAGCAGTTTAGCAATTTTCTAAAAGTACAGGGCTGTCTTTCAAGGATGAAATTGTACCCTGAAGTAGACCAAAACATGATTTTTACAGTGGAATACTTCCATTACTGGAATCACACTGCTGTCAATATTAATAGCAATTGTCTGGTTTTCACACCTGGGCTGCTATTACCCGATTTCTCTACATCTGCTAAAAAACAGAAGCACAGTTAAAAGGATTAGCAATCCAAGATCAAAAGCTTTTTCCCCAAATTGCTTGTATGATGTTAACTCAACCAGTGGTTCTGCTTTAACACAAAGACCTGAGTGTCTCTTCTGGCCAGGAGAAGATGCTCTTGAGGACCTGAGGGCATAGTGGGGTTGTGGGGAGCAGGGCTGGTGTGGAGCCAGGAGCCAGGGCTGGCTGGTGTCTGCTTGCCCTTGAACTTGGCAGCAACCGGGAGCCTTTAACACTTGGGAGTCTCCAGCCACTAATTGAGTGGTGGCTGTCATCTTGCTTTCTCTTTTATCAGAAAGATAACGTTTTCATATTCTGTAGCTTGTTGAAGTAATTCTGCAAGAGGGAGGTCTGAAGGTATTGACATGTGAGCTCTAGTGATTTTTTTGTGATGGTCCCCTCCTTTCTGCTGTGGCTTCAACACCTCTTTAGCTTAAATTAGCAGGAAGCAGCAGCTTTGAGCTGCAGTTCAAAGAACAGCCTGATATATACTGGCTTCTTCTGGTACAGCATGAGGAACCTCTGGCAGTGGGGCTGGGGAAAATCTCCTCTTAAATCATCCCAGCATTGATTGTGAGAATTTGTCATCCATACCCTCAATTTGAAAATCCAGGTCTGCAGGTATCATCAATATCATGCCTGTCAGTGATGCTGGGTTTGCTGGGAGCCTTAGTCCTTGAATTACCATTTGTGCAGATTTTGAAGGTGGTATTACCATGATCTTTCATCTGTAGGTACAACAGCAGATTTGAAGTGATGTAGCTAAAGCATGTAGAGGAAACTGTTTTTCATCTAGACTGCTGCTGCTGAAACCGTGCCTTCATTTGAACAGTGATAATTCCACCCAACCCTGACACGTCACTAGATTATATATGCATATAATGGCCCTGTTACTTGCTTATATACTTATGTATATATAAATAAATATTAGACATCTATTGAGAAATATGAAACTGAAAAGTTGAATTTGAAACCCGAAAGTTACAGTGAAAGGTGCGAAAAGGAAACCAGATTTGCGGCAGAGAGCTGATGTAATTTGTCACAGTTATGATGTTTGGAAGCATGGCTGGAGATGCACTCGGGAGAGTCTGCTACAAGAACTTTTCTTTCAAGTGCTTAATACAGATCATACTTGAATTTTTTTAGAAAGACAAACTTATTGTTGTCTTGCAGTAAATACAAATTGCTTCCACTGTTTTGAGTGTAGAAGTGAACACCAAAAAAAGAAAACACTGAAAGTCATACCTAGCTTCAGAATATTTCAAAGGCCAGATTTGCCAGGTTTTAGCTAACAGAATAGATGAAACAACTTTCCTGGCTTGTTTAAAGGGGAATCTTGGGAGTGCACTAGCAATCAATTCTTACAGTACAGATTTCGGCCAGTTAAGGGAAAAAGAGCTAATTTTGGGCCTGGCAACTTTTGCTTCTATTTTAAAAAATAATAAACAAAAGTGGAGCACAGTGCTCTTTCTCCCGTTCCTTCCCTGCTTTGGGCAGACAGATTGCAGTGCTACGAGCTGCCACACGCTAGAGGGCACGCGACGCCTGCGCTTGCTGCGGTGCCAGCCTGAGAAATGCCTCTCGGAAGGGCTCCCATCTCAGGGTGACCTGTGGATCCTGGAACTGAATTGGTTTTAATCCTGCCTCTCAACCCAGCTGCAAAGGAAACGTAACATTTGAAACGTTATTCATTTTATTTGATTCTGGGGACTCGTCCCATTGAATTTCCGGGGACTAACTCGTGTGAGTAAATGGAGTGAGATTCAGCTTGGGAATGGTTTTATTGATTCCTGTTTTTAAATTTGACTGGGTTTTTGTTCTTGTAAATTAACTAAGTAAGGTCTGTAGCATTCCCTTTGTATTCCTGCCCAATGGAATAATGCCTGTGTGATCGTGAAGAAGATAAGAGTTTGTATGATCCTAACATATTACAGTGGCCATGCTGAGACTTCACAGGTTATGCAGTAAGCTATTTTAAATTTTCTTTTAGCATCAGTTTTTGCCAAGATGCTGCACTTCTTTAGTTTATCTGTTATTAAGAAAAAATACAGTAGGCTTTATAATCTTGAGGGTGCACACACCACATGGTCATGATCCCAGTCTGAGAATCCCACGTCACTTTGTGTGTAGTTGGAAATGCCTGTGGGGGATGGAACAGGAGAGATGGCGGGTAGCATGATTTTCATTATTTTTATAGAAATGTAGGCAAAGCCGGTCTGGTGTTTATACTGCAGATGGAAACAGTGTTATTAAACGAGGCTCTTATCTCACTTTTATTTTTCTGTTAATTTTATAGAAGCCAATAAAGTGTAAGCTCTGCAAATTTTCTTTTTATGCCGGTTGTATATGTGAAAATTGTGGTTTTGCTTTTCGAAGCCAGCAGGTCTAGTTGTGATAAAGTAGAGCTTGGCCTGAAGGTTTTGGCATCGTGCTGCAGTTGCAGCAACGCTCAGGTTGTCCCGGGCTTGGACCTTTCCCAGTTAAAGGCTGCTAGTGATGCACAATATGTGACATAGATAAGTTTCTGTCATGAGTAAACTGAGGCTTCTCAATGCTCTTTCAGACAAAACAATCTCCTCAGTAAGAGAAACATAAACCAGGATATTTTCCATGGGAGAACAGCTAGTACATTGTATTCTGTGTTTGCATTTGACATTGTATGGTCTCTTAACTTAAAAAGAGAAGAGCAAATAAAGTATCCATACATATCAGAATAAATGCTCATACCTTAGTGGGAGGTTGTCTGCTCTGTTCTTCCTTTTGCTGATATGAAATCCTGAAGTGTAAGAAAACATTTTAGAAGTCTCATGAAATATAAGACCATGAGGTACTTAGCTGAATCTTGTCTTGCTGACTTTAAATGTATTGAATGCCAATTAAAGGAATATTTGGCCCAGTATTAATTTTGCCACTGGCTACATACCTCACAAGTTTTGGGTGGCCTTTTTTTTCTCCTTTTTCTCCAACCGTCCAAGCATTTTGCCTTCTGGCCTGCACAGATGTGCTGCCAGTATACTTTCTATTTCTGGAAATGACCCATGCAGTTAGGTCAGTTTGTTTTAGCCTTGCTCCTTGTTGCTGAAGTAGAATAGCACATTTCCCCTAACTGCATGAAAGCCAGGGTAGACAGTCTTGATAAATATGATTAATGGGCCCCTTTGCTTTGCTCTGCAGCTGAAGGCTTCCTGAGGTTCTGTGTCAGCTGGGCTACAGCTCCCCAAAGCAACTCTTACATAGAAAGTATGCCTCAGGTTCAATTATGTTGTTAAAGACATTTTTATTCACAGCTTTTGCTATAGGAAAGTCTTGGCAATTGAGACAGGGTAATAAGAGTCTGAAGAGGTGGTGTTGGCAGGAAAAGCAACAGAAATAGAATTAAATCATATAGAGGGGGGAAAAAGACCCCACATTGCTGTGAGTGATGGTGAAATAAAATATGTGATTGGCATCAAGGAACATTCAGCTTGCATCTCTATTAATTAGCGAACACTCACGTTTGTGAGGATACTCTGTGAATTGTCCTTAACATTCAGAGGCCAGAGTTCTGCCCTGCACGTGGGAATTGCTGCCTGCGGCATGGGCCGGATCCATCCAGTTTTCCAGGTTCCTGCTATGCAATTGTAATTGCAGGAGCACATCAGCCCTTCTCAGCAATTGAGTACAAGCCTTAATAGCAAATAATCTGCTTGAAGTTGTTTCCCCCTCCACTGCAATCAAAGGAGAGCTTTGTTAAGGCATTAACGAACAAATTAGCTGCTAAATACTGGTGATAACCTATTTCCCATAGATTGCTTTTTAATTACGGCCTAAGCTGTGTGATTCCAGAAATCACTACTTTGGTAAGCCAGTGTTTGTGGTCACTTCCAACCTCTGTAAGTAATTGGCAAAAAAGTAATTTTTAGTCTCTTTACTGATATCAGAACACACTGTGCTTATATATTCCTGCCTGCAGAAATACTTATCAGTGTTTCTTTTAACTGTTATTTGTATTTTAATTTAAATGCATTAGGCTGTGCTGTGAAATCGTTGTTTTGGGTTTACTTCTATGTACAATATATGTTCTCATTAGATTTTTAGATAGCATAGATATTTTTCCACTTAACTGTTACAAGAAACTTTTCCTTTGAGGGGGGAGGAATTAACCACTTTACTTTTATATCTGTTGGTTTATGCCAACTATTATTTTGCTAATCTGTGTCACAGCAACCAATTAGAAAACTTAAATGATGGTTTGTTTTTGGAGGGAGGGGATATCTTTTCTATATTTGTTGCTTTTCCTTCCCAGATTTCAATAAAGGCTGTGCGTCTTCCAATATATCATTCCGCCTTCCTTCAAACCTGACTTTTTTATAAGGGAGCACAGCCATCAAAATTGGCAAGCGTTAAGCTTGATAATTAGTTCAATATAGTGACCAATTCTGTGAATTACAAGTTCAAAGCAACATATGGACATGGATGAAATCAGATTTTGGCATTTCTCACTTAAATTGTTTCAGGACCCTGCTGGAGCGTCTTTGATCTGTAAATAACAACTGCAGTTCACTGCCTTACTTAAAATACATCAAACACATTCATGACTTTTGCTTTTACATGTAGACCTCGCTTCTAGTTACAGTTTTGAATCAGATTAATAAAGCTATTCATGTTTTGAAGTTTCATAGAGAACGCTACCAAAGATAGCTCTTTTCATTCTCCCTGTTTGAAGAGAAGCAGTAAACATTTCTCTGTCTTAATATGCACCCGAGACTACATAACAGATGCTTTATGAAGTCGAAAACCATCTTCTGTATTGCAGATCCTCTACAACCCAATGGCAATGGGAGTCTTGTTTTACTCTTTCAGCAGTATAAAACAAGTGGACCAAAGGTTTATTTTCACTGCACCATTCAGTAACTTACTCCAGTAGCTCCTTTCCCTCCTGCATCTTGCCCATAGCAGCCTTTTTCCTAGTTCTGAACTTCGTGGTGGTTTGAACTCTGATGTGCCATCTAGCAGACACTTGCTGGGGATCACCAGACAGGCTCTGTTCGTTACTCCTTAAAGATACACACAGGTGCTGACCTTGTTCAATAAGCATCATTGCCCTTCAGTAGTTTATCACGTGCACTACCTCTGAGCTTATCAGTCACCTAAAAAAGGGCTGTATGATTTCTTGGTAGCAAAAGAATGTGGGGAATTATGGCTTCTCAGTGTTTTACCATCAGCTTTCCAGCTGGCTAACTCCATTGCTTCTAATTTAACTCCCAGTGTTTTGCTTACAAGAGTTAAGCATCCAGCAGTAGTGCAATGTTTTGGGTTTTTTTCCTCCTGCTAAATAATATAATTGAGTTCTATACAAATGGCTGAGAGTTGTTTTCATAGTGCTTTAGGGATAAAGTTCTTGTCCTATACAAGTTTGCACAGAGTGAAAATTCACTGCAGCCCTCTATGCCCTCCAAAAACCCATAAGCTTGCAACTTAGCTGAAAGACAAGCACTTTTTCTAACCCTGTCCCTTTTCTGTTTCTAGTCCCTTGATAAGATGCCAGATAGCTCGCACTTGCCTGATGGGATCAGACCCATGTTCTCTCCAGTCCAGTCTCTTGTCTCTCTTTGCGGGGCCAGATGTGGAATCCTCAGGGAAGCTGGGAGGTAGGAAAGGTGTCCTGCTGTGTTTCAGCCTCACAGCTGGCAGCTGTTAAAAGGCAAGCATTCAACCTCCACTCAGTGAGTCCTTGTTCCTACAAGCATTCCCAGCAAAAATGACTGTAGAAGTAGGTACTGCAAATCCCAAACTTTTACATTAACCCTTTTAAATGGATGCAGCTGGCTCAGAGATTTCTTATTCCAATGATTGATATTTGGGGGGCACAGCTTATATTTATTATCTGTGAAAATAAATGATCCTTCCTACTTATTCCCCATTTATCTTTCCCTTCAAACCTCTCTTCGAAAATGCCCTTATTTGTTTCTGCATCCTCCCTTGCAAAACATCATCTTACACAGATAAAATTTTAATCTTATTGAGTCAAATCATTCTCCCATCAGTGTTTTCCTGCTGACTTCCCTCTCGGCAGAATTGTGGGCCAAAAAGTTGGGGCACAACCTAAGACTCTGTCTCCGAGACCTGTGCGGCAGAGGCTTCTCCAGGGTGTTTGCATGGTGGTCCCTCACCTTTGTTGCAAAGTGTTTTGAATGATGCAGTTCATTGTCTGAAAAGTAATAACCAGAAGAATGGCTAACAAAGATATGGGCACAGAAAAGGTTTCAGAATGAGAAATTCTCACCATGAGAACTCTTGACAGCTTTGGAACTTCATCCCACGCTCGCAGTGCTTGGCAGAGGATTTCAGTTCTGTATTATGGGGCAGGGTAGGAAAAAAGCTGTACACATCCTAAGAACCTGGCGTATGTAGACACAGTATGATTTGAGAGAAAGAGCTGACATCAAAACTTAGCTGGAGCTGTCATGAAAAGGGAAACAGTAGTACAGGATGAAGGAAACCTGCAGAGTGACAATGAGAATGCGGAGGTGCAGTGAAAGGAGTTGCTGCTCTTAGTGTTGTGTAAGGTCTTGTGTTGAATTGCAGACTTGATCAAAACCTGACAAGGGGAGGAAGGGCGTTCAACTGATTTTATGCTTCCTTATCTCCATCGATGTTGCTTTGGGAGCAATGCACTTGCTCATGGACACTGGAGAGTTCTTGTCCCATGCCCTGGCAGGCTCCAAGGCCTCATGTTCTCCACAGGGAACACCCCACAGAAAGGAAATGGGAAGCACATTTGACTTTTAAGGTGAGAAATGTTTGTGGAAACTTTCAGTGTGATATTTTTTCTTTCCAGTTCTGAAGTCTTTTGGTTTCTCTACTGGCTTTTGAAAAGAAAGAGAGAATGTCACTGTAGGGACCATCTGTCTTTGTGGTTTTAATTCTGTCAGAATTTTTGGTAGACTGTGCATTTTCTAAGAGAAGTGACTCAGTAAAATTTTGGCTTGATTGGTTGGGAAGAGATGATGGGCTCACTGGGCTTGGAATTGGCTGAGAGGGTATGATGAAGTTCAAAAGAATGATGAGAGCTGCTCTGAGAAGGTAGAAGGAATGACTCTGTGAGGGCTTTGGGATTGCATCTCAGCAGGATTTGTTTTGTAAATTAATATATGAAATCTTTCTGGGATTTGGTAGCATTAGATTCCTCTTTTGGTTGTCCATAGTATTTGTATCAAAACTATATCCCACAAGGTTGTATTTTATGTATTTTTTTTTTAGTTATTCTTTTGTTTTCTTATTTATTTACCCTTCTTGGTACTCTGAAATATATGCATATTTTCTATGAGTGCTAATACTTCATCTTAAAGAGGAGGAATTTCATTTTGGATTTATGGCTCTGTTAACTCATGTTCTCTATTGTTTTTTTCACTTCCGTTGTCAGTCTGGGTATGTGCTTATTCTGTTCATCTTGAATATTATGTAGTTGAGAGATGCTTATTCTGAATGTTTAATAGTACTAATTGTTATTTTTAGAACACAGAGTTTCTGAAAGTGTGAGATTAGAAACTGAGCCCAGGAATTTCTGTGGCAGGTCAGGCACTTCTGGCCTCAACTGTCATTGACTGGAAGAAGAATAAAGCCCACAGTGCCTGTTCAAATCACTGAAGCGTTCCCTTCCCTGATGTTATGATGCGTGTCATACGCTCTGTTGAGAGACAATATGAATGTGCCAGGTGCATAAATGTTCTCTGGATAAACTTGCACGTTACTCTGTCTTCTCACTGTGCCTTTTATGATACACATCTCTTAGACTGATGTGAGTATGTAAAATACGAGCTGTTTTTGAGAAAACTGAAGTGTATATACATCTAACAACTGTGGAAAAAATGAGAGGCAAACTAGATGCTCTGGTGAAGTTTTCAACACCAGCCAACAAAAAAGCCCTGATGTGTTTGTTTTCATTCCTGTACTTTTTAGAGCCTATTTCATAATTGTTGATGCTTGATTTGGAATTTTAGGAGGGTGTTTGAAGAAAGCAGTGTAGTTGTATGATTTAAGAGGCTGGTGAACTGCCATGGCGTCCATGCACCATGACTGAGAGTAAACTCACCCTGCCTAGATATTCCAGATGTTTGTGAGAGAAAATAAACGAGGGAAAACAACAACCATTGAGTGAGGGAGAAATACTTAAGTGTTTTAGGTTGGCAAACTATGAGGAGAGGATTCTGCATGAGATCCTACAGGGCTGTGGCTTGTTCAGAGTGCTGAAAGGCAAGATACAAAAGATCTTTAGTCCTTTGTTTTACTCTGAGTCAATATGTTGCACAGATCCATGGGTCAGGTGAACATAAATTGCGCTGTTGGAATTTATCTGGCCAGTAACTTAACCTCTGACTCACCCCAGCAATGGTACAGCATTACAAATGTAGTCTTCAAGGAAGGATGAACACATTTCTTAAGCCATTGGGCACAAACAAAACCTTCCAAATCAGTCAAGAATACCTCCTTGTTCCACTGTGCCGTCACCCCTTGTGCCCTGGGATGCGTTTATTGTGGCCAGCTCTTGGAAAATTCAATCTGCCCATCTGTGTTCTGTGCTCAGAGTGACTGAAAGTACCTTTCCTTGTTTTGTCCGGCTCATGCTTAGCTCTGTGTCCTTTGAAAAATTTTCAGAGCTCCAAGCGTGATGACTCTCAGCTAAGGATATGAATATCCATGGTTTGACAAACTAACCTCTTTTGTTAATTTACTTTAACAGAAGGGAACATAAAGAAGGGAAGGCAAAACCATGGTTTGCTTGATAGTCACAGCAGTTTAGGAATTAGCTCATTCAGGCCACAGGAATCCTGTGTATTACTAAAAAGAATGTATCTTCTCGCCTGTGATTTCATTTTACCTTTGTGCTCTCTCAAAAACCACCAGACATGCAGAGCTCCCCCTAACAGTGGGGAAGGAGCTTAGTACTTCCAGAAACAAGTAAGGCTGCTTAAGTGCTTAAATCTAGTTCAGCTCTTTAACTCTGAAGTATGGGAGTTGGAAATGTCTCGTGTGTGTAAAGGAACTATCCCCATTGCTAAATTTCTGTTCTCTGGTATTTTCCCCAATTTGTAATTTAAAAAGGGAGCAGAGCTGGGTACTATTAGCAGAAGAAGCCATTTCAAGGATCAATATGGATTTTGCGCTAAGTAGGTAGCTGGAAGATCCTGGTCATGAGGCAGATACTGAAACATGGGACCACTTGCTGAGATTAATGTTTGACGGGATGGCCTTGAATGACTTTAAACTATTTATTTTCCCAAGGCCTGTGAATTGCCAACACAAGGAGTACTTTCGCTGTAACAAAATACTGTGTATTTAAAAAGAATTCCTTCTTTCTCAGGACAAATGTGACCTTGATTAAATTATTTCTATTTTTAATCAACTTTGAGGTCCCTGGAACTTCCAGAGTTCTTAGCAGCTGTTCCTCAGATGTCTGCCGGCCTATTGGCCTCACAGATTTCCCCATCTCCTCGGCAAGGCTATAGACTTTGGAACATGTCCTGAACAGCCAGAGAGAACATTTTGTGGCCAAGAAAGACTAAGTGATGCCCTGAGCTTGGGAAAGGGCTCTCTAAATGATCTCCAGCGCATCCGCACAGAAGCTATACGTTGGAGAACCCTGTTAAAAAGCACTTCAGCTTTAACAGTTGTACACTGATCCCCAAACACTGGATCTTCCTTCTGCTGCCAGTCTGTCTTTTGTGCATTATGTTTCCTTTGAGAGCAGAATACAGGCAGAATCTCTTAGGCTTCTGCTTTACTCTTTAATCCAGCACCACAAACCAGAAATCCTTGGGGTTTAAACAGCTTCACTGTTTATTTACACAGGTCTGCAGCGGCTTTTTGTTTTCTTTGTTGTTTCATCTGTGGTTTTCCCTCAACCGCATTTGGGATGGTTCTGTTTTCTGTAGGAAATTCTGAGCGGCTGTTGAGCGGTGTGCACACCGCCGTCCCTGGACGTGCGCCCCGACATCTCTGCGCACGGCCAACGCCTGTCCTGCATCCTGGTCTCAAGGCCGTAGGACCTTTCTTTTACTGAAGTAGTTCTATACAAAACCGAAACACATTTCCCTGTGGACCTGTCATCCACAGCACCTCTGCTTTCATGCCCCAAAGCTCCCTCCTAAAGCCCTGAGCTCTTGGTTGAGCAGGTGACAACATGAGCTGGGGCACTTCCCCAGGTGTCCCTGTGCTGGTCACCTGCCTGTGCCACACAGGTAACTGTTGAGCTCTTTCTGCAGCCTTTCCTGCAAAGTGATGTTGCCAAATGGAGTCTCTCAGCTCAACCAAAATGCTTGCAGATGTATTTGAGATGTTCATTTGATGTTCACAGAAGTTTTAGGAGATTTGTGCCTAACTGTCTTAATTGCTGAAAATCAGATGGGGAGTTCAAAAGCCAAGCAGAGGGGAAAAAGAAGGCAATTTCATGCACCGCTTCAATAGCAAACCAGTCTAAAAATGCACCTCTATACAGTCAGAGACAAGGTAAGTAAGTATCCTTTTGAATGGCTTGTGTTCCATTACTTACTGGTTCAGCAGTGACTTTTTGGAGGTGGATTATAAACACATGGCGGAGATGGAAACCTTAATACTGATTAACTATCGTTATCCAAGTGATTAACTAAATTTTGATCATCCAGGCATTGTGTAGTTGGAGCTGGTGGAAGGCAAAACCCGACAATGCCGGTGAAAGTTGGATTAGGACCATGTTTTATGGTATTGCTAGTTGGCAAAGGTGCCAAGTTTTACCGTGCTAACCGAATACTGTCATTTATCGTGCCTCAGGTACCCACTGAAAATACATGGGCTACAGTCCAAATACTTGTGGAGATTAACAAGTTGAAAGTTTAGTTCAGGGCATTCCTGAAACCTCTCAGGAATTAAAAATGAGGAATACTTCTTGGTACAAAATGTCCTCAAACTTCCATCAGCGCAGATGTCCTTTCCGCAGTTGTTATGGAGAGCCTGCGCCTAACCAAACCGTGATGCAGGTCTGAGGTACCACTTTCCTTTTCCTGGTAGATATGAGACCATTTAATTGAAGATTTAGTTATGGAGTTTTCTCTCTATGAGCAAAATTCCATAGTTTATTATAGTGAAATTCCTGGAATAGCAAAAAAAAAGTTAGTTAAGGGAGGATCAGGCAGCTTAAAGCCAAGAACATAGAATTGCATGGTGGTGTATGTGCATTGGGTTGTAATGGCCCTTACCCATCGTGAATCAGACTTGTAAATGCTGTATGTTTGCAAAGGAGGAAATTTGCCATTGTTGGTTTATTTTCAACCAATGGTATCCATGTCAGATAACTGTTATAGATACTTGAATGGTCTTAGAAACCTTTTTCTTTTGAGGTGTCTACTACTTTGCTTCTTTTAAGGTTTAGCACTTTTTTCAGGTTTAGCACTCTTCTAAGGTTTTATGTGAATCTATCAATGTTATTTCTACCATTGGTGATTCTATTTCTGCCTACAAGCACTACTATTTAATTCTGTCAAAGGTGTTTCCGTAATTAAATTTATAGTGCAGCTTAATAACAGTTCAGAGAGTATAAAGCTCCCCATGTGCTTTAATTCTATTTGAAAGTGAATACCTGGGCTACAGATTGGATCAGAGACAGTAAAATTGGATAGCATTTTGTGACCCTAAAGCTTTTCTGTTCAATCACATCTTAACATTCCATGTTACTGGGATGGAAAAGATTTTTGTACAAGTGTGTTTTGAAGTATTTTAGTACAGTAAAAAAAATCACTATAAACCAGAACTATTGGTATTTCTGTGTATTAAGAGCTGTTCTGCTCTCCAGGCTCCTGTTAACTTAAGTGTGAATTGCCTGAATGAGATGTTTGCAGGGTCAGGCTGCTTTCAGGCATCAATATGGCAGGTACCCTGGTTTTCTTTACTTGATGAAGCATGTTGAATTAACAGGAAGTTACTAGTACCTTACCTTTCCCCTTCTTTTATTTTTCCATGAGAATAATCAGGAAATAGAAGTTTGTTACCTAACAGAGAAATTATCAGACTGTGCTTTGACAGTAAAGAAATGACAACATTGGAAAATCCTATTGAACAAAAGTATTTTGCAGGTTTCGGAAACTGAAGTGTCAAGAATATGGGCCCTGTGCAGATGCCACAGCTTGAATAAACTTTCAGATCAAGCACACAGGTGTACCTTTGGACAAAAGAATGCAGAGTTGAGCATTGCTTTGGTTTTAGCATGAGTTTTACTGCAATATATCCTTTAATGCTTGTGCTTACACTGACAGAAAACCTTTTGATTACCAATGCCTATAAAGAGCAGATGGTATCTTCTGAATGTGTTTTAATATGAGAAGGTATTGAGTATAGATTGAGACCGTGCATATTTTGAATCAATTGTGTCTGTAAACTCCATTTCAGTGGTACCTGTGCTTTGAAGAACTTACGATATTTAATATGTCTACAGACATCCCATAAATTCTTACTCACTCCACCTGCCTCCCTGTGCTAAGTTCCTGCTGTTATAAGTAGAGCTTTGATGAATATTTAGATTGCACTATAAAGTTCTTTCTTTCAAAGATATGGATTTTCCTCCTGGAAAAAGTTTCAGAAGCACATAGGAGAGAAGAACTGTCTTGTGTCCGCAGCTCACCGGTGTTGCAAGTGGAGTGGAAATGAATAGCTCTTCCTAGAGTAGTGCAGAGCAGCAAATACTGTTTCCTAATACCTCAAAAGCTTGGTCGAAAAACCAAGTTTAGTATATACTGAAGATTTTTGGTACTGAAGCCACCTCTTTCCCTAGTCCTGAAATGACTGCAGTAATCATCTTGATGGATACTGTTCTGTGATTGTTTCATGCTTGTTTATTTTGTGACCCCTTCCCTCCTTTCTGCCTTTCCAACCATCCCTCAGAAGTATCAGAAGCGTCAGTCATAGGAACCTGGCTGGGCTTGCTTTATTTTCCCTCTTCAGGAATCAGCTATTTAGTATGAGATGGAGTTTTATATATGCAGCTGTTTGAAATTACATCTTCCTTTTCTGAAAGGGGATGTTTACTGCCTCATTAATACCAGTTAGAAGTTCTACTTTATAGCATTACATTAATAAAAACAAGGTGGAAACATTAGTGGAAGGGTGAGGTCTGAGATTTTCATTGAGATTTTGAGTGTCATTCCTGTCCTTGTAAAGCTACAGGTAAGCCAGCGTTCTTGTGAGAAATATGCGGCCCTTATCTGGCCAGATAGTTTATAGAGCTTTAGATGTATCATTTATCATCTCCTTTGTCTTTCTTCACAAATGACTTTGTGAAGCCTTCTAGTCGACAACCATTTTATCAGAGTTGACTTTGAGAGGTCTCCCCTGGAACTTCCTGGAAGACCTCATCATTTAATGCTTAAATTTTATCTTGAAGCACTGTGTCCATGGACAATGCCTTGTATGTGTGTACATACACCCCTGTAAGAAGAAAGCTGAGATCTTGCAGCTACTAGAAATGTTTGTGTTGCAATGTCAGGATCTGACTCTTTTGAATCCTGACAGAGGACTCTACAAGAAATCTGGATCATGTACGTACTACTTTAGGCTTCAAAGCAGAATTGGAGATCTGTGGACATAATCTGAATGTCCTTTTGTTGCTGGAGAATAAGATGTGTAGGTGAGATGGGTTCTTATAGAAAATGCTTATCCAGAAGTTCTTCCCTTCAGGAAATTTATGCTTCTGAATGCAGCAGTAATCGTTAATGGAGAGAGGTTGTGTTCTCAGGTAGACTTCATGTGTGTTATTGCACATCTGAGCTGGAACATTATGTTTGGGTCCTTCAGCTGCTGCTGTAATATGAATAATCCATACAAACCCCATCAAAAGCAAAGCCTTACTGTTTTACTGTGTCCTCCCAGCAAAAGGTCGTCTTTGAGCTGATGACCTTATAGTCCAAGGGACAAGATGAAGGGCTACCATTTTTTCCAGATGTCAGATCCAGAAAGATTGAGTGCTTTGCCTGAGGTTATGCTACCAACTTCCTATGCAGTTGGGGAATTCTCGGTGCCAGACCAGTTTCAGAAATGAAGGACTGTCCTACCGCCTCACTTAAGAGTTTTTGTTGTGACTAACAGTCAAGCACACACGTGCCATTTTTGCAAGGCACTGCGGGGTGAAGCTGTCACACTGGCTGACTTTGCTAATGATCTCAGAAATTCAATGTACATATATGGTGACTTCTCTCCTGTTCACTTTTGAGCTTCACAATAACATAGTCTGTAGCTCAAGCTTCTGCACCACAGAATGCCTCAGACTGCACAGGCGTGCACAGACTGTTAGGGTTATACTTGTTTCCCACAATTTTCTGCATGTTTGTCTCCAAACGAACCATGAAATGATTCAGTGCCCGCATGTGGTTTTAATAACAAGCGTATGTGGGCAAACGAGAAAATACAGAATGTTCGACTGGAAGTTTCCAGCATACGATACAGGTTAAAATTGAAGTAGGTTTATAGTACAGTGTTTGTCAGAGTTGGTTAATTACTGTTGGGTTGTATGACATTTTAGATGAGAGTTGTCTCTCTAACCTTGTAACAACTGTTGAGTGGTGGAGGGCTCCGCGTTTAATCAAGGGCAGATTTGGAGCAATAAGCTCCTGTTTGATCTTTGCTGAGATCTGACTGTTGCTCTCGGAAGTTGTGCGGTGGTGTTGTTGGGTTGGCTTTTTGTTTGTTTTGTTTTGTTTTGCTTCTATTGTTATTGGTTGTTGGGATTTTTTGCCCCTTTTTTTTTTTTTTTCAGAGAGAGAGAAATTAAAAAGAAGTGCAGCAAGTAGCTTTCTGATCTTGTTTTAGCTGAGAGTCATGTCAAGGGCTTATGCTTGTTTAATAGTCACACTAGGCATCCGCATCTTGAAAACTACAACTGCTGTAGATAAATTCTGGCTTCAGGTGGTCTTTTCAAGTACCAGGGCAACCCGTCCCTTCACCACATCTCCTCAGCTTCCCAAAGTGCTTCTGAAATGACATTTTCTCTTCCATTATTATTTTGTCAGAGGGTATTAAGTTCTCAGATTTTCAAAATCTGTTTGTCTGTTCTTTTCTTCCACTTCAGACATGTTCAGCTCTGATGTTCCTTCCATGCATACTGAAGGGAGATTGTGACATCTCACTAGCTCAAAATCAGAAAAAGAAATGTATTGCTGTCAGATGAGAGAATCTCTGTTAGACTATTCTGACTGTGTATTTTCTTCTGCTTCCAAACATGAAGGGTTAATGTTGGTTTAGACTTAACCAGCTATCGCTAACAATCTGGCATAGGCTTGTTGATGAAATACACAGTGAGAATTGCCTCTGTCAGTCTTTGAGACCGATGTCCTTGTGCGTGAAAGGGAGGAAAAGCATTGAAAAAGCCACAGGGAAGAAAAATGATAAATAAAGACGAGTACTTGAAAATTTTCTGTGAAGGAGAAGGGAAAAATCTGTTGTTATGCCTGTGATGAGAAGGTGAAGAAGTAATGACTTAAATAGCTCTGGGGAACTATCCAACAGAGCAGCACCTGAGCTGATCATGGCGCAGGCCCATCCATCACGAGAGGCCCTTAAAATAGGTCACACATGTTGGGAACAGCCACTGCCCTTGGTCTACAGCTTCGGATCTCGTTTTCCCTGTAATATTGTAATTCCCAGGAATGGCAGGTGTAGCTGTAAGAGAAAGTGAGCAAGAAACGTAAGGGAGCAGTGCTTTCAGTATTGTGTAGAGTAAGAGACTTCGGTAAAACAAGTGCATAAAGCCTATAAAATTCATTAAACTCTGCATTGCTCCACTTGTGTTATTGGAAGAGTTGTTTCTCTATGGAGATTTTCTTCAGTATCTGAATGATGCGTCAGGGTGACTGTATTGTGTAGAGGTAATTGGACTTGGTGTATACGAGATGTACTGCGCTGCGTTGGTTTCTTCTTACCATGATCTTTGGGCACCAAAGCGGATTGCAAGGAGAACTCCCATTGCACATGTAAAGATCTTTTTGCTGTAACATGAATAGCACAGGTCTGCTGGAAGCTCTGGTCAGTGCAGAGATCTGAAGTGACAGCAAAGAAGCCGTGGTAAAATTTGCTATAAATCCTGTCACCTCCGTAACCGGCATATATCAAACTTACAAGAAGTATATTTGGCTCAGAAATTTGAAACCAGTTGCATGTCATCCAGGCCTGTAAGCTGGAGAAGGCCAAGTGATCTGTGTTTTGGGAGTGCAGAAGACCTCAGGAGTACGTTGAGCTCGAGGGCAGGGTAGTTCTCCACGGCTCTTCTGGCTTTTTGCCTCACTGTGGAAATGCACCCAACCCAGGCAGCCTATGGGACTTCTCGCAAAGCAAAGGCTGTAGCATCAAGGCAAATATCTGTGTGTTCTAGAGAGGAAATGCACTTCTCTGAGGCACAAACATCCCAAGGTTCTCTAGATGATAACACCTGTATGCAGTTATTTTATCTCTGGGCTCATCAGGATTTAGGAGCAGAGCCATATCTTAAAGGAGCTGTCACAGCAATCCTTGTTTGCCTCCAAGGTGTCTCCTGAAGTGCTTCTGCAGGTAATCAATCAACTAATAAAATACACTCTTTGACAGTAGGTGGAATTTGGAAATTAATTTGCACCCCTTAAATGAGGCTTCTAAAACTATAATTATCATGAAAGGAAGAAACGAGCTGTGTCAGGTGTATAAATGATTTATTTTTCAAGAATAAACTGTCACCAAAGTGGCACTTCGGCTTACAGCGTCTGTGCTGCATTTGTTTTAAGTGAATTAAGCAATGACATTTGCCTCCCCTCCCGTATTTGCAGGTCCTGGGGCAAATCTTCAGTTATTTGTGAAGTGATTGGTACAAAAGTGACCTGTGACAAAATGATAGCTGCCTTTTCCATGTTCTGTTTCTCTAATGTGTGATCACTCCTTGCTGCCACATCCCTCCCTGCTCAGTGCCTTATCCCCAGAAGATCCTGTGGTCTCCCCAGAGGACACCACAGACTTGTGCAGCCTCGTTGGCCATTCAGATTTCTCATTAACTCTCCAAATGGTGGATTTTATGAACGGGATGTTGGTAGCATCAGGAGATGGAAAGGGGAGGAAGTTTTAACTCGTTCAGGATCTGGACTGTGTATGGCAAGGGGAAATCCAAAATATCAGATTCTCTCCTTTTTTCTAATGAGCCTCAGAGATCTGTTTTCGAAGGTTATGAGAGGGCGTTTTTTATTTTCCTTTGGAAAAATCCAGAGAAATATGAGAATTGTGAAATTTGAATGGTGAATCATTTCCAAAAATATTTACCTTCAAAATCAAGCAAATACTCTGCCAAAAATGTGTCACTGAAACGTCTGATCTATTTACCAGAGCATCCAAAACGTATTTCAGCTGTGTAGGTAAAGGGGACACGCAGCCTTCACTGTGAAATTGCCATTAATGACCCTTCTGGTTGCTACATCTGAAATGTATTTGTTGCTGACATGTAATTTGCTGGCTTCAAAGTGTGTGTGGTGTGCTGATATACTATATGTAGTTTGTGTGACATGGAAGAAAATGGTCTCATTGTTACGTATTAATCTTGCATTATTGGTGCATTAATTTCAGAGAAAGGCCAAGAGGATTTCTATTCGTGTCAGACTGACTGCCCTAATGCACTGTTTCTGAGACGGGCTGTGCCTGATTATTTCCCCTGTATTTGGTTGCCCGAAGTTAAGCTGACTTGAAAAACGGATGTGGATGCTCAGCACCACTGGCTTGATTCACAAGTCTTTTGCACACAGTGAGATTTCTTGAGAAAAAAACAGTGTGAGTGAAATAAAGTGCAGTGCCCTTTATCTACGTTAGTAATGCTGTCTCCTACACCAGAACTGGCTTTCACTGCAAAGCGTCACAAATGACTTGTGAGTAAAACATACTTGTGATTCTTACTTTTCACTTAGGAGTGTAGGTTGGAATAATGCTACGCAAAATCCTTTCAATATCAACTGATACCTTTCTTCTTCTTCCTCCTCCAATACCACAAAGTATTTTTACTGGATTGCAGAATTTTTTGGAAGTGTACTCAAGATATTTTTTCGTAATAACGGAGTGGCAAAAATTAAACACTCTGGAATGCAGCTGAAGGGACAGCCCAACTACCCTGAGCATGTCCTGGTTTGCTTGAAATATGGTTGCCCTTTACAGGCACTCAATTCATCTTGAGGCCAATTTTAACAGTGCACAGTGCAGAAATGACTAACTGTTATGACATGCCCTGAACCAGCTCCAGTTCAGCTTGTGTAAATTCTACATGTGGGGTGCTTTTGGAGCTGACAGGTGGAATTTTATTGTGATGGTATTTAACTATTCCACCACAGTAAAGGCTTTTGTCATTTATCTTACTGAGTTGCTACGTGTTGCAAAGCAAAGGCACAAGTTCTTTATTTTTTACTTTTTTCTATCAGCACATCTTGTGAAGTTTGTTGTTCAGGGTCTGGAAACATGGATAGGAGGGCCTTTGCAGGGTTCAGCTATGCTTTCCAAATGGGTACTTACCAGTTGGTCTGTGGGTACAGGGCATCATATTGGGGTCTTTTTCTGGGATGGCTGCTGCTGGGTGCACCATGCTGCTGGTGGTGGAAATAGCTCATCCTTGGTTTAAGCCCAAGAGTGAAGTCAGGCTTAGGCCATGCTCGGAGATTCTCTTCTGGCTACGCAGCCAGATGAAGAGATTACGGCCCCTGTTACCATCTTTAACCTGGCTCATTTGGCATGAAGTGGGGATGGAGCAGTTACCTGAGGAGCCAGACAGGAACTGCGAAGGGATGGGGACACTCAGGTGTGTCACAGGTTGTGATAAGCACTTGGGAACAGGGCGAAAGTAGTAACCCCTCCATCCCCACAGCTGCAGCTGGAGGGGAGTGCAAGCAGAGAGCAGAAGCAGAGCTCATTCTGTCTCACAGTCTCTTTCTCGGTCTACTGGAAGTTTTCCTCCAACATACCAGGCTATTTTCACCACCTCTGTCAGCATTTCAGCACGTTTGGGAACCTCCTTTCCACCTCAGGTTAGTCCTAGGTCTCAGACACTGATAATATTGCAAACAAAGTCAGGTCATTTAGTGGCATCGTGTTAACTGAGCTTTTAAAATTATATGTGTGGATGCAGAATCAGCACACTGTTCCGCAGGTTTCTTAACGCTTTTCGTGATCCCGAAGACCACTGCCAGCATTTGTTGTTACTATTTAAGAAAAAAAAATGTGTTAATGATGTTGTATTTTTTGATTGAAAGCCCTACTTGATTTTTGCTCTTGTATGACTTCTGCAGATTTTGGTTGCTTTGTCTGAAATGATCTATTAGTACTTGCTCTGAGATAAAAATTGTGTTTTAAGTGAAGAAAGCATTCTGGCACAAATTAGAAAATCCCAAGGAAGATAAATGAAAAATGTAATTAAAATGCCTTGAGGTTGAAACATTGTGGGAATTCTAATGCATGGCTTGCTAATCTCATTAGAAAAAATACTGTTTTAAGTCACTTGGATATATTATATGCTGTTCCCTTTCAGCCCAAAAGGTTACGAATGTTACACTGGAAAAGGCGTTTGCTTTGAGGTCATTCTTTCTATTAGGTGATAGCATTGCTTTCTTTCCTTTGCTATTTGATTCTTAACTTGCTTGTTAATTTTTCTTCACTGCACAGCCTGTTGCCCAGTTCTTTGAGTCCAGCTATGTGCAGTGCAACCTCAGGGACACCACGTCTGAGATCAGGATCAGTAGTTGTTTTTCTTCAGATGCCGCCTCGCAATTTTGTTGAACTAATTTGGGCAGATACACCTCAGTTTCAGGGTGAAAGGAGCATCATGTGTGCTTTACAAGGCCTGTGGGTGGCACCCAGAATAAGGCATCCAGTTGCTGCAGGAAGGGAAACAGTTCTGTAGACCTACATTAAGGGCAGGTGTCTCAAGAAGATACTCAAATGCTTCTGAAATGGTAAAATTTCTGGAGATTCCTCATGGCTAGGGAATGTCTGGATATTTCCCCAACCAACATTTTTATCTTTGATTGTCTTTCCTCTCAAGTAATGACTGTTAGCATGAAAGTTATTTCAGTGCCCATTTTCTGTTTCCCAGCTGGAAAACGATTAGGAAGACTGTGGTTCAAACCATCTGTTTGTAAATACCATCTACTGCTGTGCATCACAGGCAAAAGCTCATACAGGCAACACGACTCAAGCTATTGCACTTGTGGATTTTATGAATCTACCTATGACAGCAGGGAATCGGCAAATCTGCTGCTTGGCTGTGATGGGCATTTAACGTGGTTGCAAAACCAATGAGGAAAAGAAATCATCTCAGTGGAATCTTCTGGATGTGAAATAGCCTTTAAATGAATTAAAGCTGTGAGAGCAGCATTTCCCATCCCTTTCCCTCTAGGGGTCACGCTGCAGTGGGTGTGCAATTTGGCTTTCTCCTTTTGGTGTCGATGGTTTCCACAGAAGGACGTTTCTTAAAGGGACCATCAGTGCAGCAGATGCTGTGCTCAGACCTGCTGCGTGACAGAGGAATGTGCTGGAAATGGTGGGATCCGATCCCGTGGTGGGGCCCTGGCAGTTACATTGACTGCTTGGGTTTTTCTGCTGCTAGTTGTGATGCTAAAATCTCTTGGTGGAGCTGCAGTTGTGTTGTTACCTTGGCTTATCCTCTGTTGGTTATTTGGGGTCGCTTTGAGTTCTTTATTGTATATATAAAGTAACCCACAGAAAAGTTTAGACTATTTTCTTTGGCTTTTCTCTTCATTCACCACGTTAGTTGCAGGACCAAATTAGCAGAAAACTTTGTTTAGGCGTCAGTTCAACACAACACTTTGGCTCAGCTCCAGCTCTGGGAGAGCTTTTAGATTAATGGGAAGTTGGGAGCGTAAAGAAAAGTATGGAGTCTGAAAACTTGTTTGGGTCTCTCTTTAATGTTTTTAAAGCACAATCTTGTTCCTGTTCAGCCACAGTGAAAGTTAAGCATGTTCTTAAGTCCTTTGCCAAGCATGGAGGGGATGATTTATATTGCTAAAGTGGAAACTTAATAGTGTCTACTTCTCTGATCACAGCTCTAACCAGGATTTCATAGAACAAGAGTTAGCTGGTGCCATGCTCTGGAGTTCAGTTCCCATCCAAACCAGCCCAAACCTATAGCTGGGATGTATGGACAGCCCTGCAGGGTGAGCAAATGAAGAAAATAAGGGTTTGTGTGTGTCTGGGATGTTCTTATTTGTTTAGCTCTTGCCCACCAAAGCACCTTTGTTCTCTGGAACCTGTTCCCATGCTCTTGCAGTTTGGTGCACTTTCCTCATGTCCAAGATGAGTAAACAGAGTGTGAGAAGTTGTTTTGGTTTAGCTTTGTGGTTTAATATTGTGGGTAGGCAGATGGAAATGAGGTGGCTGTATAAAGCCATGCAAATTAATTCAAAGGCTTATGGTGAAACCATCTTCTCCGTCAATGGGTTAAAACAAATCGTTGGAGAGTAATGGCTTTTATTTCCACAGGTCTTATAATGGTGGTGCTGTTGTGCAAGCAGGGTTAGACTCCTTTGAGGAAACCTGAAAAGAAGTTCTTGAAAGTGAACCCTTCCCGCTCTCTGCACGCAGCCAGCCGCCTCTAAAGTTTTTTCCCAGCTCGCTGACAGGCAGGAAGGTGGGGGCTGCAGGCAGCGAGATGGCTTTCGGCTTTCCCAGGGGCTCGATTGCTGCGGACAAGCCGGCAAGCCCACACCTGGGAGGGCAGCGGGTCCCAGGTGGCCCTGCAGTGTCCAGCCCGACATCCTACAGCTGCTGCCTTGGGGGGGAAAGAAACGCTCCATTAGGAGCAGAGCAGCTCTCCAGCTGCATACACAGGGAGGTCTGAGGGGTCCAGGGGGCTTCCTGTTTAAATAGTTAAAGGGTCTGCAGAATTGGTTAAACTGTCAAAAAAAAAAAAAAGGGAAAAAAAAGAAATAAAGGAACCATCCTTCCTGTATCTGTACGTGTGTTGTCTAGCTGCTCATTTGGGTTCAATCAAATGCTTGTTGTGATTTTTCGAATCACTTTAATGGGGTTTAAATTACATCTTTTGTAATGTAGAATCGGATTAAATTTTGTGGAACTGTAGCTGCAGTTCAGGAAAGCTCATGCTTTAATACGTAAAAGCTAAGAGAAACGACTGTCATAAGCTATTACGTCCCCTGATGTAACATAGCTGAGTTGTTTCACTCTGTGACTTCGGCAAGACCCTGTCTTGTGGTTGCGCTAAAGCAACACAACTGTTTAGTAAAAGCTAAAAAAGGTAGGTGAGGGAGAGAATATAGTCCAGTCTTAGTTCAGGCACACAGGCTAGTCAGACTATTCAGTACAGGACTTCAGCACACATGTAACTGCTGCTCTGTAAAGAGGTGGGAAATTGGACATGTGTTTTAGTGCTTTGCAGGGCCAGCTCCTGTTCAGCCAACACCAACAGAGAACACACGGCAAACTCTTGGAAGGAGGCTGTGAGGATCAGTCCTTTAACCCCACCTCTGCTGACCTGCCCGTCAGGCTGCTGTGTGACAGCCGCTCACCCCGGCCCCCCGAGCTGTCCCGTCCAGGGGCTTTCCCTGAGCCTTGTTTCATTGACACCCATTGGGACTGAGAACCTTGCAGGACAAGGCTATTTCTTCTTGCACTGCACTGTGCAATGCAGATATGGCTGTGCCTAAGTAGTTGCAAATAGCAGTCACAGAAGAAAGCTTAACAATGCCCTGTTTTGTGAGTTACTCACAAAATTTTGGATGTCTATGCACAGAAGTGTGTATACATGTGTGTAAGATAAGTAAAATATCTTTACATGAATAGCATTTACTAAATGCGACAATTATCTGCATTTTTTCCTCTCTGCCACATGATGGAGATAATGGTGTAAGATATATAAACAGTGCTGCATGGATCATGCAGTTCACAGAAGGAAGTTTCAAGTTGCTGGTTTATAGTAGTTCTTCCATTAATGTTGGTTTTGCACTGGCGTCGATGGAGTAATTTTCTTATAGTATCTGTGGCATGTTCTGTTTAAAGCAGCATTTGGTTACTTACCTTGTTCTACATTTTTGGTGTGGTTTTCAGGGCTATTGATGCAGCAGAACACCAAAGTTTCTATTTGGTAAGACATTCAAAAGAATTTGCTTAGGTTACATTAAGTTGTACTTAAATGTACACAGTTTGGGGTCAAATACTAGTAGGTCTGTTGTGTCCACTCCTGTAAAACCAGCGAATTTGCTGCAGTTCCTGCTAAAGATGTGAAAGAGGTCACATCTTGAATCTTGCTCTCACCATGAGTCTGAGTCTCTGCATGCTGGGAAGGACACAGTGGGATCTAAATTAGTTGATCCTTCGGTGCTAGAACCCTTTCACTCGCCCTCTCCTCTTTTCTCCTTGAGCACAGGTCCTGATTCAAAAACTGTTGAAAACATGTGCAGAATTCCCAGTGATTTCAATGAACCTTGGATCAGGCCCATATGCAAAAGCAAAAATGGATTTTCCCCTGGATTTTTTTTTTAGTGACATTCAGAAATCTCCTGGAGAGAGATGTATTTAGTTTTTATGCTGAGAGCTACTGTGTTATGTTTGTAATCACAATGTATAATAAAACTGCTATAGGTTGAGATACATCCAGGAAGCAAGAATCACGTGTTCCTTTCCAGTCTGTTAACTTTTTGTGACTGTTACTCTGAGGATGCAAATTCCTGTGCTGATGTCAGTACAATTACAGCTGCACTGTTGTCAGGTTTCTTTGATTGAATATTTGCTGGATGAAGCAACTGTCACCCTCTCCGTAGATCCACCTGCCTTGTGAATCAAACATGCTGCCTGTTTAATTCCTTGTACTCAGGTCCTTTTTACCTTGTGCAAAATGCTTATTTGAGGAATTGTTCAACTTCTGCAAATCTGTCAGCCCAGTGTCCACCTAGAATTTTTTTCTTTGCTTCGATCAGATTTGTGTATGTTTGTACTTGGAGGATCTCATTTGATAGTTGCCTTTCATAAAGTGTTGTTGTAATTACATTAAAAGAGCTACTTGTATGTAAAATGTACATTACAAATGCCAAATACAAACCAGAGAACTGACATGCTGCCCAAGCAGCAGCACATAACCACGCGTGTGTGTGTGTGCACCCACGTATTGCTGTAATAGCTTCTCCAAATGTTAGGGTTTTTCCTCAGAAGACTTCTTCCAGAAATGCTCCATGCTCCAGGGTTCTGCTCCTATGTTTTTTTCATGAGAACAAAGATTAGTCCTTCATGGTCCTAAACTCAATGCATGTGCATGACTTAAAGGCATTACCTACCAATAAATAGGAGATTAGCTGCGGCTTGTGTATTTCCTGATCAGTTCAGGTTTTTTCAGATGGCTCGTTGTTATCCCGTTTCCTTTAACGATGGGACACTTTAATGAGTTTGCCATCTGACATACATCTGTTTCCTGTTAAACAATACCTTCATTCTTCTAGAGCTGCTAAACTCATCTTTTATCCTACCAGATTTTTATCTGCGCCTTGAAAACAGCATGTACAAATCCATGTCAGCATATTCATTTTCTTGTTGAGGATTTTTCTGATATATTGTTTTTGAGAAGGAATAGCAAAATGGGCATCTCCTTTAGTGCTTGTTTGTTGGAAAAATGGGAGAGCATGGATATTATTTGTATAATTAGGAGTCGGTCAGTCCAGCTACTGTTTGGAGTCTAATAATACTGACTTCTGTGGCTAACACTATACATTTTCTAATAGTTATTCTGTCCTCCCAGCAAAGTAAGGGGCTGGTGCAAAAGGCAGAGATTTTGAAAGCTGTTAATATTGTTTCTTTGAGGAAAGAGCCTTCAATAGCTCAATGATGGTCTGTCTCATGCAAAGTTAGGGCTCTGTGATCTTCAGACTCTCTTAAATGAATCCAGCCTGCATTGAGTTTGTGCATCTGCCTCAGTGCTTCTCTTCTCCCCATGTTTTGGAACGTGCACTCATACTGGATCTCTGCCTGGGTCTTTCTCCTCTGCTGGTCAATCTGGAAACTTCTTTTCTTCTACTTGTTTTTTTTTTTTTTAAATCATAAAAGCTTTTTCTTGTGGAGGAAAAACTGGATAGAATTTTCCATGCATCATACAGTGTACTTACTTGTCTCTACATAATGCCCATTAAATGTTAATTTTATAACAAGTGCATGGTGCTGTTTAAAAAAAAGAAAGGCCTGTCTTATGTGAAGTTCTGCCACACATGTCCAAAGGACACCTGTTAGAATGGTTTGTAAGCAAATTAAGCAACCCTGTGGGGCACATAATGTTTTGTCTCAGAAAAGAATTTACTTCCAAACATTGACATGTGGTAGGTGACAAGTGGAAATACTTTCCCTAGAGCTACGGAAACAAAGGAAGCAAGATGCAAATATTTATTTGAGAGCTAGTGAATGCTTGAATCAGAATAATTATTATAATTAAGGAATTTTGTATTTCTTCCCATTTATAACATGCAGTTCTCTCCCAACTCGCACAGGCTTAATGCTATGTGCTTGAAAATGTGGGAATTGCTGATTACCTCAGGTGGATGCTCATGCATGATCTGAAGCTTTTGTTTTAATGATACTCTTGGCACTGTTGAGACCTGTGTTTCTACCACCCGAAATGCCGTTCTTTGCCTCTGGCAGTGCTGTAGAGCCATGGGTTCAACTCCCAAGAGCTGCGAAAAGTTGTTTGTTGCAAATACAACTTGATAGTTTTACCACTTGTGGCCCTGCTTCCCATGGGGTTCCACCTCTTTGGCTTCGTGCAGTCTTATAGGAAGGTGCTGTATGTGAACTTGGTCTTTTACTGTGTCCCTTATGGAATGGAGCCAAGAGAAGATCTTCTCTGGACATTGATAACCGAGTGCTGTCATACTTGCCTGAAGAGTTTTGTTTCTAATTGCATCAGTGTTTATTAACAAAGCCCTCCATCATTTATTTAACATATAAACATGTCCATTTTTCACCACGCTCACACCTTTCATCTCTTGGAGCTGCAGGAACATGGCTGATGGCTTTGACAGTCATTCTTGTTAAGATTACAAATTACCTTCGTTGGGTTCCTTGTGGAGTCTGCAATTTGTCAAGGAGGATCAGGAAAGCAGTATTAATTGAAGCTTTGCAAGAAAGTAAGTCTGCTTTGTCAGCTTTGGGGTATACCAGGGATGATGGCTCTGCTGAGCTCCTCTACACCTTCACCTTTAGTCAGTATTGTGGAAAGCTATGGGTCTTCATAATGGTGTCTGCTGTGACCTCTGACAGGGCTAGGGGGGAAACGTACCTTATTTCATGCTGTTTTGTCAAATCACATCATGGAGGAAGTATATTTATAGCTGGAACATCAGTTTATCATAATCCAGATCTATTGGGCAAGCATGTGAAGAATTTTAGGAGGACAAGACACTGAACCAGATTTACTATGATTATGAATGTAAATGTTTTAGTGTTAACTCCAGTGGGCAGACCACTCAGAAGTGGGTTATTAGACTTTTCTTTATAATGACAATGGAGAAGGCACAGTTTGGTACCCATAGCTCAGATGCCATGGTGGGGATCTCCTTGTAAATCCAGGTTCCAGTGGTGATGGCATCTCCATGAGCCTTGTCGAAGTCCGGGCAAGTGACAAGTGAGGTGCAAGTTTGAGAGCTGCTCTGTGACGGCTGCGGTACATTCTCCCCAAAGTGAACAGGTGTTCTTGCTGGTGGCCTTTGTGATATTAGTACTGTCAAAATCCTCTTCATAACCGTGGGCTTTTCTCCCCTTTCTGCTAACGCAGGGAACAGTGGAGGTGTGGGTGAGAGCGGTTTCTGGGATGGAGATAGAGTTTCAGGGATGTTGAGAAAGCGCTTACAAGGTGAGCCTGTCTCCTCCTCTGGCTCTGTATGCCCATCTCTCCTTCAGTATTTACTGTAATGTTTGTAAAAACAGATAGCTTTTCTGGAGAGCAAAGCCTGCTGAACTGGAGACAGGGAAAACCCGAATAAACAAACATGTGCCACAGATTAGTTAAGAACATCTGTAGGTTTTATATTGTTTTGAGAACACATACCACATGTTTTTTCATTTCTTATGCTTTTCTAGTTTCTCCCTTTCTTTCTGTCTCTCTCTTTTCTTCTTTTTAAATATATTGCTAATAAAGGTTGGAAGTAGAAAGCACAGCTGGACTATGCATGACATGCCACTGTTTAATTTCTAGCTCGGAGGATGAGAAGAAGAGTAGTTTTATTGTATCCTAGAAGAGAATAAAGCCACATGCAAATTCCAGCCATGGACATCTGTTTCCTCTTTGTGTGAAAGAATTCTCATATTTGGAAGGGAATCCCAGTTCTGAAGGGACTGATGAGGGTTGGGGGGGGAGGAGGTTGTTTTTTGTTTTATTTCTTCTTCTTTCTCCCTCCTCCTTTGCCATTTCTCCAGCGTGCTCTCCTTGCTCCCTGGCTGCTGTGTTTCCTTTTGGACAATGTCAGTGTGCAATGTAGCATGAGATATTGGATGTGTGAATTTCGAGTTACTTTAAAATGCTGTGTTGTAGTTACAAAGAGTTATTATTAAATTTATTTAATTAAACAGTATTTGGTGGGAGGACTTTTGCTCTGCTGTCGGTCTTCAGTACTTGTGGATTGGTATTTTATTTTAGAAGTGGAGAAGTGTGTATCTGTTTTCCTGGCTGTGAAGTGCAACTGTTTCTAGAAGTAACTTATTAAAAATAATGTTTTTAAATCCATCTGTGTCAGGAAAATTAAGTAGATCTGTAGAAACAAGAATCTGCAATGTTCATTTCATTAAGTTAGGCATCAAGTGCTAAGGGCCAGAGTGACCAGAGTAAATGATAATTTCATTGACCTATAAAACATTTTAGAATAATGATTTACAGCTGTCTGGGGGCTTCAAACCTGTGTGTGTGTGTGTGTGTGTAGGAGTTGACTGTTGAACAAACAGCACAGTTATATAACATAGAGCCAGACATGAGAGCTGGTACTCTCTGTCTATTTTATATTAACGTCAAATGAGAGGTTGGTGGAGCTCGCCAGGGTTTCATATTTGCTGGCAGAAAGTCACCCACATGTGTGGACCACATTTTTATTGTTGCCTCAGCCTATTTCAGGCATAAATATTGCTGCCTGGCAGGGTGTGATTCTGTTCATTGCTGAAGAACTTTTCTTCTAAAAAGCAAAATATGAAAAGGAATGAAATGCTGTAAATGTGCAAATTAAGAAGTATCCCCAGACTGTGAGATTTTGTCACGTCTGTCATGGTAGAGGAATAAAGGGCAGTAAGCCATCTAAAGGCTTTTTCGTTGTTGGGTGAGTTACCCTTGCACAGCTATTTCTTTTTGCATCTGTTAATCCTACTTTGGGGTGTGGGCTGTTTATTCTGATCTCTTAGGAGAACAAGGCTTGTGCACACAGGGTGTTTGTGAACACAGGGTGTTTGTGCACACGGACACACAGCAGCCTGGAGTGTGTTGGGCACGGAAATGTGGCAGAAAGGCAGAGGCTGCAAAGAGAAATACAAGTTCCTATAAGTTTCTTGAAGATATGGGTGTGAGGAGAGAATAAAGGTGATGAAGGGGTTTGAGAAAAGGCTTGCAGTAGGAACTGAACTTTCAACAGAGGCTGTGGAATAGATGTCGAGAAGAAATGTGATAGAGGTCCCTGTTGTGGGAAGATTGCCGAAAGTGGCTTGGAAATTATTTGGCTTCAGAGAATCTGATGACAAAACCCAAATCCGCAGGAAGCCAGACCCCCTTTCATTCCAGCGCCCATGAAATTGCCTGTGTGGCTTTTGTTTTAAAGTCAGGATGTTGTCAAACAGGCTCCGATGGATGACTGTGAGAAATGGTTGACACCTCTTGTTAGGATCTTGGTGCAAGCCAAGGTGCTGCTCTGCTTGTCTTTGTTGGTGGTGTTTCCTAGTTTGTTTTTTTTTGCAAGTTTCCAAACCCTATTGAAGTGTGACTTGGGAATGTTTGGGCCTTTATCCTGCAGGCATCTTAGAGAGCAGGTTGCCCAGTGTCCATGCAGGTCCCACTGACGTACATCCCAAATCTTCCCGGCTGTTTTGGGAGCCTGCGCGTCACAGCATCTCACAGGGCGCACGGGGAGAAGTGAAGCCGATAATCCCCATGCAGTTCTGGTCCCTGCTGAGCGGGACACGGAAAGCAAACATCACTACCCCTGAAAATCAAACAGCAATCATGAACAAATTTCCTCTTTGACTGAAATGCTTCTAGCTAGGAGATAAAAACGGGTTTATGTCAAAAGCTTCCCTTGTTGTCTTATTAACAGCTGCATAATTTTACGACTCATTCACGCGTAAAAAAAGCAAAACTTGGAGACTATTTGAAAGCTTGTTTTGTTTGGTGTACAGCTGGATACAGAGCGTTTCCTCTTCTCTCTTTTAACAAATGCGAAGCAAATGTAGTGGGTATTGTTGGGGTCTTTTTTCTATTTTTTGGCCTAGATAATAGAAGATTATGTTGCTTTTCATTTTACATAGTAAAGAAATCATGCCATTAAACTCCAATTCAACAATGATGCAACAGTATGCGGAGATATATATATATATATATCTTGTTGTAAATATATTAGCACACATTACTGTCAAATAGCTGGACTTTTTCACCCAGTATTAAAAACAAAATTTAATTGCTACACTAGGGTTTCAAGGGCCTGATAAATAAGAGCCATGTCTGACCTTTATTGTGGGGCTCTGAGATGCCACCAGGGATATTGCTCATTGTTCAAGATGACAAACTTCCTCTGAGATTTCAGTTTGTCAGCTCAATGTACAGCAGTGACATTGATTTCTTCTCACTGCCATTTCCTGCCTGAATAGATAACAAATTTTCTGTGGCAGGTGTCTGTCAAGCCTAGTTTTGCCTGGCAGATTAACTTAATAGACTCATTTATTAATCATTAGTTGCAACACAGTGAAGCAGACAATACTCTTTAACTCTTGTGATGTTGAATGGATGTACCATTTCAGATTCCTTTGTGTAGCTTGAATTTGGATTTAATAAGCTGTTAATATCTCTGTAGTGAATGTTTTTAACCTGACATATGTCATGTTACTTTTCATGGCAAGAGCTGTGTAAATGCTTTCTGAGACTAATGAAATGATGCACAAACTACAAAACTACTCTACATAAGGGGGAAACTGATCTGACATGCATCATGCTTAGGGAAGGAAGATAAGAGTAGAAGAAAATAGATATGTTGAAGATTATTTGAAACTGGGGCTGGCTGGCTGTTGATGTGGAGAACTGCAGAAGCATTTAGGAAGGGGCAAAGTAGACCTGCAGTAGGGCAATTCTGGCACAGGCTGCTCTTTTTCCAGGGAGTCTTTCTTCCAAGATGATACCTGAGCTGAAGATAGCACAGGCAGGGTTGATTCCCGAGGTGGATTTTGGACAGGGCTTGTCAGAGTGGTGAAGGAAGAGGAAGAGCCAGCAGAACTTAGTGCAGAGATTGGAGGAGGACAAAACTGTAAGGGAAGGCAAGCTTGGAATGTGATGTCTCTTGCTGCAAAGAATCACTCTGTTCATGGTGAAAACTGACTTACTCCATGTGTTAGCCCTGCACGGCCTGCAGAGCTGATGGACATGTTTGCTTTTTCCCCCATGTGTTAAGAGAGTTGGTCATTAGGCATTTATTGGGGCAAAATATGTAAAGGAGCTGGAATTGTACAGGCGCTGCTGGGAGCACATGGCAACAGGAATGAGCCTAGGCAGAGATACAGGCTGTTGCTGGACAGAGGAACCTTTTGTTGTAGGTAATGACAAAAGAACCACCAAGCATCTCCCTTGGGTTTTGGTTGAGTAGTGGTAGCTTTTCACAACCTGCTTTAATTCTTTGGGGAGATTGTTAATGTGAGATCACTGGGAGATGTTCAGAAAAGTTTTTCTCTGCATCTGATGCCCGAACTGCAAAGCCCTGGTTGCAGCACAACTGTTTTCTGCTCAGCTTTTGTGAGAATGTGTATTCCTGAAGATTTTATTTTTTGCCAGGCTGTGTTCCTGGTCTCAGGAGTGTTTCCTGAACCATCCTTCTGGCTTTCTTGGCTGAGCGTCAAACCAGGCACGTCCCCGCACTAGATCATTCTGCTTATGGCTCTTCTAGGCCACCCTGGTAACGATACATTAACCTCTCAGCAGGGAATGTGATAAACAAAGTGAAACCAGTCATTGAATGGCAGCATACATAAAGTGTCCTTAAAGATTCGTGAATGTAATAAGCTGCAGTTTGCTGAGTGAACAATAACTGTTCCTAATTTAGTCAGTCAAGGAATGTGCCAACCTAATTTGCTTTTGTAACATTATGTTGTGGTATTTTTCTTTTTTTTCCCCACCTCTCCAGATTCCTTTCTCTCTGGTACAATTTCCCCTCTGGGAGTCCTTAAAGGTAAGTCCTCTTTAATGATAGAAATATGTTACACATTTTACATAGGCTATCCATGGTAACTCATCTAACTTGGTTATCACAATTATGGGTGCATGCAAGAATCAGTAAGTATGTACCAGCCTACCTGTGCATGTGAAGATCATTTGCCTGAATATCTGAAAAAAACCCAGGGAACATCTAACCATTGACATGTGGCATGAAGTCTAAATTTTACTCCCCAGCATGCCAGAAATCTGATCTGCTACCCTAGTTTTTACTGATTAAAGTGGGAACCATCTTGTGTTGTGGCTATTTGTTAATTTTAATTTTTTTAGCATTTTAGTCTTCAAGGTAAGAGGCAATTGCAAATGATTCGGAGAAAACTGATTTAGCCCGGGTTTATAGGCAGGAAGAGACTCTGAGCGCATCGCTGGCAAGCTATTTTGATTGGCAGTGTATGCGCTATTTCAAAGGTCATTTAAAGAAGGTGTCAACTGGATGATCTTTTAATAGTGCGGTCTTTAGAATGATGTGTTGTTCTCCCACTAGCTGGTTGCTTTGTTTATCATGGGCAGAGTCAGCGTCCAGATTTTCGAGCACAGAGTTGGATATGAAGTCATGTAATTTCTCTGTCCCTCTGTTTTTCGCTTTAACTCGCAGCAAAAGATCACAGAAGCGTCAGAGTTTTCTCAGGTGCTTTGAGATCCCGACTTGAAAGCACAGAAAATTATTGCAGATCATTAAAACAAAATGTACCAAAAATATCATATTTATAAGAGAGCAGCTAGAGAGAGAATAATTTTCTTCTTTCTTAAGGGTGCCGGACTTCTGAGAAAGCTTGGCACTGAGACCCTGACTGGGAAGGATGGGAACGGGTGGTGATCTTCCTTGCTCCTTGCTGCTTCTCTTGAGGGAAGAAGGCTTATGTTCTCCTCGGTCTGTGTATGCTTGGTTGGGTCATTAGCTTGTCCCCTTGTGTGTCAGTAGCTTGGTTTGTTCTGGAGGGACAAGCCCACAGTGTGAATGTTTGCATCTAGAGCAGGGGTGTCAAACCCATTTTCACCAGGGGTCACACCAGCCTCGCAGTTGCCTTCAAAGGGCCAAATGTAATTTTAGGACGGTATGAATGTAACTACTCCGATGTAGCCCCCGGTGAAAATGAGTGTGACACCCCTGATCCAGAGGCTTCAGGGAGTGAGATATAAATGGGAGTCCCAAGGCAGGAGGAGCATGAAGGGCTTTCACAGAACAGACCTGTGTTTTGCAGAGGATTCCATAGGAACTCCACAAGCTTGGTCTGATGTGGTGTCTGGATATTGTTCCATTGCACAGGGCAGCTTTGGCTGCCTTATTAGGAATCTGTTTTCCTGACGATGTCTAGGAATGACTTTCTGTAAACTCCTGGGCAGTGATACTGGCCTGACCTGCTGATTGTTAGTGCAGCAGCCGTGTTTGAGAACAAGAGGTGGCAGTGCTTAAAAAAGTACAGCCTTCTTGCCAAAACCACATAAAACAGCAATGTTGTGTAGCTGTTTTCAGAATGTAAAGTTGTTTTAACTAATGTCCACGTAGCTGTGACAATAAAATGTATTGTTTAGATTGTGGGCTTTAAAGAAGACTTAATTCAACTAGCTACAGGAGTGAGTCACTTAGGATGAGACATGATGTTTAATCTAAAGAGGCCAGTGCAGATCTGAAGAGAAACAAAACTGGGTTAGTTTGTTCCACGGACCAGTTGCAATATATTCTGTGGAAGCAGGAGCAGAAAATGGCAAAAATCAGTCTTGCATGCTCCAGTCACTTTGGCTCAGGACATGGAGAGAACTTGAGGTTTGTCACATCAAAGCCAGGCAGTGAAAACAGATTACGTTTTGCTGGTCTGAATGAACCTCTTAAAAAAATTGCCGTGACAGTACAACAAAGGAGAAAAATCGTTATGGTCTCATCAACAGTGGCCAGTAGCATCAATAGAAGTATGATTCAGGATAGGGCTTCTCATGGGTACATGAAGAGACTAATTAAGAAGAGGTAGAAGTGCAAAGGACAAGAGACAGTGTGCAGCCTCAAAACGGAAGAATTTACGGAAGCTGTTGGTTAGATAATGCCCAAGGGACTATTCTGCACTGAATTAATGGGATTACTTGAGAAAGTAAATGCAGGAGCTGTTGTGTATGATGTGTGTGGATCATCTCACAGAGGAGAACACTACGAGTCCTGTGGCTGTGTCACTTTTAAAACCATTAGAACAAAGTTATGTAAGCTGAGGGATGATAAACTCAGTCCTGTCATTCCCTCCAAAAGCTAATCACTGTAAAAATGAGGAAAAATATCTTTCCACTGTAAAAGACAGCTCGTGAGGCACGTGGAAGAGGAAGAGTTTCCTTATTTTTCATGTGTGTGCTGGCTGTAGCCAGCAGCAGGGTATTAAGCTTAAAGAAGCCTAATAAAGGCTTGTTGTAGGCAGCAAATCAGATGCCTCTGTATCCCATTTTCTGTATCTGCTTTGCTCCAAGCTGCTGTGATTATTCTTTACACTTTCAGCGGACTTTAGCCACATATTTACATGCACAGCTTTCTTCTGTCTGTGAATGTAGACTAATTGTCCTATAGCAGAGTAAACTTGGATATCGTGCACTAAACTAAGTTAGAAGAAGATTGTACAGATTACTGAACTATAAGGTTACCTACACTGAGTGTGCTGGAAAAGGGGGTATTGCAGTAATTAGCATGGAATAGATACCGCTTGAAATAGTGGCTTTTCTTCAAATTGCTCAGGTGAGCACACAGTTTAGAAAGAGTCAATAGACTGATTTCTTGGATCACAGTGACTCGAGAAACAACAGTAAAGAAATGATGGTGATTTAATAAAAAACGAACAAAAACAACAACAAAACCCCCTCATTTTTTTGGATGTAGGTAGCATCCAATGCTATATTGCACACCTAATGTCCTTTCTCTTCCCACTTCTTAATTTTTCCATATTTTGAGTTAGGTGCAGCTTATTGATACAAACCAAAGGGGCGAAGGAAACTGTGCTATGATGTATCAGATATCAGGACAGAGATTGTAATTCTCTACTAGGGTGAGTTAATGTAGTGCTTCTCTGTCTTTTTAGCCTTACAGCTGAAACAGTTTTGAAGTCTCCTCAGAGTTCAGGGCAAGAAGGGGCATTTCATATTTCATTGACTCCACCAGCCCTCGGAGGAGCACCGTGGCTGATTAGCACTGTGGCAGTTTGATCAGGTTTAGGGTTTTTAGGTGGGGTCAGTGCTTCTGATCCCATCTCAAAGCCAGCTGGCCTTGAAGAACGGCAGCAGAACATAGTTGTGTGCTTCCTCAGTGCCACCTGAGCCCATTGCCTTCCGTATTAGTTCAAGTTTTAGAATAACATTGTAAGATACAGCCCCCTTGTAGGCTGCCTTGGAACCTCCAGGGTGCCTCTATAACTCGGTTTTGAAATACTGTATATGTGTTCTTCATTGTGGGAATTTCAAGTTACAGGGCTGCAGAGGTGGCATGAAGCTGTTGTGGGTTCCAGGGAGCCTGGCGCAGCTCTGGCCCTCACCTGCTGCCAGGGCTGTGTCATCTCCACTCAGATGAACGTAACACTGAAGTTCATCCCTTCTGTGTGATCTTCCATTCTGCTCTATTCATACTACAGAAATGCAGAGCATTCCCCACCCCCTTCAACAAAACAGAGTTTAAAAAAACCTCACAAAATCAGGAGCTTCTGGTTAGGTTCGAGTCCAGAAACATCTTGTCAAAAGTGCCTGCTGCTTATGTCTGAGTGGAAATGGTCCGCTCCCTCGGAGAACAGCGCTGTAAGATAAACCCATCTCAGGTGAAACAAGACTCAGTCCTCTTGGGTTTTATATTTCTGCATGTTGGCTGCACTTCAGAGCCTCTGAGAGTTACTCCAACACAGCTGTACACGGAGAATGCTCTCTTTATAGACCAAATGTATTGTATGTCTGGAGAAAAGGCTCTGGTAGCCAGTGAGGAGAGAAGGAACAGGCAGGGCAGGAGGAAACAGTTCTCAGATGAGTAGACTTGAAAAATAAGGGGTTCTTTGGTTGGTTGGTTGTTTTTTTAAGGAGGGGAAACAAACCTACTATCCTGGGAACCTTTTGTCTTTTTCATTAGACAGGTCCGATTCTGAGATGAGACACTTGGTCATTGCTAAGGCTGCATAACGTCAGGGTTCGGCTGCCTTCACCCTGCAGACCGTGTGTGCCAGCGAGTCCCGCTCTTGCACACACAGCCTCTCTGGGAGGGCTGGCACAGACCATGCTGCTCCACGGGCCCAGGACCTGCAAGGAAAGATAAAAATCTTGGGCTGACCAGGCTCAAAGTGATGTCCTGGCTCTTCTGGCACTCAGTTTGGCCCAGATTTCCCTCTTTTTGTCTTGGTGCTGGGCAAAACCTACAGTGAGCCTATGTGTTTTTTCTTTGTCCTTGGCTTTAGCAATAATACAGTTCTCTCAGATCTGTAAGTCTTACCAATTAACAGGTGGTTTATAAGGAGAGAGATTTGGTTGGACCTTCAGAGGCAATCGCTGGAGACGTGGAAGTGAGATACACAGGCAGGTCCCTCTTGTAGGAGTTTGTAATGGCTATGGTGGTATGTGATCGTGGTGTAAGGTGCTGAACAAGCAGAGGAATGCTTTCATGGCTTCAGAAAGAGACTATGGTTTGAAGAATATGCACAGGCTCTTCTCCACCCTGTGAAATAAGTAGGGCATTGCAGTAAAGAGAATGGGGAGAGTCCAGCTATTCCTCTGTGAGGCTGAGCAGCAGCAGCAGAAGTTTGGTTGGATGAGAACAGAAGTTGCCCATGTTGTTCCTAAACCGAGCTCTACCCACGTGATGGAGAGCAGGCATGGGATTTAGCTTACACTTCCTTCAGTCCCTTTTATTGTCTTCAGGCTCAGCTGTCGCCCCAGGCACAAGGCACTTGTGTTCAGAGAAACAGAGCTTGGGAAAACTCCTGGTAGACTGGGCTACAGATCTTCATGAAGGCATTGGCCATGTACTTGTTCGCTTGGTTCTGCTACTTTGACCTCCAGAGAGCTCCACTTGTGGTGACTGGTATAGACAGCATAGTGTGTGAATAATCCTGGTTTGAGGGTGGGCTCGGCCTTGCTTGTAGCTGTCAGTGCAGACGTGCCTTTGAGACGTCTCTTGAAGCGTGCTGTGCGAAGACTGCTTGGGGAGTTTCCGTGGAGGGCGAGGACTCTAATCTTGGGTGGAACTCATTGCACCTGATTTTTAAAGTTCATACGAATGAGAAGTTTACAGAATGCTTCTGCCCAGGCAGCTGAGGTTCTCAGCAGTAATACGTGTTTATAACTTGACCATTGAAACAATAAACCACATGCTATTTCCCTCCTAAAATTTACAATCAAATCTGTTGCTGTTTAACAGGGTAAGTAGAAAATAGAGGAATGTAGTCAAACTTGGCCTAAAATGGCTTTCCCTGCTCTATAGGTAGGTGACAGCTTTCCTTTTTTCCTGGAGAAGCAGTCTAGTATTTCTTTTCTGCTGTGCTCAGCTGCATATAAGAGTAAATGAAACCCAGGCCCAACTTTAAACCCATTTCCTCGCAGGCAGGATAAGTGTTCTACCATACCTCGCTCCGTCTTTGAGTAACGATCGGGCTGATTTAGGGATTAAGCCCTAACCATTAAATAGCGCTAACGTGTCTGCCATTTGCTTAGGTGCTGTATCAGGAAAACAGATTTCCATGGTGGCGTTTCGAGGCGTGATGTAACTTGCGGCCAATGCGGCGTGTGCATGCCATTAGCATAACGGCTGCATTTTTCTCACAAAAGAACAATGTACCCAACAGCTGTTCAGCAAACAGCCCTCGCTTTATTAGTGTCACAGTAAGTGTCATTCACACACTCTCGAAACACAGTTGAAGGAATGCTGTATGCCATCTGCACCAAAGAGAAAGAAACAAATGCAATCCTTACTTACAGCACTGCAGACGCATTTGAGAAAGTCAGATGGTCTGGGCTCATCAATGCAGCATTTAAAACGGCAGGAGTAGAACAGGCTCACACAGTCTGTAGATACAGAGCCAGATTGTGATGCTCTTGGTCACGCCTAGACCACAAGCGCTTCTCTGGAAGTTGCTGATCTTGCCAATGGTGTCTGGTAGAATATAGACATAATCAATGTGAAGGGCTCACCGTTTGATTCAGATACTTGCTTATTGCTGAAGAACCTTGAAAGACTCATGTTGTTTTTCCACGTAATTTATGCACACAAGCCTGTATGAAGCACAGATTTATTAGCAGGCAGTAGCAGTGCAGATGCTCAAGGAAAGCTGTCCTAACTTCGAAGTGATTTTTCAGAAGTGCATTTTCCTCCCCAGACATATATGGACCTTTGTGCCATGGAAACTGAGCGTAGCTGGCATATTATGTTCTGCCTTGCCATGGAAACACAGTTTCGAAGTCATTTTCTTTAACCAGGCTTTTAGCACATCCATTTTGATTTACGTCCAAATGGATCACAGACATCAATGCAGTATTACATGGGGAGAAAAAGGGAATGAAAAGCTTTTAACATGAAAAATACGCTGTTGAATGTGGGCTGACTTTTGTTCTCTTTCTCTCAATTTATGTAGGATTTGTGTGGGTTTAATTCTAGCACCAAATTCAGTACGGGCATAAGTGAGCACAACTCTATTAGTGTGAATAGAGTCTCAACATTTATGTCAACAGTGAACTTAGATCATTGAATTTTTCCCATGTTTGGGCTTGCATGTTTCCTGCAAGATAATATACACATGTACTGCACATGTATTGCACATATGCTGCACATAAGCACATAAAATTCACTTGGGAGGATGTTTGGCTCTATGCTTTTTGACTTTATGTATAGAAACTGCAATCAGCTTATGAATTTTTTGCTTCTCCTGTAGCTAATGTGCCATGCATCTGTAAGGATCAGCCATGCAGAATGCCACGTTGCAAGTAAAATACCTAGTAGCAAAGACAAGCGTGAAAATTGCTTTTCTTTCCCCAGTCTGCAGGACTGCACAGTCTGTGTGATTAATTTAGAGAGGTTTTTCTCCTCTCTGTTATCATGAACACTGCCTTGAACAGAGGGGTACATAGAAATACTACAGATGCTTATCATTGGAGTGAATCGTAATATTTACTCAGCTGCAGGCCTCAAGTTCAGTCTATGCCATGAAGTCTGCTTGCCTCTTGGTGCCTGAAGACTAGCAAGGCCATGGCAGAGATGTCTCATTCTCTGTGATGCTTCCTGCAGCAGTTGGGATGTTGTTCTGGTCGTCAGGTTTGAGAGAGGTGCGAGTGTTGCGCTTTGCCAGGATCACCACAGCTTGGATGTTCTGAATACAGACCAAGAACCAGCACAAAACTTACAGATGATCTCTGCCCCAAACCTTTACCACAAATACAAGGCAAAGGCGACAGGCACGCAGAGGTAAGGAGTTGTGTGAACTAGTCAAAGGTTTGGTTTTTAGATTGAAAGGCCTTTGGTATATCCCAAGAGAGACTCTTCCAGTGCACCTTCTGCCCAGCAAAATGGGGTGTCCTTGTAGTGTCAGTATCAAAAGAGGTAAATAATGTTTGTGGCAAGAAGCAGAGGACACTGGCCTATCGGACAGCATGAAATGGGCTGGTTAGGAAGAAAAGGTTCTGCCCACATATAAAACTTGAGCCTTCTCTGCGAACATTATCCCTGTGAATAATTGGAAATCTGCATTCAGGCTTCCCACTGTGTCCCATCCCTTGAGGATGCACCGGCTGTATTGCTTTACATGGTGCGGCAATGCACAGTGAGATTTACATATATATCACATAAAAGTGTTTACAAAAAAAATTAGCATGTGATTGAGCTGGGAAGCTGCAGAGGGCCCCAAATGTATGATTTTCCATGCGCTTCAGCCAGAAGATTTATTTCCAATTTGTTATTCATAAGGGAAGAGCGAGAGATTGGGATGGGGTCCTTTGAAGTGGAAAACAAAGTCTTCTATTCAGCCTTTAGCTTAATAGAATACACATGACACAGGCTTGGCATGGCGGCCTGCTTTCATGTAATGTGCTCCTTGTCGTTTGGCTTTCCTGGGCTGTGAATACTGGTGGGAATGGGTATTGCCCTGGAAAAGTCTGGCTATCTCCTGCTCCCTTCTGCAGGAGGAGCACCGTGTGAGCAGGTAGGAGCTGTTTGGTGACGGGGAAACCAGACTGATCCAATCGTTGCAGTCCTGTTGTTCATGATTTAATATTGAAAGAGCATGTGTAGGAAAAGCAGTGTAGTTGCAGGGCTTCTGCAAGCATTACACGGGTGCTTCTGTCCTACTGGGAAGTCCCTGAGTGGGAGCTGTGACCCGTGGGCTCCAAGCCGGCCTCTGACACCCGCTTTTGTGCATGACCTGAGCTCTCTCTGTTATCCCCAGGGCGGAGGTGGCTCTTCTGAGTTTGTGCAGCATGTAGGATTGCAGAGCATGATCTGGGCGCTGTATCCCTGCAAATAACTAGTGATTCTGTCCAAAGTTGGTGTTTTGGGTATATGTGTGGACCGTGTATTTTTTTCCAGGAGCAAGGTTTTACAGTGATGTTACCATTACCTGTATTTACAAGCCGCTAATAGGTTCTGTGCTTTGCCCTGTATTAATACTGTTAAAAACATGCTCGATACAGCACAAAGGCAAGTGTTCCTGAAGAACTTGCAAGCCCAACATACTGCAGAGCCCTGTCAATTGATGGGTTTGTGGGCTGTGAGAGAAAACATGTGTGACCTTCAGCACATCAGTTAGGCCCGCAGTGTGTGGTTAGAGAGAATTTGGGTCGGAGTCCTGTTGGTCTTCTTGGCCATGTGATACTTGTTCCCCCAGCTTTCTCCAGGATGATGTCCTCCTGCCCCACTTCTCTCTTGCTATTCTGCGTATTCAGGTTTGGAGCTCTGGGTGAATCACCGAAATCAGAGACGGAAAGAAATGCATGAAGTCATCTCACCCTGCCCTTGCCAGCGCAGGATTATTCCCCACAGTACAGTCTGGAGTGCCTTCTCCAGTCTATTTTTAAATGACTGGAAGGAGAGGGCTTTCCTCTCCTCCCTGGGGAGGCTGGCTCTGCTGTTCACTAGACCTCACTGTTGGGGAATTTTCTTCCTGTTCTCCAGCCTCAATTCTCCTTTTCCCTAATTTAATTGAACTGTTCTTGGCTCCACCCTTCTAAACCATTTTCTGTATTGCTTGACTGTTGCAAATACCTGTTGTCAATTTGCAGGCATAACGAATGGGAATTCATCACCGTTTGCCCTGCTTGGCAAAGGCTTTTTGTGCAGAACTGTACTGGGAAGCCAGGCTTTATCAGAAACCAGATTGCAGAGCTACATGCCAAGAAGTGAGCATGACCTTTTCCTACTTCTTTGGACAATGTCATTAACATAAAACCCCATCATGACTGAGAATAGGCTGGGCTACTGGCAAAGCCATGAACGTCTGTATTAATGTGCTGGTTTTCCTCTTAGTCCTCCAGCAGATTTTCCATAGTGCTTTTTTGCCTATCAGGAGTAATGTCTGGCTTTTTGGGTTTAGTTATAGATGTATAGATGTTTGGAGAACACTTAATGAAAATATACAGTAATTCTGTTTTTATCAAGTGGCTTCAGAAGTTAAGTTTCTAAACCCTGACCTTCAATTTGAGGTTTCTTAAGCACCTGAATTGTTTTGAAAATGGGTTTTGAAGGTGGGATTTGTGCTTTGGCAATGCCTAGATGCTCCCGAAAGTAGCACCTTTTGTCTTAGGGGGCACGCGTCCTTCATCCAACATGTCTGGCTCGCAAGAAAACTGCGTGTCCAGAGAGTGTAAGTTCTTCCAGAAAAGCGTCATACTGGTTTGAAGAATTATGTATCCTTATTTATTTATTTCTGAGATGAAAATCAGTTTCTGCTGCGGGTGACAGCAGAATAAAAACCCATACTGAAAACACCAGGAAAAGAATGGTTAGCATTAAAGAGACTGAAATCCCTTTAGTGCTTTTTTACAGCAGAGCTGCAGCTATTTAGCTATGGCAGGATACCAAGCAACATTGTGGCTGGCCATTGTTGCTTGAACAGTTTGATTTTTAAAACATTCAACTGAAATATAACCACCAGCCAAGTTGGAAGAAGCAAGTCACAAGGCCAGTGTGTTAAATGAAGAGTCAGCAAATGAGGGAAATGGGTTGTTGTGCCTCAATGGGAAGTGGCTGCACTGCCAACCAGGAGCCTGAGAGCAATCTCTCAGCCTAGCACAGCTATCAGGTTGCTTTGAAGACAATTTTATAGTATAGAAGTAAAATGGCTTTAAAAAGAAGGAGATAGTGCCCCAGCCATAAAATCAAATTACTGATTTCTCTGCGGTAGGCCTCAGAAGGGTGGTGGATTCCATGCCTTTTGCTCAGCACTGGATCTCACATCATAAACTAGAAACCTCTCCTCCAGAGAACTTCCAATGTTAAGCATTTCAGGAGATGGGGAAGGGGTGACGGAGCAGAGTGGAAAAGGAAAGAACACAGTGACCGTAGCTGGCATAATAAAATCATCCCACACGCCTTGGCTTTCATTGCTGATACTGATCCTACTCATCAGAATGTTTGACGTGGTTCTTGATATGTGTTTTGTAGAAGGCACCATTCTTGGCAGTGTTTTTAAATGTTCATGATTAAATGATGCTGTGAGTTAAATGGAAGGGCGCATGGTGTGTGAGAGTAGTGGGGAGGAGAAGGGTGTGTGGTCCCTAATGATGCCAAGTGAAAAACAGAGACACACCTGCTTTGGGATATAATGGGAGTGATAAGAGTAATTTCTTAACGATGGGGGTTTTTGGGGGTGTGAGAGGAAGAGTTGGTTTAAGAAAAGTCGGGGGGCAAACAGGACTCGTATCGCGCTGTGCTGGGTATTGTTCGTTTTAAAGGGGAGTATTTGGTACATCTGGGCTGAACTGATAATGGTTCTTGCATGTTGTCCCCCCGCTTGGTGTTTTCCTTTGCACTGTTTTATCTGCCAAAAAGAAAATAAATTCACAAAATATTTGCAAAGTTGCATGGCCACAGGCTTAAATACATACATATGAAACCTCTGAAAGCAATTTGCTTTGAGCCCTCCTCAGTTCCAGACATCTTTCTCACTCCATCTGCTTTTTCAAGTACACAAGTTCCTTGGGAAAAATCGCTTATTACATCACTGAAAAATGCCACAAAAATAGCTTTTCACTTAAGTTCCCATCCTCAGAGTTAACTCACATGGGGATCGGATAGATTCAAACATTTAATAACTTTTTATTTTCCTTTCTCTTTAAACACAGGATCTCTGGTCATGGAAGCAGGGTCACGTGGTGGATTCTTGGCAGTCAGCAGTCTGTGGAGCTTTTGCAGGTGCAAAGGATTATATGTTATACTGGGAAACACTAAAGAAGAAAGAAAAATGTGCAAATCTATTAAGTATAGCAGAACAACATTCCTTTGTAATTCAAGTTTGTTTAGAAGAAAACGGATCCAGTTGTTATTTGGAAATAGGAAAGTCAGCAAAGGGAAGGGAAGGGGGAAAAAAGAGACTCAAACAGGGTGTCTGTTTGAAAGACAACCAATTTGTTTTTGACAAATTTCTGTTATTTAAAAACCAGGGGCCTGTCACTCAGGCTTTGCGATTATTTCAAAGTTGATTTGTAAAACCCTCATCCAGGAGAAACTTTGCTTGGGTGGGGGTTTGCGCAGCTGTCTGCTCCGAGCGCTTCCCCAGGGCCCAAAGTGATTGCAGCGAGAGGCCGTGATTCACCATTCATGTGACAGCTCTGACAGCCGTGTAGATTAACTGGAGTCAGGAGAGCAGAGGCTTGTGCTGCACAGCCCGGAGGCAAAAGCCTTCCGCGGAAAAAAACCAATAAATATGGAGGACGAAACATCTGGGCAATCTCCAGACATTAGAACAAGAATACAGAGTGGCAGAATACAATGCTGCACTATTTATTACCAAACAAGCCAGAAGTTAATTGAATTCTTCAGTAGGCTTGCTTGATTTTAGCCTACTGTAGTTGTTTCAAAAATAAGGGAGGGAAAAAAAAATCAATTAATGACTCATCAGTATAGCTGACAAGTTTGAGGGAGGAGAGACTCAACTGTCTTAATAGAAAAAACAGATTAGTAGTTAAGAGATGGATAGCCAGAGCTTTACCCCAAGGAGCTAAAATACATTTCGAGATTCCAAACAAGTAACAGAATGTGTGGAAAAAATAAGTCCCGTTTAAAGAGAAATTATAGCATTTCTTGAAATAGAGATTACCAAAATCAAAGCTTGTTCTTTGATGACTTACAAAATCAGAGCCATTACGTTGTATGTAATTTTTTAAGAATAAGCTCTGTTAAGGGAACTGCAGTATTAATAGCAGCAGAATTCCAGCAGAGACTGCGGCTTCGTTTTGCTGGGTGCTATAGCTGTATGACTGGGAAAGGGCGCGTGGCTGAAACTGCACACGGTTTAGTAGACAGGGCACGTGAGCTGTGAGGGAATGGTTTAATTAGAATTGATTTCATTTTGGGTCAGTGGGGATATTTTAGATGATCTCTTGTGGTCTTGTCCAGCTGTATTTTCCATGTTTATGTGATGGGAAGGGATTTTACTTTGCTTAAAATTTGGTCTACTGTTGGATTTTACACTGACTTCATCAAATTATTGCAAAGAAAATCAGAGCAATTGGAGCATATGATTCATTTTTGTTTTGAAACAAACCAAGCTATCAGGCTAAAAATGCTTTAAAATGCAATCTGTAGGTCTGCAGGTGTGATAGAGGATCATTAATTTAGCTCTGTTGATTTCTGTACAGTCAGATTGATACAAATACTGTGTTCAGGCATGTTCAGAGGGCTGGAAAGGTTATCTGATTTACCCAAGGCCTTGAGGAGTAATTTCCTGAAGTCCAATTTGGTACCTCAGCTGGAAATTTAGCCCAGTTCCTCCATTTCCTTCTCTGTATTTCTTGATTCTGACCAGCTGTGCTTGGACTCACTACTCTTTGATGGATGTTCAGTAGTGTGTGCTTACTTTCCAGCAGAAATGCTGCAGAGGGAGCATCCAGAGGCGCAGTCGTGCATGGACAATTCCCTCCCCTTTGGCAGATGGTGGGGAGACCCAGCACTTTGTGCTGGAGCAGACACCGGGTCCTGGAATGGTACCGAGACTTCCAGCTCCATGGTGGTGGGAGATGTTCAGCCCATCTGTCTTCATAGGCTTTATTCCCCAAGCATAAATCTTTACAGAACTGGAGTCCTATTTTTGTAGATCGTGTTGTAATTGGTGATGATATGTATTTTGTGGGTTATCCTTCCAGCTTCACTTTGTCCAGCCTGGTTTTCCTTCTCTGTTGTTTCCCCATTCTTTCCTTTTCACCAGTAGTATTTTAAACTTCCTTTTTCATGTGCCCTTTGAGGACCTGCTTCAAAACTCACAAGGTTAAACTGATTGTGGGTGGGAACCTTCCATCTCCATTGCCTCCGCAGACACATAACAGGCAGGCCCTGTATTGATCTAATCCAGTACTGTTTCAGTGAAAATATTCAGCCTTTTTTCTGAATTGAAGCATTGGAAAAATAATTTCCTGCTTTCTGAAGAATGGTTAAAAATTATTAACTGCCTACGTACAGCTTCAAGTAAGGGAAGAAAACAACAGACAAAATTTTATCCCTTTCTTTCCACTCTAAAAGAAAAATTATGAAAACACCACCAGTACCCTGTGAATAAAATAAAATGGATGTATGCATCTGAGTGATGTAAAATCATCATGTTATAAACCTTAAAAAGAGAAGATTTTCCATAGAAACAACTTCTAAATGCAGTGATGCTTTCAAATGCCACCGTGGTAGTGGTGGGGTGGTGAAATCACACAGGCATGCTCTTCTAAAAATATGTTAGATATCCTGATGGGGCAGGGTAATAAGCACAAACAAACTGTACGAAAAGTCCTGTTTGGCTTCTGTTTATTTCCCTGTGTGCGTTGGTTAGTTCCTAGCTAAGTCATAATCAATTATTTGGCAAAGACAGAGCAAAGAGCAACAATCTATTGAATTCCATCCTCAGCACCTGTGAAATGGCAGCGATTTCAGCCAAAGTGTCGGGAGAGGCCAGACTCCTCTTTGAGTGCACGTGTTAGATGTATGTATGTGATCCGTGGGCTTTTTGTAGAAATGTAATAGGCATGAGCATAAATATCAGCCATTTGGAATCCTCTTTGTCTCATCTGTTAATAATTTAATCCCTGGAGGCCTTGTCCAGCTCTGTCACCATCTTTGGTGTCTCTTTGGAGCAGTCAGGGAGTGAGAAAAGGTGATGTCTGAACTGCTCGGACATCAGCCCAGATTTGGGCACAGGCTTTGGTAGGCTGGAGGTAGAAGATGGAAGCACGTCCCCGTGCTGTGGGCAGGCCAGGCCTGATGGAGGCCGCACTCTCTGCTCCACTCTTCTCTGGGCTTAGGCTGCCTGGCTGGACCACTGCACCGTACCAGGTCAGGCTGTCCCACATGAGCTTCTGGGTGGTTTTCCTGTGTCCTCCATGACCGTGGACCGGCGGCAAGGAAATCCTGCCGTGGGGTATTAGCTGTTGGGAAAGCAAAGTGCTGCCCTGGAGCAGCGAGGCCGCTGCAGCTTGTCAAAGAACCTGAGTGTCCATTTAGTGTGATTGAAAATTGCCTCTGTTAAAGATGTCTTCTTTCGCCCTACTGTAAAAAACAAGTGTGGCTTAACATTAATAATTAATTCTCTGTGGTGACAAAGTCACCAAGAATGGAGGTGCAAGCCTAGTGAATAATAAAGCACTAACGAGAGCTTTTTGCACATTAGCAGGGAAGACTTCCCATCACTTTTGTTTTGATCTAATCTGCTTTGACAAGATTACACACTGTGTCTAAGAGCCTCTTTAACTCTATAGCTCTGAATAAATTTTTGAGTAGTTATAAAGATTTCCCTGCAGTGTCTGCTTGGGCTGTGCTTCTAACCCTGAGCTGGATAAATTGCTGGAGGAGCAGTGCTTTGTTTCTTGGTATTTCTGCTGAAATCCCAAGAGGTTCTTTCTTGGGTCACTTTGCCATTGGCAGCTGGTGTTTCCACAGTGATAAAGGACCAGAATAAACTTCCTCTTAAAAATTTAACATAATGTCAGTAACAGTTCAAATAAGAACTGATTGATTAAAGAGTTCTGGAAAAGATTGTGAACTTGAAAATCAGTCAGTGTAAGAGGATGCTGTGAGATTTAGTGTTTGGACCTGTGTGACTCAGTTTTTCAACCTGGATTTGGGATTCAGCCCTGAATCAGTCCTGGGTAATATATATATATATATGGGGACTGAAGAACTTGTCTTCCTCCCTTCACAGGATCTTATTTGAGAAGTGTGTCAAAAGAACTTGTGAAACATTTTCCTATAGCACTAGCAGCAAATTCTGCGGGCAGTCACCTTACTCTGAGGACCCAGGGTTATGTTATTGTTCTCATCTGAAACATTTCACTCTGTTCTGATGCTTCTCAGTTTTCATTTGCATATGACAGCCAAAAAGGGTAATAAATGCCAGCAGGAACCTTGGGGAATATCTTTAGTCTTCAAGACTTTTTATTCTTGTTGCCAAATCAAGGTAAATCATTCTCTGCAGATGTCTGTCACTAACACTTCCATCCAGAACTGGTCACTGGGAAAGTGTGAGTAGCAGAGGGATTTTCTGTTAACACCCTGCGCTTGGTAGAGTTGAGCCGCTCAGCTGACGTGTGTGAATATACAGTGTCCATTGTGATTTCTTGGGAGACAGGTGATGAATTTTCCACTACTGCGTGAAGTTTTATCTTCCCAATAGAGGAGTTTGTCACTCTGATAGAAGTATTAACAAGCTAAGAGCCTTCTCCCACGTGCAAATCCATCTTTATGGCTCCTTGCTGAGCCCAAGTCACCACCAGATCCTTCTAGGGCAAGGGAGAAAGGAGCTTTCTGTACGAGTGCGTTGGTGAGTGTGTCTGTCTGTCTGTCTGTGCACAGACTGCCTGCCAAGGTGCCTTTTTCTCTTTGTCAGCTCCACAGAGAAGCCAGAATGATGAGTGTAAGGCTGGGTGTGTCTGAGCCTTTCTTGTCCACCTGATACTTTGATACCTGTTTTTCCTGGTTGCTGACTAGTTGAGCAGACTCCAGCCTTATGGGACAGCTCTTGGAGAATTCGGTGGCAGCAGGAATAGACTAAATGAGTGACTTAAAGATCTGTTGGCTGTTATTATGTATTAGACAGTCCAGTGCACAGCCTTCCTATTTTGAATGAGTGGACTCTGGTTGTACAGATTTGTATCTGTTGTATTAATCCGATACAGATTAATATTCTGAAGTTCAAAGTCTCTTTACCTGGTTCCAGTAGGTGGGACTGAGCAGCACCTCACTAGTGCTGTGCTTCTTGGATACCTGTGTACTAAAGTTGAAGAGCTCGCTCTGAAATTACCTTGGACATTTAGGGTTAAGGCTGAAGCTCATTCATTTTGTCAGACTCACTGCCTTCAATAAAATGTGGTTCCCAACACATGCTAGCTTTAATCTTTTGTTTTGTCAAGCGTAGACAAACTTGCATTTAATTTAGCCGCTATCCTGCCGCTTGTTGTGCTTATGAAGCATTTTATTGTTGCTGTTGTCATTCTAAATTGATTGGTAAATCTGTACCAAATACTTCCCAGTGATGGAAAAAGAAACATTGAAATGTTAATAACAAAAGAGTCTGAAACATCCAGATGTTAGCTGGGGAAAAAAATGAAAACCAATCAGCTTTGATTAAACCTTTCAGATAAGAATTTGAGAACATTGTATCAGGATAAATTGTGTTTGTTCTTATCACTCTATCAGCCAAAATTGAAGCTTCTACCAATAAGAAACTGTTAGGAACAAATACTTAAAAAACTTACTGGGATCTGATAAGGGAACTAAGGTAGTGTGACTAAAGTGTTACTGTCAACTCTGTAGCTGAGTGACGCATTGAGATTTTTTGCTTGATACAGGCCTGACAACCATGTGGTTCACTGTTTAATTTTATCTTGGTCTGTGGGCAAAGGAAGGGCTTCTACATCCAGACTTGAAAAGCCACTATTTTCCATGGAGATTATTTTTACTGTTCTAAAAATACATTGCTGACATGAGTACCAAAGTTTCTAACCAGATCATTCTCTCAAAGCCTTTGGGTCACTTACTCAAAAACTGGCTCACAATAAAAAGATTTTTGACCTTAAAGAAGGTCCAAGAACAGGCTGGAATTTAGTTTAACTTACTCATAGTTTCTGCTTTGGCTTCTTGAGTACAACCCATTTTTCTGCTTTTTAGTGAGGTATCACTGCTAGAAAGCTCCCGGCAGAGTGAACCAGATGGGCCAAGCTTACATGAGCAGAAGCTGCTCCTAAACCAGGAGTTTTGGGCTGTTCACTCTCTTGGCCTCCCTGCTATTCTTGTTTGAGATCCTACATCTCCTGCACTGTCATGGGACATTCCTTTATTAACTGTAAGAAATCAACATAGGGTACCAGCTGGTGTGGTCGCTTTCTAACAAAGCAGGGGTTTAGTATGTTGAAGCCAAGGTGTTTGAGAGAGAGAGATGGAGGTAAAAACACAAGCTAGTGGGGAAGATGGATTTTTTCATTACTTTACAGATTTTAAAAGAAGTGCTTTTCCCCCTTCCCAAGAAAAGAAAGAGATCAATTTTTCTACATTCCATAAAACTTGGAACAGAAAATAGGTTATTTTTAGCTTATTCCCTGGGTACTGTGGAGGCTTCAGACTTTGGAGTCACTTTGTTCCCTGCTGTAGCAGATACAGGGTTTATACAAGCTCCAGAGGAAGAAGAGAGAGAGATTTCAGAACAAGTGTCTTTCTCTTCTCCCCTTTCTTCCCCCCTTTCTTTCTTCACTTACTGCTGGGCTGCTCCTGCATTCACTTTGGCTCTTCCTCATTATGAATTCCTTGAAATATTGTGAACAGAGGAGGGAGAGAAATATTAGAGTTAATTTTAGGATGGGGAAATAAGGCAAAGGGAATAAGATCCTGGGAGAAAAAGCAGCAAAGCTGGTCCCTAGGTAGCACAAGAGGCCAGGCTGTAACCACAGGGTTAAAATGTGGAGACAGACGCAAACAGATTTGTGGGCGAGACGTGCAGATGGTTAAGCTGACGATTCCTGTCTTTCAGGAGGAAAACCACAGCCGAGCTGGCTGCTCCAAGTGAAAGTGATGAGCTCCAAGGTTGAAGTTTGGGAGTGATTAGGGAGAATAATAATTCCCATGGGGTGATAATGGCACTTGTGGCACCAGACTTCTGACAACTTCCAAGACCCATGGGCAGTTTTGCATTGTTGTTTTCCAAAATGGAGCTGATCTTGTTTGTTGGAGATGAGCTCCAGCCCAAACACTGGCTTATCGTTTTTCATTGAAACACAGTCTCAGGTCTGACCGTTGAAGTCCAGATCCAGCCTGTCTGTATCTTGTGGAGAGCTTTGCCACTGTGGCTTGTGTGTCTCAGATACAGAGCATCTTTCATCTCTTTCTAGCATTTGAATGGCTGGAATTAATTGGCAAGGCATAGCACAGCATGATGAGCTTATTCTCCCGTCTTTGCAAATAAGCGAGCAGGTTCTTCCTTTCAAACTTGTCTGTAGAGGTTTGAAAACGTTATCCTTCCAACTTCATATGTTCATATGTGTACAGAGTTCAAAACAAAAGGACAGTAATCTCAACAGGGATGTTTGGATTTACAGTTAACTAGTATAGAGCTGTTTCCTTAAGTCAACACACAGGAATAAAACACTCTGTGTACAGACCTTCGACAAACGTACCTGGACTCTGGCGCGAAGAAACATGCTGTAGGCATTAATAATGGAGCAGTGTTGACCGCAGCCATGGGAATTATAGGCAGTGTGGCATTCATATTCACCTAACAATGTCTCACTTGTGTTTGGTATTTTAATTTGCTCAGGTGGATTTGCAGCTGCAGTCACCACACCTCTGGATGTAGCGAAGACGAGAATTATGTTGGCAAAGGTAAGGGCGAAGGAGGCCAGCAGACACGCCGGTGAATGGCTTGGGTAGTTCCACAGTTTCTCTATGGGCATTACAGAATGAAATCCAGCACCTATTAATAATGATTTCTGCTCTTGTCCTTGAAGGAAAGATTAGATGTGAACAGGTTCCGCATGCAGAACTGATGAAATTGTTGTGTTCCTTTCCTTGAATTGCTCTTCTGGTCCTTTCCCAAAAGAGCTGTCTGAGAGGGGCTTAGGCTTGTGCCAGGCTTCCAGAGTCTCCTGCAGTGTCTTCAGGAGAAAATCCTTGCAGAGTCAGACACCCAAAGTTAAACTTCCCATCAGGGATTTATTCCTCTGTTGTTCTGATAATCATTGGACTTATGTGTGTGTGTGTCTTTTCTGAGGAGGGCTGGCACTGTATTTTCTGTCCCAAAATTTTAAGCCATGGAGTTTGTGATGGTTTACATCTGCCAACCAGGGGAGAAGGAAGTAAGTTTAGTAAGTAGTTAAACATCTCGCTGATGCAGAGCAGAGCCCAGCAGCCCCGCAGCTAAAAGCCCTCAGCAGGTAGATTCCTAAAGCCTTTCCCTGCCCTGAAAATAGCTGTTGTGTTGGCAAAGGTCAGGCATCCCAGAGGTTCTGTGGATGCTTTTTACTGTATTGCTCATGTCCCTCAGTATGGGGGCAGTTTTTTTGTTGATGACATGCACCTCCCCAGCTGAATCTCACACATCTGTGCTCACCATGCTGCTGTGTATCTCAATGCTGGGTGTTGTAACTGCTGCAGCTTCTTTGCCTTTGGATACTGTTTGCAATAAAACTGTAAGAAATTGATCTTATCTATGTCTGCTGCTGTCCTGGGCAACCAGGTCAGCATTGGTAAGGGAATGCTGGTGCTTTGGGATGTTCTCAGACCATTCAAACAACATCTTTACATTAGTCATCTCACACTAATGAGATCTGACATGTAATTTAATTGCCTGTAATCCTGCTGCTTGGCCTTTTTTGCACTCGAGGCAATTCTCACATGTAATACACTACTTATGTATTTTTTAAGTAAATCTAAAGGCTGCTGTCCTCTTGCAGCGAGCAGCAAAGTTGCTTGTCGGTGCTTTGAGAGGGGTTTTAATTAACATCTTACTCCAGTGTCAGCTGCTGGACATTGAACTGGGTGTAGTGCAGAAGGGACTGGAGCCCTACTTCTGTAACTAACCAGCTCTGGGACCTTGGAGTCATCATTTTGTTCTTCCATGCCTCGGTTTCCCCTTCTGCCCTTTCCCTCATTCCTGGAGACAAAGAGCCTTTGCCTGTGCCTGAGCTAAGGCGGTTGTTGGGATGTCTGTAATTGCTGTGAAGTGGCACTAACCAGGGAGCTCAGTAAACAACTAGACCTCTCTGCCAACAGTTTCCCATCTCTTTCTTTCTGTGGTGCAGGCTGGTTCCAGCAGCGCGAGTGGGAATGTTCTGGCCACCCTTGGTGACGTCTGGAGGACACAAGGCCTGTCAGGGTAAGGACATTCTGCAGAAGCGCATCTCGGGTGTTGTGTGTCTGTGTGTGTTGGGCGGCAGGAGAGGATGGGATAGTCTGCTTGTATTTAAACCCTATCACACAGAAAAGACTCTTAATTGCTCTACACTTGCCCAGGGAGCAGCTCTCAGGTAGCTAGGAGCAAGAAGGTTCTTCTAGGGAGGTCTAGTGTCCTTGCTTTAGCACCACTGGCTGCAAGGAGTGTCCAGGGAAGAGCACAGAAACAAGATATTATTGGGGATTTGTGATGGGAGCGCGTGGTGCCCGCAGCAGGGATGAGCTGAAGCAGAAGGAAGGGAGCCCTGTGCTCCCTGACTTGTTCTTTGAGCTTCCCATCAGGTCTGGGCTTGAGCACATGCCCACTTGGATTTCTCCGATGAGGCACTTGTTGCAAAAATGCCATTTTTCTGAGACAGACCTGAGTGCAAAGATAGGCCTGAGCAGCCGCACACAGCTCTCTGGCTGCTTTCCTCCTGTAACCAGGGTGTGCAAATGTTCTGGCCTTTCTTCTGACCAACTGTAGAAGTTTGGGGTGATGTCAATCCAGTCTCTTAATTACCTTGACTTACCCAGTCCTGAGACAGCGAATTGCTCTTCTGACCAGTGTTGTGAACAAGAAGTCCTCTGCTAGACTTTGTAGAACATTTTGAAGTGTTACAGGCTTATAAATGATTACTGATTTTTACAGGCACCTGTTTCATTTATGCTACCTTGCCCTCTTTTAGTGCATGAGTCATGCCAGTTATTGGCCACTGGTAGTGAATATATGTCTTAAACAGCTCCCCAGGTTCATGAGATTGAACCTGTGCTTCCTTTGGTAGGGCTTTTGTCCCACCTGCCCTTGGCCTGGGAGAGAAATGGAGGGGTTTTGGAAGCTTTACTTGGGGTTTTCACTGTAATTTCTCATAGGTTTTTAATCCGTTTGATGTGGCCAGTGCTTTCAGGGTGCTGTTTTAACACTTGTAAACTGTTGGCTCGAAGCAGCATGCACATCGTAGCTTTGTGGAAGACAGTTTTCTCTTAATATCTGATCTCTCCTTGCCCAGCTAATAAAAGTTCAGTCCTCTTTCTACACATGTGGGAAATAATTCAAAACAAATTGCAGGAAGTTCCTGAACACCGATTCCAGGAAGACGTCCAGCTGTGCCCCCGGGCAGTGCTCAGAGATGGGTTGTCTCAGGTTGGCTCTTTGAGATGATGAAGTGACCCGGTGGTGGATGAGTTTTGGGTCCTGTGTGGCTTGGTGGACTCTAGGGCACCTTTTGAAAGTGGCTGGGATGCTGCTGATGGCAGTTGAGCTCTGAAGGATGTGAAGAGGCATGGATTTGGCTGGGGAAACCTTGCCCTTTCCCCAGCCAACAGCAGAAAATAAAAATGTATGTTTGTGTTCTTTTCAGGGTGTTTCAGCAGTGCCCTTTTCTAAACAACCCAAAATTAAACTGCCTAAAGATAGTACCCGTGGACTAGGACCAAAGGGAACACAATTCAATTGAAATCAAAACAATAAGAGATTTGGAGAAAAAGTAACGTGTAAAGGAGGCCAAGCTGCATCAGCTGCAAGGAAAAGGAAGAAAGTCTTGGGAAAAATAAACGCAGAGGCTGCCATGCCTGCTGCCAATTATAAATCTATTAATCAAAACCAATAAAAACGTCGGGCTTTTTTGGCCAGTTGCAACATGAAATTATTTATGGCTCCTCTAATAAATCTCATACTTGAAGAGGAGGAATTCTAAGGGCAGAAAGATGCATTGCTTATTGCCACCTTATTAAAACCAGAGTGCAGGGCTCAGCTTCCTGGTCTGCACCTAGTAAATCCCTCTGCTTCATGCCAGGAAATTTCACATCCCTTTCTGTCCAGAGAGAGCCAGGCCTGGGGCGGGAGATGGGATAGGGATGGAGTGAGCAGATCCATGTGCCTCTTCACTCTTGCCAGTGTGTCGGATAAGCCATTTGCATGAAAACATGTTTACTTCTTGTCCAGCTGCTTTTCACACAAGAAAGTGGTGGCTTTTGAAAGCTGTGGATGGAGCTTCACAGTGGCTGGTGAGAAAGGCGAGGGTTATTAGATAAATCCAGTGAGATGATTTGTCGCAGCTTGTGTGTAGATGGGAGCAGAGCTGGTGGTTTGCACCAGGTGTCCTGTTCCCTGACTGAGCACCCCGGTCGGGTGTACATGGACCATCCTGCTCTCCGGAGCTGCATCTCGCTGAGGTGAGTGGTGACAGCAGCCCCCGTGCCCAGGGCTTGCTGCTTTGTGAAACACAGGCTGCCCGCAGGAGTGAGCTCGGTGCAAAGCTGCAGTCAGATGAAAATGGGATTTTTCTCAGCATGGCCACCTCTTTGGTCTGGAGCGTAGCGCGGAGGTTTTGTGGCTGAGCACACAGCACCTTTGCCAGCACTGGTCCCTCTCTGCTGCCTCCAGGCACCACAGCACCTCTTATAAAGGGTGACTTCAGACAGCGGTCCTGGTTAGTCTCTATTGAGAAGGAATTTGCTCTGCGTTGCCGAATTGTTGCCCCAAGACATCACTTTTGCTGCTGGAACTGTGGGATTAGGTGTGTTGATGGGCTGAGAACCCTGAAACGAAGAGCTGCACCCTGCAGGGTGTGCGTGTGGCTGGGGGGGGTACACCGTGCGGGTTTAGCACCTGCAGCCAGGCCTTGCTCTGCGATTTAAACATGATTCGCCAATTTGTGGCTCCTGCAGAGCCATTCCTCACACGGCTTGGGAGGGCGCGGTGTGTCTGTACCTGAAACCCCGTGTTTGGTCCTTGCAGTCACTGATGTGCTGCGTGTTTATTGCAGATGTTGGTGATGAGAAGGTGAGGTGAAGCCCCAGCCCTTGGTGCTGGGTCTGACCAGTAGCTGGGAGAATTGCTTAAGCAAAAGGGAAAACACAGCCATGGAGAGAGGAGTGGCAGGGTGCCAGGTGAAGTCTGTGCAAACAGACAGCAAATACAAATAGGCAGCAGACCTGTGCCCGCCAGAGGGGTTTCTGATGGAGCCAGCAGAAAAAACCAATCTATCTCATCTGCTGACGAGGGCAGGCGTGGCCCAGCAGGGACCGGTTTGGATCAGGCCTGCAGCAGAGCTCGGCTCTCGGGATTCAGGACAGCCCTGGAGCTGTGCAGCTCTCCCTGCCTGCAGAACGGAGCCCAGGGGGACGCGTGGGTCAGAGAGACCACGGTCGGCAGGTGGGAAGGGAAACTGGGGGCAGCAAGGCCGGGATTCTTGGAAGTGATGGTTAGTAATAGAGGTTGCCAGGGGTGCAGCTTCTGGGTAACTCAGTTATCTGCCCGTTTGTGTAATAGCCGTGTCTCGAGTGGGCTGCTCTATAACTGAGTGCCTGCCTCTGCTCCAGTAATGAGGTAAGGGCTGCCTAATTCGGCGGGAGAAGGATGGTGTGTGTTTCGAGAGCGATGCTGCACCGCAGGATTTACCCTATCAGCGCTCTGTCCATACATGCCTTGTACAAATTACTCTGTTTTAAAGCTCTCATTATGGTAATAGACCCAATTGCTGTCTAGTAAAGCCATAAAACGTTTCCATCTGCCTGTGTGCTCCAGGCTCCTTAGCAAAGCTCGTTAACAACAAAACCCAGCGTTACTGCAGCCAGAGGTTTCCCCGGTGCAGCGTGAGTAGCTGAGCGCGGGCAGGGAGGGGAGAGCTCCTGAGCAGCCCTGGGGTTGTGGGCATCTCCTGCACAGCCCTGTCTCACCAGGAATTAATTACACCTTGTCCCACTGTGGACACGCTCCTAGAAGGGTCCGTGCCGTGTTCGGATGAAGCCGATGACAGTGTCCCCACGGAGTGCAAGCAGAACGTGCTGCGGAAGGGGGATGTCAAACAGATTCTAGCCTAATGTTTAATCCTGGCTTGCAATGAAGTAAGCCTGTGATCCTCTGGGAGGATACGTGGACCTATCCTGAAGTTGTTAAACCAACTGTGAGCTTAGATGTGTTGAGCAATTGGCTTTACACAAGTTTCCTGTTCGCTTCCAAGAACTATAGGATCAGGCACCTAAAAATCATGGCAGCTGAATGCGCGGCCATTCCCGCTCCCTTCCTGCTGGTCCCTGCTGGATGTTGTTGGGAATGAGCCGCTGCAGTGAGCAGGGCTGTCTGTAGTGGGGGGCTCCCAGCAGAGAGAGCGGGTCCCTCTGCCGAGCCTGGATGGGGGCAGCAGAGGATGGGACACGTCCCATCTGCCTGCAGCCCTTTGTGGGGATGGGTCTGAGCTCCACAGCATGGCTCGCAGCCTCCTACACCTTTGCTTCTGCACCTGAGGAATGTGGAGAGGGGTTAAAAACCACCAGGCTTGGGAGTGCTCTTTTAGGGAAGCCCAGACAGGTTCCTTCAGTGAGCAGCAGGGTGAGATTAAAGAAACCAGCAAGAGAGAATTTTTCCCGGCTTTATTTTCCGAAGCTCCGGCAGCCAGCCGTGCAGCATCCGCTCTCCGGTCGCCCTCTGAAACTGCCTTTCCTTCGCCTTTCAGCTTGTTCGCAGGTGTTGTCCCACGGATGGCAGCCATCAGCCTGGGGGGCTTCATCTTCCTGGGGACATACGAGAAGACTCGGCAGCTGCTGCTCTGACCCAGCCTGGCCCGTCCTGCAGAGCTGGAGAAGCCGCCGAGCTGGAGGAGGAGTCCACCGGCAAACACAGCCTTCCTCCGGCCGCCTTCCTCCGGCCGCCTTCCTCCGGCCGCCTTCCTCCGGCCGCCCCTCGCAGCTGTTCTGCAGGCTGAGAGCCACTTTCACTGTTAAAGAAAAGTAAATCCTCCAATAATCCAATTTCCCAAACATGAAATTTCCTTGCATGGAAAGTGAGTGAGCTCATAGTGAGAGAGTCGTGCCAAAAAAGCAATGTTTGGGGGGTAAACAGCTAATTACGGTGGCTCAGAAAGGCGTTAGTTCTTAGAACTCCTGCAGGGGAAGTGTTTTGCAAACCTCCAGATCATGGGCTGAGCGGAGAGGCTGAAATAAAGCGAGTTTTCATAATTCAATGGCACCTGCCTCATAACACAGGGAGGGTTTTTCTGGTCGGGGAAGGGGCCGATAGAGTTACAGCCCGCTGCCCTCCAGCAGCACTGAAACTATTCCAGGTTGGGAGAGCTCTTTGTAAAAGACAATAATCCATTTGTTTCTGATTTCAGCTGTATTTGTGAAAGTTTATATTCCTGTTTATACCTACAGGTGCTCAGCAAGCATTCCTGTGTGGTAGCCAGTGCAGCTTTATTAATTAGACTCACATTTCTCCAGTAAAAGCACGGGCTTGTATTATTTTACAGCTGTGCCCGTGCTTAGACATGCAGCTCTGCCTTCTTTTGGTCTTCCTCCCTCAGTAGCTGAAGGAGCAGGTGGTTGGAAATGCTGCAGGAGGGGAAGGCGAGGCCGGAGAGCAGGCAAGTGCTGCTGCCCATGGGTGCTGAGGGCTCGGTGCCGGCAGGCAGAGCAAACCTCTGCCCTTGCTCTCGTGTCGGGAAGAGAAGCTGTAGTGGCCACAATGGCGCAGGGATGAGCTTGGTGAAAAAGCCTTATTGAAGTTAGTCATTCAATTAAAATTAGCACCAGAGCCTGGGAGGGGGGAAACTGGCCAAATTTACGCCAACATCTTCATAGGTGGTGCTTGGAAATGTTTAGATGTAGAGGGTGTTTGTGTGGGGACAGTGGGCAGCAAAGCTGAGCTCTGGCACCCACCGAAGACCCTCGTTGGCTGCGCCAGCGCGGTGGGACAAGAGGGGCCAGGCCATGCGGTCGCGGTTCACGTGTTCGCCCAGGGCTCGGCTGTGCTGCTGGGAGACCGTGGGGCTCCTCGCGGGGGGGGGTAAGGAGGTGGCAGCCACCGACGCCACCGGCTTCAACCTGGTGGCCCCGCATGTGTGCACTGGGGCTGACTGATGCTGCACTTCCCTGGGGCTGCGGTTTAACTTGGAGGTTGTTCTTGTCAAGAAGGCGTGAGGGCCTGAGTTTTGGGTGGCGAGGGGTGAATGCCAACTCAGGTCAGTGTGTGAATGGATGGAGGGGTGGGCATGTGCAAAGCCTGAGCCCCCACCCAGAGAACAGGCTGCACACGTGGGCCAGGCTTAGTAAGGCTGGATGTTTTTTTTTAAACTGTCATCCCATGAAATACTAATAGGACTTTTTCTTGAAGCCAAAACTTAGAAAAATAACTGGCAAACAAGTAAAACTTACAGAACAAAGGACATAATTCTTAAAAATAATCTTCAACTAAAATAGGGAATTTCAGCCAAGTCCCGTATTGGCTGGTTAATTCTGCCCGTTCCCATGGCACGGTGTAGCGGTGCTTCCCGCCGCTGCTCCGGTTGTCTCTTTTAAGACATTTTAAATATACAGCAGAACAAATTGGGGGGGGGGGGGGGGGAGGAGGGGAGATTTATTACTCTGTCTCAAAAACTAACTATTAAGGCTCTTTGAACACAATGAGGGAGTTAGCACTACAGTTAGTGCATTTAATTACTTGAGCTGAAAATACTCATGCCTTTGGATTTTTGTTGGCTTTTTTTACTTACTACTTGCATAATCAGTTTTTGTCATCACGGCTTTTATTTAAAAATGGCGGGGAAGAGATGGAGCCCAAGTGCTGGGGGACCAGCTCCGCACTCCTGAGCGCCACGGGAAGGACACGGTCACCCGGGGATGGCACCAGGCAAGTGAGACACTGATTTGTCTAATGCTGCTGCAAATGATGCTTTTAGTTACAGGACTACATAGCAATGTTTTATTTCAACTTCATCAAAACCTGAAAAATTAATTTTAGGCCATTATTTGGATAATGTGGAATAAGAAAAACAGCTTCCCAAAGGCTCTTTCTCTTTCATTTAAAAATATTTTAACTCCTACACGTGTTAAGGGATTTATCAGGGTAGTCTCGGAAAAATCTGCTTTATACCCAAAGTTATAATTTGGAGGGGGAAAAACTTTATTTTGTTTTAAATATACAGATTGAGGGTGGTTTTTTTGTTGTTGTTAAAACAAGAATCCAAGCTTATCTCCAAAGCTGCTTCTGGAATTCCCATATGAGATTGGTTTGAGAAAGCCAGAGGTGTTCACAACTGCAGCCAAGTGCAGGGCTCTCCTGGCCCCATTTCTCTTATGTACTTACACATGGACACGCTGCAGCTCTTCTGTTTTCAGGGCCATTATAGATGGCACTTGCCAGATACTTTGGCAAGGTGATATAAAAGTATTCCTTACAAGTTCTTTATTGCATTTTTCAATTCAGCCCCCAAATTCCACCCCATCCGCAAGTCAGGCTGCCAAAGTCCCTGCTGATCTACAGGATCTCACGGTAAAGCTGTGGGTCTAATTTCACGAGCGGTATTTCGGCAGTTAGTCTCTATTTTCACCAGAGAAAGACAGAAAGATTATAGCAATGGATTAGAATTTTATTTAATTTTCAACTGAAACTCCCAAAAGCTCACTCTCAACAAACCAGCTGTAATATTATAAATGAACCTTTATTAAAGACACTTCAATGCCGTTTGTTAGACACTTCAATATCTTACATGTTTTTCAATGTACAACATTGTACCAAATTTTCTAATAAATAAATAACTTTGTACACAAAAGTAATACTTCCTCTTTCACATTGCCTCTTAGAAGCAGCAAATTCACATATTTAGTGGAAGTCATAACATTAGGCAGTTAACTTTATTCAGAAACATTATTTTCAAATGTTAATGTGGCAAATATGCTTTGTATCTGCAATGGTGATGACATTTCTGCCAGCAAAATGAGTTAATTAAATAATTCCCATCTTCCCCACGTCCCCGGTTCCACTGCTTTCACCTTGCGAGTCAGGGCTGTAGCACTTTTCCCTTGAGTAAAGGGGAAAAATTACACTCGGTTTATTGTTTTCTAACATGTTTCCTTTGCTTTCAATAACTTGGCACTCAACATAATTCACCACCTGTCTCAAAGTGCAAACGTGTCAATAGTCGGGAGCTGATGCGGACAGGTACCTGGCGGAATTACGTCTCCATCAAGGTCAAGTTCGGCTGCCTGGGCTACAGGAACTCGCTGCCAGACAGAGCCCGGGCGGTGGGGGCTCCTCAGGGTAAGGCCGGGCAGATTCAGCAGTGCTAAGTGATGGGTCTGAACAGAAAATTAGATGTTTCTGCCTTTATTTTGGATGCTTGAGCCACAGCACTAGCAAAGGTGGATTTCCACCAGACCTGGCTTCAGTGGAACTGGCATTTGAGTTGCTCCTAAAGAAAAACAAGTAACTCACCCCCCCAAAACAAAACCCCCCAAAAAATCACCTTCCCCTGAAGTAGTCATCACCAGAGTTAGCAACCTAATGTTAGCAGAACTCAAACTACAAGTAACTGGAAGGGAGTCCTCCATCCACAGGTACCAACACCGACAGAAAGCAGCCTGTCTATAAAAAAAAAGCAACATAGTGACATTGGAAGTGATGAAGATCTGTTTGACCAAGGTGGGTATTTGGGGTTTTTTTCCCCCCCATTCATGGATGAACTTAAAAGACCAAATAAAAATACTTGGGACATGTCCATTTAACAGAGTACTTTCACCCATAGATATATGGTTTCCCTTCTAAATGAATAGCCTAGACTTGCTGCACAAAGCAGCCTAAGTCAGTTAAGTGTATATTTTCACATAAAGAGTGTGGCTGCAGCCAGGGGTAATGGTGTTCAACAGGAAAGCAAAATATTCTGTTGCAGGAACAGAACTTGAAAGTATGACAAGAATTAGCAGTACAGCTGTCAGCTTAGGAGTGTGATTTTAGTTTTGTTGGCAAAACAGCTCTATGGTTTCAATCCCCCTCCAGAACAGATGTATTTTTTTTTTTGGAGGTGTTAAAATGCATTATACTGGTCATGGATTATTCCTTCTGAACGGGGCTGGGTTGTCTCTCGTTATATTCACCTTATACAGCTAAAACTGCATCCACTTGGGAGGGGAAATGCCTGCAATTCGGGCTGTAGGTGATCGGTGCTGTCACAGCACCTATGGGCAGATAACGCCTTCTGCCAGCGTGGGTTCTGAATACACGAGACCACCCCACAGTTTATTGCATAAATTATTTATTTTGCTAATGACTGCTCACTGTTCCCAACAGCCATTGCGCCTGGTTGGTTTGGGGCTCCGCACTGTTGCCGAATTATTTAGCGCCTCCTGTGTGGTCCGCTCCAGCGTATCGCACAGTTTTGAAAAGTAATGGAATTTAAGTTCTTCCACCAACAGGAAAAAAAATCAGGTTGCTATGTAATTTCTCACTGCATATTTTGTTTTTTTCCTATAACCTTCACTTGAAACAGCTGAAGATCTCGGTTTAAATGTGTGTTAAGTGCAATAAATCACAAAGGGGAAGGAAATTTGTGCTAAGTAACCCAATTGATAGTTGATTTAAAGGAACTTCCATTGAAAAGAGGACAATCCCTTTGGAGCAGTCTGGCTTTTTGAAGTTCTGCTTATGCATTTAAGGCACCAGAATTATTTCTCTCACAAAGTTTAACAGCAACCTGATACTGGAAACAATATTGCCAAAATTGTAAAATTTCACTCAGTTTTCCATGCACTAAAGATTAAAATAGCCTCTGTAAAAGATATATATATATATTTTTATATATATATATTTATATATGAAAACTCTTATGTACAAGTGTATCAAATACTTTTCTCTTTACACAATAATCCCTTGCATTTATGTGCTTCATATGCAAGTCAACTTTTGAACGCTTCATACTTCTCAGGGAAGTTTTAAACTATGTACAAACAGATGACGCTCGAACAGGAGTTTGTTCCCCATACAAGCTTGTTTCTCATACCTCAGTTGTTTGCCTTTGACAGGTCATCAGTTCAAGATTTTGAGGTAGAAGTAAGTAGCCTATATACTCTGTGCAAAAAAAAAAATAACAAAAATAATAGTGTGTTGTTAATTTGCACGTGGCAGTCTGTCCTCTCAGTCCAGCGATGTGTTCGGTGGCTTCAACTCGTGAAGGGAGTCGCGGGGCGCGGGCGCGCAGCCGTTGGACAGCAGAGCCTGTTTCACTTCTGCTTCGCTCTGCAAATCCAGTAGTGTTGGGGAAATTTCAGGAAGCACGTTCAGTTGCTTTAATGACCCTCCTGCCGCTGGAGCTCTCACCAAATTAAGGTTGTTAAGCTCTGAAGGCTTCGCTGCTGCTTGCGAAGAGCCTGCAAGAAACCCAAGAACCAGCGGGGTTAGTTGATGCTCGTCCCACCAGCGCTCCGCATCAAACCAACCCTGCCAGTACCATTCATGGCCTTGAGCCAGTTCAGAAACAGGGCTCTGATGCAACCCAGACGGTTCATACTGCATCTGGGGAGACAAAGACACCCCCAAAGAAGGACGTACCGTGTTTGTCTGCCAGCAGCGGGCTGGTCGTGCTCACAGGTCTTATTCTGTCGTGGTTGCTGGGGTAGAGGGTCCCGTCCGTTTCCGTCCTTGGGCCGCTGGCAACCCCGTTGCACGGCTGACAGGGAAGAAGGCTGGTGCCTGCACCCCTCTTCCTGTTTCGTTCTTTGCTGCTCAGTGTGCTGGGGTAGGGATTATCCATGTTCTTCAGGCTCTCAGAGTAGAACTCCGACTCCTTGGGGTAGATGTGGACGTTCATGCTGTCCGTGCTGCCGCTGCAGTCCGTGCACACAACCGGCAGCCCGTAGCCTGGCGGGGGGAAGAGAAAACAACAAAGATGAAGCAGCTGGGAGTTGTCAGCGCGGACAGAACGTGCAGAAGGAAAAGGTCGCTCCGTTTAGTTCCTCGGCAGTGTGAGAATCTCAGTAAGTTAACACAGACATTTCTGGTTTTATACAGGGCTAGTAAACACACTGAAGGTAGTTCCAATTAATACATTTAGTAGCTTTTGTTTTAACTCCAAAGAAGTTGTGGCTTTTTTTTTAATAAACAAACTCTACATTTATTTCCTTTTCTAGACCTTCTAGTCAGAGCAGAAATAGAAAGCGGAAGCTTCCTGTACCTGCTTTAAAATACCAGAGTTACCTTTCTTATTTTTGTGCTGCTGCTTTGCAGGGATCACTGTCAACTCATCTTGTTACCTTAAGATACTTTATTACTGTTAGTGGTAATAACAGACCAGCAGAATTCAAAGCAGCAAGCAGGAAGGAGTTTCTAAATGTTGAAAGTTAATTTCCTTAGTGTACTCAACAACTTTCCATTATTAAACTTTACAGTTTCTCCTGGAGAGAAAATTTGTTTCACTGACTGTTTTTCTGTAGATGTTACAATACAGCACAAGAACAGAAAACACATCCTAAAAATAGCAAAGTATGAGTGTAACACCCAAGAAGTTGGCAAAGAGCAGAGGCAGGTGTAGTGCCAAAAACCACCCTCAAATTTTGAAAAGAGAAAAAAAAAAATAGCTGAGCTTTTTTGAAGTTGACAACCCCAGCGAGGAGCATGAAGAATGTTAACACCTTCAGTTTGAAACTGCTCTCGTGTTTTAGGAAGAGCTCAAATCAAAATACCGACCAGCCAGCTGCAAGCAATGGCTATGGGGAGCTTTCGTCTTTCCGATGGTTCCTTGAATTCAAACTACCCAAGCTTGACAGAGGATCAAAGGAAGCAGGAGAAAGTAAATTTACTCTGCTCACACCTGAGAATCATTCTGGGCTTTTTTTTTCTGAAGGTAACAATTTCTTCTCTTAATGCTGTCTGACTGAGAGTGCTTTCTGATCTGTACAAACAAGAAATACCTTTCCAGATTAATGGGTTTTGTACCTGTCTTATCTGGAACAAGCATTCCATCCGCCACATCTTCAGTTTTCCAAGTGTCTTTATTATAGCCGATGCACAGCTTTGGCTGTCTGCAGCCTACGGTGGCAGCTTCAACATCTGGACACCTTCCAGCATCAGTCTGACACATACCTGTAACAAACGAACCATCTGACTGAAGATTACAACCATCTGCTCCCAGCTGAATGACTTGTTAGTCTTAGAAAAAAATAGCAATGGAGATAAAAATTTTAAGCCAATGTTTAACAGAACGAGATGCTGTGCAATCTCGGGAGAATCTTGGTCGAGAATGCTTAACTTTTCCTTCCTAACCTGTTTAAATACAGTAAAATCCCAGCATTTAATTTCTAAGCCTGAAGGCAGGGACAGGCACTGTTTATGTATTTTCTAGTAGAGCTTAATTAGGGCTAACTCTGGTGCCAAAGAATTAATCCAAAATTAGCAAAAAAATAGTCCTTAGGGCCTGACTGAGCAGTTTCTGAAGCAGCCTGCTTGTATGAACAGTCATGATGGGGAGAGGACAGCTAGAGGAGAGCTTTGTGAAGTGACACACAGATCCTTGTTCCGCATAAGTGCAGCATCTAGAGAATTACATTATGCAGATCTTCCCGATAACTCATAACGAGCACAGAAGTACTTTGTTCTGTGATTTCTCCCTCCTCGTATCGAGTTCAGATACAGCATTACAGAAAAAACAATTAAACAGGCTCTCACCATTGCTGTCTATGTGCCCATTGGGCTGCTGGTTCTCTACTCTGACGACCACATCCTGCCGGTCAGACAGGGTCCCTTGGGAAGACAAGTAGCTCGGCACATCGGGGGGCACAATAGTCTCATCTAGAGCAACGAGAGCAGAGAAATGTCAGTTCTTAGTAGGATACAAAGGCTTCTGTTTTCAAAGACACATAAAAAATCATGTTTTTCAAGAGGGATTTGGGTATTTCTGGTGTTTTCTGTAGATGCAATGGAAACAGAAATGCCTGAACACCCCATTCTCCTCAGAAGCCTCACTCCTGATTTTTCAAAGCTTAAAGCTGTGAGATATCGTGCTGATAAAGCCATTTGGGGTGTTTGCCTTTGGTGCGGTCAGTACCAGGTAGGTGGAGATGGAACTGTCTCTTCAGAGCAAATAAATCTTTCCTTTTCCCCTGAAATTCCAAGTACCGCGTTTGACTCAAGTCCTCTGTCTCCCAAAGTCATGAGTAACAGACTGCTGGAGAACAGGGCCTTTGACTCACTGACGCAGGCACGTAAGTTTAAGCTCCTTAGTTATCCTTGGCTTTTGTCATTTTATGTCAGGCAATTTCAGCTTCCCCTGTTATGCAAACAAACTCAATTACACAAAGCTTGAAGGCCCAGGTGTTCAGGACTGGAAAAAAATCCCCAGTTACACTTTGCACTGGCCATATGGTATCCAAGATTTTCCTGCCTCCATGTCTTTAAAATCCTACGTTGTACTATATCTGCAGCTAAGGGTGATACATCGGAAAGCTGCAAATGCCAGCAAGGCTGTGAGCCTTAGGCTGGTTCTTCCATACTCCTGTTCAGAGGCTGTATAATGTTGCAGGCAGAAGAGTTTATTCTCCCTGCAACACTTATTGCAGCACCAAATTATCCCCTTTGAAGATCAGTAGAAAGCAATAAACGCTGCTTCTTCCCCAGAAAAGTGAGGGATGCCCCTCATCAACAGAGCTACAACAGCTCTTACGGGCAACATGGAAAAGGGAATCCAGCTTCAAAGCCTAATTTTTCTATTTTTTGAATACAAAGTCTTTGAAAATAGAGATTTCCAAGAAGTAAGACAGGTTCCCAGCATCGTGGACATAATCCAGACTGTCCTAAGAGTTATCGTTTATGGTCATGGAAAATCAAAGTAGCAAAGCAACGTGTAACTATTGCCAAGTGGAAAAGACCTTTCTGAAGAGCCAGCCAAGGGGGGAAATGCAGCTCTGAACACGCTTCGACAGCAGCTGAAAGCTGGTTCCAGCTTTCCAAGCCAAGAGAACCACTGAGATAAGCCAACTGCTTTTCCAGTGTGATTGTGTGGTGACCTGACCTGCTGATCCAGCCTCAGTGAGAAGCCTGACAGCACAAAAGGCCAGAGAGAGCCTCAGCAGGAGCCCAGAGCTACCTGTGTTGGTGACGCTGTATTCCTCACTCTTCTTCCTGGTTTGGTAGATGATGCAGACCCAGACCAGAGACGTCAGCACAATGCTACACACCACGGCGATGGTGATGATCCCCACAGTCGTACGGTCCTTCCGACAGCCCAGGGACTGTAAAATGCTCACTTGGCTGTGTGCACGCTCTGTCCCCAGGGTGTTGGACATTTCACAGGTGTATTTCCCAGCATCCTCCAAGACAACGTTCCTAACAATCAGCAGCTGGTTGCCGGAGGTGAAGTGATGCCTTTCTGTCACGATGAGGGGCTGGTCACCTTTCAGCCAGGTGATGCGGGGAGGTGGGCTCCCCGTGGCTTTGCACTGAAGAGCCACAGTCTCACCTACAGACACCACGTGGTCTTCCAGTGGATGAATCAAAGACGGTGTCTCTGCAGAAGAATAAACACAGAAATTAATTCTTGGGGACAGTGTAACAACTGATTTCTTTTAACAGAACTGAATGCAAATATACAGATTGCTGGTACTCCAAGGCCAGGTACCCAGGAGCATGGCAGCTTCAAACCACAACACATCTAAACAATCCCAGCCAAGGCCTTCCCATAACCAGGTGGTGTTAAGTCTTCCCAACAAAAAACCCCCGAGGACAAGGGACAATGGCTGACACACATGAATCACTTCATAGAACAAGAGAGATGGAGTGCAATTTCCTTTTGAAGTAATTTTGCCAAGCAGGGAATAGGGTGGTTGGAGGGGCTTTCTTGGCACATGATGAAACGCAGCTCACGGCTCCTCCTTTTAATTAGCAGGGTATTTTTCCTTAGTTAACTACAGTGTAAAAAAATGAAACAAGACTAGTGCAGAGCACTGCCTCTTTGCCCCCTTTCTGTATCTGCAACTGCTGAAGAGCTCCAACAGCAATCCCTTCCAGTCCCCACTTCCAGACCACCTGGTCTCCTGGGACACCAGTGCCTCTTACCCAGTACAGTCAGGGTGGCGTTTGCAAGCACAGACCCTGCAGAGTTCTGTGCCGTGCAGCTGTAGACACCCATGTCTTCTATCTTCACATCTGTAATGAAGAAGACGTCGTCATCGGGCATGACGTGCATGCGACGTTCTCGGGCCGCAGGGAAGTCCGTGCCCCCATCTTTCTGCCAGGCGATCTGTGGGGTGGGGTGTCCCTCGGCAGCACACTCCAGCCGTGCCGTCGTCCCTGTCCGGCTGGTGATGTCATGGGGAGTTTTGATAAATGAGGGCAGCACTGAGAAAGAAAAACGAGAAAAAGGGATGAGCAACTCCATGGGGAAAACACCATCTTCTGGGCAGTTCTGATTTCCCTCCTAGACACGAGACGGATATCATCATTACCGATAGGCAAGAGGATGGTAAATGATAAGCTGTTTTTGCAGGATGTATCTAAACCGCTGGGGACTAACACTGTGTTTCTGCAGCATATTACCTGTCTGCAGTGTCCTAGACCCCACTGAGCATCATCAAACCTGGGACTGAGGTTACTTGTCTTCTGTGGTTAACCTGGAAATAGACCCCATTATCTCTTCTTTGTATCCTTTTGTATTTTCATTTGCATTTGCCCATTTCATTAGGCAGAGACTCCACAGGAACAGCCAAAGAGAGGTGGCTAAAGCCGTTCAGAACATGTTGAAATGCCTGGCTGGATGGAAGCCATCACAAGCTGGGCATGTGCTCTCCACATGGCATTTCTCAGCATCCGCAGAGATGCAAGCTGGTGGTGTGAAGAGGTTTGGAGCTCTTCACCACCAGGAATGGACCCTCAGGAGTAACTGCCTGCCAAAAGTGGGTCCCAGAGAATTGTACCAGCTCAGGCTGAGGAAAGGAATGAGAAAACAGCTTCCTACTCACCATTAACAGTGAGTCGGGCCTTGTTGGAGTAGGTAGAGCCAAAGTGGTTGGTGATGATACACTGGTAACGTCCTTCGTGGGTGAAGGTGACATGCCGCAGGTGCAGAATGGTGGTGTACTCCATCACCTCACCATCCTTTGCCCGCACGTGGGCAAAGTTCTCGATCTCAGCATTGTGCAGCATTTCGTTGTCTTTCTTCCATGCAAACATCATGGGGGAGCTGCTACTGCTGGCGGCCGAGCACGTGAAACGGATGTCCTTCCCAAGGACAGCCACCGTCGTCTCAGGCTGGATGATGATCTGCGGCTTGGGGAAATCATCTAAGAGAAAGCAACAGGCCTAGTTAGTCCCAGACTATGAGGAAGACTGGAGCAAGCAGAGAGATGCAATAAGAAATGAGCAGGCCATAAGTGAAAGACCCTATAGCACATCTGCTTTTACATCCACTGTTGTCTACACCAGGAGGGCAGCTTCTCTTGCAAGGCACTCCGCCACCAAGACTGGCTCTGCAGTGCAGATGTGCCACACACAACTCCACTGAGCAGCTGCTCTAAGCTGGGGCTCTGGTTCCTCTCTTTCCTTCTGTAACCAGTGGACTGAGATGGTCACTTCACGATCCTCAAACACCTACACGATGCCTAGTTCTCTTCACCAGTGTAGCTGAACCTCAGAAAGATACTGTGGTCCAAAGAAAACATTCTTCCTTGTACACCCCATGCATAAAGAGCAATACTGAATTTAAAATTTCACCTCCGGGCCTGCATTAGCGTGAAGCAGGAGGGGAAAGCAGGAGGACACGTAGAAGTGCTGCAAATGCCACCTCTGGGGATAAATTCTTGTGAGTAAGGTGACAGCAGCACACTCTGTCAAAGCAGAAGCAGCTGTATTTGCCTGTCACCCCTCTGGAGTGGAAAGCTTTGCATGTTTTCTCTCTGCCCTCAAGACTGTTGGTTTTAGCAAGGTTCCAAGCAGATTCATTTATTAGATTTCTACAAATGGCATAATTTAATATTTGACTAAGGTTTAATTAAACAACCAGGCCTCTGGAACCAGGAGTACTAGTGCCTGGAGGACTTGGCAGGCACTGGAGAAGCAAAGCTGTCTTCGCTTTGTGATGTTGCTGTGGGGATGGAGCCTTCATGATCTCGTCTTCCAGATGAACACAGCAAAGCCTCCCAGACTCGCTCAGAGGCCACCTAGGAAGAGCCCTGCCACCCTGGGATCGGGAGGGACAGGGGACACCAGCTGGAACAAAGCTTTTGCTCTGCGTTCAATCCAAGTCGTGCATCCAACTTAGTTAAATAGCATTCTCAAAAGCTCATTTTTTCCTTCATCAAACAGCCATGTGCAGCTCCCCCCAGGACCCACACTGGTTGGCTCCACAGCACAGGGTTTGGCTCACCAAACCAGGCCTTTACTTTGCCCAAAAGCTGGATGCATTAGTGGCATCGCCTTTGGCTTCATCTGATCATTCTTATCATTTACATTTCATTCCAAGAGAGGTAGTAGATGTTTATGTGTGTGCTGGGTATTAAGTAAAGCTGCTTTGCAACCACAGCTCAGGTGCAGTCAGTTGCAGTGTTTGGGGAGAACAGCAGTAGGTGCTGTGTAGAAGAAAAAACAACTCTAGGATACAAAAAGCAAGATTATAATGCAACTGTTAGCCAGTTGGTTCATGTGTAATGTCTTACTGGCCCCAAAAACGGAGCTGTGATGAGGGGCTTCTCCTCTGCTGTTTTTCTCTTTTTTAACCCTTTAGTTATTTCCAAGAGGGATAAGAACACAAAGCCACAGAAGAAGCTCAGAACACTGCAGAGTGAAAAAAATTATAGCTGCAGTCTTGGTGGTATCAAACCAAGAGGACGGGGAAGTCTCTGCGCAGCCTCATCTGGAAGGGGAACAAGCATCAGACCCTTTGATTGAACACTGGGAGCCCTGTAAGGAACACGCTGGATGCAAGCAATGCGCTCTGTGGTTTTGGTGGGAAGTAAATTGTAGCCAGTGACAAATTTTTAAAATGCAGGCTTGGGCTTCCTTTGATCCCACTGGATAACAAAACAAAACAGAAACCCTCTCGTAATAACATGCTAGTAGTCAAAGACAATGTTTCCCAAGTGAGTCCTACCCTTCATACAACCTCAAAGCACACAGGCAAGACTTACCACACACAAAACTTTCTGGCAGGATGGCAAAAATGCTCTTGCTTTTTAGTGACTCAGGATGGGCACAGGTGGCCACCACAGAGGATTGCAGCTCTTTCTCAACTAACCACTGGGGCAACCATTTCAGCTGGCAGTCGCAGAGGAAGCTGTCACTGTTTATGTGGCTGCAGGGAAACAAAACCAACACGACCCTGCTGTGAGTCCTGCACGCAGAGAAGGCTGGAAGGCTCACAGCCCTCTCATGTTAGACACATTCCTCCCTCCCCCCCTGCAGCATGGGTGGAAGGGAGAAAAAAAGACTGCAGGGTTGTCACCGAGGCACTAGTGACGTTACACACATAACACATTTAAACAGTATTTCATCTCCACACAGAGCAACCCACTCCTGTACTGCAGTGACACTCCCTAGCACCTTTTATTTATTAACCAACTCCCAGAGTGATCTCCAGGAACACACGAGCAAACCCATCCCTGACTTAAGTGAAAGAAACCAAGGCAGATCACCAACAAAGGAGACATGCAGCCAAGGCACAAGTCAACAGTACAGCCCATCCTGCTCCAGTTTCTCATAGGTAATTACCATGCGTGCTCCTTCTCTGCCTCTGTGGTTCGAGCATCTTTGGTGGAGACTGAATTCGGGACTTACTGAACAGTGAGAAGATGCCAAGTTCCTGCTGTAAGACCTTTAGTTCCCTCAGTGGCCAACACCAGAGGATTAAGTGGAGAGGCCCCTCCCTGCCCGTCTGTAAGGCACATGTTCACCCACCAGCATCACCAGGGATAGGAGGTGCAGTTGATGTTGTGTTTACTGATTAACAGAAGCAGTGGAAGAGAAATGACCAAGACATTTGTGTAAACCCAATACAAACAGTGACTAGTTTGGAAAGCAAGACACAAAAACATTTCTCAGCATCCTAACAGTAACTTAGAAAAGAGCTATGAACAAGAGGCAAATCAAAAGGAAGCCTCGAGATTTGTGTTTTAAATATTCTGGGCCAAAAGGTGGCTCAAGATCACTCTGAAGCCAGAGAAGAACTACAAGTTTATACCAACAAGGAATTCAGACTTCGGTCTGGTTTCATCCAAGACCCTAGGAAAACCCAGCCTGATCTCTCAGATTGAATGTGATGGTGCCTCAGAGACTGGGAAAATGGCCCCAGAGAGAAAAGTCCTGTCCTGCAATACTCCAAGTTGTGCAAGAGCAGGACATCAAGAGCACAGCAGAATCCTAAGTCCAGCACTGTGTTCTAAGAATATGTGAATCTCCTCCCTTTTTTCTACCTGATAACCTCAGGAAATCCTGGTCTGAAAGCAGGCAGAAAAGGGGAAAAGAAAGAAATGGACTGGAGAAGGAGAGAATGAGGGAACACAGAGATGTGATTTTCCAAATTTGTCCACTTTGCTGTCCTGGAAAAACACGTAACCCTTAGCACACACGATGGCATAAATGCTGCTGGCTGGAACAGGTCAGAGAGACCCTTCAGATTTAGGACTTCAATACGATGCATTCTGCATGTATACAGCTCCTATCTAAAAGCCACCTTTTCCGTGGTATAGATTCCTTCACAATATCTGGGATCCCACAAGCTCTGATAAGATCAGTCTTTCACCTCAATTTTGTTTCAAGAGCCAGTGCCAAAGACAGAGGTGGATAAACAAATAACGGACACGCAATGTTTATCTTATTCATTTCTCAGTCACTGGTATCAAATGTCATTGCTAATAGTGACCATCCCATTTCCAGTGTCGGGAAGAAGAATCTGAACGTGCCCAAATACCAAAGAAGCGATTTCTTGTTCCACAGACATTGAGCTACTCCAGAGTGTAGCAATGCACTGACAGTGGATTAAATATTTATGGAGAAGAAGAGAAAAGGAAACCAGGCAAGACTGGAAACAGTGTCTGATAACAGCGCAGAGCCCCACCCTGGAGCACAAGCAGCAGCTCTGATAACACATCTGTATTTTTACACCAGAAGGCTGGATGACAAGTGGATCCAGTTCAAACAGTGCTTATTGCTGAAATGTCAGTACTGTATGTGAATCCTAAACATAGGTACAGCAAAGGAGCAGATGGGCCACTGGGAATTAAATTAGTGGCGGTGTGAGAAGGAGAGACGGGTAACAGGACCAGGGCTGGACTTCCTGAGCGGAGATGAATAATTGCAGAGATGCAAACCTGCTGGAAGAACCTGTTCCGATCATCTAACTTGCCTCACTATTAAATGCAAGATGTTCCTGTGACATCTACTCGTGTAAAAACACCCTGCAGAGGAGGACAGAGGAGAGGAGGAAATAAATGAAATGTAATGCGGATCACACCCCACTGGAAACAACGTGCTACTTCTCACGTCCAGAGCAAGAAGGATCCCTGCCTCCTGAATGGTGTGTGCAGTCCGATTACTTACAGCTGCCGCAGGCTCTTCATCTTGGCAAATGCATCTGCTTGAATGGAGCGGATGGCGTTATCCCCAAGGTTCCTGCAGAACACAACCAAAGGCAATGTGAGCAAAAGGGATGCTATGGCTCTGATAGTCTCTCCGTACTTAAGCAATGACTCCAGAAGCAGGTGATTTGGTAGCTCCTCATTAAAGCCATATGCTCTTGCAGTTCATAAAAAAAATGTTTTTCCACAAAATACTAATATTGAATAAATATTGCAGAACAATGGTCAACCAACAAAAAATATGAGAATAAATCATTAAGTCATTCCCTACCCCGTCTTCTCACCACACTTTCTCAGTCCCAGCTACCTCCACCATCCATAGCTCAGAAATTCCTCAGCCCCCTCAATAACCAAAGATAGTCAGGAATGTCATATCCCAGAGTAGAGCTTCAGCAAACATAAAGAAAGTAAATAGTTGCACTAAAAGGCATTTGAGAAGTTGTTTGAAAGTGACTTTGAGCAGATACTACTGTATTAGAAAAACACTGCAATGTTTCCAAAAGAAGGTATTTTTAAAAGCTTCCCTCACAACTATCGCTAATTAAAAAATCCACTTGTTTTCTGAAAAAGGATAGTGTCAAGTTTAGGGCTTACGTTTAGTAAGTGAAATGCAGGACAGACAAGCACTGCTTGCAGAGAAACCTCAGTGGAGCATTAAGAAGGGAACCTTTATCTGGGAATGTTACCCCCAGTCAGGCAGCCCTATCCCTTCAGTACAATCACAATGGCACCAACATTTCATACGATCATCAGCCAATAAAACATCCAGAGCAAAAATCACACACTTTAACTTGTGCTAATTCAGAAAGGAAGTTATTAATGAATCACTGCTGGAGTCATCAGCCTTGGGACACAGAAAAAAAACTCCATAGCAGCAGCCAAAATTTACTTCTTGCAAATTGCCCTACGTCAGATGTTCGGTGCCTGCATCGTACGCAGTCGTTTGCAACATGTGTCACTGCCAGAGCCCAGATTTAGGAGGAAGTTGGAGCGAGCGAGGAGAAGGCTACATGTGAAATAGCGTATTTTCATTGCTAAGTCTGCAAAGCAGCAATGTGCGAGTCAAGGCGACACTCATCCAAGAACAAATAAAAAAATTAAGAGCATGCAGATTTGCCATATGTTCTATAACTTTGTTCCTGGCACAAAAAAAGGCCAAAGTTGAGGCGGACTTATAATGAGAAGGAAGCAGGTGGCCCCCACAAATGGACTGGCTTCTCAGTTTACAAAGACACTATTAAATTGCTAGCAGATCTCTCAGGCAGCTACTTTTGGCAGCCCCCCCTCCCCAAACTCCGAGGCATGGTGGGTTACTCACAGGTGCTCCAGGGCCTCCAACCCTGAGAATGCTTTCTTGGCCACCGACTTGATCTTGTTTCCAAACAGAGTTCTGCAGTTTCCAAACATCCAGTGCCAGATAAACAGAAAGAAAACGGGGAGAGGGGGGCAGAAAAGGAAGGAACACAATTAGTGTGGTTTTATCTGATATACACGCTCAGTGTAAGTCCTGGGAAATCTGAACTGCATGGAGATTAAGGGGCTGAAGTACACTCACTTTCCCACTCCTGAAATTAGATCCTTTTATCTGTATTTGAATTTAATAGTGATGACAGCACAAAAGGGAATGTGCCGTATCACATAAAAAGGTAGGTTTGCTCCAGCACTGGGAAACCAGCTTGCTGAGTAACAGAAAGTCCCCTCTATTCTTTGCAGGCTGGCTGCGGACAGGATCAAGTGCAATGACAGTTTAACAAGATCTTGGTCTCTCCCAGTGAATTTTTTTATTTCTCACTTCTTCCCAGAGAGTAAAAGAGTGGTAATCTATTCACTGCTGCTTGGCGTGGATGGACACTCACACACAAGGGCTGAGGGCTGGCTCTTGGCTGCACATTTACACAGCAGCTAACTGAAGTGACTGCTGACTTCCTTCCTCAGTTTATTATAAATACAACAGCAAAGTAATGTGATGCAACAAATAACAGGCCAGTGGTAATTTCAAAGGGCAAAAGGAAGAACAGAAAAGGTAATGTACAGAGCTGAGGAGTGCGCTTGCTTACACCTGTGAGCAGAGAGCATTCCTCCGAACCAGCACAGGGCTGTGCAGCAGCGAGAGGGGGACGGTGGGCAGCGAACAGCCAGCTGGAGCCGTCACAGCTCAGCTGCTATCTGCAAAGTAACACTTCTCCATAAATATTGACCAGTGGTGATCAGTCAGGGGCAGGGTTCATACAAAATGGATAGTCCCCTCATCTGTTTTAATAAAACATCAACCAATGCCATTAATTAGGAAATGCCCTCCTTCTCCAGGTTCTCTCTGTCTAGGGTTTATCTTCCAGGTGCATCTTTTATCACCGCCTGCTGCATGTGGTGTCCAATGCAAGTCATAACTCACACGTCTGGTAAAAACCTGGCACATCAGGTGCTGTATTTGATTGAGTTTTCCTTTAGCATAGGGTGCAACCTGTACTTCTACCCTAAAAGGCTCTAAAACTATGATGGTCCCACTGCTTGCTACTGGCTGGGTGGAGGAGGCTGGGGTGCAAAATGGGACACGTGCAGCCATCGTATGAGCAAATACATTTGCAGGAGTTCGCAAGGGCTTTCCACAAAGCACCCTTCACATGTCAAGACAATCTGGTGTCTCAGCCGTGGCACCCATAAAGCCCAGTTTTGGTGTGGATGAAGCAGTGGATGCTACAATGGGTAGATGGAAAACTGGGGCTCATCAGGCTGTTAGGACAGCGAGGACTGAGACTGTACCACAATCTGTCCTTGCAGCCTCAAGTCTTTGGAGAGAATCTGGGTGCCTGTCACTGGGCAACACTATGACCCTGAGTAGGTTCTCACAAAATCAATCACCCTGATGGTGGTATTGTCAGATGAGCCACCACTCTGATCCTGGAGTAGACAGGAAAGGCCGGTTACTCCTTGCTCCGTACAAAAGGTCTGTGGCCCCAAGATCACAAATCTTAGCGTTCTAGAGCAAATCGCAACCAAAAGCTTCAGTTTCAGGCAAAGCTACCTCCCAGCCTCCATAGCAAGATGCACGCTTGAAGCCCTTTCTTACAGGAAGAGTTAACTTGGTACAAAACCACAGCCAAATTTTCAGAGCCATGTCCCTTCTCTAATTGTTTGACTGGAGGCAAAAAACAAGACAGCTACTGTAGGCATTCTGGTGGCTGGTAAAGGCTCCAGATAGCTACAACTTGCTTTATTGACAGTCATTCCAATATCTACAGTGAACTTTACTGACCTTCATCTTACAGCACCAAACCCAGGGTATTTATTGCATAAGTGTGTGGCTTTTTCCTCTGGGTGAAATACCCCAAGCACTAAAGGGTGTGTGCAATCATGTGTACCATCATTTGGTAAAAAGGATGTTGGATTAATGAAGGCTTTGAAAAATCCATTAAAATGATTAATATAGTAAATAATTTACTATATGCAAAGTCTGGTCATATCGCTGCATCCATACAAACTGATTTCTGTAGCCATACTCCTAAATGAGGGTGTTATGCTGAGCTTGGGTTTGGCAATTGGAGATTTCTATTAATTGTTTACAGTGGATCTTGGACTCTGAAAATTGGAGATGCTGATTATATCTGTGTACTTTTCTGTGCAGAGATAAGCAGTACGCCTGGGGATGTAAATACACAATGTATATAACCACTTGTATAGGTGCACACAATTTTATGGCTATATACACAAGAAACACATAACAGACTGGTAATAAAGCTATGCCTCAGTAAACTCATTAAAAACATTACGCCTTTCAAATCTCAACTAACCACTTCTCCGATTCCAAAATGGTTTGAACCCAGCAGCCCCTTCCAAGGGCTGCAGCGGCTGGAATGCGAGCCCAGGGACGCGGCTCTGCTGCCGGCAGCGCCAGGCGCACACATACAGACGTGTAATTATACGCTAGGCACGCAATTCATTAGAAAGCAGCATTTTCTCCTCCAGCCAGTTTTGCACCTGCGGAAGATCTCAGTCACTGAGTGAGCCATCAAAAAAACGGTTACATTTAGCAGCTTGAATAATTAGGAAACTCCTTGTTCCCCAGCGATTCCACTGATGCTTTTTATGCTTCAGTGCTTCTTGACTCCCTCTTTCTGAAGCAACCTTTTAATTTAGCTCTCCATCCTGGAGAGCTTCATATATAATTCAGGGAAGGCTAAAGTGACTGGCCTCCCCACCTCTCAGTTTAACACCTTCATTTCAGCGAACAACCCTCTCTGTGCTAAATCCTTTCAGAGGCTAATCTGTGCCACATCAAAGGGGAATGGCTTTTAAGGCAATCTCCATAGAGCCGAGGTGATTATTAATTCATTGGAAGGTCTCCTCTGAAGTGCCCATTTATTTTTTGTATGCTAATGCATTTAAAACCCATTGACAGTTTAAACAGAGGCACTAAATCAAGCAGTGAAATGTTTGCTGTAAAGGCTGATATTTTATTTTACTTACAAAAAAAATCCCAACAGCAAGAAAGATACTCGCTTCAGCCTTAAACGAAATTACAAATTAGGGATTTACATGCTGATGAGTTAAAACAGACCTGAGCAAATCCCTTTAAAAGTGACCACTCCCAAGTGTCCCCAAAACGCATCAAGAAATATAATGAAATGATCTCATATTCTGAGGGTTTTTCTAGCCTTACACTCTGGCTGACAATGAACGATCCCAGCAACCTGTCTGTCCCACAGCAGGTTTGTTCTGTTAGGTTAATCAAACCACTCCCGTCTGCCCAAGATCAACCTGATCCACGTGCTCTTCCAGGCTATGAAATTTGCTGCAACCTCCCCCACAAACCACAGGCACATGTCCTTCCCTGCGCTCAACCACACTCAGAACTGGCTCAAGTGCACATGCATCAAAAACCAGAGGTCAACAATGTGAAAAAAACCCCACAAACTCAGCTTCTTTAGACTTGTGCAAGCCCTTGCTGCATCTTTTGCTACTGGCAGACAAAACTGTCCCATCTTTTGAAGCCGTTCCTTGTGCCAGCTGATAAACATTGAACCAGGGTATGGTTGTTTTGCTGCTTTGCCCAGAGCTCCAAGCACAACCCGCACAGCCCCGCAGGCTGCATCGCTCCGGTCCTGCCTCCTCCTGCTCCTGGCTGTACCTCCTGGCCTCTGCCTGACCCCACAACTCATCAGGGTTCATTTCTCCTGGTTGCTGAGTCAATCCTTTTGCTGAACTCTTTCCCTCAATGCTGTCTCCACTGTCTTTTTCACCTCTCTCCTGTTATGTGCACCCACCATTTCTAACATATCCCAATCATTTGGGACTGCCACTTTTGCTCCCATGCCAGTGGCCACGTTGGAGGGATGCCCTATGGTGGACATCCCACCAAGACAGCTCTCTCTGCTCCTTTCCTTCACCTTTGTCCCCCCCCGGTCAAAGGAGCACTGCAGACTCGTAACCCTACAGCCTGCAACTCCCTCTGGAAAAAGCATCTGCTCCCACTGCCTTTCTAGCCACTCGCATGCTTTCACTGGCTTCTTCAAACCAAAAACTTCAGCAACAGCAGCCAAGGACTCTCCCACCCACCACATCTGCCCCTCTGCCTTTCTTCTAGCAACTCCTCAGAAAGTTTCCTGACCCCACATGCACAGCGATGCCTACTGGTCTCTCTCCATCCCACACTTCTGTCTCCCTGCCTGACTGCCCCCATCCTTACATCCTTCTATGCCTTCTGCCTCACTTTGCTCGCAGCTACAACTTGGTTCCCTTCCCCTTGGATCCAGTAACTCTCCACAACAACGATCAGATGCCATCTATGTCTACAACTTCAAATTCTTCTTCTCCACCTAAGCATTACATCCCCACAAATCCTGCCCCAGCTCTTCCCACTCCCCCAGGAGTCTCTAATGAGAGCACGACAATATACCGCCTGCCAGGATTCATCCTGGCCATCTGCTACCCATCGAGGTACTTTTACTGCACCTCTGGCTGTGCCATCTCAGCATCAGAGACAGCGCGATGGGGGGGTGCTGAGAACTGAAACAAAGGCAAGAGGTAATGATTAGAAAGACTCTTGATTTGTCACAAGCCATCAGAGACTTCTCTGACAAGGGCTGATTTACACAGCCGATTTCAAATGGAATTCGAACAAGTACAGAGCAATGTGAAAATACTTGTGAAGGCCAAGCGAGCTATAAACATTTGCAAAGCGCATGCTTGCTTTAGGTTTCTTTTTATCTCTTTAAGAGCCTATGCCCCATGGTGCCTTTTATTGTCGCTGCACATGGAAGCAAGCCCAAAAGATCACTCTCAGACAGAGTATCCCACAGAAAGGAATCCTGTTTCAATCCTCTGTTGTAACAGGAAATGGGGTGATTTTTCTCTTCTGTTTATTGTTATTTGTTGCATCAATCAGTGCTTTGCTGAAGATTGCAAGGGGTCTTTTTTTGTTGTTCTTTGCTTTTAGAAGCGAGGAACAGTTGTGCTGAATCTTCTAAATGAAAACAACGTAAGTTTCTTTCTCCTGTCTCTAAACTACAGTATGTGGCACTGCCTACTCATGGCTTTAAAAGGACTATAATCTTTGAAACACAAGGGCCTGATAACCACATCTGCACTCTTGCAGTAAGCCTTCAAAACTACTACATTTCAAATTTTCTGTTGATTTTTATCTTGTTGCAAAGGGAGGAAGACTGCGCTGGAGGGAAGAGACCCGCTCCCACGCAGGCACACAACACAACTGTTTCACAAAACTTCAAGCCCAGGGATACTCACAGCTTGCTCAGGTTTTCTAGGCCTGTAAAGGCTCCATTGGTATCTTCTATTGTGCCTGAGATGTCATTGTGGTCCAGTTCCCTGGGGAGAGGACAAGAGAGAGCTCATAATCAGTGTCTTAGTCCCAGGCATTCCAAAACCAGCCCTCTGTTGCTGAAACTGCAGCAGTAGCAGATAGCCACTTTCTAACAAGTAGGTTTGAGACCTTTCCTAATTCTGTGCATCCAAAGAAAAGGAGGAAAAAGAAAGTCAAGTCCTAAAACTAAACTGCAAGGAACAGTTGCCCTTAAATGCTATTACAAAGAAGATAATTTTGGCTGTTTCAATGTATGCATGTATTTTTCTGTAGCTGTATCTTAAGAAGGCGATTTGATGTATTTTCTGTGAAGCTGCATTTTTTGCTGGCAATGAACTTGAAAGCTTAACAAAGGAAAAGCCCCATCATCACTACACAACCCCAGCGCTCTGTATAATCACTTTTTTAAAAAAATGAGTAAGAACTCTTTTTACAGAGTTAGCTTCTTTTGGCTTTCAAATTGACCATCAATTACAGGAGTCAAAGAGGCCTGAAGAAAAACAAGCACACAGAACAAACAGAGAAATCCACAAAAGCTGTTTAAACAGTCTGTTTAAAAATCTTTCCCTCTTAGCTTTAATTCCATCTAGCAATGAATACCCAGCAACGCAGACAGATATTTATCATTTCTAATGTTAAGTAAAAAGAAAGAAAAAATAAATAGGCTTTGTTGGTTTTGTTACATCACTTGGATCTAAAACCTAGCAAAAACCAAGAACAAAGCAACTGAACTGTCCAGATAACCCCCTGAACCCTCAGCTGCTCCTTTCACACCTTTTGAAGATTATCAGAACATTTCCAGTTTAAATATATGAAGACCAAAAAGGAAAAAAAGATTTCCAGAACAAAGTATTTTGTTGCATTCCCAGCACTGGCACCTGAGTGAGTGTAGCTTTGGGGCTATACAGCACAAATACACAATAATCCACAAGAAGGGAACAGACATTTTTAAAATCCCCCAGTTTCAATACTAGCATGGTTTTCCCCAGGTGAGATGAGGCTTTTCTTCCCAGTACCTAAGCTGGCTGCAGTCCTTGCTCGTTTCTCGGCTTTGGTGCGTGAACTAAAGCTGTGAAAGGAGATGGCCAAAAGCCACAATTCCTGTTTCTCAACTGGTTTCAGTGTGAGACCTGAATCCTGTGTCCCTGGGGAGCCCTGGCCTCAGCCAGCATCCCTGTGGGTGTCAGGGTGATCTCTGGGTCGGTCTGTGCCAAAGGGATGGTTAAAACCCAACTTCCCCGCAGGGTGCGGGTGCACATAATGCTGTGCTGGCATAAGAGACAAGTCCAGGAGAGGCGCTTTGATGTGCTGACATTTTCAGGGCTGTTTAAGTGGTAGGAGCAAATATATCCTCCTGGAGCTTAGTTTCTACATTTCCCCTATGGTTGCCAAGCCAATGCCCATTGTTCTGTTTGGTTTTCAAGGGCAAATCACTTCTCAGACATTTCTCCTCTTCAGTTCCACCACGGGCTACCAGTCTTTGGACCGGTAAACCCTTTCCCATGGCAGAGACAGACAAATGGAAAGAGGCTGTGGGAGCTCTCTGACACACACTTTTATTAATTGACTGCCACACATTGTGTTTTATTGAAAAAGAAAAAGAAAATGGTATTGCTTGTTCATCCAGAGGCAACTCAAAGGTTTAGTGTTAGAAAGGAGGAATAAAAACCTTTTTAACAAATGAGTGAAAATAGAGAGAGGGGGGGAAAAAAGAGTGGGGTATTTTGGCCCTGCTCTCTTTGTATTTAAACTCCTCTCCCAGCCCCTGTTGCCAATTTCCTATTCTTTCTGGCTGGCTGAGCTTGAATGCTCGAAGCCTTGTTAATCATTGTGCTCTGAGGTCTCTGGGCCTGACCTCTATTTGAATAGCTCCACATTTCAGCAGTTTCACACCCACCAAAGGCTCCCCAACAATAGGCCATAATTAAAGCATGCTCGGGTCTTTTTCACCAGGTGCAGGACCCAATAGGCCCTTCTCTTTATTAAATTAGAGCTCGCTCACACACTCCCTCTCTGCCTCCCCCCTCTGCCCTAGACATAAAAGAGGCTCCACATTCACTGCAGAGCAAAGAGAACTACCAGCTCCCCTTCCCCTCCATTTTTCTTTGGAAACCTTTAGTTCCGGTCTTGACAGCTGCCTCAGAAAGGTCCCTTTCTGAATGCCCAGTGGCTGAAAGCCTTTGGCTTAAGTTTAAATAAAAAAAGGAAAAAAAGCAAACAAAACCCAAACTCACTTTCCAGTCACTTCTTTCACAGTGAACTTCAATAAAGGAAAAAGTAAGATGCAAAAAGTACTGTAAAAAGGGGAGATCTTTCTGTTCCCATTTCCTTTTAATTACTCAGGCCACAATGGGCTCCTGAAGAGGAAAAAAAGTATCAAAGTGTATTTCTTTCTTTTCAAGGAAGAATTAAATCAGTCTGCTGAACTCAACCGGCCTGGTAGCTTGCACGGTGCTATAACACATGGTGTGAGAACTTCGTGGTGTGCCAGATGAAGGTGCTGAGCCCGCAGGCTCCGGGGAGAGGAGGAGAGCAGCCAGCAGCCCTACGGGTACAAATAAGGGAGACAGAGGCAACACAGGAATGGACAATTAAAAGAACTGGATTCCCCATCTTCTGATGTTTCTAAGGCACGCCCAGAGGTACCTCAATCTAGTGTAGCTCTTGGGCTGAGCAGTGCGTAATGGTGCAATTCCATAGCTGCCATCCCAGAGGAGGTCAGACTGATCTGTCTAATGGTCTCTATTAGCCCTAAAATCTAGAAGTTGCTGTCTTCTGGATGGCAAGCTCATTTCCACTGTGACATTTCCAGGTGTTGTTGTGTCAGTGACTTTAAAATAAAAGTCTCTGGTACACAGCCGCAGCCACCACAGGATGGATCATTTTGCAGTTCAACATTGGGGCACATAAAACTTCTCTCTTGATAGCATCCAACTTTCTGGTTGTTCAAGGGTCACCAGGAAAATCAGAGCCACAGAACATTTCATGAGCCAAGCGAGCTCAATTAAAGAGAAAGACTCAGAATCACTGAATGTCCTGATCTGGAAGGGACCCACAGGGATCATTGAGCCCATCTCCTGTCTGTGCATATGACAACTCCACAGTTCACGCTTCTGGTTACTCTCGTGGTACCTTCAGCAGTTTCCTGCTCCCAAAGTTGGACCCAAGACTGGGTGAAGCTTCATGTGTTGTTACACTTCTGGTATAATCATATCACAAGCCTGCTGAATTTCTTTGTTGTGCCTTTTTTTTTTTCTTCTCAACACCATCTTAGACTAGGATTTTATATTTATTATTCAATTTTAAAAAAAAGTGGTAACGGCACGCAAAAATGCTCAACAGCACATTTAAAAGGATATTCAAATTTCCAGCGTTGCCAGTGGAAGGAGTCATTCCCTACTCCTCCTGAGTGCAGAATGACCAAACAGAAACTGTCATATTCTAAGAATTTAAATTAAAGTCAATACGATGGCAAGATAAATTCTGCTATTAGCTGAAGGACCAAAACCTCAGGGATTTTTGCTCAGCTCCCTAGATTCAGGATCCTGTCCTATGTTCCTGTAATTTTATTCTGGAGTCCTCTACTCTGAAGGTACCCAAGAACACTGAACAGTCCAGCTGCAACTCTCCTTACTACTCTTGATTAGAAAATACAGATTCACTGATGTTGAATACTGGGGTAAACACAACAGCTGCTCAAGACAACCGAGCCAAGTGTAGGGGAGTTTGATGCTGAGGACACAGGCACCCAAAGTGACCGCAAAGCAGAACAGTTTGGCAGAACACAAACTGTGGAGGGAAGACAAGTGTTAGCTGACAAGAGCTGGGGGATCAACTTACAGGACACGTAGGTTTTTGAGTCCCTTGAAGGCACCTTCTGCAATATGATTGATGGAATTGTGGCTCAGTCGCAGTACGTGCAGTCCCCCAAGGTCTGCCAAGCTTCCCTCATCCAGCCTGGTTAGGTTGTTGTAAGAAAGTATTCTGAGGGAAAAAACCAAGACAAACAGCTCTTGTCAATGCAACCAGTATTTTCCAAACCAGTGCGGGCCTCCCACAACTACCTTACGAGAGACAATGTGTACTGGGGGGATCCATAACAGCTTGATGATGAAGTAAGACTGCAGTCTGCAAATATTCCCACAAGATACCCATGGAGCAGCCTGGATGAGCATAATGGAGCACGAGGCATTTGGCACCTGGCTATAGGGAAGCTGTCTGTACTGGCAGCAGAGAGAGGCTCCCCCAGAAGTGAATGAGAGCGATAACCCAACATGAACACTCTTAGTTATGGCACAGAGAAGCTACTCCTTCTCCATGGCCTGGGAGCATCACCCCTTCTCAGTCCCCAGATGTACAGGTAACACTCAGACATCAGCCCTGGTTGTGTTCAGTCCTCAATCCCATTTGCTTCCAGAAAAAAGCAGTCCCTTCCTCCCCCCCGCCCTGCGAGGTGGAGAGTGACGTCAAACAGATGGATTTTGCAGTTCACACGCGCTCTTGGCAGGGTCTAGACTTGTGCATTCAGGAGGTGTCTTATCGTCCTACACTTGTGCACAGCAAGCCCCAGGCGTCTGGGTGTGGGTGTCTCCATCGCCTGCTCCACCCCAGTCGAGAGCCAAACGCATTTCACCACAAGGCAATTGAATGCTTCCTTTCATGCATGGGAAGGAGGTGTCTGTTGTACACCAGCCACCTTCCCTCCCGCTCTGCTTTGTCAAGGAGTGTTCAGTCTGCTTGAAATCTCCACTTAAAAGTGACTAACACCAGAGGGGTTTATTTCTTAGCTTTTCATCTATCTGTTCCCCTTGCCTGTATTCTCTTTGGTTTTGGAGATTTCTTAAGTGCTACTCCTGTCGCAGTTTGGAAGATGGTAGGAAAAAACCTGTTGTTCTCTCCCAGACATGGTGCAGATGAGGCTTCTATGATTTGACACCAAGGGCAGGGGAAGCCACGAGCCACTGCAGACGCCTTGCAAAATACACAACCACTTTCTACCGAAGCGGTAAAGCCACAGCGCTGCTGATGTTGGAGGCCGGTTTGGCTCGTTAAATGAGGGACCTTGTGGGGTGGCAACAGGCAGAGTCACTGCTCAGTGATCTTCAGCCTGAAGCATCCACCCACAGCTCCCTCCTGCAAGTGTGTTCCTGAGATCCTGAGATCAGGAATCTCTGGATGTCACCGCAGCTGGGTAAGCCCTGCAGGGCTGCTGGCAGGTGAGCGTGACCAGCAACAGCCACAGCTCCAAGTCGCCTACACACAGAAGAGATATAAAAAGGTGGCATTCATCTACATCCTGCTACTCATATTTTCTCAAGCTTCTCTCTCCACAAAGGGCAGCTGCATAGGAGTTATGAAAATACCTTAGTGAGTTGGGAGCACAAGTCACTTTAAAAGATGTGAGTCTGGGCTGCTAAACTTTTAAAAAAGTGGAGTTACGCAGATTTGAACAAGCACCAAAACCCTTCATGGTACAGACAACAAGAAAAAAAAAATCTTGCTCAGTTCCAAACCTCCAAATTCCTCCTCTAGTGCTGCCTCTTCAAAGAGTCTGCTTGTAAATGTGTCTAAGGCTTGCATGAAAGTCACTGCAAAGCCAAAACCTAAGTCAAAACAGACACATACTCCGAAGTACCGAGAGTGTCATTTAGTTGGCAAATGAACCATCTATCTTTTAGCTGAGTGAGTGGGCAGAGGGCAAGCTTTGGAAAAAATTCAGCAAAGATAATTGAGATTGAAGAAGGTATGGGACAACATACTTTCATTCCTAAAGAAGTTGTAGTGTTAGTTATGAAGAACTGGCATCCAGTCAAAATTATGTCCTCACCTGCGATTAAAGAATTTGGCTTAAAAAAAAAAAAAAGGTGTTCAAAAGTAATCCTAAACCTGGCTGAGGAAAAAAAGTTCCTTTTGATTCTGCAAAGAACAGTTCCTGCCACAACTGGTGAAGGCATGTTCCCCTCCATTTGTCCTGACGTCACCTCAAGGTGGACGGACAGCGGGAGTCTTTAGAGGGCTCTCTCATCAGCTGCAAGCAGATGGAAGGTTTCAGGAGCTAATGCACCTGGCAGGTGTCCTTCAACACTTAAGGGCTCTGATTGCTGCTATGGGACAGGACAATCTGCAAAACAACGTGTTCCTCTCTCGGCAGTTTGGATTATCTGGGTTGAGAGAAGTCAGCAGGTCTCTGCTGCTTCCTGTACCTTCTCATTGCTCTACCAGTGAGAAATCACTGGAACGAACAAGCGGAAATGTTTTTCTACACAAGTTTTTTGGCCTGGTGAAGAAGTGGGAGAGCAGCACATAGAGCAGCGTGCCAAAAGTGATACACAAAGGGTTTAACCAGAAACCTGTTGTGCAGCTGTGGCTCCTGCTGCCAGCCAGTTCTGGACCAGCTACATCTAACGTATTTCTTTCCCATTGACCAAAATATAGGTAAAAACTGAAAAGAAACACCCAGCAGCCAAGTCATCATTTAGCTCTGATGAAATCCTATGGTCCCACTGTGGATTCTTCCATGATGTTGATGCCCTAGCACCTGACCGGTGAATACAATCAGCCCTTTCTCATGCCCATAACAAGGCAAGAGCTCTCAGTTTCCTCATTAGCTTTTGCATCAGCCTAGAGCCTTGGCGTCATGTTTTTTCCCAAAAACAGAAGGAGAGACCACTCATCCTTCAGATGACCACCTCATTCCTCAGCATAGATAGGCAGGGCTCTGGCCACCTCTCTTCCTTAGGTGAAGGACTTTGAAACTCATTCCCTGTACAAACAGAGACAGTGTTTTCTACTAAGTGAAACCCAGCAGATTTAGCAATAGGGGAGGTGAGCAAGGATCTTTTAATATGGAATGAGATGTACACATTCAAACAAGTGTACAGAGGCAGTCTAGATGTATCTAGTGCTTCCTTTCCTCACCCTGCAATTTCAGAGCAGACCTCTCCTATAAGTACTCTTTGGCTGTGGGAGTTTCAGTTAGGAGTATCTGATGGCTCCCTGCAGCAGCCTTACCCTAAAGGCAACACCTGCAAGAGCTTGTAAAATTTTGCAGAGATGTGTGCTAACACCCACATAATCACCTTTCGAATCTCAGCTGATGTCGTCTCTGGCCTCACACTCCAGCACAATCCTGTTTGTCAGGCCGAGCATGCCCCAGTGGCTCCTACCACCTCACATCACCAGGCATTTTCCAAATCTACTCCATTCTGCAACAGGGCAAGTGAGTCCTGCACTGGGTTTCTGCAGCTACCACAGAGGATGGACTCGAAGCCAGGACAGCTCATCATCAGCACTACTTGTTGGCAAGAGATGCCAAATCCATACCCGACAAATAACAGGACTCAGAGTGCAATCTCCCATCTAAACCTGGAGGGTTTGCAAAGACAGTGTCAAGTGGAAAAGATGAGCATGGTTCCCCCCTGAAAGAGTTCTGACATTAGCACTGCAAGATGCAGACAGGGCTTACCCATCCCGTCTCAACCCAGGCTGAAATAAAGCTTCAACACAGGCACCAGATACTGGGTCCCGGAGAGCAGAAAGCACCCAGATCTGTGTTACAAACACAGTGCAGTGATCTGAATTGGGCTATTCCAGGGGTCCAACTATGAGTGCCTTAGGAAGACAGACTCCCGGTTTTGACGTTTCAGATTTAAGAAGACCACGGGTGGAGCAGGGTGCTGATTCTGATCTGTTGCACTGAAGATTTGTCCATTGACACTGCATTAATCTAGTAAAATATCACTTGAAGATCTGCACATGAAAGAACCGTAGCAGTCTACAGCCCTGTACCAAGCAATGAACCCTTTTAGGCATGGGCAGTTTCACAGCAATTTGAAAAATTAGGTAATTGATCAATCATATGTAAAACAATAAAGTATCTCCTTCTGCCCACCCACCCCCCTGCAATCATCCTCCCCTGGATGTATAATTTAAGTTCAACAGAAGATAACAGTTGGTTACTGGGTTAACATGTTAATTCTACAGCTTCTAAACTTAAAGGAATTACATGTGTCATGTCCACCTTCCTCTGAATTGACATCCTAAAAGCCTAGGGACTCACAGATACCAACCTTTAGTCTGAGTTCAGAGTGAGGCCCCTGAAAGCAGGATGCTGCTTTACCATACTGCTTTTTGGTGGACAGACAAATCCCTAACAATGTTTAACAAGAGATTTCAGAGCACCAAGCAGAATGACTTACAGTTCCACTAACCACATGTGTCAAGTTCTCCAAAGAAAAAAGTGAATCCACAGTCCCACCGAGGGGATGACAGCTATTTCTGTAAATACTGCAAGCGTCCATGTGTGTCTCTTCAAAAAGGCATTAAACAGTGCCACAGACCCAAAAGACACCCTTGTGGGGCTGTCCTCAGCAGCAAGGCTTGCTTTCATTTATCAAAGAGACTGTATTCACAGCTGGAAATCTCAGGAGAGCAAAGTCCATGTATTTACTTTTCAGCAACTGAGCCCTACAGGAAGGGTAAAGTGTAAACAGGAGAAACAAGGAGAACTGCCTTTAAAGGGCCAAATCTCTGCTGCTTAAAAACATGATTGTTCTTTGTAAATACAGAGCATAAAGCAAAGCTTCCTTCAGGCTGTACAGTCATTATATGGCAAGCCGTGCACGTCTTGTAACCATTTAGCTAAAAAGCATTGGCAAGCCACAGATCACAAACTCTCCAGGTCTTCTGGCACTGCATACTTTTAGTGGGTTCTAGTCTTTGTTTCTGGTGCAAACATATTTTAATCAGGTGCTCTGAAGGTCATAACGTCATGAATAATAATAAGGGCAACACTTCAGAGGCTGCAGTTCCTGCGTTTCTACAGGTTGATACAGCGGGAGCTGTAGGCCATGTGATTGGGAAAAGTTCTTACTTCCCTTTGCTGCCAACATTACTTTAGCATCAAACCCTGCCCAACCAACCAGAACAGAAACCAACTTACAGTTCATGCAGCTTCTGACAGAAGCTCCAGCCATCGGGGTTGATCCGGGATATGGAGTTGTTACTGAGGTGAAGCTGGTGCAGAGATGAAAGGCCATAGAGAGAGCCACTGTTTACTTCTCTCAGGCTGTTATACTCCAGGTGGCTGTGGAGAAAAATCAGAAAGAATCGACAGATAAGCAGCACTGGTCAAATACTGAAGAATTCCCAACATGGACTGGGATTTTAGCCATTCCTACAGACCTTTCTGCATACCCATGAGGATATGTGGACATGTGGGCATCTCCTGTGTCTGCAAATAAACTGGGCTTAAAGCATCCCGTTCATGTGTGTATCTGCATAGTCTCAGTTGTGTGACAGCAGTGTCTAGAAACCCGCTGCCTTGGGCACTTGTGACCTTGCAAACACACTTGAAAATCAATCACATTGGAAGTTTCAAGCATTTCTCTGCAATGACTATTCAATTTGTTCTCTTGCATGGAAGGAACACGCCACTGAAACAGGCCAGCTTGGTTTCTAGGTATCCCAAGAGGCAGAACAATCAGGCCGGTAACACACAGTTTCCATTTACCAGTCAAAACAAATTTGCAGAAGCCAGATGAGCTTTTGTTTAAAGGCCAATTGAGATCTTACTGAATGTTCAAATCAAACTTTCAAAGGAATACTGCCACAGCTTGAAAAACAGGACTTTTTCTATTGAACACCAGGTAAAGCAATGAATGAGCTTTAGTTAACTGTGGGTCAACTAAAAACAAGAGCATGGCAAGAGCTTTGTGCATGCAGGACACTGAAAGAAGCATGAGGACTGACACAGGTGCCCACAGGTCTCTGATGGGAGCCCTTGCTAAAATGCAGAGGACAACAATAGCAGGTGAAGTCTGGGCTCTTTGAGGGAAAAGAGCCCATCGCTCCAACTTACAGAACTTGCATCTTGGCCAGACCCCAGAAAGCCCCATCAGTCAATTTGCTTATGTTGTTGCGCTGGAGTTTCAGGACTTCCAAGCTGTCCAGTCCCTGGAATGTCAGCCCTTCAATCAGGCGGATGCGATTCCGGTTCAGCTCCCTAAAATCACCAAGGCCATACAAGTTTATTAAATCCCAGTCCTTTCTCACGAAATCATCTGTGCAGCACACAATGGGGACAGCAATGCCAACAGCTCCTCTGTCAACGGTTCCCAGGAGAGAGCACAAGTTTGCCGGAAACTTTCAATCCCAGACTTAGCCAGGGAAGCCAGTTGGGTGTGATCGCTTAAATAAACTCACCCTGCGACAGACTCTCACTATAGAGAAATAAGAGAGAGAGTCCGGCAGTTCCTCTTTATCCCTCCTCTCTCTGCATTTCTTTTAAGCCATTTATCCTTTTCATCAATTTTCACACTTCATCTTCTCTCAAGCAGAGACAGCATTTGAACCAATACAGTTAAAACACCAGCATTAATTCTCTTACAACCCATTGGTTTTACAGGACTTGTAATCACCCAGCAAAAATGTGCTCTCAAGCGGGTGCCGTAACTGTGAGCCCAGGAGAAAATGTTATGGCTAAGTCTGAAAGCAAAGCTTTCAGTTCCACTGAAAAATTTCACATTTTTTCCTATTATAAGAAACTAATAAAGAGTGAAACAAGTTGTTCCCAATAACAAGGCAGTCTTAGTATTTTGTATATACAAAGATCTCCAGCTTGGTTCATTAAATTTCTTCGCCCCCATCCCCCAGGGTGGGGAAGGACTTCTAAATTTTGGGAATACCTTTTCTCTTAATAGCAACATGAATATCATCACAGCATGCTTTACCAACCCATGTCAGTCTTATGGACTGCTAGACCCTGACATACCAGGTGAAAACCCAGTTCCACGAGGTCAGTGAAAAACTTCATCAACACAATGCACTAAAGCGTAGAGCTTTTAAAATGGATACATTTCTGCACACACAAGACTAACCTAAGGGTAGTTCCCTGTTCAGCATTTGTGTTTAAGAAAATGGTGGAGGTTACAACATCAGAAGTTGTTTTGGAAAACATGAGAAAGCCATAGAAACTTTAAGCTTACTTTTTCACTCCCTAAAAAAATAATGTTGCAGTTGCACTCCAGTGTAATTAAAGTCAAGTAAAGAATTAAAAAAAGTTTGCAGGCCTAAAGAATTGGGCCTTACTGCATGCCCTAGGCTATTACTGAACTAGACTTTGCCAGAAAAAGAACTGTACACAAATTCTACAAGTCTGTATAACTTGCAATTCATTCATGTTTATCCATAGGGCTAAACAACCAGCTGTGAGACTGCCTTTAAGAGTACCAATTACTCCCAACTTCCAGTGAAAACTGCGTTCCTTAACAGATTGAGTTGACCTTCATTTTTATTACAGTTTTGCACATGATGCTGATGAACACAGTGGATTACAAGCTCTCAGTCAATGAGCAGTAACTTCCAACTGAGAGGTAACAGACTTTTGAGATACATGTGCTATTGTGTCACACTGTTCAATCCCAAATTGGCTATAAATACTACATGTGTGCAACTACAAATGCATACCCACTTCTTAGACACATCTTGGCTAATTAGTCTTTCAATCAAGAGGTTGCCATTTAGAGGTTTAAGTTCCAAGAGCTCTTGTGGACTTTAGGGTAACAGACGGGGGTTGACCTTTTGCCTATCAAATTTGATGGAAAGACTGCAATGGGCCTCAGGCTGGGCCCTTTCTCCAACTGCAGCAGAAGGGAAAAGCTAAATCATCAGTACTACTATTTTACACATAAAGCATATTTATAGCTGCAGATATCTACGTGTCCCCGTGCAGCTCCTGCCATGCAGACCACAGGCAAGACAACAATGATGTGTGTGTTAAGTCACCTAAAGTGCTAATTTCTCTGCCCAAATATCACCGCACCGTTTAACAGCTTTCCATCATCGCTTTTTTATTGCCACATAAAGATACCTGTGTGGTCTTGAAAAACTAACATGGTAGCTGAGTTCTATCACTTGAAATAAAAACATTTTCCAGATCTCTCTTGTGCCACAGACACCAGCAGCTTTCAAGGGAGCGGATTTGTCTTATACCGTCAAGTCCACAAGATGCTCATGACCGCTGCAGCAACTCTCCCTTCACACCCGATCAGAAGAATGGCCTGAAAAGCCAATAGTCACAAGACAAAAGGGACCCTCTCCCAGTGTGTTTTACTAAGTGCTGGCAGAGGACTACCACATAGCATATTCTAAGTTTTATAGACAGCAGGTGTGGAAGGGTGACACTTAGTGTGTATATCCTCAGGGATATTTTGTCTCCATAAAGTGTGGCTGAGCTTAATTAAAGTGCACATTTCTACTCACAGTTGTATTAGCCTGGGTAGCCTGAACGCCTTGACAGGAAGCTGAGCGATCCTGTTTTTACTCAGACGAAGCGTTAGCAGGGACCGTGACAGACTATCAAAAGCACCAGGCTCCAGGGTGCTGATTCTGTTGCTCCCCAGGTAGCTGCAATAAATCACAGCAGAAAAATGAACACTCCTGTCAGAAATCTCCTTTTATCAGCATTTAGTTGGTCTCCAGACAGGCTGGTGAAATTACAGAGGTGACTTCAAATCAGTTGGATTTCTGGCTGCACAAAGAGCACAGTGCCTTTCCCAGAGCCATGTGATGAATGTGAAGAAGTTCTGTGCAGTTCCCAAGAGCTCCTGGATACCCTCCTACTTCAGCAAGGCAACTGGGGGTGGAAGCCAAAAACTGGAGAATATTCCAGTGCAGGATGATGTTTCCTGTTTTTCCCTCAGCACCTGTCCCCAGGGCTCTTTCTTACTTGAACCGTAGTCTCAGACGCAGAGGCTGTTTATACAGGACAACAGCAAACATCAGCCACAACATGAGCGTCTTATATCCACTTATAACCAGGGGCAGAAACTTAGGCACAAACTTTAATGCAAGCATTATCTATCTGCACTTTTTGAAGGTACCTAAAACACAGAATATTTTTTGTTTCCCTGAACAGGCAAACATCTCTATTGAAAGGGTGTTACTCTGCTTAACGCCTGGTTTTCTTCAAATCACCAATGAGAGATTTCTGTTCTTAACATTCAGTAGCCACTTTATTGATGAAATAGTCATTCTCCCTCCCCTCTTCCAAGCGCACATGGGCTGATCTGGGAAGCAGCACACACATTTCCCAACAGGGAAGAGACACAGGTCTGCTGCACACAGTTCTTCTGGCTTCTAGGTTTCCAGCTCTAAAGACACCCACACCTGAAGGATGCAGGATACCTTTTCTCTGTTGCAACATTCCCAAGCCACACAATCAATAATCTGCTTTCTTTACAGATACATCAGAAACCAAAAAGAGCTCAAAAAATAACCTGACAGCTGGGACAACGTGCTGCCTTCTGATTCTCTTTTGCACTTAAAATCCTGACAAATAACCCCGTACTTTGTATGATTATTCTCTCTCTTTTTTTTTAAAGAAGGTTTGAGGCCCTTTTCTCTGCTGTGATAACTCAACAAAAGCTGTTCCCAACAAGAAAAACTCACAGTTCCTTTATGTGAAGTCCCTGTGGAAAGCAGCCGTTTCGGATTTCCGTGATGTCATTGAAACTCAGGTCCAACGTTTCCAGGGTAACGTAGGGCTTCAGTTGACTTGATTCAATGCTGCGGATCCTGTTGTGATGCCTGAAACAGTCAGGAAGAGAAATGGAGACAATTTAGTTCTCTTAAAAACACAGAATGAGTACCTGAGGCAGCAGCAGGCACACAGGCTGGCCCCCGAGTTCATACACTCCAACTTCTTCAACAGCTGTCTGAGGAGAAATCCACATCAGAGAGATCTTCCCTAATCCCCACTCTGTTCCTAGACAGACTAGCTTACAGATATTTGTGAGCTTCCAGACACTTTTTTCTGGTATGGTACAAGACTCTTCCCTTCTACAGAACTACTGACTCATTCATCAGTTTTCCTTCCAGTATTTTGGGGTCAGCCTCCTACAATCCTGCACTTTCAGAATGGATTTATTACATGCAATGACTGCAGGGTCGGATTTTAATCCTGCAGGCAAGGAGTGCTGATCGATGGTTTAAGCAATCTGCAAATGTTTTACACATAGGATGGGATTTTTCAGAGCTGTCTGCAGATAACAGATAAATATGAGCTCAATAAATGTTATAAACCATTGTTTCCTTAATTCCTAAAGATTCTTCTGAAAAATCCCAGCTTTGGGCCATATTACAATGATTTGCAATGCAAAGAAATACTGTAAGAGGGCTTGTTTTTGCAAATGTTTCTTCACGTTTTGCTACCTTTGTCCCACTGTGCAATTAGGACAATTCTGCATTGGCAGTACTCTGCCCAAGCACCAGTTGCAGCATCAGACCCTAAAACAATCACCTGCCTTTGCTGCCTCACCAGCCTGAAGCTTTCAAGCTGATATTTTTCTTTAGAGAAGGTGCTACAAGATGTTCTCGTGGTTTCCACGGCTGTCAAACAGTTAAATACCTCTAGACCTCATTGGTACTTAACATGGTCTAACTAAAAATCAGCCCCCATCCTTTCCTCTGACTCCTCTCTGGCCTGAATCAGTAAAGGGAACAGTAACCAATTAAAAAAATACATTGCGCATTAGTCACCAGAAGCAGAGCACATGCCTGATGTGAATTTAGAGCAGTCACTGATATTACTGGCAGGGCTGCGAGTGAGGCACTCCAGAGAGGCTCCGCAGACACTTGAGAACTTGCTGAATAATAAGAGATAGTAGAGAGGGTTCAGACAAGTACTGTGCCTTAATCCGGCTGGCTACCCACTGAGTAACCAGCAGAGGAGACAGCAGCCAGGGAAAGCACTATTGAATGCAAACCAGGACATCTCAGCTCTTCCGACAAAGCATCGGCTCTTTCAAACACAAAAAATGAGATGAGCCGACCGCAGCCATCCAGGCACTGAGCTGAGGGCTGTCTAGGAGCCCGTCTTCTCCAGCCTCACCCCCTTTCCAGACTCTCCCAGCAGTTCAGACAAGACACTTGCAAAGAAAACCTCATCCCCCCAAGAAGAAAATACCAACAGCACATGGCAAGGGACCTGCTCCCTGCACTGTGATCTGCTCCTTTACCCTCCCTGTTAGTAAAACCAGATTGTTTCACCACCACGTTTACTGGCACCTGTAACAGGAAGAGGGTAAAAACAGCCAGCACGGGTTCTAACACTGGGGAAACATTTGCAAAACTGCTGCTTTGACTAAAGAGTTTAAATGCTACTTAATTAATTCAGTGCAGCATCACAGATCATTGAGGATAAATTTTATATCACTACAGTGATGTGCTGCTAATGTGGTGCAAAAAGGCATCAGGAAAATCAAAGGAAAAGTAATTTTTCAAAACCACCCAACTGGTTATTCCATGGGTTACGTGCACACAGGTCCCTGCAACCACAAACTGCATAAAAGGCAAACGATATGGTTACTATTCAAATAACTGATATTCATTTACAGCTAGGAATAAAGACTGAATTTTCACATCTACAGCACATAGCGGAACAGAGCTTCAGTAAATTAATACGATAGTGAAACTAAAATACAGGAAAATTCACTATACTCAGATTTTTCTGGCCTCCATAAATTTAATACATGGATGGGGGGGGTGTCTCTTCCCCAAAGACTAGTTTCTTTTGCAAGGAACTTAATTTAGTAGAACCTGCAAGTTCAAAAATTGCAGTCTTTTTTCCTCCTCAAAAGAAGAGAGTCCATTAAGTGTGTGTGCAACCCCGAATCAGGAAAGTACCTCAACACAGACGTAAGTGAAAGCAAACCCCAAGCATGTTTTCTGGAGCTCTGCTGAAGCAGGGGCTGCAAGTTCAACTCTGATCTCATCCAGGCTGTGATGGCCGAGATGAATCTGGCTGTAAATTAACAGGAAATGAAGGCTTGTACAAATGAACGCAAAGAATCTATAAATTACCTGACAATCCCTGTGCAGGGCAGCTAAGTCTGCAAGGCAGTGAGAGCACAGAGTGAGTTTGGACATGAAGTGCTCCTCAGAAGCCAATGTTATTTTTCTGGAGTATTAGTATTTCTGGGCTTTAGTTGCTCAATGTACATACAATCTGCCCGCCTGCCAGATCTCCCAGCCTGTCCCAGAAGACAGACTTTAATAAGGCAAGAAAAGGACAGGAAAGAACTATTTTGTTTGAGCCACGTTTGCAGTTTCCAGGTGACTTCTGTCCATTTGCCTCTTGCTTTTCACGTGCTATAGCTGGCAGATCGGATTGATGAATTATTTCACACAGGAAAAAAACAGGCTCCTTTCTCTCCCTCTCTGTCTCTTTCAAACATGGGCTGACTCCAAATGTAACTCTCGGCTCCAAACACCATTCCCGGCCAGTCCCAGCTGGGGAATGTCAGACAGTTTGCTGCAAAGCACTGCACTTCAAACAAAACCAGCCAGTCCAACTTTTCCTATACACACCATGTGACATGAATGCAACATCGTCCAAACCTTTTACTAGCTTGATTACATTTTATTTTTCATTCTTTCAGTAAGAGCTGAAACGTGATTTAACCCTTCCTGTTATTACTTGGATCCTTCCCGCTCGCCTGTCTTCATTCCCCATCTCATCATTAGGGTGTTTTACAAAAAACGGCCCAGTGACGTTATGACTTTGCCTCTCCTCTTTAGCAGTGACTGGAAAAGGGCTGGATTCTTCCCAATTAGCTCCTTAGTTTACACTTTGTTGGCTTCAAAGGTGACAGATCGGATTTTAGTGCCAATTGCCAAAACCAGGCTTTAAAGCACAAATTATTGGTGCTTCCACAACCAATTTGCCTCCAAGTGTCTTTTCCTCTCCCCACTCCTTAGGTATCACAGCCTGGAAACAGCTTTCCCTGTTGCACTTCAGCCAGCGTTACCTCAAGAGTATATGATGACAGGGCTTCAATGTGAGATTGAGCAATTAGAGCCCAGAGCAGGAGCCAAGTCTCTTAGTTTCTATTCCCAGCTCTGGCACTGACTCATCTGCCTTGGGCAAGTTTCTTAACCCCTCTCTACCTGTGGTGTACCAGTGTGTATGGAAACATGCTGCCAGACCAGGACGATGCAGAACTGTCTTCACCGAGAACTAAGAATTTGGAGTGAAAGCAGCTCAGGTGAAAAAGAAAACACAGAAAATAAGGACCCCATCCAAGTCCACTTGGATTTGCTCATGAATAGAGCAGGATCTGGCTAAAACAGCTGAACTTCTCTGTTCACACCCAGCCTCATTCCCAGAGACACCCCATTTGCAGCAGAGATCTTGAACTGTAACATCTCAGCACCCAATGAAGGTAACTTAAAGTCAGCAGTAGATTACATTTATGCTGTGAGCTGTATACATGCAGCACTTGTTCAGCAACTGCTTTGCCCTCACACCAGCATCAGCTGCAAACGGAGAGAGCTGAGGGAATGTACCCTCTGGCCATCGCTGCTGAACCCGCCTGCACCCCTGGTCAACACCCCGAGGCACCACAGCCCCTGAGCCCTTGCACTTTGAACAGACCCTTCAGGATTACAGGAGATTTGGATTAATCTCCAGCCATGTCTTCGCTAAACCCAGCCCTTGAGAACCACGTCAGGAAGCCAACACGAGCTCTGTGCTCCTCCGGGCTGCTGCGAGACAGAAAAACAAGCAAAATGTTCCAGCGAAGCCAAAGCGTGTTTGGGTTTGCTCTAAGCCAGGAGGGAGACGAAGGGGGTGGCAGGAAAACAACAGGTGGCCTACAGTCAAAAGCTTGCAGCATTTCCAGGAATCTCAGCTTGTATTTTAGAGGTAAAGTTACACTTTAATCCCGATGGGTTTCCTCGTTCGAAGCGTCTTTGTGAATATTTATTTGATAAATAGGTTGTGAAACATTTTCCACTAGACCTAATAGGAGAAAAATTCACCTTCCCCTTTGCAGCAAGCAAGCCTGTGCTTTGGAGAACACTAATCAGTTTAATTTAGACCGTGGCTTCAAACTCCTTGTGTGAAATCGACGCAGAGAGCGATGCAAACACACTCCTTTGTTGTCCGAGCCACATTCACTTCCCCTCAGCAGCTGCCCATTAGAACGCTGACAGCGGAAAATCAAAGCAAGCAGACCCTCAGGTGGGAATGTACGAGGGGCTTCGGTTGGACTGATTTAAATACAATCAGCAGAAAACCTCCTGGTTTAGACAAAGCTTGAACTAAGATGCCTTGGCCACTGGGAGTCTGCAGCGCCAATGTTTGGTGTGAAGTGCGGCTAAAGGCAGGGAGAAGTCACATGCTTGGCCTTCATGTCGTGTCGGCTTACAGAGCTGGCTGGGCTCACGAAACGAAAAAAAGAAAGCCATAATACAGCAAACCTATTAAACCAACACCTGTTATAGGCATCAAAAATAAAATCGAGCTTCAAAAGAGAGGCTCTGCACTTTGGGTAAGGTTCTATTAATATGCGAGCACATTTTCAAAATTAACATATGAGGGAGATCACAAGACTAGAAATGGAGAGATTAAGAAGTTCAGGGTTTGGTTAATATTTCCATACTGGGAAAGTACTAGAGAAACCAAATACTACGGCCAGAAAGAGTTATGGGGTTCGCTACTGAAGGACAGGCAAGGTTTGGTGTCAGAGACAGCCCATGCAAAGAGAGCAAGATCAAAGAACTGTAACAGGAGATGGATCACATATACACTGTGACTAACCCATGCCTGGAATTACCTGCCCCCCTCCTCCTCCTCAGTTTAGAGAAGATGGAGATCTAATATTGATCCTTCCAGAAACACTAGGGAAGATTCAAGACACAGGTTTCTACAACTCCCAACTTAGATGATCTGCCATCAGATTTTAGCCCATTACTTGCCACACACACAAAACATTTAAAAAAAAAAAAAATAAATATAATTTCAGAGTGGAATGCAATGCCTGAGCAATTTTCCTGACAAGGATGAAGGGGAACTGATAACATGGAAGATGTTTGTGTTTACAACAGCAGCAACATAAATGTTTCTGTTTGTTCTGGTGGGGGTATTAAAATCAACAACTGAAGATGTGTCCCAAGTGCTTCTTGCTAATGTATGGAGACAAGAGGAGAATGTGATCGGGAGCTGGACATCAGCTTTGACTCAAAATTCATGCAGTTTATCAATGCACAACTTCTTGCGTGATTTTAACTTTTAACTAATAAAAACTTTTTTGTTTCCAACAACGTGACTTGCTTCTGCTGTACTGGAGTAGTGAAACATCTCTGCAGCCAAAGATGAAGTGAACACACAGGTGACACGCTGGAAATCCACAGGACATCAGCCCTATGTACAAGACCTTCCCAGAAAGGTTGAACTGCCCATAGTGGTTTCATGCTTCCCAAGTGCTCTGAGCAAGCCCCGGTAGCTGTCTGACACTTTGCACTATCACGTCAGCCTGGCCAGGTTAATCCAAGAGGCTCAAGATTTTGTATCATTATAAAAATGTATATTTTTATCCAACACAACATGTGCCGTATTTGCTTACGGGAGCAGCCCCACTGTCCTTTGAGAGCAAGGCTGCACGGGTTACTGTCCGGGCAGGAAACAAGGATGCAGGGAAGCTGCCCCCACTTTTCTCAGATGCTCTGAATCACTCCTTCCCTGAGGAATCCTGGCGGGTTCCCAGGCTGCCGCAGATACAGCTCTGTTTGTTCAGGTGCTGGCTGCACACACCAGAGCAGAGCAGTGGCAGGCCAAGCAGCCACTGCATTTTAGGGTCAGCCACACAAAAAAAAAAGAAAAGGAAAAGGAAAACCAAACAGCAACAACAACAAAAATCCCACAAACACCCCCCCAAACTAACAACTCCACAGAAAAAAAAAAAACACATCCAAAGGACACCCCCCCCCCCCCCCCCCAAACAAAACAAAACACCTCTTTGTGTAATTTTTCCAGGTATCCTACTTTTTCCTTAAAGGTTTACGTGCTCTGCCTGAGTCTGTATGAGAGCATCTTCCCTCTCCCTAGTATTGCTTCAGAAGAAGGCCTAAGATACAGCAAACATCATCTGCAATCATTTTACACTGTTTTAATTTAAAACTGTCATATGTAAGTGTAAAGTAAGAAGAGGCTGGCAGAGCTAGTCTAACTTTATCAAACTATGGCAGAAAGTCCACAGACATCTCCTCATCTGCTGTACATCAGCTTCAAAACTGATGTGCTTCAGAGGGCTTTCATTTACGAAGTTACGTTCTTGCCTTGTGTTGGTGGGTTAGGATTGACAAGCATGAAGCAAACCACCCATAGCTGTACACAGGCTGGGACAGACAGGGAGTTCAAGGAAAAGTGTCTTTATTTTTTTCCTTTTTTTTTTTTTTACGCAGAAAGGAAAAAAACACACAAAACAAAACCACAAACAACCCACACAACAAAACACACAAATACAACCTTCCATGGTGATGTGGCTGCATTTCTGTTCCAGGCCACGGACATGCAGAGATGAGGAGATGGGAATTGTTCATTCACACCTTTGGACCTGAGAGCAGCAGCCACTTGCAAGTCAAGCCAGTGATACTGCAAGGGCTGGGTTATGAACTCCTTATTCCCCCAAGCTAACTATTACTCACACAAATAGTTCCACTGTAGTCAACAGGACTATTCATGTGAGACCAGCGTGACGCAAGGGCTTATGTGTTCACTGTCTATTATGGCCTACTCTGGGGTCACCCACAGGACCAAGCTCCTCTGCCTCTCACATTGCTGGACTGCAACCATCAACCCTGGTGTGGTCCCAGCGTGGCCTCAGAGCATCCTCAGGCCCTGGTACCCAAACACAGGCAGATGTTATCCTCCTGCCAGGAACACTCTCGTAGCTCTTTCATGAGGCAGCCCCATGGATGAGAGTTAGGCAGAGATCAAGTATACTGTTTAGGAGCTGGCTTTCAGAGCAGCTGGACATAACCAAGGGCCTGGATTTGATGAACATTCATGAAGGGCTGTTGTTGGGTTCAGTATGAACTGCACAAAGGAAAACTTTTCTTCTAATGTAACCAAAAATGCCACATCCAGCAAGACACATATTCTCTTAGGATATTTCTGCACTAGAACTATTTTTGTAAACTTTGACTTGTTAGAGGACCTTATGCTGTGTGTTAGATGCAAGTGACGTAAGTTTTAAAAGCCTTCTCCCTCACTTTGATCTGTATTTATTCTCACTAGACTTCTTTGACATGACCATTTGATTTTGGGTCCTTTTTGCAATACACAACTTCCTAAGCCTTTGCCATTGAGTCTCACTAGTAGAGTAAAACGTGTGGGACGGGCAGCATTAGAAGTTAGTCATCTTTAAAAGAAAGGCTGTCTTATCTCCTCAGCAAATTACACAACCTGTTATGACATCAAAGCAAATTAAGATTCCTGAAGACAAGCCAGTCTCTGTTACGGGCACAGTCCCCCCATCAGCAACAGGGTGGATCCAAAAGGACCAGAGTTTCTGTTCTCTTCTGGTTACATTGGATGTTTCATGAGGACTGTACTCCCCAGAGGCTTTTTAAATGACGTATTCACAAAGAGCACATATCCATTAAAAAGGCTGTGCAAAGCATCTTTTATTGTGTGTCACAGCCTCTCTGTAAGTAGCTTTCCTCAACTTTTATGAACTCAATACCAGAGCACATCTTTGCCTCCCTGGGTGCAGCTCTACCTCAAAACATCTCAGCAATTATCTTCAGAGTGACTGTGTGCATCCCTCAGCGGGATGATGCATCTGCAAGGGTCAGGGCCAGGGACCTTCAGCAGGGGCTGCCCAACTTGTAATGCAGTTTGGCCAGTTCTCTGGCACAAGGAAAGGAGAGCACCTCTAAGTCACCGAGCGTAATCAATGCTGATTTTGAAACAGCCCATTTGTGAACACTCGTAGCTGTTCTAGTCTTTCACCCATGTCTCCCCCAGCTCTCAGTCCAAACCACTGCTTGTCACCCTCCATCTTCTCACATTTCCTAACCACAGTCTGGAGAAAGCACTGAGAAAGGCTGCAAAGGCAAGAAGAGGCCTTGCTGAGTACTGAATTCTAAGGAAGAGAATTGTCCTATGGGAACAGAAGGAAGAAAGTCATATAAGTTAAATGGCAGTTTTCATACTAGAATGCAGGAAACCACGTGGCTCTTCACCAGGAGTCATGGGGCTCAGCAGAGCCTCTTCAAAGGAAGGGCTGCATCAGTATTTCAAAAGAGTCATTCAGTTGCTGGCAGATGATAGTCAGGTCAGTGTTTTATGCTCTACATCTTGTATCTTTGGTCTGCTGCTCTTGCTGCACCATTGGTTTTTCCTCATCTTTTTACCTTGAGGGCTTTCTTCTGCTGCTGATACATGCCAGCCAAACTCAATTTTCTAACACAAATTAAATGCACAAGACAGTCCTCAAAGCTGAGAAAAATAGCCCAGCTTTACCCCCGCTGGTTTGCTGCTCTGACAAGTTCCTGCTCTCCACAGCCCCACACTTGCACAGCACCCAGTGCAAGGAGCCACTCCATGCCACACACATGCTCATCACTGCCCTCAGACATAAATCAGGTTTGTGATGAGGAGGAACAGACACTAAGCATCAGATCCAGCCCAGATGTCAGTTTAAATAGCCCAGAGCAGAGCCTGGAACAACTACCATGTCCCACTCCTGAGCAGGGACAGCAGCTTCTCATTTTCATCGCTGGCAAGTTTTGTGCTTCTAATCAACAAGAGCAGCATTTTCATTTGAAAGCCAATAGGGTCCAGGATCACAAGGCATGTAGGCACTTTTATCCTTAAATCCTGATGCTGATTTTAGTTTCTCTTTGTGCAATAAATGATCAAAGTAAAGAAGATCCACCACAGTCTAGTGAGTGCATGTGTTTTGTGGGTGGCTTTGTTTTGCTTTTGTCTCTCTGCAGGAGTAAGAAGGGGAAAATACACAAGTGGAGAAGTAATTTAAGTACAAACCAAATGTAATGACTCTGCCCATGATGCTGGGACATTAACCCAAACTGTAATTACAAGCAGACTTCTTGACAGCACACACTGTTTGTGCCTGAAAATCCATTACATGACACAGGGGCTTTCCCACCTTTGACAGGAACACAACGAAAGCAGGTGGATTTAACCACACAAGAGCTCTGTGACCCTGATACTAATGTAAATAAAGGACAACACACTTGAATATGTCTAGTATTCAAACGAGATTATCTACGTCTCACTGAACTTGCAGCAGAAGTTGCTAAAAACTTGCCCCTTGAAGAAGGCAGCAGTTGGAGAAACGCATTTGTGACTGGTCAGTCAAACTCCTGTTAACACTTCGGAGCTGTAGATAGGCTGGCTGGTTAGTCTGTTCTGACATGACACACACTTGTGCTCTGTTGAAAGGGCTTATCTGTCCTGTCAGCAAGGTGGCCAAAACAGAGACAGCCTCTGGGCAGGCTTGGTGAGCTCTGCTCAGCTGAGACTGTTCAGCCTGCAAGAAGAAATAACTCCTGCGTGGAAAAGCAATGGTCAAGTTAGCAAAGAAAACAGCTCTTCTTAACAAGTCCAGGCAGCCTATTAATAAAGCACATCGAGTAGGAAGGATGGCTTCAGGAAACTGCAGAACAAGGTGTCAAAAGATCCAGGGAACAGAAAATTCGAGCTGTGAAGTAGAACTGCTATTGTGTTAAACCAGGCTGGTGTAAAACACTATCTATTGAAGCTGAAGAGCAAATCTTATAAAATCAGTGGTGTTTACCACCACTTAGCCAATAAGTTCTTCAGGCTTCTTTAGTAAGACCATTTACTTCTTCAGTTCCTCTTATTTTGAAGAAACAAAAACAAAACAAAAACACAACAGCTGTCTCAAGAATATAATCTGGGAAAAAACAAAACGACCAAAAAAACCCCCACAAAACACACGCACAAAACCAGAACAAAAACCAAACACATTTTCAATAAGACCACCAAAAGGTATTCCTTTTCCAGTGCACCTGAAGAATTACAGAAAATCCAATCCATTTCCCTGGTTGTTTATGCTAATAACTCCTCCATTCAGCAACTGTTTCCATGCAGTATATAGACTGGATAGGAAAATATACTTTAAATCAAAAAAAAAAAAAAAGTGAGCCATTTAGATTCTTTCTTTTGCAATCAACTCTAACCCTTCCCCTCTCCCCAGCTTTTCTCTGCTCAGATCTGACCACTAAAACAGTTGCCTCTTCACTCATATGCCCCTCAGTTCTTGTTTCATTTTCCAGCTGCCCTTTGCTTTTTCCCTGATGTGCAATTGAACATTAAATGGTTTGACAGGCAAAACATGCACTCACCCAACCGCTTAGGCCCAATCAATATTCACGCGGAATTCCTGTTAACAAGCAAGAGTTATGCGCACACTTGGAAGGGAGCACGGCCTCTTAAGTGATCACTTCATCTAAAGGTTTGACTGATTACTTTCTCATCTACCTTAACCAGTGATCACATTTTCCACCCCACACACCCCCAGCAGGGCTGATTTTGCAAGAATAAGATCATAACTTTTGACATTATCTCTAGTGCTCATCTCTGCAATTAACTGGGGAATTTAACATGGGTTAAAAATAACAGAAAATCCAGCAGATAGCCAGCTTTGGTTCAGGTAAATGAGCTTTCTAGAGATTTATTTTGCTAATCTTTTCCAACCTAGACATAGCAGGATCATACTTTAGTGAACACTGTTTAAGCTAGTATTTCTCTTCTCTGAATTACACACTATTTCTAATTATGCTAGTGGAAGCAATGATGGAAGTGCTAAGCATTATATGGAGCAGAAGGTAAACGGTAAAACTGATGTTTTACTCACTGGGCTTTGAACCACACAGGCAGGATTCTTCCTTTAACACCTCTGCTGAAACAGTTTAGCCTTGTTGCATGCAGAGGAACTAAAAGACACTGCCTGTTCTCAAGCCTTCCAGGATGCTTGAAGCTAAACAAAATTGAGAGATTTTTTTTTAAAGTGCTTTATGGCATCATGCTTCAAAAAAATAAAAATCACAGTTCTACCCCCACCCCTGTTCTTACTCCTTGCCAGGCATCTATCTGATGCTCTGAGCAAGCACCACTGGTCTAAGAACCAGGATAAGCTGACAACTGATGATGAGGACTGACCGGGCAACCTCAGTAGGAAGAAAAGTACAGAAACACTAACACAGACTGATAGTTTCCTGATTTTGCGCAACTTTGTTACAAAAGTGAATCATCCAAGCGTTCAGAGATAAAAACAGGCAGAGAATTCTACCCAAAAATAATTTAACTTGCTTTTACTGCTGTTGCAACTCTGCTTTTATACTCATCCCTGAGCAAACTAAATTGCCATTACTAGCAATTTTTAGGCAGGCAGCACCAATATGCTAAAAAACTTTCAACTCAGCAAGTTATTTATGTTTGAAACCTGCTCAGCCTGTGAAGACTAACAAAGGAATTGCTTTTGTAGACATCTGCTTTATTTGCCATATGCCATTAAATGAGACAGTCAATCTACCATAGATATTAATAGTAGCAAGTTTGGGCTATTCTAAGGCTCAAATATGAGGCTATTTTTCATATTGACCTTAACAAAAGATCATGATCGCAAATGACCCTAACAACTAATCTTAGGCTTGATCTGCAGAGGGACAACTTGGAAACCATCTTGTGCATTATACACAACAAGCACCTGCCCTTGGACAATGCACCAGAAAATGCTTTACATCCATGAGTTACATCTGCTCTGCAGCTCCAAGGGAACAGGACTATCCAAACACAAAGGCACTTGGTCCTGGGGTGTAATGAATACGTGGAACACACACAAGATACTGGTCCAGTACTCCATCTCCTAATCTTATGCTCCACCCCAAAAGACCACTTGTGTCCTCTCCTTCCTGCAGAACTAACATTAAACTGGCACAGCCTGCTAAGCAGCACACAGATGTCACAGCAGACCTGGCTCAGCTCAAAGCAATTCTGTACTTGCAGAAGAAGCTGCCACAGCTGCACTAAATGGTTATCCTCCCCAGCAAAGACATTAAAAAGTAGCCTCAAGGAGTAACTGCTATGCCATGAGCTGCCATCAACACGTACCACCTTTTTCCTCTAGCCAGTTTTACATTGCTCTGTATGCACCCAGATTGCTTTCTGATGCTCTTCTGTTGAGTCTGAGGACTATGTGCTTCACTGCTGCTGCTTTTCTAGAATAAATGATTACTCAGCTCCCCTGGAACAGCCTCAGATCCTTTGCCATTTCCATGTGCTCACATTGTATCTGAAAGCTCGTAGAGGACATACAAGTGATTAGAACAGTTCCAACAGCCCAAACAAGAAGTCAAAACAACGTCTCTTCTGGTGCTTGGGAGCACATGATTAACGAGAATTTCCTCCACTGGGAAAGGTTCTTGCAGTCTTTGGCCTCAAAAATTAACAGACTTTACACACTAGAGCCTTACTATGAACTCTGAATGAAACAAACAGGAGAGGTGGGCTTAAGAATATCTTATGCCTGTGCATTGCTTGCATACTGAACCACCCAACTGCCAGCAATCTTTTTATTCACTTTTCCACATCAATATATTCACATTAAAAAATAGAAGCTGACTGGTGTAGCCTGTAGCATGGACCAAATCCTCAGAAAGCAACTCTCCAGCCTCTGAGGGGAATCGCCTGAGTAAACACTAGAGAATTGGTCCCTGTAGACATTACACCACATAAGAACTGATGCAAGCAGGGGCTTGGGGTGAGTCTGCTCCCACTGGTGCATCTACACCTGCATTTACCAGAGAAAGTTTTCTTTGTGCAAGTGATTATGCAGCATGGCAGGCAGTGTGGTTTTCTGAGCTGCCAAAGACACGTCCTGCACACAAGCAGAGCCTGACTTCACCCGAACCCCACACACGGCAGCAGCTGAGTCATCTGGATTTTGTGCTTATGAGTGCAAAAGCGCTTGCTGTGACCCAGATGGAATTAACGGAGTATTCTCCTTATTTCTAATTGTTAGATCATCCTTTTTTTTTTTTTAACTCCAGCAAAGATGACTTGCAGACTAAGTCTCTTGGGGTTCGAGGCAGTTGTTTTGTTTGTACAGCAATTAGCACAGCTGGATCCCAGGCCACAAATGGCCTCCAAGGCCACATCTATACCATCGTGTTAGCTCAAACCTCAATTCTTCATCTAAGCCCAAACCTCCCAACTATCAACACCGCCTACACAGAGGTTTATACTCTGGCCTAGTCAGGAACATGAAGTGAGCTCACGCCTCATGTAGAGACCAGCTCAGGCTTTGAGCTCTTTCTTCTACAAGGAGTCACCAAGAGAGGCTGCCATGGGCAGGAACTGATGCTGCAGTTTTCTGGATACTCAGCTGAGCTTTCACCATCTGAACTTGAAAAAGGAAGACAAACTGGAGTCACACATTTCAACATCACCATCCCAGCTCCTGGGAAAAGTTGGCTGAAAGTTTCAGCTAACAGCAAGAAACATTTGTCTTGGGTGAAAGCAAAGAATCTAATGGTCCACATGGGTCTTCAGAAAGAGGTTCTGACACCATCAGTGAAGCAGTGCAAACAGCACTGAAGTAATAGTTGCTAACAGTTGCTTTCCCAAGCATTGCCTAAGGAAGCATGAGGCAACAGCTCTGGGAAGAGGATCTATAGTATGATCCCAATTTTACCACATTAGGGATCTCTAAGACCAGTCAACTCTAATCCAGTACAGAGGTCTAATGATACACAATGAAAATTAAAGCCAAAGTCAGACAAGCAACAAAGGTCACATTATTAACAATGTAACTAATTTAACCAGCATTATACTGAAATCCCCAACACTTCAGAGAAGTTGTTCTCCAAGAAACCATGCAACTCGAATGAAAATATTACTCTTGATACAGAAATTACTGGCTGCAGTTTTTGACCTGTCTTGCCCAAAATGGCTGGATGAAATACCATAGAGTACCCTCCTTTTCATGAGGGCCATGCTGCCCCAATCAGCATCTCAGCTCACCAGCCCTTTCCACCAGACCTAACAAGTTTCGTCATTTCCAATTCTCTGTGTATTCAGTCTTCAAATTTTACATGATATATTTTGCCTGTGGCACAGTAGATCACTTACCCTCCTCCTACTAGCCCTCTCTGTTTAATTACAGTTTAATGTGAATTGATCTTTACATTAATGAGCCTGTAAAGAAGATTGATTTTCTTCAAGAGACTTTTATGCTCAGTTTGGCAGCAGAGTAGTCCTATTGATTTCACTTTCCTCAGTAAATACACTGCAGAATGTCGCTGCATCCTCTGTGAATCAGCTAATCCTATTTCACACCCTTTTGCTCCAAAAACCCCTATTCTGATTTCCTTGTTATCTGTGCTTATTAAGAGCAAGAACATGGGGCCAAAGCATCTCAGACAGCTTTGACGGTTGCTAACATAGAGCTGACAGCCACAGGTCACCATCCCCTTTATTCCTAAATGGTTGGGGGCTTAAAAGTAGTGAAAGAAAGACTTAGTGAAAGAAATGAAAGTGATTTTTAAGTGTTTGATCTGGTAACTTCCTTAATTCCTATCCAGCTAAGAATACAGCACAGCGTGCTCTGTTTACCACACTTGCTGCAGAGATCTGGTCAGCAGGCTGAGCCTTACAGCTGCATAACAGCCTGTGTTCCTGCCCCTGCATCGGTGGTGCTGACTGAATCAGCCGGGCCGCCCTGGAGCCTCTCCACACAAGCTAGTGAGGAAGCTGGACATGAACACACTCAGTTCTGCTGCAAATAAATGGTTTCTTCCACCCTCCACTTCTCCACCAGCCCAGGTAACAGAGTTTGAGAACCTACAGAGTTAACACGCTTGAGCCGCAGCAGAACATTGGGAAGGGAAATCCTCAGCCAAGAGCATGTCAGAGAAAACATCCTGCCATCAACTCCCAAACGTCCATGTCTAGGAACTGTAGCTAAATTACAAATGCTGTGAGAATTTCAGGCAAGATTCTCCTCTCAGTTGCTCCGATGCGATTTTGGAATGAGTCCAGATTCCGACTCTCCCCCTCTCAGCTGAATTTCCTGGCTTTTGTTTGCATTAACAGATGTTTGCATTTAATGTCTGTCTTTATTTGGTAACCCGTACATAGATTATTTTTCCCTTCAGTTCTATTAAAAGCCTTATCAAGTCCCTTATGTTTGCTCTTGTCAAGATGAATGACTCTGGCAGTATTTTCAACGTGCAAGGCAAACAAACTGACTCTTCAAGGAATAATTAAACTGAACTAAACTTCACGGCAGTGTATTAGGGCACAGAATGTTTGATACATATGTTATGCTTGCATCCATCTGCAGCTTGAAAGATCCAAAGATTTGCAGAAAGCCTTGAGAATTCTCTCTCCAACAGATTCCCACATGCTTACACATACATGACTGGCCCACAGTCCACACGCATGTGGGGTCAAGCAAGTTTTGGGTGATGGAGACAGTTATGGGAAAGCCTGAAACAGGGAATGCAAAGCTATCAAGCTCATTAAGAATCCTTTATGGAAAAATCTGAGCTTGGCAGCACGGCAGATTTCTTTCTCACAGCACTAAAAGGAGAGAAAGTCTCTTCCCCAATTTAGGAAGAGTAGGAGATGAAGTAACTCGTTCAAAAGAGTGTTTAGAGTGACATATACACAACTCTTGCTTTTATAATACATTCAACAGCCCTTTGGAAATACTTAACCACATGCAATACACAAAACCTACTTCAGAGGTTTGTGAGGTAAACACACTTCACACATTTCTAAACACTGGGAAGAAAAAAAAAAAAAGGAAATTATTTATTTTTCTTTAGCAGCAAGAATACACTGTAACACTATATACTTAAACATAAACCAGTTTCTCAATACACAGTCTTCATTATGAGTCTTCACCCTGGGTTTAGTTTGGCAGCCTCCCCAATTATTACTTCACAGATTTGAAGGCCAGAAGAAACCAGTATGACCACATAATCCAATTCCTTACATCACACCAGGCCAAAGAACTTTACGGAACAATTTGCGTATCAAGCCCATTAACCTGGAGCTGAACTAAAGGACCGTCTTTTAGGAAGCCATCCAATTGATTTAAAGAATCCCAAGGCTGGAGAAAGCCTCACTTGCTCAGCAAATCATTCCAATGTGAGTTAGTCAGCAACATCGATTAAAGCAGGTACTTTAAAACATCTTTCAGATTATTTTTACCTCTGATAAAAATTAAAAGGAAATGCAGGGTGGGGGAAGTGGCATTCTTTGAAACAAGCTAAACAAAGAGATCCTTCTTGCAGAGGTATGACAGCAGCATTACAAATCCCGCTATCAGTTATTTATGTGTAGCAGCTGAGGAAAGCAATACAGATTTCTGGAAAGTGATACTAAGCAGGTCTGTTTAGAACACCGTCCTTTTATCATTTGGCTTTGTACCTTCCCCTTCCTTCTGCACCACTCTGAAATTTCAGAGGAGCTGTAAATCTACTGCCTTCCACCAGTCATTATTCCTCCTTTCCAAACTGCTTGTTTCATTTCAGGAATAAAAAAAAAGGAAAAACACAAAGCTCTAGCAATTTGATCCTTTGCCAATGGCTACACTAATAGCAAAAATAACAAGAGCCTGTGAAACTCAGATCATTTATAGACACTGTGAGAAAGAAAAGCTGATTTGAGGGACCTAAAACTATATGTTGCATGGTAATTTGTATGTAAGCTTTTGACCCATAAATCAGAGTTTTTAGAATCCAAGTGCATAACGCCCTGAGTAAGCTGAGTTCAAGTGGCAGGCAGATGGCCTCTCGAGTCAGCAGATCGTGCCTTGAACAAGCAACACGCTGCTCGGAGGGAGTTACTGTCCCTCTCTGCACCCAGAAGCCCCCAGATCACACATCCAGACTTCACATGTGGTCACGCAAGCAGGGAGGGTCTGCGGGGGGAGGCAGAAATCAAACGAGATGGTTTCACACCAACTGCGTGTGACACATTTGACAGGTCTGATAACTGCTGAGACACAAGTCACCCCTTCCACCCGGGAGGTGAAGTGGTTACTTAGGCATTTTACAAAGACACTTGCTAGATCCAGCACTGATGACAGCAGAGGAGCACTTTGCTTTTCACAAGCTCTGCCAGAACATGGTATACCCAAGAATCAGATCAAAGGCACCATATCTCAAACAAAAGCTAAACTCACTTCACGCCAGCAGAGAGATACGGACACCGATTAGAAGCTGAAAATCTCTAAACTGAATTAAAACAGTAAGGGAGTTCTTCTGCTTTCCATATTTTAACACTGCCTAATGGAAGAGCAGGAACGGTGCCAGTTCATTTCACTCAATTCTGTCCTTGATTTAAGTAATAGGAATTTACTTTCAGTCAAGAGATCAAGGTTGTCTTGGCATAAGTTGGAACCTTTTGGGCATGAGAGGCCAATCACCTGGTGGTACGGACACAGGCATTTTCCACTACAAGAAGCAAATCCATGGCAAATGTGGACACCTGCCGTGGGTGCACACTGCAGGGACACACACTAGAAGCCTTCACTTGAACTGCTCAACTCAAGTGCTTTGCTGGAGTCCGTATCAACTATAACCACTTCCCCTTCCTGGGAACTTGGGAGGTATCATGCATACCTCAGCAAAATTCCTTCTTGGTGTGCATTACAAGCAGACACATGCAAAAATAATTTTAGAAATCCATACTCTTAAGATACTAAGAAGTCTGATATTATAATGTCTTTATTCCCTTCAGCAGTGTCCCCAACCCAAGTTCCTTGGCAGCAGGTGCACAAGTGCTCTCAGGTGTCCAACACTTCTGCAGGCACCTAAACTGCCAAAGTCAGGAACTTCAAAGCTGCTGCAGATCTAGTCTTGCAATCATCAAGCGCTCTCAAAAAAAAAAAGTTGAAAGAGACCATAAAAACAGGTCTGGAATGAGTTCCCTGAAAGATTAAGATGTGCATAGTCTCTGGCTTTAAAAGAAAAAATTATCAGAGCAGGGCCAGGGGATAAGAAAAAAAAAAAAAAAAAGCACAATATAGGAAAGGTTAAGTTATATACGCCTTTAATAGCACAAGTATGACATAATTGTTGAAACCCAAAGGCAAATGATGAATAAACAAAACTTTACTCAACGTCCAACTAACTTGTAGAGTTTACTGACGTAAGTTACGACTGATCACAAGCACAACATTAATCAAGCCCACCATCGTGCAAATTGCACAACTGCAGATGATGTTTCTTAATTAAGGTGCCAACAAACCTGCAGCCTGGAGAGTCAGCAGAAGCAGGTGTGACACACATGAAACTCTGGGTCAGTAGCAGCCAAACCCACCCCACAAACAACAGCTCAAGCTCAAAAGCCAAAAGATGCAACAGCGACTTACAGGTGGAGGGAGCGGACACTGGAAGCAGCAGGTCCCAGGGAGGGAATGGTGGTCAGCTCGTTGTTGTTCAGTCGCCTGCAAGAAACAGAAATTAATTGTTGAAGCAAGAGGCCTACAACCAAGCACGTGGGAGCAGAGGACAGCCATGGCGCTTCCTCATCCATCCCTCTACAATTCTTTGGGATCACTGACATTCTGGTGGAGGCCTCCATCCCAAGGGAGATGCCTCTGTCTGATAGTCCCTCCTTATGCTCTCAACCCAACCCTTAATAAATCACAGCCACCATAACTGGTTCCACAGTATCACCTTCATAAAAGCAAGGCTCTTCTTCTTCCTCCCACTCTTTTAAGCAAAGTCAAGCACTGAGGAAGGCGCTGTGCCACAGCCTTCTATCAGCCTCAATTTCCAGAGTTATCAGGGAGTGGAACCTGAGATAGAAGACTGTTTGTACCCACTGCCTCAGGACAACAAATTCAACCCCCTCCCCAAGCAACAGCCCCAACTTGCCCCTCCAGGCCAGGCCAGGCCAGGGTGCCAAGGCAGCAGGGAATGGCGGCCTTAGGCCTCCTCTCCACACCAGACTAAGATCTGAAAATCCTGCAAGGGCAGCCAGCACCACACACAACGAACTGGTGCTGAGCGCAGTAATGCCACCAAAACCAGGTGACCTGCTCCAGCCAGCCAGGGAGCACCGTGCAGCCCCCAGGGGCTAATGGCAATTGCAGATGGGCCCTGCTCCTGGAAATGCCAGTGCAGAAATGTCCCCCTCAATGGCCTAATGTTTGAAGTGTTTCTCTGACTGAAAACAGATCCTCGCCATGTGACCGGCTCTTCCTTGGTTTAAAGAGCCCCTGTTTGTATGGTGAATTAGTCAATTAATTACTCTAACAGTCGCTTGTCTGGCTGCTTGAAAATTACCTAATTTCTTAGCCATCTTGCCCACTCCCCCACCACATGCTGAAGCAATTAAAGCTGAGCCAGGCAGCACACAGCAGCTCCCGGGACCCCCCAGCCGCCTCCCTCAGCCATTGCTTGGGGCAGAGCCTCGCTGGGTCTCTCTCCACCACCTGCTTTTAAACTATTCCCCTGCTGCAGGGGTTCTGCAAGATCTCAATAAGATCACAATTCAGGTGTGAGAAGAGGACCCCACATCAGTCAGGGGAGCACAGCACAGCTCAGGTGTTCTTAGCCACATGCACAAGTTGGGGCAATCTTATTTTTTTTCCTATTTAAAACTATTTTTGGCAGGTGGGAGAGGGCAGCAATGCATCCATTCCAGAACTTCCTTCTAACTCCTCTGAGAGCAGGCAAGATATTTGATTTCATGAGGAGTTGCAGGCAGTGCTGGGATAAAAGCCTTCCTCAGCCTCAGCTCTGCCTCTGACATTATACCCGTATCTTAAAATGTACGAGGAAAAAAAAGCCAGATGCATTGCAATTCAGCAAGGAGCTCCACTTTGCAGCTAAAAGCTCACTGCTGCACATATTACAGCAAGGTCTAGAGCTTTCAAAGGTACAAAGCAAGCAGGAAACTGCATTAAAATGCTTATATTTGTGCCATGTTTTCATTAACATCCAACTGAGCAACTTTTTGAAAGGCACTGGAGAGAAGGATAGTTAGGCCCACCCTCCACTAGCCTGGGTCAGCTCTGGTTAAGTGGCTCTGACACAGACTGGCATCCAACAACTGGTCAAACCCTCCTCTGACATAAGTGTGATTTTCATGTATCAGTCTCCCGTCAGGTCAGCAGTCAGTCAGAAGTGTTTCTCCCACTTCATTTTCTCTCTTGGCTCACAGGCACCAGCCTCTGACAAAGAGGAGAAAGCCAAGCTTGGTACTTGCCTGGGACTTCCCTCTCATCTCACCCTTCACCCACATAAAGGAAATAAAAATAACAGCAAAACAATATCCTCAAAACAGAAGAGCCAGGCTCAACAAATTGAAACTTTCTGCCTCCTTTCTCCTCCCCAGCCCTCACCTTTGACAATACAAACCTGCTGCCTCTGGATGCTAAGGCAGAGGAGGAGGGGGGCCACCCATATAAAATATTTACGGTCCGGTTGCCAGGCTGGTGTCAAGCTGAAATGGAGCCTGCTCAAAAATAGCACAGCTCTCCAGAGCTTTCAGTGAAAGGCACTTTAGAAAATAAAAGGTGAGTTGTTTGGAGAGGAATTTTAGCACAGTTACTACTTCTCTATTACAAGATGCTTGGAAAACCTGAGAGCTGTGCAAGCACCACTTTCATGGATCCCATGATCCACATGACCTGAGGAAACCCCAGGAAGGACCAAGGGCCTACCCCACAGCAGCACCCGCCATCCCACCCTTTCAACCACAGTACAAGAACAGATAAACCCCAGAAGGGTCACCAAAGGGGACAAAAGAAAACATAGGTATCCTGAAGGAAGAAAGCAATGTCACACTCGAGCCCCTTCTACCTGAGCATCCACCAGCACAAAGCTATTTATTTCAGAGCATGTAGGATCATGGGGTTTCATATCACTTTGAGCTACTAAATTTCATCCCACACAGACTTAAAGCTTTCAAGGTAAAAAAGGTTTCTTAAAACAAACAAACAAACAAAACTGCCTAAACCCAGAGAAAGTGAAAAAATACAGAGTAAATACAGCTATTATTTTATTGCCTTCTTAGCAAAGCAAACAGACCATCCAAGATAATCTATTAAGTTTATATCTTCTGGTTCACAGAGATTTTCTTGAAATTAAGGGAAAACAAAGTTTTTTTACAATATATCACACTGATTATTCACATAGAGACACACAAAGAGCTTCAAGCCTCATCTGCAGTGCTCAGGAACCACAGGCATAGCATTTGAAGCACCATGGGAGGCTTTGGTTCTTATCAATGCATCTATTATTTGGGGCAATCTCTCTCCCTGAGGCTGACTTGGTTTGCCCAGAACAGTGTGCACAGCAAAACACTGACTTGCTCTCAAGACATGCCACAGCATGATGCTTATTTCATGAATGTTTGCAGAGTGCTTAAAAAAAAATACAACCCAACCCTCAGAAAGGAGATGCTCTAGCAGTATAGATGTGGTTCTCTTTGTGAAATGCAGTTTATTTCAGTGGTCTGTGGTTTAGCTGTTATTCAAAAGCAACCAAGATTGGTAGATAGGGCTTTTAATAAGCTTCTCCCTCACACTTTCCAGAGCCTGCCTTCCAGGCTCAGCTCCAGACCTCTGCCTCCCTTCCAGTCCCCCATTTCTGGTTGCTCCCTTTCCCTCCTACTCACTCCTCTGCTCTCTCCCTTTTCCCTAACCCTGCCTTTCTGACACACCAGCAGCTCTTACCTACACCATTACTCTGTGAGTGGCATTACTTACCTCCCCTGAACCCTCACAACTTTTTTTTAGCAGCTGACTGTTCCGTGCAGGGCTTGTCCTGCTCTCGACACGTGCGGCACTGCGCACAAGGGAGCTCCCTACCTAAGGAATCAGAAGCCATACGCGTTTCCCAGCTCCACGCTCCCCAAAGTCACATGCCTTCAGGCGCTTCCACAAATAAAAGCTATTGCTAAGCCACAATTATGTTAGGATAATTCTAAAGTCTCGTGGGATCAGGGGTGTGATTCCCTTCTTTAAGCACAGAGCAATTTAAGGCTTTCCACAGCTTAAAGAAAAGTTGAGAAAACAGATCCTGTAGGCAGCATTTTGGTTACCTCGATCACTTTCTCTCCACTCCCTGAACTGCCCTCTGGGATGACTGTGATGAACTGATTGCAGAGCACTGTAGTCCCTCCTCATGCATGTTCCTCACTTCATCATGATCCCTAGTAACTCCCTACTATTAGTGTAAGCAGGGGAGCCAGAGGCAATGAGGCAGGGGGAGAGATGCTACATTAGTCCAATCCTGCCAGCATTAGTTAGGCAGAACTCCCACTGCAGCAAACTCTGTTGCCCGTAAGAATCTCAGGATCTGGCCCCTCCACAAGTCCCATAGCCAACACTTAACAAAAACAGACAGAGGAACAAGAGAAAATGCATTATATACACAGAGCGCCGCATTGTTTCTGAAAGGAAATGTTTTTTCAGTTTCCCATGAGGCATCAGTAGCTCTTCAAACAGAGCCCAAACCTCAAGTATGCCAGCGATTCAGCATTCAAACGCGAGCTCATTACCTCAACCCACCGCTTGCAATTTCAGTCACTTTCATTTTTCAAAACCCAAAAATTAGTGCTCCGGTAGAATCACCGTGAATAGCTGACAAGCACAGCTCCTCTGAGAGTGTAGCTGCTGGGCATTTACACAGATCACGAGCTAGAAAATCCCATGATTCCTCAAACAAGGCTTCCTTTACCAGCAAGGGGAGTCTGGCACAGCTGCTCAGACCTCCACCAGGTCCTTCTCTTGCCCAACCAAAGCAGAAGACAGCTCTGCTGTTTTAGCCTCTCCTAGAAGACTTCAACCAGAACTTGTTCTGCTTCCAAAAGGAGCACAAATGTCTGAGAAAGGAGGAGACACAGTTAAGTGCTTTGTTATCCCACTACACTACACCTTTGTTTCCTGGGAGATTTGGGCTAGGCTGGCATCAGGTATCACAATCCAGGCAGTTGTGCATTGCTCCGGGGTTATCCTTTCAGCAAGGAGCCCTGTGTGCACTTCAGGTGTGTCAGCCGAACTGCTCTCTCACAGCACTGCACAAGACAGAGGGAGGCAAACTGCAATGATTTCCAATAACAGCTGTGCTGTTTTCATTGGAATGCTGTGTTCTGCTAATTGACAGGTCTAAAAAAAAAAAAAAAGCACAGGTACAATATGGAGGAAAAAACCAAAACCTCCACGCCAAGTTGGATCTGCTCATTCAAGTAAGCTAAAGGAACGTACTGTCTCGTGAAACTATATACAATTTCCTCCTGGCCCACAAGCTGCCCTGGCAAAATACAATTAAAACCTTTGAAAGAACACTTACATTTCCTGAAGGTTTGACAGCCCTTCAAAGGCGGAAGGATCAATCTCCGTCAACTTGTTGTAGCTCAGGTTTCTGTTAAAATGAAAGACAGTGGGATCAGCATACTGCAGTTACTATGCTCAGCAAAACACAGTCATTTTATTTATTCCAGATTGCACTGAGAGGGTGGGTTTGTTTTTAACAAGAGCACTTAAACATGGCAGAGCAGCACTTTTCTGCTCAATACTTCAGAGTTACTTTAGTTTTGTGATCAAAATGTCATCTAGCTCTCCCTAGCTTTTTCCTCTTTCGCCTTAGTGTGGTTTTAATTTGTCTTTATATTACACAATTACATTTATTATTCTTCTATTGGTTATTCACAACCACAAAACTAATCACAGATGAATAGGTTATTTCCTGACAAATTAAAATCTGAATTGAAACAATCAACAAACCTTCTGCTAAATATTTTATAGCTATATTCACATGGGGTGTTTTTATATACCACCATGTATTACCTACAAGCAAAGACACGCAAAAGTACATACACTTACTATGTGTAAACATGACAAATTCTAAATTTTCTAACAAGATATTATTAGTATGTTGCTAAATGTTGAGGGTTTTTTAATTAGCGTGATTACAGCTTTCAGCTGATCACACAGTATTACACACTTTGCTCTTCAACAATCCCAACCGACTCTTTCCAGCTACCTGACAGTTCAAATCCAGATCATATTATAGCACTTCACTGATGGGAGATCCCAGAACATTCCCATTTGGAAATACAGCCAGAACATTCTGGAAGGAACGCACTGTGAGGGACAGCAAACAGAAAAATGATGCAAATAAAGTACCGACTCTGAACACCACAAGCAAGATCCTTGGCATGCTCTGCTGTAGCATCGCGTGGCACAACAGCAAAGCTTCCCCTCCTAGATTTGCACTATCAGCACACCACACACAACAGGTCAAACCTGCAGCTGGGGACTTACTGGGAGAACACAGATCAATTAAGACCAAGTGACTAATGATACGGAAATTAACAAATGGCTTAATTAACATGAGGTATGCAGCGCTCGCATATTCCCGTGAGCGTGTAATCTAAAGAGGGAAGAGGCAAATTGATGGGTGGTGTAAGAAAAGCAACCGCAAGAAGCTGTAAGGAAATTGTGAGGGGGGACCTACTTTATTTTCACCCTGCTCCACACCCTGCTCTAGGATATTATCCTGGGTAAAATTCAACCCTCCCGTCTCCTCTGCAGGGAGGTTACACCCTCCTACTGCACCTCTGAACATGACCCAAAAGATTCATGGCCTGATTTTAGATAAGTCCTCAAACATTCATCTACTTACTCAAACCACCAAGCCAGTCTGACTAGAAAACTGGCCAATCTTCCCTCTTTTGTATATTTTCTTTGTTTTAAAGCTGTGCCCACAGAACCCAAGCAAGTAAACAGGACCTAAGTCACCAGGGCACCTACTGAATTTTTACCCACGCTACATAACCCAAGAGCTGAGGGACACAAAAACAGGGGCAGCAGCCAGAAGAGCACAGAGACCTCCTGTTTGAATTGCTAACCCACTGCAATTGGTGGCAATGCAAAGAGAAATCTAGGCCGACAGCAACCTTAGAAATACCAAGACTTGAAAGACTACAAAGCTCACCAACTTCACACGAATAGCAGGAAGCGATAAATACCTCTTTCAAGCTAAAAAGCAATTATTGATCGCTTACCCTCCTATAATGCATTTATGGGAAGTCCTCAAAGCATTCCCCTGTTCTCACATCTCTCATCCATAGTTCTCACACATGCACTGTTCCCCATAATTTCAGCATAGCCAGCTCTGGAGACAGTTCCCTGCATCTTGCCTGAAGTGTTCCATTTTCTTGCCAATACCTGCTGTGAGAGAGGGCCCTACAAATCAACACAGGCTGGCTCCTAACAGAATCTAGACCTGAAGGAGCATTAAACCTAACCAAGCATCTAGTTTTAAAATATGTTGTCCTGTAAGCCCCTACTGCATTTTAAAACACCCAAGAGACCTTTAAATCAATACCAGCCTACAGCAGATATCCATTTCACGATGAACTCAAAAGCATTTATCTAAATAAAAGTCAAACTGCAGTTTAAACTCAGAGCACATTTGAAAGCCAAGTCCATATTCATAGCACAATTATGAATTAAAGTGCAATTTGCCCACAGATTACATTACTACTTTTTTTTTTTTTTAAACCACACAGTAAAATCAGGTTGGAGCCTGTCCTTGCCTGACATGCAAACAAAATGAGAAAATACAACAGGTAACGTCCTATAGGCTCAACACAATAAAGATAAAGCTGATGCAGAAATACTAATGATAAACTGTAAGGGGAAAACACAACCACCATCATGACCATGCATGAATCCATCTGGTTTAATGTATTTCTATACCTTCTATTGCTGCAAATCTTTGAAGTTCTTCAAGGTAACTTATCAAGCACTGAGAATCACAGACACCAACTGATCATTCCTACACTTGTCAAAGGGAACAGATTCTTGGCTTAGCCAATGCTCAAGCACCGAGTGATGCTGACGTGAACTTCAGAAGCTCACAAATGAAAAAAAAAAAAATCTTAGTAAATTAAAGGATTTTATGGGCACAGTTTAACATCATGTAAAGCAACTTTCTGATTATTGTTGCTGCCATTCAAGAAGTTTGAACAAAGACATTGCAAAAGTAGCTGGCCCCTCAGATAGCACAACCATATTTTGCCTGTTGCACACAGAGAAAGGCTTTCCAATGGCTGCTGAAGAAATACAGGGGAACTCCGAGACCTTATCACATCCCAAAGTCTTCAGTCCTCCCCACACAACCCACTCCAGTCACCAGGTATCCTCACCAAACACACATTACACCATTCAAAAATCAGTGGGGAAATGAAAGCTAGAAATAGAGAATCAGTGCAGAATAAACAGGAGACTTGAAATTAAATAGATACACTAAAACAAACAGCTTACTCAATTTCTGAGATATATCTTAGCTTACATGAGTAATCAAAAGATGTGTTTTCCAGAACTCGGATCCCCTCACACGAGTACTTGGCATGCTGGTCACAGCATGCAATGCGAGCGGGAGAAAGAATTAACAGGCTCCAACAGATAGATCATTGGGACTGGGAATCAGGCAACTTCCATCTATTCCTGGTTCTCTTAATCTCCTGCTGGGTGACCGGGTCATGTCACATCACCTCTCCAGAGCTTTTGTTTCCACAACCACCCTTTGTCTGTCCTGTCTATTTAGGCTGTAAATAAAATAGAGGTAGGTATTGTCTCAGTTTGCCCAATGCCGATGAAATGAGGTCTCAGTCTTGGTTTGGCTCCAGCAATGCAAATAAAAGAGGGGAACTCAAAACTTGAGGTCATGGGTGCATATGACGTTCCCTCACCACAAAGCATGGGTCGCAAATGTACTACAGTGCACGAAGCACTGCAAGGGCTGCAATGTCCCTCTCAGGCCAAGCAGACCAGTAACACAGGCTTGTTAGAAATGTCAATCCTGGGGGCACAGCTGTCCCGTTGGTGGAAACTGTCTCATTTCTGCTCTCCTATAGCACAGGATGCATTCTGATGTGCTGTCTCTGCCACGCAGCAGTGCAACAGCTCACAATGAGCCAATGTTTCCGCTAACAATATCGTAAAACATCTTCTTCAAAGAAACGAGCCCTCAAAATCAAAACTCCATCCTTTCCCAAGTTACTGCTCCCCTAAAACAATCTGAGCTATCTCAGGCAGTGGGCATCTCTGCAAAGGGGCAGGTCATAGAGCATCATCTCCGGTGTTTTATGCCAGTTCCAGGAGACCATGTCTTTGGTATGCAGTCAGCCCATGGCCCAGCACCTGCACCCACGTACAGATCGACGATTGCATCCCGCATACCCACACAGAACACTGCCTGCCCAGCGTCCTTCTGCTTCTCTGCATGGGCAAAGTTTCTGTTGAGTTACTCATGGGAGGATATTTTGATCCCTCCAAGGCAACTGTGGAAAGAAAACAAAATTCAACAGACAACCCTACATAAATCCTGGACAAAAGGAGCCTGGGCTGTTAATTCAGGGAAGCATCCTACAAAGGTCAGAAGCTTCTACAGATTGCAAAGAGAGAACAGAGCCACCAACTTGAGTGGCCCTTAATTTTCTGATTTTTTTTCTCTGCTAAATAGAATCTCAGCTGAGGCTTGGATTTTCTTTTAAATGTATTTTAACTTGATGTCATGAGAAGTGCTCTGCACGTTATTTATCCATTGCACACTTCTTCAAGTCTTCCTTATATTGGCTAATCCAACAATGCAGGGTTTTCCCCCTCCTGTCATTAAGATGCACATGATTGGAAACTGAGAACATATTATATCAATATGGGAAGGGCCCTGTTCTGTCTATTCATCCATTCCGTCTCTAAATAAGAAAACAGTGTTTGCCTTTAGTTAGCATTGTGACAATAGCACTGTGGATCACTGAACATTGCAGAGCCTGAAAAGAAACCCTTGTTAAATATAACCAGGTATGCAGCCTGCCTTGAAACCACCTCCTGAAAGTAATAATGCTGTCACATAAAGAGTCCTGCTTGCCAGGGAGGGGATCAGTCAGCTCAGTGAACCATGAGATGCCAATCCTGCCTCCCTGGGCAAGGTGTGGGGTAGACAGGGAGTTCACGGAGAAGTTTTGGCTCTGCTTGGGGGCTTGGCTGGTGCAGAGAAAAGCCACTTCTCTTTTGAAAACAGAGGTGCCTGGCTGGCTTGCCAGACAAAGGAGGAGAGACATATGTGGCTCCTGGTCTCTGCTCACCATGATGATGGCTGAATTCTGTTCAGCAAGGTGAAAGTTTCTGACCCTTACATCAAAACCATTTATCTGTCAGTATGGAAGATTATGTCAAAAGCGTTTCTGCACCTTTTGATGACAGGCACTGGAGAAAAGGAGGATGGCTCAAAGTTCTGCCACTGCTAACCGCAGCTTTCAGTAAACGCTTTGTCAACCATTGTCATAACACAACTTTTCATTGCTCCTGCACAAAAGGAAGCCGAGGGCCCAGAACAATCGAACCCTGCAACAGAAATTCCTCTGGCTAATCTGTCGAAAGATAGCTGACTAGTCCGCAGCTTACTGAATAGGCACCATCCTCTTCCCACATGTTTGTAGAAGGCTTTACAGCACTGGAATGGAGGCCCCGTGCACACTTGATTGGGTATGAAAAGCACAGCCGCAGCTGAATTAACTTGGGGATGGAGGCCAAGGGAACTAGAGAGGGAACACATTGCCCATGTTAAAAGTACACAGCTGTGCAGGGAAGAAAACACACTTGAATTTCTCTTTTAAACAAGCTTGTGAGCTCCCAGAGAGATGGCAGAGTCCTCATAAGCAGTGAAATACAAGGCTTAACACTAGAGCACAAAGCAATCAAAGAGACTGCAAGGATTCAGGTGGTTCCGTGGACCGTAAGGACAGAAAGAGGTGGCTTTAGTCCATGTTTTTTTTCCTTGTGCAGAACACAAGTCCCAAATCTACTCCCTCGAGGGAAACTGAGCCAAACAGCTACTGCAGCCGGTGCCAGCCACCCCCAGCTGCATGCATGGCAACACCTTCCCTTAAATGGGATTTTTTTCAGTTCTCCCTAAAACAAATGGTCGCTAAATGGAATTGCATAAACCACCACAGTGATGAGAGTCAGAAGGAGCTTTCACAAAGCAGACATGCAGTCCTTATTTACCTTGTGGAGGATTTCTTACAGATTCCTTCAAAGTGGTTGATGCACTGCCAAAAGCCAAAGCCTGAAAAACTGGGGAAGAATCACTCACCCAACTCATCACCACCACTGCTGGGTCTGAATCCACCAGCTAAACTGATAGAAAAAACACAGATTCTTGCACCCCTCAGCTCCCTCATCACCTCTATTCCACTGCTCCCAAACTAAGCATCACAGGAAGGACAAAGAACAGAAATACATCGTTGCTGAAGGATGCACTGAAGGGCTCTGCATTTGTGCTTCATCTTACTGTTCAACCAGTCTCAAGCATGAGCTGAACAACACCTGGGCTGACCGGGCTGTGCGGCCTCTGGGATATTCACATTTTTGGGGCACCTCTGGCTGCGATAAGCCGAGCCTCATGATTTCTTTTGCAGTGTAACTCTGGGGAGATCTGCCTGCCTGTGTCAGTTTACAAGGGACACAAAAATGTCTCACACAAAGTGTCAGCAAGATTTATTTCCTAAAAGGAGGTAAGAGTAACAAAACAAAGGGCACCAGAAAGGCGAGTGTCCCAGCTTACTAATGTAAGTGGTTTGAGAAGAACAGGACTCAGGAAGGACAAGCAACACTTGTGCGGGTGAAGCTGTGCCCCATCACTGAGAGGTTCTGTTAGCAGCTAAGCAAATGTGCTCACTCAGGCTTTACTTATGTCCTAGCTCAAATTAGCAGCAGCAGCATCATATGAGCTTGGGTTAATGGCCTGATCATATAAGGGGCTTTATGTGCAGATGGGAGTCAACTTAAGGGCAACCCTCAAACCATAATATGAGCTAATTTGACAGTGAAGACAAACTTTGAGAGGTCATCCAGACACCCAGAAATCTGCACCATGAATCACTTTCAGCCATGACCAACAATACTGTGTAAAGGAAATTCCTGTAGCATGATCACCAAAGAATCCATACCACACCAATTCCAGCAGATGCACACGGTCATTAACGCAAAGAATACTAATTAAAACCACATCACTGAGAAGCATTGTGCCGGATTCCAATTTAATTTAGCATGTGGATGATCTGGTTCAAGGAATTAGAGAACAATCATCTTTTCTCCAAGTAACATTCAGAGAGATTTCCAGCCTCACATGAGGCTGCAAACATAAAGAACATGATGGTGTTTGGCTCCTGGTGGCTGAGGAAGGGTAGGAGTCCTTTGCAGGAGCATTGGGTAAGACCACGCTGCTGCTGGGTTTTCTAGATCTCCTACAACAAGGAGCATCTAAACAGGCTTATTTGTGTCTTTAAAAAGGGCAGTGTCCGGTTATTTTAGGCCCTGTTCAGTTTATACAAGTATGTTTTGACAAAGCCTAGGATTCTATTTCCTCCTATTTTAATAACCTCAGCAAAATGAAAGTGGAGTTCTTTTCTGCCTTTTATTTTAAATTTTCCTTGGAAGACTATCTCTTCCAAACACCCTGAATGCTTTACTTTTTTTTTTTTTTTTTAAGAAAGATTAGTTTCAACTTAATCTACATAATCACACACCTATACAAGTACAGCACAACATATGTGCAAAGCACTTGCATAACTCAGGTGCTTACAGACCTCTTGCTGTGCTTCTGCAGCACCAGGAGAGACATGAGGATACTCATTTCACCAGGGTTTGATCCTGGTCTACTCAACAAGAGTTTTATCAGCATTTCAACTGCTCTACACTCCAAAACAACAGTAAAGCGAGATTTCAAAAAATGAAGTAATTTGAAAGCCATCCAGCAGTCTCAATGGCAGTGAGGACTGTGAGCCCTTGTCTGCAAATTGCCGCACCAGTGCTCGTGGCTGGGGACACCTACGGCCTCCCCCTCTCCTGGCAGCCAGTGGGGACCCAAAGCAACAGAAGATGGCAGGACAAGGTAAGCATAAATGACAAGGTATTCAACAACTCTTCCTCTGCTTCTGGAAAACACCCAAAGCAGCAGCCCCCAGATGGCCCGCAGTTAGTGAGGCTACAAACCCCCCATCACGACTGTGTGTTCTTCTGCTCCTAACACAACAGCCCAGTCAAAGGCAGTTATTGTATGCTGGGAACAGGGGATGCTGCATGGGTGAGAGCAGGCAGTATTTAATCACAGCAATTTTTCACTTTATGTGCTGGTTCTGTCAAGCTGCGCTGCCTGAAGGAGACCGATTCCCTCCAAAACACACTGAGCCATCAGCTGCAAAGGATATCAAAGCAAAAACACGTTTCAAAAGGAGCATGGACATCTAAATAAAACCAACCAAATTTAACATAAAACAATCCTGGCTTGCCACCTGTGACAGGTAAGAAGTTGGAAGGAAAAGCAGGACACGGAGGTTTTTTAATCCACAAATGAAGTCTACTCTTCATCTGCCCAGATACCCATAGGGTGTGTTCTGGGTTTATTGTTTTAGTTAACGTGCTACCTACTGTCATGAGAAAGACATACCCTAAAAATCAAAACGCCCAAGCTGCCTGCTCTGCTGCGCAAGAGCAAACTCACCCTTTTCTAATTTGATGGCAAATTTACTTCTCATGGATTTTGCTTCCACAACGCAAAGCACACAGTCTTAAACCGCTGAAGCGATGGCTGGAGGCCTAGCCTATAAACAAAATACTCGTGAAACAAATTGCTCCTGCTTCCGTCGCCACTGTGTTTCTTCAGTAAATCAATAAAGGCCACGAGTGCTTTACTAACATTTTCAATTAAGGTTCCCCACTGTGTATTCAACACACTAATCCAATTTATTGAGGATTAACAACTATGTAATTTACTATATGTGTCTACCTTAGAACAACTGCTAAGCCTCCATTAACTGATAACAAGAGCTGCATTGATAAACCAGCATTAGGTGCTATATACAGTTTCAAAAATTGCTGCTTCTGCAAAGTAAATATTTTCAACTGAAAGTTGCGCAATTTTTCACAACTATTTGCAGCAGATAAACCATGTTAAACCCCTGGCTTTTTCAGTAACTTGGAAAGACCCACAGCAACACGTTAAACCACTGGCAACCGCACCTTCCCACCACCTGACTGCGCAAAATCCAGCTGCGCCTTACAGGTCGGGTGCAGATGGAAAAAGATAATTCAGAAACTCCCCAAACACTGTTCAGAAGTTTCCACAGTTTAAGAAAACATCTGAGGTCAATCATTCTAGAATATCCAGTAACACACATTTTAAGATACATTTTCTCCTAAAACACAGAAGTGTAATGTGCTCTGCTCATTTTGGGGATGCAAGTGCTTTCAGTCATGTCCGCAAAGATTTCTGGTAAGCTCAGAGTGCCCAGAAGATACTTTTCCAACGCTCCACCACCACAGATTATTTATCAGAAACGTTAATTTAGTAAATACATCACCAGGTACCACTCTTGCGGTGCCACTGCCCAGCAGTACTGTTTGCACACATGGTGCCCCAGGGAGGGAGAGCACCAAATCCCAATGCTGAAGTTTTGGCATACATGCAGCATCGCCCCTTCGTGGAACCCACAGCAAGTGGGGCTAGGATGTGCCCAGTTCAGCCCAGCCATGCCAGAGCAGAGCCCGGTCAATCATTAATGGTAGGGAGAGGGCAGGCAACCCATTCCTGCCGTGTTTGCTCAGCGCTTCATCCTCTCGCAATTCTTATTAATAGTTAATCAGGAAGGACCAATCTCCCCCCAAAAAACACATTCGCTTGGAAGCAGCACAAAGAAATATTTGTGAGCTGGTTAAAACTAGTCAGGCAAAGAGTCGGGGGGGGGAAAGTCTTAGAAAAAAGAGCATGCAGATTGTTCCTGCAGGTTGGGTATGAGGGATCACCAGCTTGCTCCTCACCTCTCTTGCACCTGATGCTGCTTTTTAACATGGCAGAGGGGCTGCACTACCTCACGCCCTCCTAACACAGAACGGTGCAAAAACAAAAGGGGATTTCCCAGGAAGAGCCATTCTTCACCCATCCCCACCAGCCCTGGCTGCCCGTGCTACGCCGCTCTGTTCCACCCATGGCTGCTCCTCATCAGCCACCCAGTGTATCTGCTGTGCTGTCGTCTAAGAAACATATTTGCTGAGATTTTCACTTGTAGCTCTGTCTCATTAAATCTACTGCAAAATTTAACACGCTGAGTGAGCCGAGCCACAGCGGCCACCTCAGTAGTACCTGCGGGACAGAGGTGGTGGCCAGGCCCATTCTGCTCCCCTCTGCCCACCTGGTGACAATAGCACCCAGACAACTCTGCAGCTTTCTGCAGTGGAAATAAATCCCTTCCTGTACCTAGCAGCAATCTGAGGGGAATTACAGCACTGGACTCCTTGCTACGCCTGCCACAAACTTAGTTTAAAATCCTCCCAAGTAAGGATGTTCCCTGTGCTTTTCAATGCCACGGGCTGAAACTGAGAGGCTGACCGAATCCAAAGATCTTGTCCCTGGGAAGGAATGACATATATAACCTCAAAGCATCAGTTAAAGGACAAGTTACCCACGGGGCAGGCAGCGGCTGCCAGCACCACAGGGCCAGCTCTAATCCCCCAGAGGTGTGAAAAACACATGGCAGACAGCTCTCCATTTTCAGTTTAAAAATAGTTGTTCTTCGGAATAAAGAAAAGCATTTTAAAGGCAAAGCATGCACATTTTAAGCTAAAAAAACCTAAGCTGGCCATCCTGGTGGGAGGTGTGTGGTTTACACAGGCATCCACCCCTCTCTCTTTTTGAGTAATCAATGTCCAATCATTCTGCATTTCCATTCCAAGCACTTTTGTACTGGCATTAAAGCACCGAGCAATTTAATGGATTTCTAACCCCAAATTGGAAGCTGTACTGCATCCAACCAACTCAATTTGTTCGGCCTTAGAGGAAGCCCGGGAAGAAAATGCTAGAAATAAAACCACATGTACTGATAACATTACAAAAATAGATACACCAAGAAGCAAGCGTTCTGCCCCTTTATTTCGTCTGACCTTCCACCTGTTTTAATTGACCTTCAAGATGGAAATGCTGCATTTAAAAGAAGCCATTTCCACCTAGATCAGGAAGAGTAAAAGCCAAGCTATATATAATGCACTTGCTGCAAAACAAGGCAAATAAATCTACCATGAAACTACCTTCCACCTGACAATGAAAAGCCTGAAGAGACTTTACAGACTGACACTGCTGCAGAAGATGCTGTTTCTTTTACAATGTACTATAGAAAATTATATTCCTGCCCCAATGCTAAGAGCAGGGCCATTACTGAAACAAGCATCCATGCTTTTTCTGGCATAACTCCTGTATTGGTGTTTACCACTGGGCCAGCAACAAGATAACCTGCAAGGATTTCACAGCAGATGAAGCTGGTGCTCAAGTCTCTGCCCAAAGAACACGACAAAGAAGCCAAAGGAGGGTTTAGGTCTATTGCTGCTTTCCAGTCATTATTTTTGTCATTACATGCCAGTCTTCGCATTCCTTATATACACCAGAATTACATAAATAAGAATATATTCTTGCTTAAATAACTTGCACATGTACATGACTGTTTCACTGTGTGAATTTACAGAGGCACATAAAGCCATACACACACGCACACATCTATACATGCATGAGGCAATACACCTATAGAGATGTGTAAGGACAGAAAGGCTTTATCAGGAGAGTTTGGGACAGCTGTACAGCTTATGACTGAGTTGTGAAGAGCACTTGTAAAAAAAGAAATCTTTATTACACTCTCTCCCAGTATGTATCACCACATCTTTCATAGAAGCACTATTTTAAAAAATATTTGAGAGCTTTCCAGTTTTTATTGGTGCTGTTTTTCAACTCCTTCCACTTACAGAGCCAGACTTCTTTATTAGTGCAACTCGAACTGCAGAAAGACTCAGAAAGAGGAAAAGTTATAGCCAATAAAATTTTAGAAAGTTCTTCAAATGAGCTTGGTCTTCATGAAGTCCGACATCCCAGGACTTCCCAGACAGCTCCTATTTCCAGTAGCTGCAGCTTTTTGCCCTTCAGGTCTCTTACCCTTTCAGAAGCATTCAGCACATGGAGCTGTGGGCAAAGCAAAGCAGCCGGTTCATGAGCCCACACTTGCTTCTGCTCTCCAGACTCCTGGTTGGGGCACTTAAGCTAAGCTCAAACCCTACATCAGCATCAGTCAGGCGCCAAAGCTGAGCATACATTTTGCCTTCAGATCGGGAATGTATTTTTTCATGTACTTCAAAGGGCCATGATGTACTTTGCTGGATGCGTGCCTTGATTTATTATTCAACAAACTGCCTTGGATTTGTGCAATTTCTCAGCTAAAAGCATCACAGCTAATTCAAAAGGATGGTAGATAATAAGGTTGAATCAAGGAACAAACTTTCTCTTCTCTAGATATTTATCCTTTGTGTTGTAGAGAGATGGGAAGAGGAGCTTTTCCGTATTCTTTTGCCACAGGAAGCAGTTAAGGACCCAGCCTCTCGCAAACCTGCTGGATTCAGAAAGCATTTGATAAACTCATTTCATCTTAACTATCATACTGCTCCACTTGGCCTTCGAGACCAGATTTTTTGTTATAACCATCAATTTTTGCCCACCAGAAGGTCTGTATGCGCCAAACCAGGCTCCAGTCCCAGCTTCGAGCACAGGGAATCCTTTCACGTGAATGAAGGCTGCATCCAAAAAATTCTGCAGGGAAATGTTAAAAGGCAGACAGGTCCTTTCCTTTTGCTTTGAGCCCATCTCACTCAGGCATAACCCAGAGTAGATGCCATTTTAAAACTGCCAGATAGCCTCTGAAAAATACTTAAAAAAAAAAAAAAAAGCCCCATCATGAAACTCCACATGGGTGGCTGCATTGAAAATGGAAAAACCAACACTACAAGCAGGTCAAGAACAGAAATACCATTTTGCTTTTCCGAGTGGTCCTCACCAGCCCAGGCGTCGTGCCAGGAGCTCACCATTCACCGCTCACACCTCTCGGGGGCAAGAGGCACCTTGGCTTCGCACCAACGCCTCATGCTCCAAAAAGCAATTATTTGGAAAACATGAATGCAGAAGAAACTCCCGAGGTTTGTTATTGCATGAGAAGGGCCACAGGTGTACTCATTGCTTGGAGAATTCAAGCCAGGCCCTTTTGAGAGTAGATAAATTAGTCTGTATGAAGAGAATAAGGAAAACTGTCATGGTTTCATGGTAATCAAAAAAAGAGTTCTTGGGGCTCGTGGAAAGCATTACTGCTCTAGGCAGACAGTAATGGGAAAAAGATGAAGAAATCCTGAGAGGAACCATGATGGAGAACCCAAGGTACCCAAACAGCAGGGTCATGGGAGAGATGAAAGGACAAGTCCAAGGAGCCCAGAGGGTAAGAGCACATCATATGGTTGAAAAAAACACAGAAAAGAAATACCCATGCAACTGACCACCACATCTGTGAAGCCACCAAGAGGAGATTATGCTCCTGCCCTGGGCAGGGCACAACCTGGCAGTTCCCTGCACAGTTTTCTCAGTCATTCCTAAAACCAGGCAGTCAGAAGCAGGACCCTGGGCTGGACAGGCCACTGACTCACAGCAGCCTGGGACCATGCACTAATGTAGACTCTTTATTCCAAGGCTGCCTTGACTACAGCAAAGTCACATTAAGAAGGAAAAAAAAAGATACTTTCCTCAATTTGTCCCAGCAAGGTATGAAATAATAAACTTTCCAAATCTTCCAAACACACAGGCTCCCCCCAAAGAAAGGTTTTTGTAAACCAATGAAAATAGTGTAAAAATAAAATGTAGGGCGTTTTATAGAGGAAAATAACTGCACTGCAACTGGGAACATATAATCTAACAAAACCTACAGGAAATGGCTCTGCAAAAGTTAACTAAGTGATACTGAACTTTCTCCAGAGTGTTGCATAGGAAATAACACTGCAGAAATGACTGCCTGATGTAACCTTTTGTCCAGCCTATGCTACAAAGCCACACTACAGAGGTATCTGGCTGATGTTAACAATCCTCTGGTGTATTCTCTAGAACCACAGCAAGGGCAGGTTATCTCACACGTGCTCAGCAAAACACCCTTGACACAGCACAAAGCCCAGGCAGCCAATTGCCGATGCAAAACAGAACTGTACAATTTTCCGTTCCTGTGGCTGGCAGTTGGCTTTCATTATTTTTTTTTTTAAATGTTTAAAGACGTGAAGAAGCCACCAGCTGTCCTGTGGTGCAAGGAGCAGAGCAGATGCACGCATCCCCTGCATCCAGACCTGTGCCAGACTGGCAGTACAGACGCACCAAGGTGTCCCATCTCTCTCCCCAGCCTGACCATCTGTTTGTTAAAGACCTCACAATGTAATACCGTAGTATTTCTGGGTGAAAGCCCCTTTAGCATCATGTTTCTCAGCTCCACCACTCTTGCTGAGCTTCTCCCCCTTGACTTGCAACCTCCACCATCCCAGGAGAAGCTGCTTCATACACCAGTGAGAGCCACCGAAGGATCTTTTACTCCCGGGGCATCTCAGGAACAGCATGTCTGCCAAGAAATCTGGTGTCAATATTTGCCTGGAGCTCTGCAATCACAATTACACAAACTGGGCCAGGCTGCCCTTCATCCTTTCTCCCCTGCCATTTACATGTGCCAGCGTGGAGAAAGCATTGCTGCAAGGATCTGAAATGGTCCTGGCTTTCAGCCTTCATTTCTTTTAGTTTAGAAAAGCTACAGCATAGCATGGGTTCTTCATCTGTTGAATCCCCAACATCCCACTCAGTCTTCACTTTCCATAAAATACACTTTCTGGGAAAGAAAAACGTAAGAAATAGAAATCAAAGCTTTACCACGTTCCCACAAAGCTTGGGTTCCTATGTAATTCCCAAAAGAAGTGCTTTAACCAGGACAGAGCTTCCCAGGAGCTCCAGGACACGTTTACTGCTTGATAGTTTAGTCAGGGGAAAACATTTTGTGTTTTCTTCAACAAATTTGACAAAACCAAAGTTGCTTTGGGATAAAAAAACCCAAACAAACCAACCACAAAAAACACACACACCACACATAGGTGCAAGAGCCAAAAAAAAAAAACCCCACACAACAAAACCAAACATCTAAGACCAAGGACACAACCCTTGGTTCAGGAGGCTTACAACAGAACACTACACGTGGAATGACACTGGTATCAATACAGAAACTGGTCACGGGGAGGGAAGCCAATACACAGCAATGCTGCAACAGGCCTTCCGAATTAGCTCTAGCAGCTTTATTTTTTCCTGCAGCCACACACTTATGTCAAGTCACATGAATACAATTACATAAACTGTACCTTATCCACGAACACCTCCTGAGATAAAGGCTCTCCTTTTACTCCACATAAAAAAAATTCTCCACAGGTTTATAAGCTTTAGTTGCTATGTGAACACATTAAAAGTGCCCAAATAAGTCTTATTTAATGGTTACACATTAACTATCATACACCTCCAGGCTTGTGTTATCCACTTATTTGCTAGATCAATAAACTGCTTGTAAGTGAGCTTTTTAAAAATGGTGTTGCTACTGTTCACTAATAGCTTTATGAAATTAATCAGAAACTCCTATAACTGAAGTTTTCTGCCTAGCTCTGCTAGGGAAAAAGCAAGCTGGTTTTCAGCACAAATAATTAAAAACATATCTGTCCTGTGCTCAAAATTGGACAGTGGCCCACAAGGTAACGCAAGAGCAGTGCAACTCTGGGCTGGGAAGGACTTTGGTGAATAAAAACATGTGTATGTGTGTGCCTGCAGAGACAGAGCTCCTCTAAACCCAAGGAGAAAAGGCCCCCGGGAAACACCAAAAGCCTGGACAGCCCAGACCAGGGAAGCTGCATGAGGATGATTGACAGGAAGCATTATCATGAAGTTTTGGGAAACCATACACCCAAAATACTCTTGCTAGCAATTAAAATTAAGGGAATCATTCTCAGTGAATCCTCTCCTGCTATTTACCTGCCGCTGTCCCACATTCAGCCCACAGAGCTCTGAGAGGTGAAGCTGGCTGACTGAGTGGCAGGTGAGGAGGTAGCTGCCCAAGGCTGATACATGCAACAGCATCATCAAATAAAACCACCACAAGGCTCCCTTGCCTGTTCAACGTGTTGCACCTGGCCAAGCCACTTTGGAAGAGCCCCGCCTGCAAAAGCAAGACCTCTACAGCACTCCGCACACCTCCACAGAGGAGCAGAAAGCATTTCATTTACTGTCCTGTATCTAAAGGGGTATCAGTAACCTGATGCAGCACAACTGCTTTCTTATTGTAGCAAGAGCGCGCTAAACACCTGCTGAATTCTACCATGGGCATTTACAGACGCCTCCATGTGCTATCAACACATCCACCAGACACATGGAACCAGCAGCAGAAGTGTGAGCCTGACTCCTGCATCCCCTGGGACAGGGAGAGTGCAAGCAAGTCTGAGCCAAGTGATAAGTGATCAAATCCAACTATTTAATAAAGTTTCTGGTATGCCCAACCAGCTTCAGTGGTCTCTGTACTTTGCCATGAAATCCCTGTGATATTTTTGAGGTCTGAAAATAGCTCCTTTGACACCTTTTTTCTTAACTTCTTAATAAGGAAAATTCAGTCTGAAACTCCAAAAATGCATCTTGACATCCAAACACACTTCTCCAATCACCCACTGAGCACTCAAAGCACAGGCAAGGGCACCAGAGCCCCACACCTCACGCCTCGCACACCTCCAGGGATGGATAACACTGCTGTTTTCTCACTAACCAGCTCCCCTTTCCCCGTGACAAGGAAACATCCCTTCTCCCACACTGCCATCCTGCCTTCCCAGCCCCACATCCACGGGGGGCAGACAGACAGCAGGCACTTTGCACCTCCCCACCATAAACCTGCCCAGAGCAATTACCAGGCCCTGCTACAGCTGGGAACACATTGCTGCCTAATTTATAGCAGCAGAGCTGCAAGGGCAGCAGGCGGCTGGTCCTGGGTATGCACGGAGAGAAGCCCAAGCCCTGTGACAGCAGAGGAAATGCAAACACATGGGGGCTTGTGCTGCCTGCTCCCCCTGCCTGCACCCATTAAAAAAATTAATCCCAATCATAAAAACTGGAGCACAGCCTATATTTCAGGCCAAATAATAAGGGGAGGTCTTTATAAATAAGGGATCACTTACTATTCAGAGGGAGGGGGTTATAAAAGGTTATTTAAATTGGAAACAAACTGCACAAACAAATAAACCCTGCTGCCCAGCCCCCAGCCCCACATTGGCTGCTTGTTCTGCACATGTTATCTGCAAACCACAGGCAAAACGATTCCCCACTCCGCACTGTTTCACAATCTGCTCGCTCTGAACCTTACACTACGTCAGGAATTGAGCAAACATTTCCTCCTCCTTCCTTAGGGTTCCCCCCTCCTCATCCAGAGCTCAGCTCCCAAGTCCAGCCAGGCAGCAGGTACGGGGTCAAGGTGTAACTGCCAGCTTAGGGAGCTCGACCTGCTCCCCGCTGCCTCCAACAGCCCCCCAAAAGTGTCCGTGAGGGCAGCTGGCAGTGGTGATGGGGCACACTGACCCTTCACACCAGGAGAAGCAAGAAGAAAGGCAGGAGACAGGTGTTCACTACAGCCCTCCACGAAAAACAGCCTGGAAAACAGAAGAGGGGCCCCACAAAACCCCCAGCACTTCTCCCACTGAGAGAGGATAAATGCATCAAAGCCACCAAATCTGTTTATCATTCGAAAATGAGGAACAGAGAAGGGAAACCTGTTTGTAGCTTTGCTCCCAAGGAAGACAAAGGTACAGATGTGTGTCCTCATCCCAAATAGCCTAAAGCGGGGATGAGACCAGAGGGGTGGGAAGGGCAAGCGAGCTCCTGCCAGGCTGCAGGACCAAGAGGGAGAGCGGCCAGGCCAACACGCGGCCTTTGGCCCCGGATGGGATCACTGGGGCCCATTGCCACAGTAAACAGGCAGCCCCAAACACCACCAAAATACACCATGGACAGCCAGTGCGGGGAAAGAGGGCAACACCAAAACACAGTGCAGAAGAAACGGGAACACTCCGCAGAAGTCATTTAAAACTTTAGTCAGCCCTGGAGACAGAAATCTTCAGGAAACCAGACTTCATCTGCCCTTTTCCACACAGATTACTGGTGATTGCAAGTAACTGCACCAGAAAAAAATTTACGAAACGTCTTCTCTTAATCTGTATTTCCAAACAGGTTAATGTTACAAATTCGGGGTTTATCTGCCTTGGAAAACACTGCAAGGGCCCTAGTAGGGAACCAGCAAAGTGAGAGCGTGAGGGGCCAAACGTCTGAGAACCAAGTCAGGTTGGCTGAATTTTTGTGTGGTTGCTGCTATTTAACGGCAATGCCTCGTTAACATTTGGGATAAAGGAAGCTTTTGTTAACGACCTGCTCCTTCCCTCCCTCATGTACCTTCCCTCAGGGTTTTGCGATCACATAAAAAACATATCCTCCAGCTCCTAGAGGGATATTTTTTCCAGCAAAGCCAAGGCTGACAAGACTTGACATTCCTGAAATGTTTAAATGGGGGGAGAAGGAGAAACAACATTTTTTCAAACCCACTTTATGCATCAGAGACAAGTAAAAATTGGCCCAGGGCCAACTTAAAAAAATAAAAATTTTTGCGAGATCATCTTAAATACTCCCGATGTTCCCAATGGAAAAGTCATCGGCTGCACAGCAGATACAAGCCCCCGCATCAAATACTGCACATTCCTGGAGGGAGCTGTGGAGCAGAAAGACATAATGGAGGCGATGGACAAACCACTGCACACGACTGTTGGTCGGTCCCCGAGCACCCCGTGGGGACATGCCGCCCCTGGCACTCGCCCACGGCCACTCTCGGGCTCTGCCTTCCAAACAGGCGGGGAGAAGCCCTTAGAAAACATATCCCCGGGACCTGGTAATAAGCTTGGAATTAAGAAACATAGCTAATGAAGAGGTAAGAGCCAAGAAATTAAATTTCTGCCAAATATCAGAAAAAGCACACTGGTATCAGCAGCCATTATACTCATTATTTCATACACCTGGTCATTTAGTAGCTTTTTCCAGGCTGGGATTTTGCTTTGCCTGATGCTGCAGGACAGAACTGGGCAAGGAGAAGGGTCCGCACAGAGCATTACAGCTTGCAATAAAAACCACCGAAGGTGATACAAACCATACGCGGATGGTTAACTCCACACACTCCAAGAGGTATTACAGCCTCATATGCCAGGCATACCACGTCAAACGCTCGGCAACAAGTACCCATACTGTCAAAACATGTCGAAAAATGGGGAGCATTGCAAGGGGGCAGAATGGGTTAATGAGAATCCACCAAGCTCCACCAGCCAATTACTCTTCCTGGGTTTACTAGCACAGAAATCTGGGCATCAAAGAGGACCGGAGTGTTCCACTTGTGCAATAAACTCCTTTCACCAACATCACTTCACACTTTCCAGAGTGCAAAGTTTGTACTGATATTGCTGTCTTCCTCACTCACTGCTTTTTGGCACCATCCTGCCTGCTTGGCTGTTCATTAATATGCAATCAGTACATTAAAGGCTTCATTGCACAGTCCCAGCTAGGCTGTAACAGCTTTTTCCAGCAAGTGGTGTCTTGTGGGAGACAGAAGTTTAAAAGTGTTTAGGTGCTCCCAAATACTCAAAATTTTGAAAAACCCAAACCCTATATTCCTAGCAATTGGATTTTGCAGAATAACAGATTATCTCTATCCATGCAAATAGTGTCCAGAGAAAACTTGGAAAGCATACAGAGTTTACACTCATTATGCTTTACTACTTTATGCAGCAGTTACACTACTAAATTTTTGCATAACTTACAGACTGACTTATCACGGCTACCTGGCAAAGGCTGCCTAAATGCACTGGTGATGAGAAAGTTTCCACCATTTTCATCAGAGTCATTTCTAGCTGAGATGCTCTGAACAGTCCCCCAAAAGAATCCCACTGCCCCGGGTTTGATCATTTCAGCCTCTGGTCCAGCCTTTTTCCCCCAGCATCATCTCCCATCCGCTTTCCAAACAGGCACATAGAACTTAACCCAGCCTCCTTGAAATATATTAAAGCCTGTCTTATTTTCCTTCCCTGGGAGACTAAACATAAGATGTTAGTCCAATATAAAATGAAGTACATGCTCAAAAGGCAGAATAGAGTTTAATTGTAAGAAGTACTAGAAAAGCCACCACATGCACACAACACTCCAGTTGTTTCAGGTCATTTGAAGCCACATTAATAAGTTTCTGTCCCAGTTTCTCAAGAGTTGCTTATGATGGAGATGAGCCCAACTGGAAAACCAAAAATCAAGAATCCCTGAACTCTGAAGGAAGGCTTATCTGAGTTTAGGCCCTGTATCTGTCCTGAATGCAACACAGCCAAATAACATTTTTCCATTACTTTTTAATCACTACAGCTTCATATTCTCCCCCCTTGAGCACAAAGTCACATCAAAATTTCTCCAGGCGGCCCCATGCCCCATAAATTGTTAGAGATCTGGATTTACATCAGTGGGATTACACAAAATCAGCCAAACGCGCACATGTTGGAGAGAGAGGGGACAACACAGCACTTAGAAACTGGAGAGTATTTTTCATTTAGAAATAGTTTACATTTTTTGGATCCAGTGGCAGACAACCCGCTCAGTCTGTACTGAAACCAAAGAAATATCATGTGTGAGCACTAACCACAGTGTAACAGAGATAATAAACAACAGACAGGCAGCCATACTCAATGAGGCTAGTGCTTTTGGTAGGGGAGGCAAATTAAAAGGAAAAGAAACACCAAGTTCAGCAACAATCAGAAAGCTAAAAGACCTATTAAATACAGAGCATGGGGTGGCATCTGAGTCCCAGGGCAATGTCCTCGATTAATGTGCACCAGAGCAGTTCAAATTTTGATCCAAGGAATCTAAAATACGCTATGCATCTTCGGAACCACATACTGTGTTTTCACACGCCATGAGATTATGTTTGCAAACAGCTCGTACTCAGCATCAGGCAACTGAGGACTGGAAGCACCTGAAGTCTGCTGTGCTCCTCAGAAGCCTCCAGCCTCACAGACTTCACCAAGAGAACTAACCAATCTGGATTACAAACCTCCTACACCAACCTGATAAAGCTAAAATGAACATTGATCTCTAACTTATCCATGCTTTTGCAAATGATTTTGATATAATGTCAAGCAATACCCTATATCCCACAGAACAGACAAGCCTTAAAAGGAAGAGGGATGACTCCGTACTTGCTAAGCAGAGGAACTTGGACTTGCAGCACCTCTATTGAAATTAGCCTGCCAAGATCAATTTGATACATTTTATTACTGCAAGGAATTCCACAAATACGCTGGTGACTTCCAAGCATCAGTATGTGTTCTTAGATAGGAAAAAACTCTTTAAAATATGCACTTTCCAGATTTTGCAAACATTTACCAGAAGTAACAGAATTCACAGACGGCTCATCTGCTGTGACAAGTGCGTAGACACCAAATCTAGGAGAAGAGGCTGAGTACTTATCTCTGCCATGAGTGAAAGCCTACAGTCAGATAAGCTTGGCTGAACAAAGGTTTGTTTTCAATTATATTTCAGATTCTTCTAACAATAACTGCGTGGCATCTGGCACCAACACATCTGAGCCTTTGAAGTGGTTCTCCACTTCAATAGGAAGAGGGGGGAGAGCAAAAAAGGGAATCAATCAGCAATTTTGGTCTGAGTCAAACCTCTTCTCTGAAGATAAAACATTAATACTGCAATTCCTGAGCTCACCAGAAATGTGCTAGCATAAACCAAAATCCCAAAACAAACCCCGCACTTGGGTCAAAATAGCAATGAGTCTCTGCCGTGGTTGCCGCTTTCACCTTCAGAAACAACGTTATGAGATACGTGGGTCAATGGTCCCAAGACACAGGAGCCTTCCTGCTTCCCAACACCTCCCATGGCTGCCTCAGGCGGTGTGACACTGCACCCCCTTCCTGGGCACTCATGCTCACACCTGTGATAAAGCAATCATGGGAAGAGACGTCAAACACCGAAACCCCAACCCCAGCAACAGCAGTTAAACCAGAACAAGGCGACAGTGAGCAAAGCTTGTGTTCCGCATTCAAAATGCCATTGCTGGCCACCGAGTCTCAAGGAAAAGTCAGCATTTCCATATTTCTAGATGCAAGTAGCAGTTCCCACTGAGCTTTTCAAAAAAAGCTCACTGTGAATGTTCATTTGAAGCACCCATGACAGACCAGAAAGTAACATATGGGTGCTGCAGGGTGTAGACTATGGAGTACTGGTGACCACAAGACTGAATCACCTCTGGACATGCTCAGAGCATCCCCAGGAGGCTTAAGCAGGGTTTGAGCACCAGTTTGCAGTGACTTCAGGTCAACAGGCTGCCATACACCTTTGCTTCCCTTTCACCCAAGTCTATCTTTAGGCATCCAAACCCCTTTTCAGATGACATAGCTAGCATCACCAGAAAAGTACGTGAAAAAGCAGGGCACCAAAATCCATTTTAAGATGCATATCTTATTTATCTGCTTTATTCAAACAAGCACAGCTGTGGTTTAACAGAAACAAGGTGGCAGAGCGCAACAGCTTCCAAGACTGGGGATGGTGGTTTTAATCGGAATGATGTTCATTTAAAGAGGGATAAAAATGCCTTATTCATTTTCCCCATGCTGAGCCCAAGTCCCACCAAGTCTTTTTGTTAGGTCAAGCAGTTTCTGGAAACATCGTCTGGCTTGAAACATTTGCAGAATTTCAAGAATCTGCTCCACAAATCTTGAGGCTGCTTTGTTCAGGAATGCTGACATGTGGGCAAAGGGAAACCAAACCGTTGAATACTGCAGAAAACTTTAAAGTCTGCCCAAGGTAAAAAATGCAAGAGTCAAAATTCTGAAGGAAGTGTGGGTTTTCTGCTGCATTTCAAATATCACCCTGAACATGCTTTTCCAGTACAGGAATGTGGCCATGCCAGGACAGCCTGCGTGCCTAGCAAGGCTGGTAGCCTCCATGAACTCCCCTCAAAGGAGGGCTAGAGTTCAGAATGAATAAATAGACTTTCAGATCAAGTTTTCTTGGCCTTTACAAAGATGATCATGCTGTGAAAGAGCTCTGGGCAGAGAATCTCTTCTCCCCAGACAGGATCCACCCACTTCCCAATGCCTCCCCACCTACAAGCACCAGAAGACAAGCATGCACTTGGTCTTCTGCTTGCACAGCCCCCAGAACAATAATTGAGTTATCCTCTGGAAACATCCATTGCATTCCACAAAACTGAGAAAACTAGACCTCTAGCTTATCCATAAAGCCTAATATTTATAGGCTTACATTAGGTTAGATGGAACTTAATTACAGGATCATTTTCAGGCCAAGGAGGCTTGCCCAAGTCAGCAGTCTGCTGGTGGCAGCAGAAAGAAGGCTCAGCTCGTCATTTATTTCTGCTTCGCTGCACAATGAGTCCCAACAGACACCGCACAATGAGAGCTGGAGGGATCCTTCCCACTCCCAGTTGTCAGTGTCACAGTGCTGGGCCAAATGCAGACCAAGGGTGGAAACCAACCACGGCAGCAGGCTGGGCACAGCTCAAAGAGCCGCATACTGCCCCAAAAGCACTGTCAAGTATTATACACACAGAGGGATATGGTTGGTTCATTTTGGCTTGAAAGCTCTCAATGGAAGTAGTCACAGAGAGAAGGAGCCAGCAACCAAAGGCCCAGAGGAGGAAGAACTGCCAGAGGGCTCCTTCCTGGCTCATCCTCTGCCTTTGCTCTCAGACCTAAATGGGAATCCTGTGAACCTCTTCCCCACAGCACAGGAACACCAGGAGAAGGACCAGCTCTGTTTCCCTCTGGGTAGCTCCAAAGCCATCCAAACAAGCCAAGAGGGATTCTGTATTTCAAATAAAAAAAGCAGGAAAACCATCAAGAGGCATTTCAGCTGCAACAGACCACAACCTCCCCAACACATTGCAAGGCACATTTTCAATCCACTCCCAGTCCCACTAGGGCTGTTGCTGTCACTGTCCATCACATAGCAGTGTCAGGAAACCAGCTTCCCATGGGTCAGAAATTTTCCTGCCACTGGCCGCAAAAAGCACGTGGAGCCCAAAGGGACGGGATGGAGCAGCCTGGGGAGGTGGTGGGCAAAAGGGTGAATGGAGGGATGACACATCCTGCAATGGTGAGACGGACAGTTTTATAACTGGTGGTCAGAATTACTCAGGAAACCATAGAGGAAGCAATTGGAAATTGCTGGACAGGGAAACTTCCCCATTTTGTTTCCAAATGTGCAGGCCTGTAAATCTGCACAGAACTCCTCTTGTTTTAGCCACGCCTCTCACAAAGTGACATTAATTAGCACGCAGGCTCAGAAGGACTCAGCTGCCTCCTCCTCTGCCTCAGAAGGTGGATTTGTGTTGTTTTGACAAAAAAAAAAAAAAAAAAATTACCACAAGCCTAAATAGTTTAATCACACACAGCCTGTTCCCCAGCAAGCCTCACACTGGCATTATGACTTGAACACAGGGTGCCTGAAAACTTCACCTTCCATCTGGCTCAAGTTTTTACAACTGGGGGGTGAAGCAAACCAAGCAAACAGCAGCAACCGGAGCCCCACTAGCAGCTTGTGCACACCATCGGCTCAGCAGCAGCACCAGGACGGGGTGGGCAGAGGGGGCATGCAGGGACGGTGCTGAAAAAAAAACCTGTGCTCTGAATAAAAGGAAAGCCTGGGAGATGTGCAAAGGGGTACAGCACAGTCCAGTGTCCCTGCTAGCTGAAAGGCCAGCTCCTCAGGCTCTTGTTAAGCAGACCACAAAGTGGCAGCACTTGAGAGACAAGTGCTAGGAACCATGAGAGAGAAATACTGTAGTAAACAGCTCAGGCAGCAATTTGGCAACCCTCAAGGATGCTGCGTGGCTTTGCCTTCTCCCCACACTTGCTATAAAGCCCAGAGCCCATGAGTAGTGGGAGCCCCAGCCAGCCACCCCTGCCACAGCGGTGCCAGGGAGCAGGGAGATGCAGACACCCAGGGCCACTGCTTCCCACCTGCAGCCCATTGCTCAACAGCCATCAGGCCACGAAGGCACCTTCTTCCTGGAAACTCTGCTCCAGAGAAACCGCCACCAAAAACAGTTCTTAGTAGTGGCAGTCACAAGGGATTGATGCTTTGTCTAAGACTCTCCCCATCCACAAAGATGACAACACTGTATACACAGACAAATGACAATGTTGGTCCCCAAAGAGGCCAGGATTTAGGTGCTACCTCCACAGCATCCCCTGCTCGCATGAACAATGCAGGGGCAATGCAGCACTAAACCCTCCACTCCTACCTAGAGGCATTAGCCAATGCCAGCACCATCCCAGCAAGACTCCGAACCCCTCCTTCGCCAGCCTAACAGAACTAAGCACAGTGCTCAGCAGAGCCGTGTCTCACAGCTGCAACTCCATTATCCACTTGTCCTGCAGGGACAGTTTAATGGCACTGTTCTCCCCACAGAGATTCTTCGATGTCTCGTACAGAATAATCTCACACCACTTCCCCACCCTCGGTGGGGATACAGCCACCCTCCCCAGCCTGCTGCCCATGGGAGGTAGACATTTCAAATTTGAGTTCATTCCTCAAGTTGAAATTGGCCAATGGCCTCAAAAGTCCTGAGGAGAGAACAAAAACATGCACCATTGCACAACCTCCTTTCTCAGGAAACCTGGGTAAAACATAGTACCTGCCTCAGAGAGATTATTAAACCAGGGAGAAGCAAAGCCAACTGCTGTTTTAAGTAGATGGTATAAGCCAAACACATCCTGTCAGATCTGTACGACTTTCTGTTCAAGGAGATTAACTCGAAGACCAGTACACGTCTCTGCTGGTAAGGTCCATAAGAATGAAACCAGAGCTCCTGGAAGGGGTTCAGATCACCAAGAAGCTTCGTTGGGGAGCTAGCTGAACTCAGCCCCATAAACAGATGGCATTTACTAAAACTGCAGGAGCTGAAGCAAGTCCCACATGCATCCCTGCAGACCAGACACAGGCTGTGGCTCCTCGTCCAACAGGCAACAAACCAAGTGACACTACTTGAGATGAAACCTGGGGTGAAGCCTCAGCTCTGCAGGCCTCCTCCCATACCAGAAATCTCCTTGTCCACTCACACAGCAGAGGTGGAGTCTGTCTAGGCACCATTTTATTATCTCCAAATTACTTTTAACCTAATATAAGAGGAAAAGTTCATTCATCTCCTTATGAGCAAATAAAACCCCTTAACTTCATCAATCTCAACAGCCTTTGGGTGGTCACCATCTCAATAACAAAGGTTGGAAAGCAGGAAGCAGGATATACAAGATGTGAAACAAAGACAGCACAACTCTCACAAATACTTCACAGTCAGAAAAGTCTGAAAACATGCATTATCTTATTTACTGATTTAATGCAGAATGACTGCCTTACTCCAGAAATAATCCAAGGTGTTTGAAAGCCAAGAATTCTGACTTAGACTTCTTTAAGGATGAAAAGGGAGGAACACAGCTGTTTATAGACTAACATAGATAGGAACAGCACAAAAAGATACTTAGCAAAGCGGAAAGTATTATGACACCTTTCAAAATAAAACATCATATGGTTTGTTGAAATCTCCTAAAACAGGAGAAATCACCTCATTTTGCCAAAACAAATGCAATACAAATGTGGATGCGATTGCCTGCTGGTTCAGAAAGAGACAAAGGTTCGTGGTGAGTTACAAACAGAGCAGAGGATGCTCTCCCAGCTCACAGAGAGTCGCTGTGACATGGGCCATACTCACATCCCTGCCATACTCCACATTCCCTGGGGGCTGAAAAGCCTGGTGAGAAAGGAAGAAAATCCCACGGCTCCATGCACCTTCCAGCTCCAACTGAAAGCAGCTACCATGGACTGGGGAAGACAAATTCAGTCTGCCTGCTCACAGACTGGGCTGCTGCAGGAACAGCCCATGCCAGCCAGACTGCCAGAGGATATTTTTTTAGGCCTGTGATTTTTCAGAGCTCTCAAACCTGGGTGGACAAAGCAAAAAGCAAGTAAAGGCTGCTCAGGGCAGCTCCCCCCGCAGTGGTGGTGGAGAGCTCGCTCCAGCCTCCCCCCACGCAAGCAGCGGAGGAAGGAGAAGCACCAGTGTTTGGACAACTGGAACACATTTAGGGGGTGATTTTTCACAGGGCCTCCAGTCGGGCTATTTCCTATGATAGCTGTTTTATTACCCATGATACAACCCACAGACCAGCAGCTCCCCCATCCACAAGGTCTCCCACCACCTCACTCCTATAGGAATATCACCCACATCAAGCCCCACCAGTACGCCTATGCACCAGTGACACCTCCAGCACCACATCCCTAAATGCAACCAGAAGACAACACCCAGTAAACCCATCATCTCCATCCGAGTATCTGTCACCAAGACCTGGGCACATCCAGTTCAGCCCCAGTACTGGTCTGCACTGGTGATCAAACAGCACAAGCCAAGCGCTGCCACGCACACTACAAGCACCAGCCCACTGGCCAGCCGGCACTTTTTAGAAGTATTTTCTAGATGACAGATAACATCGAAAACCTGTGTTTATATTGGCACAGGGCAGGTTAAAACAGACTTCAAGTGCAGTTATAAAACAGCCCGTTCTACACCAGCTAGGCAAAACGTGTATCAAGCTTGCAGGGCAATACTTGGAGAGATGCTCAGTAGTAGCTGGTGTTGATGGTGAACTCCTCAGGGCAGACCAGCATTCACAGCACTGAAAGACAACCGGGTCCCATCCTGGCAGGTGCCCATCCCAAAAGCACAGGCTTTGGGCAACCAGGGACAGACACGTCAGTGGTGAGGATGGATTCACGTCCCTGTGCATGGGGAAGCAGGAACTGGCACAGCCCCGACTTCGCATTTTGCATCTTATTTCCTTCTTGCATCTGAGGGCTTGTCTTGCCTTTCTGCAAGGACCAAAAAACTGCCAGCTGGAGGAGGTGATGTAGGAAAAAAAGCATCTTATTTCAAGATTTCACAGCCAAATTTCCACTGAACTCATGGGGTGTGTTTTCTAATCTGAAAGCATTTATCTAAAAACAGGTGCCTTCCACAAAAGGGAAATATTTGCAATATGCAGCCTGTATAGATGAGTTGAGTTTACAAGAAAAGAATTTAGACTGCACCTCTGTAGATTTCCAGAATTAATGAGATTGCCCCAGGGAGTCCACAAAAAGACACCAAAGGAGGATTCATAAATGAACTTTACTGCCTCATTATGCGCAGCAGTATCGAGACTACCTATGCCCCTCAAAAAAAAAAAAAAAAAAGGCAAATTATCTTGCACACAAAACCTTAGCTACAGAACGAAGCTTTAGGCAGCTAATGCATTTTTAAATGCAACTTACAAATTACATCGGAGTATACACTTCATAAATCTGTAGTTCTGCGTAAGGCTGTTCAATTGTAAATGGCCTCTGACACTTTTCCTGCCAAAATCCATGCAATGCCACTGCACAACATGAACAACAAGTGCATATAACCAGCCATCCTGCCTGCACGTTTTGCGTGGTTAACATTAATAAAAACTAGGCAGATGGTTACAGTTGGAAACCTATCCTTCAATTCTTACTCAAACTGAAAATGCAGCCACGCAGAAGTGAACTATGCTCATGGAATTGGATGCAACACGTCATCAGGTCTTGAGAGGTGCCCTCAAAACAGCAGGGCCAGCTTCTAGACTTCTCCAAAATTATATGGTTGTGGCTGGAAAGACAACGTGCTGAAAATATAATGAGGGAGCATAACATATTACATATGTTGTGGTCCTGCTCTGAAGCTGGAGGAGGTTGGGGTTGAAGGACTTGGGCTGCAGTGCAGACCTTGGTTAACTATTAATGGATGACTCAGCTGTTATAGAATAATAATATGTATTTTGCGCTGTGCGCTAGCACAACGGCATCCTGGGCCATGACTTGGGCCCCTGTGCACAGCAGAAAAAAAATACCTTGTAGCACATCATTTAATAGGTGGACATAACAGGAAATAGGAAGGAGGGTTTATTCACCCGTTGTTTCTTCCTGCAGCCTCAGCTCCGCTCCTTCATATGCCTCCCAAAACCAGCAAAAGACCTCAGAGAAGAGCTGCTAATGGGCACCCAGCCTTCCAGGCTTGCATGAAACCACAGCGCAGACAAAGGTGTTAAGTTTATTCACTGTTAATTCACCAAAGCCATGCTCTATGTTAAATCACTCCCCTCGCCCTCAACAAGGTGCTAATTGTTGCCCAGCCCTGGTCCCGCAGAGCTGATGAACCTGGAGCCTGGATTTTCTGCAGATGGCTCTTCCCAGCAGCATTAGCCTAAATTACTCCATTCATCCACATGATCCCATCCAGCCCCACCCTGCAAAACAAGGGAGTCACACTGGGCAATTAGGTTAGCAGCACAAAATGATTATGTTAAAAGCTGATGAGCTGAGATAACTCAATCCAAGGTGTCTCCCGGGGCAGCCAACAAGATCAATTAAAAGCCCTGCAGCCCTAATTGAGAGTTTCTGGGTGCGGCTGACATACAAGTCAGGGACAATACACAAGTTCTCATCACAGCTGGCTACTGAGAAATGAAAGCCATCATCCCATTTTGCAGCCACTAAAACTTCAAGACACAACTTTAATCTCTCTTCAAGAGATGAAAGCAACCAGAAACGAAAGACAGGCACTGCTTGGGCATGGCCAGGGCCTCCCAGCACCCAGCAATTCCCACCTGCCAGCACAGATTTTCAAGAGCCCAGGTGCACACACAGTCAGGAAGATCAGCACCTGGGGGAGTACATCAGCATGAAGCCACTTTGAACCTTTCCAGCAGGCACTGCTAAAGCTGCACACTGGGCAGCATCCTCCCGGTGCTGTAGGACTTCTCTGCACCAGGAGGGACTCGCACTAACTAAAGCCTCATCTCAAAGTGCTTCCATGTCTGCCTAAATCCCCCAAGACAAGACTCCAGCATCAGCATCAGCTTAACTTCAAGCAGGCAAGTGAAATCACACCCATGTTCAAGGAAGCATTTAAGTACCTGAAGTGTTTTGTTCAAGTGTCTGGGATCCCAAACATATCAGTTTACCACCTCTAGCCTCTTGATGCCAGCAAGCAAAGGAAGAAGACAATCAACTTCATATTTGCTCCTTCATCCCTTAAACTCCAAGTAGGAACCCTGCAAGACTCAGCCACCCACAAGCCTTGCATCCAAAGAACTGTAGAGCAGTTTGCACAAGCAAATAAAAAAAAAAAATCAAGCTGTATCTAACACATAATAATAGTTGATTTTCCTAGAGAACAATTGATGGTGTGTTCATTTTTTCAGCTGCCTACTGAGATGCTCGTTGCCCTGCCCTGGGAATTTTCGCTCTGCAGCTCCTCCTCCCCCAGCTCCCAGACCATCCATTCTCCCCTTTTCAAACAGCACCCATTGTAAAGGGCACTGAATATTAACACAGCCCACTGAGCACTTGCTCCTTTTGTACGGAACCCCTGCGTTTCAAATTGCAGTCACTGTAGAGAGGAAAAGCCTCTAAAGCGATTAAATGCCATGAAGTTTCTCAAAAGGAAAAAGGAATATGCAGAGGAGGCTGAGGGGGTCCTAGAGCCTTTCACTTAAAGCCATGAGCTTCTGCAAGAACCAGAAAGGCTTCTTCGTGGGGATATTTCATCCCATTCAGGCTCCATTATGAACATCACATGTACTTCTAATCCTAGTCTGATTGAGGTAACTTCTGCCTCAGATGTGGCTCAGTCAGGGATTAAGATGAGAAGATCTGACACCAGTTGCAAAGGGCTTGCTGTTAACTGCTGTTGGCACCAATAAATGCCACAGCATGCTGAGGGTGGTCAGCAAATCCACCAACATATGTTCACACAGGAAGGGTGGATTTACTTGCAAACACATGTATTTATTTGTGTAGAAGCAGCAGGCCCAGAGAGGCAGTGCTTTGTGAGGAGAAGTTTTGCTGTCACCCCAGCAGGACCAAGGTCCAGAGCAGCAGCTGTAAGCCTGTAGGGTGCACAGCCATCCTGCAGCCCCTGGGCTGGAGACCTTCCCCGAGCAAGGCCACTGCTGAGGACGATGCTCCAAGAAGCACCAAAGCCAAGTGCACCGTTGCCAGCTGAGTAGGATTTCTTTTACAAGCACTAGCAGCTCCCAGCACTGTTGCACTTGAGCAGAAAATCTTGTCCCAAACCACCACCCATGAGAGAGCTGCTGGTTTTGCAGAATTTCTTGGAATTTCCACTCTCTCTCCCCAGAAGGAAGGCTGAGAACCAGCCACCTGCACCAATCTGCATCCCCCTCTCCCAAGCGCTCCTTCCAAGCCCAGCGGCCCCCCAGGCAGCCAGCACACAGTGAGGGCTCCACAGCTGCACTGGGCCAGGCGCTGTGAGCCCAGGGTGACGATTACTTAATCTTTGTTCCATTATTTCAGCAGGACTGGAAGTAGGACATGCAGGGGAGGAACTGCCAGCAGCACTCCCCCATCCCAGCATCATCAGCAGAAGAGTCGCCCCCATCACCTTCTCTTCCAGCATCTGCAGAGGAGCAGGAGTTACTCCAGGGAGCACCCTGCGCGCAGGCAGCGGCACAGCAAGTTTTCTGCAGTCTCACTCTGCTCTACCAAGCAAACAGAGAAGCTACCCTAACATACAAGAGCAGAGCTACAAGACCTGGCACATTAAAACTCCAGTTTAGCGACAAATTTAAGTTAATGGGTAATTTTGAGCCCTAACATTCCATTTCATGGCTTCCAACAAAATCTTTGTGTGCATACACGAGCACAGCTGAAATCTGCTCGTGACTCCTAGTTCAAATGCACTTCCAGGCCCTAAAACCATTGGCAGGCACCCACAGGATTTTCTAAAGCATCCAGACGCTTTGCCCAGCTCTTTCCAGACAGCAGCAGCACCGTGGAAACAGCCAACATCCATACAGCTAGTGCCTCGGGGCATCTTATCCACACAGCCAAACCCCAGAGCCCCCCTAGGAAACTGAAAACAGGTCTGAGCCCAGTGCTCCTGGGCACTGCCAAGGACCCTGCCTTGTTCCCGGACACACCAGGCACACACCGACCCAGGGGCAGAAGGGTCTGTGCATGAATGCCCAGCATCCTAAAAACTTCACTTAGTCATTTGGGCCAAAAACGCAAAACATCTGTTTAAGAGAAAACTTTTAATTCCTCCAGACCACACCAGCAATGAATTAGCTAACCAGCTACAGTTCCACAGCCCCAAAGCCTTCTCACCATTAAGATGTGGACCCAAAATACTACTGCTCTGTCACTAAAAAGTAAGAAAAAAACTTTCATACATGATGCCTAGAAATAATCTCTATCATTCCTCAAAGAATCAAATGCATGAAAACACAGAAACAGAGAATGCAGAGGATGTGCCACGTCACCAACACTGCCGGAGCCCTGCACCTGGCTTTTCTGGGCACACAGCATCTTGTACTTAAGCTGGGCCCTAAAGTTTATGCCACAGATTACACTCTAACATAAAAACAAGCTCTAGACTCAAACCTCAAGAAGACATGAACCGTCTCCTGCAGTTGCAAAGTGAGATGCTGCAGAGGAGTCCTGCTCAGCAGATTTTGCTTTTCCGGGCATCCCCCGTGGACCAGGGCTGTTTCCCAGCTGCAGAGCTCACAGCAGCTGGGTGCTGCGGCTCCTGCGAGGACACTACAGGCCATGCCAGAGCACTGCAACGTGCGCTACACAGGGCTGCTCAGCCAGCAAGTCCTGCACACTTGTGTAGCTGTATTGAGCTGCCTGTGGCTTTTAAGAGAAAAAAAAACCCCACATCTGTGCCACGCTGCATTAAAGCGAGCAACTGCAGTGCACCAGCCCTTCTGCATATCAGTTATGTCTTCTGAAAGCTAGGGAGAAAAATTACAACTCCAAGCTCTACTGCCAACAGAGAAATAACAATAGTTTCAAAAGATCCCGGTGCTTTTCCTCAGTACTGATAGTCCTGTTGACAAAATACGCAGTATGATTAAGTCTGTTCCAGAACCCTCCCCAGTGCGCGAAGCCACATTTCCAAGGCTACAAACAAAAGCTTTATCTCCACCGCACTGAAAACCGACTCCAAGCACAGCTTCAGTGTTGTGGAACTCATTAGGAAAAAAGAGATAAACTGCTAAGGAGGGATTTTTCAAAAGCACTTCAACGAACTTACAGCACAGTCACCACCAGTCATTGAAAACAGGATTTATCTCATCTCCTGTTGGTGATCAAACATGCCTGAGCTCATCACCCAGGGAAGCAGCAGACACCTTCGGTGGGAGACGCAGCCTGTGCAGAGGTGATGGAGATGATGGATGCACAGCTCTGACATTGCCCCTCTCACCCTGATTTATGTCCAAGGGACCCGGGGCTGCGGCAAACCTCCGTGTTCACTTTCTGCTTCTTTCAAAAGGGCATGTTAAAACAAACAAACAAACAAAAAAAGCTACAGAGATAGTTGCATAGAGGTAACTTTTCTCCAGCATGTGGTGCTTTTATAGAGGACATTAAACAACTGAAAAAATTAATGATTCTCTGTACCAGAAATTAGTGTTTACGATCCTACCAAGCATGAAAAATGTGGTTCAGCTTTGTGCCCCTAAACTGAAATAAGCATTTAAGTGATTTTTAGTGATTAGAAACAATATTACTTTAAAACTAAAATGTCCTAAACGTCTGCTTTTTATTTAGTTATGAGCAAGGAAAAAAACCACAACCTTAATTTTGCATTATCAGATATGAAAGCCATCACAAATTTCCACTTTAGATAATTATTTCATTAGTTTATAGTTTTAAAAAGTTACAAACTGTATTCTGCCTAAGTGGTTAAAAGATCAACAGCCCACAGGTCTATAGCAGTAGATTTATACACGCTATTAGTTCACCAATAAAATTTAAACTGAACTCAAGACACTCAAAAATCTGTTCCATATGAAAAAAAGACACTCCTGGCTATTAGCACTCCCCAAAAAATCCACAACAATAAATTTGTTCAGAATGGCCTATTAACTTACTCATCTGCATTAACAAAGATACACCTTTCTGTTTTAAGGAGAGCATGGGCGATGCTGGGATTATGCTGAGAAAACGAAAAACTTGCCCTGAAAGGTGCCCAAGGCAGACAGAAGGATCCTACAGAGCAACAGGTGAACGGGATGAGTCAGGGTTTTAACGCAGAGGCCACACGTTCCTTTCTGTATGACACCTGATAATTTCATGTAAAACACAGCATTTCTGCAGCCAAAAGTGAATAATACCAGGAGAACCTGACAAACCTCCAATAATTCTTCTTAATAAGGAGCTGGATGATCTCCAGCAACACTTCAGTGGCTGTTCTCTCCTGGCAGAGCTAACGAGTATCCATTACAACCAGGGGTTTTATAGATTCAATAATCTATAAATCTGTTCAAACAGCAGAAAAACCCAGCAGCAGAAGCACTGAGGCACTTTTCCCTCTCCCTTTCTAGATCCTTATTTCCCCAAGGTTACCCAACAGTTGAGGACACTTATTTTTACAAGTTCCTGAGCACACACGCAAAAACTCTTAGTCCTCCCGCACTGTCGCGGTCAAATTAATTGAGCTGTCAAAGCCGAGCACACTTTCCCCTCCGAAACTTCTGTGCTTCAAGTGTCTGATGTTGTATTCCAGATCTTATCGGGTGGAAGCAGCAGCAGCGCTGGGCAGTCACACAAGCCCAGCAGACCCACCGCGCTCTACGGGAAGTGACGATCGCACTGTCCCGCACTTGGGCATGAACTGAACACTTTAAAATATCTGTCTAGGGAAAAAAAAAAAAAGTCGGAGTGCTGTACTAACCACCGGGTGCTGGGCTATAAGCTCAGCTGCCATTCAGGATATATGATACACTGCAGGTTAATAACTTTCATAGACAGACAAGAACCAAGGGAATCGCAGTCAGCCACGCACCTTTTACTGAAAAGACCACCTGTTTTTTCTCAAAACGCCCCAATAGCACCACAAGAGCCCATGGCTCTGTTTCGGCTCATGCTCGCTGCCTCACCGGCTTTCACACCTTAACAGCCGGCAGCTCGAAACGTCAAACGGACAGCACGGCCCCACAGCTGGGGTCCATATTTGGGGCGCCGGGCGCGATAATGGGCACGGCCCCGACGTGAAGCAGCAGGCCGGGCGCGGGAGGGATGTCCTAATAAGGATTCGGGAGCCCGGGCTGGCCGTTATCTCCAGCAGATCCCATCACTAGAGACAAAACCCTCTCCTGGCTCTTTTTGCCCCCAAGACACCCATACAGTGCGGGCAAGAGCCAGCCCAGCGAGGGACCGGGAGCCCCGGCACCAGCATCGCACCCGCCACCTCCATCCCCGCCTCGGGTGGGAGCCTGAGGACACACCGGATCACGAGAGAAGTTTCACACCGCTCAGCTCAGCGCCGACAAGGCGGCGGAGACCAAATTGCTTAAAATAAATATACATACATGAGTTTAGGTTTGGTTGGTTTTGTTCGGGGTTTTTTAAGTCCCCCAGCACACCCAGCTGCCGGCGCGCTGCCCCCGGCGGCTCCGCGCTTCCCAAACACCCGCTTCTCCCCCAGCCCCTTTTCCCCCGGGTCGCGCCCCCTCCCCAGCGCGGCGCGGCCCCCGCCGGTACTCACACGTGCCGCGGCCAGCGGGGCAGGTCCCGGGGCACGGCGGGCAGCGCCAGCCCGCCGCAGCTCAGCAGCTCCCCGCCGCAGGCGCAGCCGGCGGGGCAGTCGGCGGCGGCCGAGCCCAGCAGCCCCAGCAGCAGCAGCGCCGCCGCCGCCCCGCCGCCCGCCCGTGGCGGCACCGCCATTTTGTATCCGGCACCGGAGAAGGTCCGAGGCGGGAGGAGAAGGCAGCAGGAACGGCCCCGGCGCGGAGCGCAGCGGTAACGCTGCGGGGCCCCGTAAGCGCTCAGCGCTGCTCCGCCGCCCGCAGCATCGCCTCGGCCGCCGGCGGCGCAGCCCCACGGGGCAGTCACGACACCGGCATCCACCCGCCGGCGGGCGGGCACCGGCGGGCGGGTCGGGTCGGGTCTGGGTCCCCGCCGCGGGAAGCGCCTTCTCCTCCTTTACGCCGCACGGCTTCGGCCCGGCGGCTGCTGGTGCTCCCCGTCCCCAGTGCGCTCCCGCGGGGCTGAGAACCGCCGCGCCGCTCCCGCCGCTGCTCCGCCGGCGCAGCCCGTCCCCTCCGCTCCCCGCCCGGCCCGAGCGCCGCTCGCCGCGGACCCACGTTGGCGACACCGCAACATGTAGCCGCACCGCCCCCCGCGCGCCCGCCCATTGGCTGGCGGGCGTCCTCCGGCTGGCCCGCGCGCGCCGCCATTGGCCAGCCGGCCCCCCGGCGAGGCGCCGCGGCGCCCCATTGATGCCGGTGGCCCGTCAATCAGAGGCGCCGAGGCCCGCCCCCCTTTCCCACTCCAGGTGTGAACGCGGGCGGCCACCGCCCCCCCCCGCGCTGCCCCTCTTAAAGGGGCCGCAACCACTCCCACCCCCAAGAACTCCGCTGCTTAAGGATCTCCCTCCCGTGGATGTCGGTGATCTGCTGCAAGACCAGGGCCCGAGGACTGCTCCACAATCCCATGTGCCCTTCCCCGAATGCCACAAAGTGGGTGCAGGGCCACATTCCCAAAAGACATGCATGTCCCCCCCACAAGCCAGTTGCTGGAGTGGATTCATTTTTCACTTGTGTTTCAGACTAAACTTCAGCATCTGTTCCACTTCCCAAATTTACCTCCATTTTTGAAAGCCCAGCACACACCAGATTTAAGAGAGCACACAGTCCAAAACACATGACTCATTAGATAGCTGCAGCAAGATCATGACAGGCAAAATTAATCTTAGAGCATCAGTACACTCCAAAGACTGAATTTAGAGGCTGTTCCTGAGCTTAGTGGAGAGCATCCAACTGTACTGGGTCATGTTTGGATGTGGCCCATGCAGCATTTAGGGGAGGAAGGGCTCAGAGGACTCAGTGCACCCACAGCGGGTGGGAATACAGTTTAACCCCCGTCTTGCGCCAGGAGTTACATGGGGAAAGGGTATAGGGAAGATATTGCCACCCAATCCTGCTTCCACTACCTTTGATTGGATTTCCATTTTTCTGCTGTAGATTATCCCTCAGTGCAGAGACCGAGCTGTATTTCCTTTTAGTAACAGGATGGGGCATTGCACCACTGGATGCTTTAATCTTTCAGGAGTCGTGTATCTCTTATAAAACAGCATGCAGAAGGGGAATTGTATTCAGGTTTGTTCAGATTGGTACCCAAGGTGTAAAAACATGCTGCCTCCTGAAAGATGGCAAACGTGGATTGGTGTCACCTAGAGGATAGAGCGGGTCACCTGAATCAGAAACCAGGCACAATGTTGAATTTGCTCCCAGCCAAACAGAACAAGGCAAGCTTGACCTGCAGGTTCCTCAGAAGTCCCATTTCAAAGCCTGAAATGTATCTTCCTCACACAGGATGCCGAGTGTTGGCAGATCCCTGAGTCTTGTGAGGAACGTGAAGTCACATCTGCTCTCCACATCCACACGTGGGAACCTGCAATGTGGAGAAGTGCCATGTTGAAGCATCATCATCAACTGACAGAAGAGGAATGGCAATGACAGGCCAGCTTTTAGAGTGACAAAGAGTGGTGTTTTTTTAAGTCCGGGCTTCAGTATTCCTGCCTAAACTGGGCAAATACCTTGCAAGACCCTTCTCCTCTACCACAGCGTCAGTGATCACGATGAAATGCAACTTTGATGGTTTGAGGAAAGGTGTGAGAAGAGACACGCCTTTTGAAGCTATCACTCTGGATGAGGACTTTCTCTTCTCCTGACTATTCCCCTTCTTTTCTTCATCAATGGAGCAATTAAATTCATCTGACATAATACACAGGCATCTTCTAGGTTACATAGCCAGCTCTCTGCCCCAGACAGCAATCAAGTCATCTGCTGGACCTGACAGCGCCGTGGGGAGGATGGCACAGCAGCCCCTGTACCTCCTGGATACTTCAGCTTCTGTGCACCGTGCACCACGGAAAAGATATGCATACAAAAATGATACCAAAGAGCACTCAGAAAAAGGGGAAAGAAGCCTGGAAATCCTGAAGGGAGAAATATTTAGCTTTGGAAGGTGACATGATATGAAATGTAGAAACTGGGTTTATTGGTGGGGCAAGATCTTGCTCCAGGATGAAGAGTTTGTGATTTCAGCATCCCCACCTGAAAGCTCAACCACACAGCGCAAGAAGCAGCATTAGCTATTACTGGCCTACTGTTTCCCTCTTTTTCTCTACTTACTTTCAACAGTCCACCTGCACAACTGTTTGGCCTTCAGGACAGCTTTGAACATATCAGATGGCAGAGATAAATAATAAATAACTCAGTCTCTGCAAAGGCTTCTCCCCACTCAGCACTGGGGTGACCAGGACTTTCAGGCATCCCATCCCACTGAGTCACACCCTCCTGAGGACCAAACACCTGGTGCACCAAGGCTGGGCGATGCTCACTGGTGTCCATACCCGCAGCAGCATGGTTGGGACTGGCGGTGTCCCCAGCCACACACAGCCTTGCGCTGGGTCTCTGACAACAAGCACATCTTTCAGCACAGACACTGCAAAATACCTTCCTATATCTTCCAGGAAAGACTTAATTGGCATTATTTATACATAGAGGCTTTCACTAGGTAAAACTTGGGGCTTGGCTTTTGTTATACCAAGAGGGGGGGAAAAAACAGATTTAAAAAAAATATCACGTTGTAGCTTAGGGTCTTTTTTCAGCCTTCAAGAGCTGGAGAAAATGGGAGAACAGGTTATATTTAGCCCCCTAATTTATTTGAAAGCTGTTTGCAAATGAAAAGCAAGTGCTCCTGTCCCTGGAAGGGAACTTCAAACAGGAGGGGTAGATGCCTTACAGAAAATAGTGCAGTCTTACACAAATATATAGCCAGTTAAAAACCATATCTTTAGTTTTTTAATGTGGGAAACTCAAAGTTTAATGCACTTCTATGGGGTGGATTTCTCTTGTCTGGTGAAGAAGACATCATGAAAATAATAAATGTTTGGTTCTTTTTCAGCTGTTTCAAATTTGATGGCCAAACTTTTAAATCCATTTTAACAACTAATTTTAATATCTTTTAAATACTCTTGCAACCCCTGGCCTTGTACCCCGCTGATTTAGTCTCACCCATTGAGTACAGGACTCCCACCTCACACCATGCAACTGCCACTGCAGTGCCCATGCCCAAAGCCCCTCTGCTGTTCCCCTGCCCCATGACAAGAGGCTGACCATGGGGCTTAGCATGGGGAGAGAGATCTGAAGGCCTTAGCAACCTTATTAAAAAAAATATCTAAAAGCAGCTCTCCTGAAAACAGGGCGGAATCACCTCACGTTTGCACAAGATTGCCATGCACTGAAAAGAAATCATCAGAAGCAGTTGGTAGGAAATGATAGTTCTCACAGTCACTCTGTCCCTCCTTTGCTAGAGAGGAGCTTGTGTACAGCATGAAGGATGTTTCTTCCCTGAACCTCATTAAATCTAATTAAATAGCTTACGAAAGTATTTATGGAAACAAATTTTAAAATGGCAAAGACATGCCAACAAGGAAGATATTTCTAATTCGGCCGTTGTCTTTTTGTGGATTTGGAGTGAGTTCAGAAGTACACACTTGGAAGGTAATTGCCGACAGCATGCAGAATCCATCAAGCTATAATTAACACTCTACTATTATTCTAATTGCCTCACTCAAGCTTCTGTGTTTTTTAATTGTAGAGCAATTTGCCAATAGAGAATTTAATTGCAATACATATTTTATACATTTTGGGACAAAGTACCATTATTTCCACTTCAGCAAAAATGTTCCTCAGTTTTTAATAACTTGTTTTATTCTTCCCTAGGACTTTCCCCCCCACCCCAATAAAGGAATTTGATTGCAACCTCTTGTGAAATTAGTTATGATATAATATACAGGAGTGCCTGGAGGCTTCAGTTTGGATCATGACTCTATTAAGTTAGGAACTGTACATACATGTAGCAAGACACAGCCCTGAGGAGCTTGAAATCCAAACAGAGAATACAAACTGAGGTGAGAACAGAAGTATTATCCCTATTTTACAGCTGGGGAACCGCAGCCCCAGATGACTCACCTTAGGTGACCCCACACACCTGGGGTATGGCCAGGAATTCACACAAGACTTGAATACAGGGCACCCTTCATCTTTAACATGAACTTGGTTTCTGCTTCCTGCTAAATAATCTCTCTGTAATATGATTTGCAAGCTAAACCCTCTAAATAACTTCTAACCATCTAGGACCTATGGTTGCTTTTCATGAATGCGTCAGCTTTCAGAATGAGACCCAGCATTGCAGGGGAGCCCTGGTGAGGGTGCAAAGTGCCCCTGCAGATGGGACATGTTGGATGGATGACTAATGCTGTCAGGCTTTGTGAGGCACTGCTCAACTTCTCCTGAGGCCAGGATGAAGGTCAGAGGCAATGAAAATAGACAAAAATGGGCCTCAGCTCACATTGACTGTCCTTGCATTTGACAATTTTCCTTCACTCCAACCTGCTGCTTTTATCTGCAGGGCCACAAATACCTCTGTAACAAAGTTTTTTCCTTCTAATAATGCTCATTATGGCTTTCTACTCAAGACTGATGGTGCTGAGATTTGCAAAATGTCTGATACCCATGGCTGTGACCCCTTATATTGTCACTCCGGTGCATTCAAGTGTCAATCAACATTAATATGGTGACAAGTGCTTGAAAATGTTACAGAAGGTGTGTTGTGAGGGGACTGCACAAGATCACAATGATTATTCAGCACAACAACAGTCACATTTGTACATAGCTAACAGTGGTCTCTGGTATTAGCTGCTCATTGCAAGATATGTGGTTTGGCTCCTGGCACCCAGATTGTGAGGGACAGTTTCTCTCGTACAACCAGATCAACCAAAGCATCATCATTCCAGAGGTCTATTAGTTGATCTGGTTACACCTGATCTGCAAGGACAATTTTACGGCGTCTTGCCACCGAAATCTGGTCTCTGTCTCTTTTGAATCCCAACCTCGCTCCTCAGAGCTCTTTTTGTTGGAACAACCTGCGAGATGTATGATGTGGTCCAGAAGTGCCTAGCAGCAATGACTAACAATAACATCACTTCTCACTGCTATAATGGGTCAAGACAATTCAGCTTAGCAGGAGGCAGCATATGACAGTGAGAACTAAAGGAAGAGATGATCAAGTCAAGCTCCAGTACAGGGTCACTAGCAGTGCTGACATGAAAGTTCAGCTTGGGCTCAAACTCAGAGAGTTTGCCTTGCAATGACACATAAACCTTTTCTTCTCTTAAAATCAGAGAGTGGTGCTTGAACTCTGGTCGTCCAGGAACATGAAGTCTTTGATCAAGACTAGATCACGCTTAGTTATTGCAAAAGTTCACTCAGGTAGCTGCTGTCATTTCATTTTTCACAGGTAATGAGTTAAATTGCTCTCCCAGCCTGTAACTGGCACAGGCAGTTAGCAAAAGATGGTGCAAATAGCTAGATCCAATTAACTAAATCCACTTTCTGTCACAACATTGCCACCTCTGATCCTTTTTCTGTTCCCCACCTGAAGGAGTTGTTTTAAAACTTTTATATAAACATATGTATCTTTATCTCCTCTTTTTAAAAGCAGACTATCTGAAAAGAATGACAGCAATTTACTGTTGAAACAGAAGGGAGAGAGAACACAGACTGTTAGCATCAGGATATTGCATGCCATTTGGATCAGCAAAATGCATGACAAGAGAGAGGGTTTGGCTGTAAACCTGTGGCACTCAAACCTAGAGCTGACACTCAATGGCTTAAAAGCATGTTTTTGTAGACAAGACCATGGACTAACTCCAAGAGCAGGAAGAAAGCTGGTAGACCTGAAGTATGAACACTGTCTGCTTGGATCATACATTTCAGCATGACATTACCCTCCCCTAATTGTGCTCAAGATCCAAAATTCGGAAGTTTCCCCAAGCCCAGGGAGAGATTTGGCCCTGCAAGCTGCCAGGTATCAGGGTTTGCTCTTCAGATCTGAGCTTGAACTCAGATCTGTGCTGAGCCTCTGACAGCAAGAGCAGAGCTGGAGATACAACTATTCCTAACAGTGACTAATACAATTAGCATTTATGCTATGAAGAGCTCTATTAACTGGCATAATAACTATAATTATATGGTATAACTTTATTTCATTACTTTCACCTCTAGGCTGAGATGGAAGCGTGAAGTTCTTGCAGCCCCAGAGGAATGTGTTAGATGAAATTATGCAAGTGGAGCAAAGAAGCTGGAACCCAGCTACAACTGAAATAGGAGCCACCTGCCCCTGCTCAGGGAACAATAGAAAAACATTTAGAAATATTGGATGAGAAGTTTAACTTCTCTTCCAGGTAGAGATGCATTAAAATGAGACAATTTCTTCCCTCTGGACAAACCTCCTCTAGAAAATGCAAGAGACTTCAGGTGCATCTGAAAAATAGTACATGCTTGCTTTACTTTACTGCAAATCCTTGCCTCAATCTAAGTGGGAAAATGAGCCACCAGCTTGCTTAACTAAAGTAATGGGCTCCAAAGTGTTTCCAGAGCAAAGTTTGTGTTTTCTTGCTGATGGCTGTCATCTTCCCATGAATTTCACAGCAAACAAAACTAACTCACAAGCCCCCAAAACAGTGTACATCTCTCTGGGGGCTCAAAAGGTTGATAAAGAAAAACGCAAATGGAGTGAGTGCAGAGTGCCCTCTCCAAAAGCTGGTAAGCTGAACATTCTTTTAATAGTTGTCAAGACTTCATACTGCAGATGAATGGTGTCATCAGCAAGGGTGGTCTCTGCCTGGCAGTATTTTCAAGGCAAGTTCAGCTGAAAGTTGCACAAGTTACGTCTGTTCTCAAAGGTCCGGATCCCATATAGTAATTAAAGGGAGACGATTGCAGAATGACCGCAGCAGCCAGACTTCGGAAGGATCCGTCAAGCCAGTGCTGCCTCGCAGGTCAGAGCTAGTTTTTTCCAATTGTTGTACTTGATCTTTATCCACACTGGAAGTGGCGCAAGATACCTTGTGACAACTTTTATTGGTACTCAGTAACTGCCTCTGTGATTACCATGGGCTATTACTGCCAAACTGCCTCTAGTTACTTCATCTGACTGGAAGCTATTAGGATTTGTCCACTGCTTCAGCATACTTTGATCCCTTGTTTAGAAAAGGGATCTGTTTCCTTGCTCTTGAGTGCCTCGTTCTTGGCTGAGGACTGAACTGCAGGCTGATATTTCTGTTTGGCCCTTGAAGCCAACTATTAACCACACTTCTTGTCCTGCTGGTACCACCCAGGAGTGCATCAATAGTGCAATACAAATGGCACAGTGTCATTATATGAGAAACAAAATATGTGGCAGGGCCCTGCTGTGGCTTAGAGGCTCTGAGAAGAATCTCTCAAAATATCTTAGACATCTGCCATGTGTAAAATCTCATGATTGTTCTCCACATTCTTCTGTGGATACATCAGCTTCTCCCCCACTCCTCTCCCTGTCTCCTTCTGCTAACGCATGTGCTTCTTACCAGCACTGTGTGACACAAGGCCTGTTTTCCTCCACGGTTACTCTATTTATTCAATACCTGAGGTCATTATCCTCTGGTTTGAGACATCTTAAATCACTTCCATAGTGCACAGTTGGGATGACATGAAGGATTGTGACTTCATGTGGGAATAAGGAAGAGCAGATGAAGACTTAATAAACACAGATCCTGTTTTATGCCAATGCCATAACTAATTAGAAACAGGGGGGAAACAAGTAGAAGGGAACGGTCTCAAACTTCTCCCAGAGTTTGCCATGGCACATGAATGGGTCTCTAGCATCATCATGTCAGCATTGCAGTAGTTGGACAACTTTGTCCACAGATGCAGTGGTGGATGTTTGGGATTTTCATAAGCTCTGTGTGTCTCCAGTGACACCCGTTTCTCACATGTCTTCTCCATCTCCCACAGGATGCAAGAGTCTATGGGAAGTTGCAGGGATGCATAATGACTGTTTCTGTTATGTCCCAGGAGGATTGCATTCCTTTCGCCTTTGAGAAGAGGTTTCCATCAACTCAGAAATAAGGCATACTGCAACATGAAACCTTATGGAGAAGAAACGAGATTGAATCTGTTACCAACCTGTGATCTGGAGGCAGCACTGTTTAAAAAGGCACAAGATGCCTCTTGCCACTCAACTTGAAAAAAAGAAAAAAAAGCACCCCAGTACAATGTAATTTTTCTCTTGGATTAGAGGAAGGTACATAGAGCTTTTAGTCGCACAACTGTTCCACTCCAGAGAGAACCTAAGTTGAACAAGGATTTCTTTTTGCACTTTAGCTTCCTTGCTGTTCTTCAGAGGGCTACAATACTTTTCTATCCCACTTGGTCAGAGCCTTTTTGTTCTGGTTACACTGGACAATAGTACCACCTGTCCTGCTTTGGAGGATGCATAACCAAATACCTTGAAGATAAAGCCACATCAACCAGCTGTCTCTGCCTCCTCACCTAGTTGGGGCAACATCATCAACTCCCAGGGCACTGAGAGTAGGTTCTTGTTGAGGACAGCTTAGAGAACAAGCTATGTCCTACAGAAACCCTGAACAAGAAGGGGGAAAGTGAATGGAAAAAATGCCACTTTTACCTCCTGCTTACCTCACTCTCTTGGAAAGGTTTATGCAGTTACTGACTCCAGCTGGCAGCAATGCCGTAAATAGCCACATGTCCTCTGCACAGGTTCACTGGCACAGATGATCACAGGCTTGCTGGGAGATAGGACGGGGAGCTGAGTTCATTTCCTTTTGCTCCATCAAGCACCACAAGATGATACACAAGACCTTAGTTGTGCAAACTCTCCCTTTAAACTAAGGCTGTCTGCATGCAATAGAGCTACAATCTGCTCTCCACAGCATTTATGGGCTGTATCGGTGTCTCTGTGCTGTGGCTCCCCGGCTGGGCCTTTCCAGATGGGCTACACCTGTAGAAAATCAGCTGCAGGTTATCAATTCCAATCTCATGTCCCAGGCATCAGGTTTGCTGTCCTGAGCTTGTAGATTTCAAGGGGTCCTTGAAGGAGAAACAGTAGGCATGATGACATTGCTGGCTGTTTTGCCAGAAACACCAGAGCTGTGCTTCAGATGACTCCTTGTTCCTGGTCCTAGGACTTGTCCTTGTTTTGGGCAGAAGGGAATGCCTCTGGGGTGTGCTGGCTGCTTCTGAGCGCACAGTGGAACCTTGTGACACTCGGAACATCTATGATGATCTCAAGCTACAACAGGAGGGGTAAGTGAAAGAGACTTGCTTCTCTCACGAAATGATATTTTATCATGTGCTATCTTGTTTTGTTTACCTCCAGTAGTAACTAGTAATGGCTGCCTGACTCTAGCTGAGCTACTGCATTGTTTGAACTGGTGCCTCTGTGCAAGTTTTTTCCTTGGGAATTCAGATACCTCCTCTGCTTCTGCAGGGTCTGGTCTTGGACATGTTCAGGAAGGGGTGCTGGTTCCAATGCCCAAGGCATTTTTAGATGGTTTCTGTAAGGACCGATGGTTTCCCTTGGTTCTTTGGCTGATAACTTTGAGACTGGAGCAGTAGTTCTCCTAAATGTCTTCCTTTAGCAGCTGGATAGAAGGCAATATAGACAGGAGGTCTGTATGTGCCACCATGCTTATAGGTAATCCAAAGCTTAGACTGGCTTGTCTCTGAGATACCCAGATTGCATAGGCTTGGAAAGCTTCCTTACATATGGCAACCTGCAGGTGATTAGAATCCTCTAATAGATCATCCATAATTTAATAAAAGTTAGCTTGCTGTATTAATGTAAAGCAACACGTTGGAAAAAGTCATTAATCATAGCAAGTCTTGATGGCTGTTGAGTCCGCACCTGCGAAGCCAGAGCCTTGAGAAATAGTATTTTGAGCAATCTGCATGGCTCTGACAGAATGCCTCTAAGTTTTTCCCATTACATCATTACTGGGGCCAACACAAGGGCTATCTGGGTTGCTCAAGGAAGTGTATTGTGGAAAACAATTCTACTTTGATGACTGATCCAGGCATTTATTTAGGCAAAGCAGAAGCAGTTGCATTGGCTCATTTGATCTGTGCTGTTAATAGGAGACAGCTCGGTGCATGCTTTTGTTACTTGCTCTTGCTTGCATAAGTTCTTGAGGTTGTTTTTTTTTTTTTTTGAACAAAACTATCACTTCACATGGCGATCGTGCCAGTGTCACAATCTTAAATATCAGTCAAATTTTTGAGATGGGAATTTTTCCAAAATCTGGCTCAGAAGAATTTGCCTTGGTTTAAGACAGTGACTCAATAGAAAACCAAATAACTAAAAAGGTATGGAGTGCAATGTGTGTAGGTATGGGGTGAAAACAAAACAGCTACTTGATTTCTAGTTGTGTATGTTGTTTTTGTACCAGGAAGATGTCAGCCCTCTATTTTGCAGCAAGGGTGTAAAAGTTACTGGTTCCCTGAAAGAGAAGGAAATCTGTTACACAAATCACACCAGTCTCTGGGACTGTAGTTGGAGCAGCTTGTAAACCATTTACTTTTTTAACAATCGTGCTCTGTTAATGTTTCTTGTATGTTAGTGCCTGTTATTAAAGGCTTGATAAATTCTTTGAAAGACTTGCAGAAATGGCCAATTCACCTCTTCAGTATCAGACTTCCAAACTTTTTGTGCTCCTTATCTAGATATTAATTAAAGATAAACTGGCTTTCTGAAAAAATGAGTAGGGCTTTCAACAATGTGATATTTGAAAATAAAAGGTGAAACTTTGTGAGGGCAGCTGACAAAGGGGGGTTATGTTCTTCTCAGGTCTATGTAATGTGATAAAACACAGTGTTGCTACAGAATTTTTCTGTGTCATAGCAGTTGTATCCTGTTCTAGATCTTTTCTGAGGGTTAATATTTGTGACCCCCAAAGCTGTGGGAGAGGAATAGGTTTTTCAGCTGTACCTTGCTGATCAGAAAGGCCACAGTAACTAGCAGGACTGGTCAGAATTGCAAGAACATACCGACAAGGGGAAATCTGCTCCACCCTCTGCTAGGGTAAAGCCATTGGTAGTAAATCTTTTCTCCTAAGCTGATCTTTGAAAGACTCAGCAAGACTCGGCCATAAGCTTTTTTTTTTTTGTATAGAAAGTAGTAAACTGGATGTCTAATTCTATACTCACCAGCACCCCCAGGCAGCTTTGGTGGGAGCTGGCTCTGTTACTTCTCCTCTCACAACAGGGAGAACAAGCAGTGGGCACTGAGACCAGTGCTGAAGTCTTTCCTGGAGTTTTAAAAAACCAGGAGGGCAGACCCTTTATACACCTTCCCAGGGCGTTGCTCCAGCTGTGACAGCTGACAGGCTCTTTTGCACTCCTCTCCTCCTAAAATGTTGCAAACTGTAGTGGGAAAGAGCATAAAAACTGGTGTCCGGACAGCTGGAACTCGTGCCTTGCCAGATAATGGAGTGTGCAGATTTGCACTGCTGTGGATTTGATCCAAACTGGCTGTCTAGCTTGCAAGGATGCTGAAGGAGCCCATGGGGAGAGTCCCCCCCGTGGCATCCTTCAGTAGAACAGGCTTTCCCATCCTCTGCCCTTAGCTGCTAGATCATTTGTCTGCTTGTCGTCTCCGGTTTTGGCTAAGAATGTCCCACCACCATCTCTTCCTAGTTCTTGGAATTAATTTTCTACAAACGTTATAGGGTGTGTCTCTTTTTTTTCCCCAAAAAAGGGTTTTTTTACTAGCTTTAAAGTGGCAGCAAAGCCTGCTTCAGTATGAAGCTGGAGGAAGGCAGAGATGCTTGTTTGCCCGCGTATTGCCTGCACGCACCAGACCCTGCAGCTACTGATTCCTTCTTGTACAGGCAGCTCAGCACAGGCAGCTGAGAGAGTGACAATAGCGTTTGGATACCATCCCATTTCCTCCCTCCTTAGACCTGAGTGTTGTCTTCCAGGTGTTACAGACATTTTTGAAGTCAAAACACTTGCCAATTCCAATTAAACTTGTGGTTTGCAGACAAATTTGGAGCTGGCTAGAGAGGAAACTGGTGGGAGAACATCTTGGTCTGTGTACTGGGCTCCAGGATAGCTTGATTTCCGTAGGTTTTGTGCAGATAGCCAGCCAGGCAGAGAAGAGACTGTCTGTGCTCTGTCTTTGCTAAAAGAGAGCATAAATGCATAGCTGTGTTGTGTCTGCAGTGAAGGGCTCCACAAGGGTAGGAACGTGGTTTGGTTAGGTAGGATGAGCTCCTGTTAGAGATTGCAAAATTGAACAACTCTGATTGCGTTTGTCCAGCTCGTCATTTAAAAGCATGGTTGAAATGCCACCTTTCTGCATGTCCTGCCTGCAGGGACACCAGCGGCCAGCTGTGATGGGCTGGAATTGGGCTTTGCATGAGCACAGTCTGCTCAGCTTCTGGGGCACCTCTATGTTCTTCTTCCTTTATCCTCATTTTCAGCTATTTCAGTCACCTGTGCTGCCCTCCCCCTGATCCAGCCCTGTACTTTTACCTTATTCTCTGTAGGACCTGGACAGACAAGGGTGCATTTACTCTCATCTCTTTGCAAATGATTTCTGGACATTTGAGGTCTTCTTTCATGCCAAGCATTTCATCAAGCTAAGAGGTAACTCGCAGCCATTTGTAATGTATTTCTTTAAAACGGAGTGGGAAATAGTTTTCCTAAACTGGACCTTTGAACAATGTAGTTCTTGGATTGCATAGTGACCAAGTTCAAAGGTGGAGTTTATTTTGAACTTTTTTCTACTTGCAGCTTTGGAAACTGATGCATTTTGAACAGCAACATTAAAAACCAAACCAAAACAAAACCACAACTCTTCAGTTTTGGCACTTGCCCGGAATGGGACACTTCACCTGGATTTTAAAGATGGATCAAAATGGCTTCAAAACTAAACAGTTCCTGAAAAAAAAAAAAGAAAGTTTGAGTTTTGTTTTTAAAGGTGGGAAAATACTGTATAGTGAGGAAACTGCTCATCAGTTCTAGCATTTGATACTATTGGAGAGGTCTTTTACAGCTTAAAAAAAGATATTGCCTTTTTTTTTTTCATAAACCACTCTGCCAGACAAAATGGAATCTGAGAGCAAAGCGAGACACAAAACCAGGAGGAAATAGAACTTATTAGATTGGGGGTGACTCTTTCAATGTCTCTCACTCTCCCGTTCTGGAGATCTTTCCAAGCTGGCTGGCTGCATTGCCAGGTGCATTTGCAGATAACTTGTCCCTGGTGTTGCAATGATGTTTCTCCCCAGCATCCTGACAGTTCAGCTCTGGGGGATTTCCAGCCCTCTTGCTGATATTACTTGCTGTTCTCTGCCTGAAGGCACTACAACCATCTCCCAAAATGCCTGCGTGCCCTTGCCATGGCCTTGTGCCATACCCTTTTAGGTTTTGTTTGCTGTACCCTGTCTCCCAGGCATCACTTCCATTTACTGCCCCTCCTGCACCCATAGAAGCTCCACACTGGTGTATCTGAAAGCCCTGGAATATCCTACATTATGGCAGAAGAGAAGGACTTGATTGCACTTGTGAACATGAGGATACAGGGGACTGTGGAGTAGTGCCAAATGACCTTTTTACTTTCTACTGCAACTGTAGGATTTTATCTTGTATGTCCCTTGTAGGAAGTGTCTTTGGTCCAGGCACCACCGGGGTATTTTGGAGGGCAGAGCTGGGGAGCTGGAGACCCTCAGGGAGGTCTGTGGCTCTTTGGTGGCTGGCAATGAGCCTATGTCCGTCATCCTTCTCTCCAGCGAGACTTTTGCTTAGCTGTCCCCTGTGCTGTTTGCCATGTCATATCCTGGGTGGCTTGGCAACATCTGAGTTTCCAAAATCAATCACCGGGAGTGGGCCCATGCCCCTCATCCCTTGAGTACGAGCCGTGCCCTGCTGTTTGCCCAGCAGTCCAAGAAGGAGGTGCAGGTCTCGGTGCGGTGGTACTTTTGCCTCCTGGAAACATCTCTCTTCTCCTGTAGCCTTCTTCCTGACCGTGTTTCTGTTTTTCCTCTTGACTGTTTCTTCATCCTTCACCTCCCCCCTACCTCCATCTGGTTTCTATCTGGACTAAACAGATGTTTTTCCACTTCTTAAATGTCCTGTGCACTCACCTCACCGATGTCTAACAGTGATTGTTCATTCTTCTTTCCCCAGGTGTAAAACTTGAAAAACTGGAGGGGCTGGGGGAGAACCAGCTTCTCATAATACCTTTGTGTGCATTTAGTGCTGGATGGAGGGATGAGGGAAACCTCTCCAGTTATTCACCTTGCAGCCTAGAACCCTGTTACTTCTTCCAGGTCCTCTTTCCATTGCCAGTGTATACAGAGGATCAGACCTGTGATTTATGCCAGGGCAGTGTGTATAATATTCTCACTTTCATGTTATAAATGTTTAACAAATCCATAAGGTATCAAAAGAACTTGCGGAGGAGATTTGCTAAGAAGGACTTGTGGATAAACCTTTCGGACTTGGCTGGAAAGCAGACATATACAGTTTATTGCTTCCCTCTGCTGCGGAGTGACAATAGGTTAATTGTAGATTTTTCCTTAAAATAAAAGTTCCTTGCTTGGCAATTCAATCAAGTGGTATCTGTCATGCAGAGGTCTTGTGAAGGATTTATTCCCATTTTAAGTAATGTTTTGGAGGTGCATGCTCCATATGGAACACATTAGACAGACAGCGGCAAGGTTTGCTGGCGTGTTCGCGGGGCTGGGGAAGGTATGTGTCCTGTGGGCACTGGGGCTCGGCAGCAGGGATCTTCTGCAGTTAAGGGGGGATCTGGTTTCCCTTCTCCCTCTTTCTCTCTATTTTCCCCCTTACATGGTTCTGAAGGTCTTTGAGGGAGGGTTTTCCCAGCCTCCCTCATGGAGGGACCAGGAGCATCATGGCAGAGGGGTCTCTGCCCATTCCCAGGTGCCACAGGAGATGGACCCCATCTCCTTGACCACTGGAGCAGGAAGCCATGGGCTCTCCTGGTGAGCATGGGGCAGAGATCTTGGTGCAGAACTCAGCTTGGGTCCTTGGGGCAGTGTTGGCACAGCAGTCCCCAGTCCTTGCAGGGCTTGCTGGGGTTGCAGAGATGCTTTGGGCCCCAGAGCTGGTGGCAGCCACTGCCGGTGACTCTTTCTGGCCATGGCAGTGCCCAGCTCCTGGGCAGGGGAGACTGAGGTGAACAACTGCTTCCTCCTGGGGAAAAAACAACTCCCCTCTGTGATGGGAACTGAATGACCAAGTGAAATAATGTCATTTGGAAGCTGCTCCCTGCTTGGCTTTTGTATTTATTTATTTTTCAGTTGGCTAGACTCTTTCTCCTGTAAAAACAGCAACCAGAGAAGGGATAAGTGACCAAAATGCTTGCAGGGCTACTGCTTGCTGGGTTTGGGCCCAGGTTTCACAGCCCTTTGTCGCTGGGAGCTGCCAGCTGATCGGGAGGTGGGTGCTGGCCCCCGGCTGCCCCAGCCTCTGGAGCAGCCCATCCTGCTTTGCTTTAGGTTTTGGAAACTGTCCTCCTTAGAGACCGTATCTGTGAGCACTGGCATTTTCCACGCTGCCTGCCAAGGGGGGCTGTGCAGGGCGGATTAGTGAGCCTGCGTGTTTTCTTGCACCGGCTGTGGCACTCGCGGGAGCACAGCCTGCTCTCCCAGGGGATTTGGCTTTGTCACCCATCCGCCACCAGGACAGAGCACCCATGTTAGCGCTCTGCAGGTGCCCAACTGCAAAGGGCTCTTTGCTCTGCTGCAAATGAGCTGGGAGAAGTCCCTGTGGTGCGCTCGGGCACTGGTGAGGAGCAGCAGGGAGCAGGAATTGCTTCTGCTGTGAATGTGCTCTCATAGTTGCCCTCTATTATATCCACGGTCTGATGAGTGCACTTGCTTCAAGCAGGTGTGAGCACAGAGCTGCACCATTAGAGGGGCCTGGAGACATGAAATGGTGAACTGCCTGGAGTAAAAAAAAAAATGAAATGAAAAGCAACAACTTGAACAACTTGAGGCCATGTTAATCTAGATCTCCATGTTAATTTAGATCTACTTGTTAATGCAGCTGTAGCTCTGCAGCATTATGCACCTCGGCACTGCCTCAGCATGCTGTGTCTGGCCATGAAGTCTGCAGGTCCCCTGCTCCCTGGGTCTGTGGGCTTCAGGGCATGTTCCTTGCAATTACTGCCATCCCAGAAAGAGCAAAAATATCCCTGTGCACCCCAGAGGAAACCACATAATGTGTCGGCAGAGAGAAGAGAGCCAAAAGTAGGGTTTTGGCTGCTTTTATGAAAGTGCATTGTAATGACAGAGGAAAGCCAGCCCCTTTGGCCAGGGTTAGCTGGGTTTCTGCCAGGGCATCTCAGCATCGCACCCATGTCTTTTTGGAGATGAGACCCTTCTCTGGGTGAAATTGGTGGCCTTCCACAGCAGGGCTGGTGCCTGTGATACCAGCACAGTTAACGGCAAAAAAAAAAAGTTTAGTTTTTCCCAAAACACATTTCCCTAAACATCCTGACCTTGAAGTTTTCAGCCAGAGCTTTGGTATTTCATGTTCCCCAACCCAGTGAAAGATGAAACTTGGTGCGGAGCGGATGGGGTGCAGCAGGCGCGTTACTAATGGGATGTGGAAATGCCATATGGTCCTGAAAAATCACTGTCAGCGAGACAACATCGAGGAGCCCCCCCGCCTTGGAGGGGAAGGGGGGATGGCAATTAATCATCTTCACCTCCTAACAAGTATGTGAGCTCTCATACCAACCAGCGCTCTTGTTGGAGGAGCAAAACTTCAAAGTGCGCAGTGCCCTGTAGCCCAGCAAAAGCATGGGAGCTGTGCTGCTCCCTACTGGGTTACAGTACATGCACCTGGAAGCACTGAGAACAAGTGACAAACATGATGAGGGTGGCTGAAAATGCTCCCTTGGGATGGGGGTATTGTGTTTTACAGGGCTTCACTCAGGACATGTGGCTAGCAGCATCCCTGGCTCATCCCAACACTAGTCTCTGTGTCTGTGGGGCTACTGAGAGAAGTGGGCTCCTGGTGGTTTCCAGCTGGAGAGCTTTCATTTCTCTTGAAATGTTTGAGAGGTCCATAAAGCAAGGAAGAGCACTTGGCTGTGTTGGCCTCATGGGGCCCGAGTTCCCATTGGATCAGTTGTGCCAGTGCGATGCTTAAGAAACACTTTCCTGAAGCCATCGGCTGTCTCTATAGCACTGGAAAATCAGCAGCTCCTTGTTCCTTTATCCTTAAGCTCTAGCTGGATGAAGCTGAAAGTAGTGTTGGGGATAAAAAACTGTTTATTCAGGCTTTTCTTACTTTAACAGACTTCCCTTTGTCCTAAGCACCTCTATTTTACACATTTCGCGGTGGAGTCTGCAGTACCATCATCTGGCCACAGACAGGCTCATACAACCCTTTCCACTGTTTTAACTGTAAACTCAGTGTTACGCTGGAAAAGTCTCAAGCAAATAATGTTTCAGCTCATGCTTACTTCCAGTGTCCAATGGATAAAATAATACTTCCAAACCTCATACTGCTTCGTAACTACCACTGCCTGTGTAGAGAGCAGTAGGCACTTTCCAGAGCTCTGTTTACCAGACCATGGGGATTTTGAATATTTATTGGGAAGCTGCAGCTGGACCCGTCCCTGCCTGCAGTGCTGGCAGTTGCTGTTTGCTGGGGAGCAGAGGTCAGGGCAGTGGCTTTCTCAGGACAAGCCTCTGACTTCTAGAGGAGCTTGTGCATCCAAGTCCATTATCTCTGGAGGAGGAGGATTTGTCCCTTACTAGTACAGCTGATGAGGAGGCAGTGGGGTGCACAGTGTTGCTGATGCTGTAGATGGATGTGCAGCTCCTATGCAAATGTAACTGGGTGACAAGTGGTGACACGGGGGCATTCATATGCCTCCAGGAGCATTTCTATGCTTTCTGCTGAGACTCTGTCTCTGACAAAGGCCACAGGAACAGCTTCCAGTTTGTCCTTCTCCCATCTGTGCTGACTGCTGCTTTTGCTGGTGCACCCACCCCAGCGCTGATGCTGCTGCCAACGCTGCTGCCACCACTTCTTTGTGCTACTGCGGGAGCAGCAACACTTCACGTGGGCCATCCAGAATAAAGGAAGGCAAACCAAGCTGTCCTTGGCTCATGTTTAGCTCTGGTTAAATGAACAGGCTGTGCAAATTCTATGCTCTGAACAAGCTTCCACCTGCATTTCCACATGCAGCCTCATCTCAAGATGTAACATAAAGCAGATCCTGCAGAGGCTTGCATGTGGGAAGACCTCTGCCCAGGCAGATATCAGCCACCAGAGTCTTCCTCATGGTAGTGTTATCTGAGCACAACGTGCCTTTGCAGAATAGTGTGGTAGAGACCTGGAGATGAAAGTGTATGGCATGTTGCTTAGTCATAAAAAATGATACCCAGCCTGGGATATGGGTTTTGCTGGGATTTTTTCAGATGTCTGAGACTGAAAATTTGTGCGTGCACACGCATCTTTTCCCTTTTGTGCACTGACAGCACAAAAAGACAATTTCCTTTTTTCTGCATGCTTTGCCTCTCTGCTGTGCCCAGGAAGGCTGCACCTCTCTGCCGGCAGCGTCGCAAAATCAGTGGCTTTGATTTTTCTATATCCACCCTGGTATATCTGTGGGGGGGAAAAAAAAATCTGTCTGATGAACACAATCATATCATCAGTCATGGGGAGGGCATAAGAGCAGCCAGGCTGGGAACAACTGATGCTCTGAATGGGTATTGGAGACCTCCCACTCGCTGCGGATAGGGACACGTGGGACTTGGCTGAGCGCTCAGGGTTTCAGTTGGGAATGAACAGCAGCAGTTATATATCCGGTTATCTCTGGGAATTCACCGTATCCTAAAAATGTTGTTTCCTTAAAGTTGCTTTCTGAAGCAGCTCTTGTGTCCCAGTGAGGGGAGGTAGGCCACTGAACCAGCTGTGGGGTTTTTTGCTAGTTTGCTATATTGGATTTTTAAACTCTGCTGCTCAGTTTGCCAGCTGATGTTTTTTCTGATGCTACCCAGTTGTTTTGCATGGCCTTGAAGTGGTTTCTCAGCTATTTGAACTCTCTAAATGACAATGCTTCATTATTGTCTGATGGAGAAGTGGAATCTTCTGTTTATATGTAAAGGTTCCCCTCCTTCCCCCCTACCTCCCTCAACATATGCAAAAGCACTGCAGAAACTGGAACCAGATGAAAAGAAGAAAACAGGCTTTTAAAGCAAGTTCTTAAGTGTAAAGATGTGAAGGCCACTTAGAAATCATTGCCTTGCGCTTTCTCCCACACTGTGATTCATTTGGTCCAATCCATCATTGATTCAACATGCTCATCCACCAGAGCCTTCAAAGACAACTGTGCATCTGCTTTAGCCGTTCATCAAGGAAAAGCACAAAAGAGAAGGGCAAAGGAAAATGTATTGCCAGCTCCCTTTGGTGCTGTTTAATGGGTGTGAAAAAAGGACAGTGGAGAAGCTGGGTTAATGAAAACCAGGACGGCTGAGGAAGTGCCTCTGGGACAGATATTTTTCAGTCCAGGTATGCACATTACTAAATTTGATTGTGCAGAGGAACTTCAAACGCGGAGCAGGAGAGCTAAAATGAGGTCAACATGCGAAAGAGTAATCCAGTGCAAGTGGATGCTCTTCCCCAGATGTGCCTCCCACCCTGGCCTCGTGTGGACACCAAGGTGAGAGATGCTATGGACCACTCAGCCCCATTGTGTTTCTCATTTCCTTGATAAGGAGCAAGGTATTTTCAGGGAGATGATGTTCTGCTGCTCATAGCCGTATCCCTAGAGAGGTGACCTTATGTGCATTTTCTTCAACTAAAAGGAACCAAAATGTGAAGATAGGCCTTGGCTATTGGGGCTGCTCATTCAGCTGCAGTCCAGCCTGCAAATCACTTGTCTTGCACATCTGCTGAAAGGCAAGTCCCTGCAGCATGATCCTCTGCTGCCCAGGAGTCACTGGACCAAGCCCAGCTGTATTGACTCAGATGTCAAGCTGTGTGCACGTGGCATTGATACATGGACCTGCTGCAAGCACCTGGGGTACCTGAGCTCACAGGCGCTGCACTAACACAAACATCTGCTCAGTTCTTCACTGTGCTGAGGACTTGTATGGCTGAGCAACCCTCCAAGCAGCACCACTACCTCTGAGCAACCCAGTGTGGTGGCAAACCCAGGTTTGTGATGGGTTACAAAAGAAGTCTCATCTTAACACAACCTGGAAGGTATTTTATTGCGGTTGCTGGGCTTGTTCCCCATGTCATCTGGGACCCTGCTGAGCTGTCTAGTGGTGACGTGAGGGATGTTTTACCTCATGTGTTTCTGTTTATTTGCTTGCCTTCTCACATTGTCTCTCTCTCGGCCCTTCTTTGCTCCCTGTGGTCCTCCCTCATTCTGTCTGTCCCTCCTCATGCACCCTTCCCCATGTGGAGTGGAAGAGAAGGAAGGAGACAACCGTTTTCTAGGAACAGGTTTGGCACTTGTTTGTTCACCTTAAAAAATGAAAACGTTGAAGGGAAAATATTCTTTTTGTATTTCCCCAAATCTGTAGGAGAAAAAAAAAAAAAGAGGGAAAAATAAGACAATAACTGTGATAGTATCGTGCCATCTGACTGCACAGCCCATGACTGTCCAAACACATATGTTCAAATTTTGCCAGTGGACAACCCTGAATGAGACAAAAGGAGACGAGACATGATCTCCACCACTTCTTTCGCGATAGAGGAGTCACACTGGTGCAGGTGGGAGGCGGTGTGTACTCAGGATGGCCTCAGTGTTTCTGAAGTTTAAGCCAGATTGCCACCAACTGCACAAGGAGATGAACTCAGATGGCCTGAAATGACTGTGTGTAGCATCTCCTTTCCCAAAGGGAGTTAGGTACTTAAGATGTGACTGTGCTCTCCTTTGCAAAGACAGGAGGTAATATCGATGGGATATAGTGTTTTTGTGGGCATTCCTGAAGCTCACCCCAAATTCCTGGGCCAGCCAACCCACTGTTAACAGAGGGAGATTATTTGTCCTTTTTTAGTGTGAGTTTATCTGGGTGGGGGAAGGTTGTTATGAGTTGCACAGAGGAAGAAGGACACTCTGTACGATACCATGGGAAAGAGTCTTGGGCAACTTATTGGCTGGTATTGAGAAAGAAATGATAGAACATGTCTTGCAGTTAATTATTTCACTTCTAGAGGAGGCTGAGGCCTCCTCCTGTGTTCTCATGTGATATTATTTATCACTGATATTATGTTCTTTTCAATCAAAGATGCCTAGCCTGAAGTTTTGTGAAGACTGCTTCCAAGTAGTTGAGCAACAATTTGTTCTCGGAATAAACCAATTTGCAGCTGGGGCCTGAAATGCTTTGAAGCAGATGAGTTTATACTTGCAGGCATTCTGCTTTGTACTTATCTTGATTTGGCCTTACAGATCTTAGTCCAGATTTATAGCTGAATGCAGTCTTTGCTTCAGGATGGGGAGGGAAAGCACTATGCTTCCCAACAGCATGTGAATGGGTGAGCTCTTGTCCAAAATCCTTCCCCTGTGAATTAAACAGAGCTTCTGGATTTGTGTAATGTGCTGGCCAGTGAGTGCTCATCTCTGTCCTTCTTATACTGCAGGATATAGATGGAAGCTGGTATGAATTATTAATCTTTGTGCTTCAGTTCTGTAAAACGAGAGAGTTGGAGTTTACAGCCTTCTTTGGGAAAGGTTGGAAACTGGTCAAGAAGCCTGTAGAAGTACTGTGGGTTTTTTCATTGTGGTGCATCTACCACATAAGCCCTGTTATATCTATATGTGGTTCATCTTTCAGGCCAACTGTATAGATTTTCGTTTTTATTTGATCTGTATGCTGCAGGTTGGGATTTGCTTTTCCTGGCTGTCTTCACTTCAGCCTCCCTTATTAATGCCCTTGCTTTTAACTTTTTGCTCTTGAGTTCCCTTGATTTCAGCCAGTTCTGGAACTTTAAAACTAAGGCCTGGGGATCCCTGCTCATTTGCTTGCAGCCCAAATCAAATACAGCAACACCTCTCCACAAGTCCATCATTGTTATGGAAATACTATAATTTTTGTGAGGTTTGAGTTTGCTAATGAAGAAAGCAGGATGATATATGCTGCTAAATGAGCATACTCATGTTAAAAGGCTTTGAGGCAGTGAAGTCACATAGCCCTAGACTACTGTGGTCAAAATTGTGAACAGACATATTTTTTTAGATAAAACAGTGTTCTAGCATTTGTGCGCTTCTATAGAAACTTAATAGCGTGGATGTTGACCTTATGTTTGGCAAAAGCAGACTACCCAAAACATGTGTGTGAGGCAGATGGGGAATGCGATTTAATTAAAAAAGAAAATATTATGATATTCTGAGAACAAAGTGGTAAAATATTCTGGCTGTGCAGGAATTTCTTTTGAGAAATGGAAGCCACTGAAAGGCTGGACTGGGAGGGGATGGGTTCTGAAATGTCCTTCCCCAGTGGGGAGGAAGAAGGACAATCCTGGGGTATCTGGCTGGTGCAGGGTTATCAGTTACTCAGGAGCAGTGATGGCTGGAGAGCTTCCAAGCACATTTTTCCATAGGAAGCTGCCAGCTCGCTGGAGCCGAAGCGCTTTGGAGAAGAGGGTTTGATTCCAGCACGATAGCAGCGATGGCTCCCTGCCCACCGCAGACGGCTGCTGCTGGCACCCCCCTGCCCCACCTGCACTGCCCACCTGTGCCTGCATTTGCCACGGGGCTCCCCTCGAGCCCCCCAGATCCCGTGCCAGCAGCCCTGTGCTGCCTAAACTGCGAGACACCAGGTGATGTGATGGGGAGGTGGGAGCAGAGCTCGGTAAACAGGAAAGTCCTTCACCCATCAGCGTTCCCTTGCATCTGGGTTTCCCTCCGGTCCCTCAGGGACATTTGATAAAGAGCTGGAGCCTGGGATCGCTGGCTCCCAGCTCCTCTGCTCTTTGCCAGGCAGGCGGTGCGGAGCGAAGCCCTTTGAAGCGCTGCTGCAGTGAGGCAGGTTTTTAGGACCAGGGAAGCCCCGTGGGAGGACAGCTGTGGAGTCCTCTCCTGGTGGGAACAACGTGACCCTGGATTCCTGCGGGGAGGGAGAGGGCAACAGAAACCTCGGCTTGTTCCCCTGATGTCTTGCAACCACGCTTTGCATGCTATTGTATGTCAATGCCTGCTCACCTTCACCCCAGCCAGGGATGAACCTGTAACTACTTTCTGGCTCCACATGAGCTGGGGAGGGTCACCAAATGGGTCTACGTGGGGCAGTCGCAGACAAGTATGGGCAAATAAAATAAGGGGCTTTTCTGAAAGAAAAGCTTGCAGTCATGGGGTCTTGTTCCACCATGGATCCTTGCTGCCCACAGTTGATGCCACCTCTGGGGACACAAGCAGATTGCTGAGTGGGCAGGGGTTGTGGAAATCAGGTGATTTTAAGGGGCTTTCATGCCAAGGGCACCTCTGGGGAAAGGATGTGGGAAAGGGTCTGCATGGTTAAGTAGGTCTGGGTTTGCAAGGCAGAGTAGGGTCCCTGAGTCAGAGAGAGATGGATAATCCTGGGTGTAGGCGCAAGGAAGGGGGATCTCTGGTGGGTGACAGAGAGATGACTCAGTGCAGGGAGGACCTCCCTCTGCATGGTCTGCTCACGCAAGGACATCAGCTCTGCTCACAGCATTGGCCTCTGGACAGCAGGGTGGCTTCTGCCACAGGCTCAGCCCATCAGGGAAAGGTCTGCTAATATTTGGAGACCTGGTAATCATCATCCACCTCTTGAATGACTCCAGAGAGCCACAGAGGGAGCAGTACAGCCTACAACCCTGATCTTCTGATCCATCATCTAGACCCGTCCCCATGCACAACCTGCAAGCCATCTGCCCTGGCTCTGGGGGTCTTTTGGACCTGGGGTGAGCAGCTCTGGCTGCAGCCTCCTGGTCTTCATTTGTAAATAAACACGTAGCTGCTATGGCAATGCTTATTTAATTTAGGTTAAGTATTTCTACAGCCGTTCTGGGGGAATCATGCTACTTTATGCTGAACATTAATTCTTGTCTGCTCACAGCTGCAGAAGTGTTTTGGTCAGGTGCAGTCCCAAGGACAGGTTCTGCTGCATGGTGAGGCACAGCCATGTGGGCTGTCCCTGCTTTGGGGTTCACAGAAAATGCCAGTTGCTCTCCAAGACCACTTGCATGTAGCTTACACAAGACAGTGACCACTACCTATCTGTGCTAGCAAAGCAGGCTGTAAGTTGTAGTTTACCTGAGAAATTTTTAAAGAAAAGGATGCCAATCCACCTCTCAGATATAGATATCTTTTAATTTACCTGCCCTCTGCCCAGTCATGCCTCATCAGAATGCATGCTGGGTTCTCCTGCCTCTATTGGATAGAACTAAATCTCTCCTTGTTTCTTAGCCAGGCTTTGAATGACCAGGGTGGGTCAAGGTGTAGAAACGAGGGGGATGGACACTGAGTGTGTGCAGTCCACCTCGTGCTCCATCGCTGCTCAATTCCTCCTCCTTAGAGCTGCGGAGACCTGCTGATCATCCACAAAGACTCTGCAAACCCCCTGCCCCATTCTACAGCGTACATGAGTTATATTATTCCCTCCATGGCTGAAACCTCTCCCAGCCATGGGATCAATAGACTCCAAGGCTGAAATGCTGCCAAACCATCCTGCTGTAGCAGGTGGGCCCTGCTGGCAGGGAGGAGCTGCAGCGAGTGCTCTCAGCCCTGGCTCCTCTGGTGCTGTGAGCAGCTGGGAAGCTGCTGTTGTTGGCCAAGTGTGATAAAAGTCTCCCTGCAGCCTCTCCTGGGCTCAAATGGGTTGGAAAGCCCAGCTTAACTCATACTGGGGCTGAAAAAGCTCTCTGTGAAAAGCAGATTTTAGGGCATGCTGCTCTGCAGTCAACTTTCTGTTGCTGATAGTGTTTTGGGGCAGAATTTGGGGAGCAGCTGGCAGCCTAGCCATGGTCCCAAGCATGAGATGGACCTAGTGGCATGTCAGTGGGTGCAAAGTTTGCAAAGCTGCATGGTTGGACCCAATACACCCTGAGATGCTGCTGAGTCCAACCATGTTGTGGACCCAGCAGCTCTACAAGCTTTGCACCACCTGAGATGATGCTGGGTCCAAGTGTGCCATGGACCTGAGATGATAGTGGCCCAGGTCCCGAGCTGGGCCATGGTTCCAAGTGTCCTGCAGACCCAGCATCATCTCAGGTGCAAGCTTTTCAGTGAGATGATGCTGGGTGTGTGTCGCACTAAAATAAGTCCTGCTTTCACAGGAGTCTTTGCATGGGCCATCACGCAATCTGTTTATAGCTCAGGATTGTGTTTGACTTTTAAACACTGCAGCGAGGAGTAAACGCAGCGAGCCCAACGCGGGCTTTGTTATGACATTTTGTTGCAGGCAGGAGGCAAGCTCCAGCTCCAATAACAAACACCCAGTGTTATGACACTTTTACCTTTCCAACTATTTATGTAAGCACAAATATTTTATTTTAAGGTTTGAGACATGCTGTTAACATAAAGCAGTCTCATTCCTTTCAATGCGGCCTGGTTTTCACTTGGGGAGCTGTTGTTTAATGAAAAGGTTAATTGTGTTTTATAGGGCTGTATTGCCTGCCTACCAGTTTCTGGCTTGGAAGGAGGTGAGGTGTGGCTCTGTTGCTCGTGCCAAGTTATGGGCTGTGAATACAGGCAGGTCCTGGGAATCAAAAAAAAAGGCACAACAAAAAGTATCTCAGAAAGCAAGGGGTTTGGTGGTGCAAATCCATTCAGGGGCTGCAAAATTATTCCAAGTTAAACGCTTTCCAACAAGCCTACCTCATGACAACACCCCGTGCAGTGGAAGATGAGAAGGGAGTTTCAAAGAGCATGAACTGTCTTCCACTCAGCCGTAAATACTCTCAGCCTTTCCCTTCTGTAGCTGCACCATGTTAAAGAAATCCTGCATGTATTTTCCTCTCATGAGATTGAATTAATTAACTTGAAATTTCTTCTTAACAGCACATAATGACTGGGGAGAGCAGAAGGAACTGAAGGTTTAATCTTGACTTGTCAGCAAATTCCTCCTCCAGCAGCTGAAGGAGAAGCAGCCATGCACTTGCATAATGCCCTGGTGCAGCTGCCGGACTGTTTTGATTAAATGGATTCTGGGGGTTTAGGAAAGCTACAAATTTTATAGCTATGGTGCTCTTTGCAAAAGTGATGTAAAACATCATAAAGCTGCCAAACCACTACTGTGGTGCAGGGATTCATGCTGGCCTCCTCTGCAGCACTGTCAGCCGCAGAAAATGCTGTTAAGAAAATATCTGAGATGGAGTTGGCTGGAGGGGATGGGGGCAGGTTTGCACATTGCAAACTTTTCTTCCTTCTTTCTGAACATTTCATGTCTTTTGATCCATGCCAATTAGAAGCCACATCTGAATTTGTCCCTGTGTTTGAAGGTAGACACTTGTGAGACAGGCGTTTCTCTGCAGTGGCATCAGTGATGGCATCATACCTGACCTTTCTTTCTTCCATTTCAAAAGACACTTCACACCAGCCCTGTGTCAGGTACTGACTATTTCTACTTCTAGTCTGCATTGAAGACAGACCCAGGAGAAAGTTACTATCTAAGCAGTGTAGTTTCAGAGTAACTCTTGGAAAGAAGGGGCTATGGGCCCAAAACCTCCTGTAGGAAGTTGTTCTCTGCCCTGTATCCACCCTGTGTTGCCTCCGGGCTCCTCAGGTTACGTGCTCTGCAGCTGGCAGCTCAGCCATGGTCCCAAGCATGGGGTTGGACCCAGCACCATCTCAGGTCCATGGCGCATTTGGACCCTGCTTCATCTCAGATGGTGGTGGGACTTGTGTGTGGGAAAGTTGTGCTCTGAATAAGGCCTCTGCTTGAAGCTGGTGGAAAAAATTTAGAATCAAAATACTCTTAAATGCCTCTAATGTATAATAGTGAGTTCTCTAAAGCTGAAAGTTTAATTGATATTTTTTCTTCAAATAACAGGCTAAAGTTGAGTAACTTAAGCCATTTTACAGCAAAGGCAATTGAATAATTGCTAATGGCTTTCAGCTGAGCATATTTAAAGTTGGGTCACAAATCTGAGCTGATTTAAAGACCAAGGTGCATTCCTTTCTCTTGAAGAAGAATTTGATAACAATGATAATTACAAGATGGGATTCAAAGGAAAATCAAGATTTGAGTATATGCCTTGGCAGAGTAAGAGCAAAAGAACTGACCTGGTGAAGAAAAATGGTGAACAACTATTCTGGAGAGTGTTTGAAGGGAGCAAAACAAGAAAACAGATCTTCACATCAGAAAAGTGAATTATGTTGATATGCATTAAAGTGTGAAAATGGAAGGTCGTTTAGCCTTGTATCACAATGTGGAGGTCAGGCTGCTGCAGGATCTCTGGGGCTGTGGCTGCATCTTGCATCTATTCACACGCTGGAAAATGGTTTGGATGTGGGATAATGGGCATCTTGGTGAGAAGATCCCATGAGGACATTATGGCACATAGAACAGTGCAGACTGGCAGTGGGGCATTGTCATGGACTGTGTGCCTGGTGATGGTGACAGGGTGAAGTCTTAAAATAACTCCAAAGCCAAACAGATACACATGCCCACGAATACTGATACTTCAGACAAGCTGGGACTCCTGCCCCAAGATGCTGTCAGGGCAAGTCATTGTTGTATTTGTTTGTTTTCCTGCCCCTGGCTCAGGAATTTGTTGGCTTTGGGAGTTGGCAGGTGTCTGTCCTCACGTTGCCGCGTGTGTGTCACTGAGCGCTGCTGCATCTGCTGCCTGTCATTGTCTCTGACATGGGGAACTATCCTGCTGCTGGGGAAGGTAATAGAACTTTGCAGCAGGCAGGTCCACGCACAACATCTCTAACACTGCTCTATATAATAACTGTAGGGTGTAGCAACTGTGTCCAGCCCGGGGCCTGAGTGATAATTAAAGATATTCATACACATCTTATTTGCAGTTGTCTCCTGAAGCTGGTATGGGCTTCAGTTTCAGTGACAAATTGTGGTAACGGCCTCCACACTCCAGTTGCACAGAACTGTGCCTTTTGCTGTCCTCTTGCTCTGTCAGTTCTGGAGTCGTGGAAGAAGGAAAAAAGAAATTGTTTATCAGTTTTCTTCAAATAATAAAAAATGGATTTCTTTGTCTCTTCCTGTTTTGTTTCCTTTTAAGGTAATTTGTACTGGCTCTTCAGAGGAGACCTTTTTTCTTGCCTCAGTGTTTGCTCAGCTTCTCTGAACTCCTCCTTGCACCGTGTCCTTCCTTCTCTCCAGTAGCAGAGTGGCATATCTCCTCCTTATCGCTCTCTGTGATGGAGTTTCACTGCAGTGTGTTGCTCACCATGCCTGCCTGTTCAGCTGAGGTCTTCCCTGTCCCTTCTGCTTTAACGCTCTCAGTCCCTTTCTGCCCTGTGCAGTGGTGTGAGCACCTTCCACCGTGTACAGCTTTGCCACTATCAGCACTGAACTTTGATTGCTATTGCTTTGTTTGCGTAAGGCGATAGTTCTGCCTCTGGAGCACGGCTGTTTGGGAACTTTTACACATCAGGGCCTGCCTTCTGCTGTAATTTCTCTCTTTCCTTCTGCCAGCCACCACATGTGGCATGTGGAGGTATGATCTAGTAATGCAAAACTGCATTGAACTTTAAGTAAGAATTACCCAGGATGTGCCGTGGGTAGTTTTGCTATGACTTGCAGGCCTATGACTTCTTTTTGGCAGTTCAGTAGTGCTAATGAAGCATTCTTGCAGCCCTTCATCGCAATTCTCATGGGCTTTCTTCAGGCTTTATAGCTCCTGGCAGAAGATTCTCCTCACTGGATCCCATCTGTTCAGTGTTCTCATCTGAGACATCCTTCGTTAAAGCCTTGTTCCTTGCAGATTCCCTTCTGGATGCTCCTGTTCTCCATCAGATTTTGGCTGTCTTCATCCTGATGTCACTGGAGCACCTCCTCATCTGAAGTCATGGCTACTCTTCATTTTCCTTCCCTTGCCTTGTTACTTGCTCCTCAGGACTCTCAAGGCATGAGTTAAAGAGAAACCAAAGAGCAAACAAAGTTTCCTGTGTGCTTTTAACGTCCTTTTGCCCTGGGAAAGGTGTTGGATCTTGTACTTTGCTGTATTCTTTGCTATCACCCAACTTTCCACCACACACTAATGTGGGAACAGTTAAGCAGCATAAATAGCAAACAGGTTCTCATGCCTAAGTGCTTCCAGATGCCTGAGCAGGTAATGCTTTGAAATGTCTTTTAAATGAGTGCTGAGTTTTGACCTGCAGGATAAATGCCGACTGGCATGACACAAATAATACCAATCTTGAAAATTGTCCCAAATTATTCCCACCAATCATAATGGTGGTAACAGCTCAGAGACCTGCACCTTAATGAAGCGATTTCCTGCCAGGATACTGTAGAGCCCCGCAGTTACTGTCACTGACTTGAACTTTGAATTACCGTGTCTTTGCTAATTGCCCATGCTTACTCATCTAGGCCTAAACACAAAAACTTTGCTTTTAATGTGTTATCTGTTCGTACATCCATGCTCCAACCGTGTCCTCCTGCACTGGATCTAAGGAGCTGAGTGCTGTGTGTTCAGAATCGCTCATGCAGAGCTTTTTCCTTTGGCATCCTTCCCTCATGGAGGGATTTTGCAGCTGGTCTCTGCAGGATAGAGGTGTCCATTTTCCACACCTCTCCTTTTGATTACAAATCTCTTTTTGAGGAGGACAGTGCTTGTCTTACTGTAATAGCAGCACTACCAAAGAGTAATATATTTAGCTTGGTGGTGCTTAGATTTCTCCGTTACAGCTGTAGGCTCCTGCTGTCCAAACAGCTTAGATGGCCCCAGTACCTTTATGAAAATAATTAGGTCAGGGTGTGTTTTGTGTCCTTTCAAGAAGAAAATACTTTGGAACCACTGACAACTCATGCTTGAATATAGCCTGTAAATTAGAGCAGATCAGATCAAGCTAGCACCCATGCTAGGATATTAATTTTGACTGTGAAACAGAGGAGAGGAGGTAGAGGTGAAAACCAGCATCCCAATCCTGGATCCTTTAGGAGGACTTCTTGTCCTTGAGAAATCTTGGCATCAAACCCCGCTTCCTTCCAAATCCAATGAGCTCATGAGAGAGAATTTCTATAGAATTTTGCATTATCTACATGTTCCAAAATTTCCTTAGTATGTTTTGTTTGGTATTTTTTTGCTGCCGAGAATGAATATTGCATCTTCTACAGGAGAGAAATTAATAGGCAAAAACCTGAGGTCTGCGTGTGGGATAAACCAGTGAGCTGGACTGTACACTGAGGTATTGCACAGTATGATCAAATTGTATTTCTAGTAACTGTTTACAAATGTTTGCTTCTTGGAAAATGTCTTCTATACTTGGGCAAGGAATTAAACTACTAGTTTAAAATTATTATGAGAGAGATCACTTTGTGTTGAGTGATAACAAACACTCAACATAATTTTAGAACCCTTCCCTCCTCTGGCTGTTAATATTTAAAGTTTAATACTAAAATAAAATGTTAAGGGAATTATTCTCCCTTTACTGCATTCTGTCTCCTCTCACTTTCTCCTCTGATAGCTGCAGGAGACCTTGCCTAATCTTTCCAATTAACTCGGTATTTCCTGTAAGGCTAACACTGAAGAGGGTAAGAAAGGAGCGTAAAGCGAGGAAAGACATCTGTCAACTATTGGAAATACTTTCCGTGTTAGAAATTGAAGGGAGCCCACACTGAAGCCAGATGATCCAATGAGAAGAACAATTGCAACGTTGGCTTGAAAAGAATGTGGGTGATTTGTTATAGCTGTCCTCACAGTAGGCACTCAGTTGTCGTGTTCATATGAGAATACCTTGGAGATATGCTAAACACATATCCTGTTCCCATCAGGAGTGCTGAAGGGCCAGAACAGGCAAGGTTTGACTTGCATTTTCTGGAAGACATAAATTATCATTTGTTCCTAAATCTCTGTTTTGTTTTTTTTTTTTTTTCAAATCCTTCTCATTCCTTTCTGCTGTTCCACGACTAATTTAAAGCGAGCTGTGAAGAGTTTGTGTGTTGTGTAGGCAATTGAAAGTGTGCATTTTACCAACTATTGAAACTCCTGATTGACCCTTTCTGGAGGTGAGGCTGCGTGCAGAAAATTTCCGATGGTCTGGTTTTGACTATGAGCTTTAGGTAATAGGTCAGTGGAGACCCACTTTGGTAACACTGCAGTAAAAATATGAAACGCTTTCTGGGGAGGAGAGACCCAGCATTTCAGCTGATCTGACACATGAGCTCTTGGATTGTTGCTTGCTTGTTTTACTTTCTGGTTTATTCTGAAGTTTGGAAATAGCTCTAGTATAGCCCGAAAGCAAACTGGAACAACAGTTCAGCTTTGTGAGCCAGAACACATTTTAACAGGAGAATGGGTCTGCAAATTTCTGGGTCTGTCTCGCTTCTCCACTCCTCCTCGTCCAACCCAAAGTAAGTTAATTCTAGATGCAGAAAGAAGAACAAACCCCATCCTCTTAAAAGACAGAGAACGTTATTTCATTGAGATAATTTCTGCACCACTTGGCTTCCTGCCTTCCTTCATCTGATCAAAGACCAACTTTTTAGCAGTCCCTCACCATCCCCATCTGCAGAAAGAGACCTATGAATTAATCAAGACGTGGCCCCACCATTTTGACATTATACTCTTATGTTTTCCTGCACTTCATATCCCTTCTTGTGCCAGGCTCTGGGAAAACAGAAGAAACTTCCGTGAACAGTTGGATTAGTTTTAAGGGCAGAGAGTATCACAAGATCAACAACTGGAAGTTTACATTTAATGAATCATGGGACTTACCCAGTCACCCTGGCAATGAGCCCAATAAGTCTTACTCCAAAATGGCCTGTCAGTGAAGAAGTCAAGGGATGGAGATCGTGTTAGTAGCTTCTTTGTTATCTTTGTGCTTAGTCACGATGCTTTAATTTGGCAATGTTCATTTCTAACACTAATTCACTCCAGTCCTTTCTCCCTGAATTTTGGCAGTGGATGTTACTGCGGGATGAGAAAAGGCAAACTGTGGAAGCCATTGCTGCATGTTTAGGTTCCTCAGAGCAGTTTTTGCTCTGTATCTCATGGAAAAAGAGCAGCCTCATCCAAGGGAGCCCAGCAGCACCTTGAAGGCATCCAGCTTGAGGGTATGAACAGATCCAGGATAACCCCTGAAAGCACCACATCTCTGTAGCTGTGCCCTGCCCTGCTGGCTTCAACACAGAGAGACCTATTTTAAATAGAAACCTTTTACGAAAACTGTTCAACATGTTCGTCTTCAAAGGGTCAAACCTGTTTTGTCTTTTGGGCTTTTTCCTTCTTGAGCTGTGTCTCTCATTCTGGCATTTAACAGGGATGGACCCAGCAAGGACAGGAACTCATGCAAGGCTTATACCAATGCACTGTGGGTTTTCTTGCTCCAGTGCACGCCTGGAGAAGGCACAATGTTCATCATGAGCAATAGACCTGCCCAACTACATCATTTGTTTTACCTCTTCTTATGAACATTGCTTTCTTTCAGCTTGTTGACGATTGCTGGTTACGCTAACCTGTGCTGTTTGGTGGGACATCCTGGCCATAACAACTTCCAGCCCCAGCCTCCATCCTTGGGATTTAAGCTCCTCCCTGCCTTGCATGCCGCCCAGCTCCAGCCTCATGACATATGTGCTATTTGCAGAAAATGTTTGTCAAAACCAGGTGGTTGAAAGTAAAAATGCCAACAGATCTGCCTTTTGTAACCGTGCAAGCAGCTTGTTAAAATTAGTCACAGGCTAAGCTGTAGTCCATCTGTGCTGTCAGCCGTCCAGAGAGCCATCGATACCGCCCGCTCCCACTGCACCAGCCCCAGATGGGAGCCGTGCTGCTAACGCTGATCTTCGGCTCTGCACTAGCACAGGCTGAAGTCATTCCTGCTGCCTTTTCCCCCCTCCTCCAGTTCACAAAACTTTGCCCAAATTTAGCCACAAGCCTTCCTCTAAACACATAAACATTTGTGTGTCCTGAGTTTCAGATGCCTACAGACAGAGCATCCCAAAACAAAACCTGGAAAATATGGATGTTGGCGTTTACTTAAGAAGAATCTGTACTTGGCTGTTCTGGAAACTCGCTTTTTTTTTTTCTTTTTCCCCCACGTAACTGAGCAAGGACTGTGATTTCCAAGGCCTTTTGGGGAGTGAGGTGCCTAGCTGTCATCGAAGGTTTTATTAAATTTAAGCCCAAATCCCATTTTCTGCTTGAGAAACTGCAAAACAAAATTCCTATCTGGCGCTCTAGTGTTGTACAGCTGTCTATCAGAAAGCACCAAATCATCTGGTAAAGAATAGCTGTCCCCAGTGTTGAGCAGGAGGCATCTGTTCCTGCTTTCTGTGTGGCACCCAGCACCAAGAGACCTGGGGGGCAGTAGCCCAGTGAGCACGACACATGGGGCTGAGATGGCCGAGCCGTGCTGGCAGGGCAGTGCCGTGCCTTGAACCCTCCGCTTCCCCAGTGGGAGCTGCCTTTGATGCACGTCCAAAAATACGGCTTGAATTGGCTTCTTCGGATCCATCGTGCTTAACTGCTCTATCAACACGCCCCACTGTATGAATACATAAAGATTTTGCATGTCCGTCCTCCAGCCAAGGGTCTTGCATTTCTTTGTGTCCTACCTCTGATGACTTCTCCCGACATGCTGTAGCCACTGCCTGCGCTCACCCTTCCCTGGATCCCTGCTCCATCTGCATCTGCATGGCCCCAGCTCACTCTGCTTGGGAATTGCAGCTCCTTCTCCTGAAGCACAGCAACATGGGGGTTTTATCCTCCCACCCTTAAAACAGGGATCCTCACAAGTTTCACCATGTTTTCTTGCACCACCAAGAGCAACGGACCCAACAGCCCACACATGGGTGGAGAAGGAGAGAACATTGCTCTGGCTTTGCCTGTTTCAGAGCATGTTTGGTGCTGATTTCCAGGCATTTTGCACATAATTCCCTGCCCGTGTGAAAGCCTGACATTGTGCGGGGAGGGCATGAACACAGAACCTTTGTGCTGGGGATATTACGTTTTCCCTGTGCACATGCTCTCTGCTCGCACATGCCATCTGGCCAGCCTTTGTAGCTGGGTGTTTTGCATACCACGCTTTCCTATGGAATTTGGATTCAAATGTGAAAATTCTCTGCCACACAATAAAAGTGGCATTTCCATGCCCTTTAGCACATCGGTCTTTTCTTGTGAATAGAGCCCTGAGTTCTTTGGCTTTTGCAATATGGAACAATTGATCCCTTCAGTTCACTTGCCAACAGTAATCGGTTTATTCTAGCCATAAATTTTAAACATTCTTTTTAATTTTTTTTCTCTTTTTTGGGGGGACATGGAGGGGAATAATAAAAAGAGACAACCATAAAGTAGGCAGTTGTTACTAGTCAGATCTTAGTCCGGGAAAGAAGCAAAGCAAATATCAGCCTGACTTCTACCTGTTGCTGCCTGCTGATATTTAGCTATTGGAACAGGTTGCTTTATGATGGGTCCTGCTGACAGTGTTCCTGCTTTCTCCATAATGACTGACTAAGTAGTGTCTTGCTGCATTTAAACTAAAGGAATAAGGAATTTAAAGCACCCTGTTGGCTTTAGTAGTTGCTGGATGAGGTAATATAGTCCAAGTGGGCAAAGCCATAGAGAGACAATAGTCTTGTTGCGATGGGGTTTTCGGATCTATCACTTTTCTATTTGGTGACATTATTTGTCTACCTGTTCTTTGCCCAGCATTGACAGACTGTTTGCTTATTTTACCAAGACTTTCCTCTTCTGCATCTTGCAGTATCTATTTCTAAAGAAGGAGCTCAGTGCTCCTTGCTCTGGTCGATTGCAGTGAGCCGCTGGTTTTGTGCCGAGCGGCACTGGGGATGGTCTCCAGAGCACTGCAGCATCCTAACATCAACCCCAACCTGTAAACTCTCCTTTCCTCTCCCCACTGCCGTCCTGAGGACCACATGTGTGTTTCACTTTTCTCCTATCAGCGGCTCAGGCAAAAAGGGGTGGGAAATGCCAAGGAAGACGATTCCCCCTTCTCTTCCAAAGACTAACGCCACAGAGCTTACTTTATAGGACCTGCTTTCTCCTAAACCTACAATGTGTCTCGAGGATGGGTTTATTTGAAATGTGTTTGTCGTGGAGGGAAATTTTCTATCCATATGGCCCAATGCAGTAAGAGTTGTTTCACATTTCTCTTGTGGTTTACGGCAAACTGTGAACACGTACCTCTTCTGGGCTTGGGAAGGGTAGAGAGGCATTGAAATTGCTGATAAAATTCTTCTGCAAGGGAACTGGATCTTTCTCCGTTTCCTTCCTCCACCTGCTCGCTGCTCCACGCTGCTGGTATCAGAGGACGAGAGTGGGGGCCTTTGTTGTGAGTAGCTTATTAGAGGAAACACAGCAGATTTAGGGTCTGGTCCCTTAGAATTACAAAAGAAAATCTCCTGCCACCATGGGAGTGAGGAACACCCTACCTGGGGGTGACCTGCACCTCTGCAGCAGCTGTTCTGGTGACAACCAGGAGGCATTAAATGGGTGTCTGATGGGGCCTGGGTGTGCTGGATGACTTGTAGAGCAACCAGAAAACCATCCCGCAGAAAGAGTTTCTCCTTCTGCAGTTGCAGATCTTCAGACATTTGCTTTCTCTCCAGCAGGACTTCGATTCCTACAAAGTTCTTCCAAAACTGATGTCATCTGGGCAGAGACCTGCCAGATTTTCTGACCTTTTAGACACGCTCCCAATATCCACATCCCCTGGGGACTCTGTGAGATGACGTGTGCTGTGAACAAAGGCCACAGGGCTGCTGGCCCTGGAGCAGGGCGCTTGGCTCACAGGCTGCTCCGGGAGAGTCAGCCCCAAAATCTGCACTCCAGCTCCCCCAGCCTGGCTAGATCCCTCCCACTGAAAGCACTTCATTTTCCTAATAACACTACAATTCTGTTTGGATTTTTGGGAGGGCTTAGGTCCCTTTCCACCATCCTCACTGACCGTTGGAAAGAAAAATGTATATTTTAAACACCCTAGATTTGGCAGAGTCAGCCTTTTCCAGTGTTGTCCCTGCTCATTGGATTTGTACATCACGTGCCAACATCCAGCTGCAGTACAGCTCCAGTACCACCTTGTTTCCACCAGTTAAGTAGGGGACATTAAGCTTTTTTTTTAATGTTAGATAAATCAGGGCAACCAAAGAGGGCTGTAGTCATGACACATGTCATCAAATGTTTTCTCTTGAGGGAATATCCATTTCAGTGCCTTGTGTACCCATGAGTCTTGTCTTCCACTTTAAATACTGTGCTGGTGGTGTTTGTAGTAATGTCACATGTCCCCCAAAGTCCCTCTTGGAGGACAATATGCATCACCAGCCGCACTTCGAAGAGGTGGGTGGTTCTTGAATACAAGTGTGAAGCAGCTGGACCAGCCAGTGTGAGGGGTGAGTCTGGAAAGTGTTACTGAAGGCTCAATGCATCTCTGAGGCATTGCAGTTGTCAAAAACAGTTGGGTATTTGTGTGATAATTTCATGCACAAGAACAGAATCTGAAATCCTGATTCAGGATTGTTTTCCAGATCTTGGCATGTTGCAGCCACCTCGACTGAGCAATAGCTTTCCACCTTCAAATGCACAAAGCTTAGAGCATGTTTTGACATGAGACGGGCTTTTATTTTTGTCCGTACCAGGAATCTGCCTCTGTGTGAGGCTGCGGGGGCTGCCTTGTGACCACGTCTGTGCAGGGTCTGCTTTGAGAAGAGACCCTCTCAGATGGATCTCCAAAACATTGCTGACACCCAGAGAAGACTAACAAACTCCAGGGAAAGCCAGAAATAATATATACAGCCCCTATTCACATTCTTGTCATGATCAGTTAAAAAAAATAAATACACATAACTGTCGCTCTACCACAACTGAACACAGTTGTATTATCTACTCCACTTTCTGATTTATTTGTTGAAGTATAGCAGAGCACTTACACTCTATATAGCTAATAGTTGCTCTTTCACAAGCAGCAGAAATGCTTACGCATTCCAGTAGTTAAATGGTGCAATATCCAGGTGGATATTTAATGGCCCATGACAAATCTGGAATGACACAGCAGACACCATAAATATCTTCACTTGGACAGATAGAACAAAACCTTTTTTGTGAAAGCTGTTCACAATTTTTTTCCACGTGCTGGCTGTATTTTTAAAATACCCTTTAAAAACAGCCCAGGGAATCGTCCCTGTCCTCCCTGCAGCCCAATCCTTTCAATGCTCTTCAAGATGTGGACCCCATGGTACTGCAAGCAACAGAGATCTTTCTTATCAGATACTTCTTGGCATTTCTTTCATTATTCACAGAAAAATTTGCAGAAGTTCATTCATGCAAATATGCCAAATTTGTTCAGTAAAACTCCACATGCCCATGTGAATTTATGGGCTTTCTTGCATAATCCCGGAGGGTTTTTTAAGCATGTGCTTCTGCTTATAGGTAGGTGCTGTCTTGGTTAGGGCAAGCTCTTGCAGGATGTCAAGGCTGGCAGTCACTTGTGGCACCGTGGTGGGCACTCCCACGCCACAAGTGTCCTTTAGCAAGTAGATGTTGTTCTGCAGACACAAAGCAGACCTGAGTAGTGCCCACATGTGTGTGCCCAAGCATCTTCTCTGAATCTTGTCATCATTGAAGGTGGTGAGGCATCTGGAGCACAAGTCTTATGAGGAGCTGTTGAGGGAACTGGGGCTGTTCAGCCTGGAGAACAGGAGGCTGAGGGGAGACCTTATCACTGTCTACAACTACCTGAAAGGAGGTTGTAGCATGGAGGGGGTTGGTCTCTTCTCCCAAGTGACAAGTGATAGGACAAGAGAAAATGGCCTCAAGTTGTGCCAGAGGAGGTTCAGATTGGATAGTAGGAAAAAATTCTTTACGGAAAGGGTTGTCAGGTATTGGAACAGGCTGCCCAGGGCAGTGGTGGAGTCACCATCCCTGGAGGGGTTTAAAAGACGTTTAGACGAGGTTCTTAGGGACATGGTTTAATACTAGAATGAAGTTATGGTTGGACTCAATGATCCTGTGAATCTCTTCCAAATGAAATGATTCTACGATTCTGTGATCATGTTACATATAATATACTGCAAAGGGGCAGGTGAATCATTGAAGACAAGGACACATTTATTTTTAAAATAAGGTTTTGGAAGCTCTTGTGTATGGAGACTGAAGTTGGCGGTTCTTTCATTTTTCTACTAAAGCTTTTTAAAAATCCTCATTCTTCACTTTGCTACCCTTCAGATTTGAGTGTATTTTAAGTCAGCATTGAAAGTAAATTTCAAAAACAAACAAAGTTTTTAAAAAACAAGTCTAAGTAACCCAAAAGTGAAATAGACTATTTTATTTTGTATAAAGAAAAATCACATTCTGTGTTGAAGACTTTATCTGAAGTTTTTCAAAGGGTAGGGAGGAGAGGAGAGTGTTTTCCTGAAACATGCCTTTTGGTTTAAGACTAATACGAATTTTAAAGTTATTTTATTTAGTTACTCATAGATTTGAAAACTCTTAATTTTCTTGACTCCATTGCTCTAAAACAGTGGTGTAGCATCTTCAATTTGATATTTAGCTTGTGGAGATGTTATTTCTAAGTGCACAGTAACCCCCCAGCACTGGTACAAATAGACAGCAGTTGGGTCATTATCATACCTGATCATTCTGAAAATTCTGATCTTAAAAAGGTAGAACAATGGGTGAAGGGCAGCGCAGGGTGGGGGGCTGGAGCTGGCAGATCCTGCTGGCCACGGCCACCAGTGCTGTTATGGTCCCAGGGACCCTGCTAAAGGGACAGAGGTTTGTCCTTGAACGTACCATGAGTCCTGGGGTCCCAAGGAACAAATGAAGGTTTTGGTGTTGCTTCACATAGGATTTGATCCCTTGTGGAGTGCATCGCAGACTCCATATGGAACTGTTCCCAAACAAGCTATAAAGATTCAGAAGAATGTATCTAATGCTACTGTCCTTGTTTATAGGCCTTTTCTTGTGTACTTTTTTCCAAAACATTTAGAAAGCAGTAGGATTTCATTACTGATGCATGTGTGCATTGGAGGCAGCTACTGGGTCTAGTGGAAACATCATCATTTCTTGAAGAGTGCTTTGGAGAATAAGGTATTAACTAATCCATTAGGTTTAACAACACAGGCTGGTACGAGGTACCTCACAGACATTTTTCAAGATAGGCAAGTCTAAAATGCAGCATACTCAGCTTAGTAGACTATACCCAAATATACTCCTGCCCACATATCAGTTGTCTAAAAATGCTCTTTATTCTTTTAAATACATCCTTTATTCATAAACAGTGAACTTGTCGATTTGTCATGGTCTCTAAATCCCCTTCTCATTCCCTACAGTTAAATCCTTATCATAGGGTAACAAAACTGATTTTGATCCACTTAACCTTTCTGGTATTTTGCAGTCATTTTTACTGATACTTCTGTGTTTATTTCTGTTTAATCTCCAGTGTCAAAGCACTAGAAATCTCTCTTCATCTTGAGTTATGGGATACTTGTCTCTACCACATATTAATAAATGATGTAATCACAGCTGCGTCTTGAACTAGCCTGCATGACAATACCTTTGCAGCACTTTCCCAACACGGCCGCATTGCAATTGCCCTGTGAAAAAGCCCCTGGTCAAGCCAAGCATCAACAAGAGCCTTGCAGATGCACATGTGGACATGTCCAATTGCTCCACCCAGCAAGGGTCTAGTGATTGCTCCACGGGGAACGTGCTCTGGGTTCCCAGTGGGGTGCCGGGTTTGTCCTGGATGTGAGTCTGTCTGATGGCAGATCTCTGTTTGGAGCGATGGGGAAAATGTCCTGGCCACTGCTCAACCTCCCCAGCAGCAATGCTTTCCTTCTTATGGCTTTGAACTTGCAATCCTGTCTCTCCCCTGGCAAACTTTAATGTTTCACTCTATCGCATGGGAATGTTAATATTTCTCTGTGAAACAGTAAGGATTCTTTTTTTTATTTTCCTCAGTGTAGACAAAACAACCTTGTTTTCCATGAGCTCATACTACGAAACACAAGACATGTTTCAAGAGATGTTTTCCCCCAAAATCTAGACTGAAGCAGATGCTCACTTGGAAAAATTAAGCCCCAATAGTTGAATTTTGGCAACAGCAACTGAAAAAAACAGTGTCGTGTCACAGAAAACACCTGACAACTGTAACCATTGAAAAGCACTATGTAAAATAAATCTGGGGAAATCATTTGGCATGCAGAGGAGGCTGTGCAAATGGATGAATGGGGAAAGATGTCTTCAGGCATGTGATTTTCACCCCATTTTCAGACTGTACACGGTCTCCCACCAGCCAACAGGGCTGGGGGCCACTGGGGCAGCCCGGCTGCAATGGATCCACACTCTCATTATCTGTGGAAGCGTTAGAGGAGATGACAATGACACACAGCCCCAGCCTTGGCTTGGCCGGCATCCCGTTTCCTCTATCTCGGCCATGGTTAGCAGCCGCTCACTTCTCATCTCCCTTACAAACATAATTTCCTGGAAAACCATCCAGAAGCGCAGATGTGAAGTTGTCCGTACGCGGGGTCTGCTGCTCGGGCAGGCTGGACACAGGCAGAGGCTGAGCCCAGCTGGGACAGCCCCTCTGAAATGTGGTTTGATACTGACCCTTCCTACTTCCATACACCCAGGCCCCTCTGGACTAGTGCAAAGGCAACAAGGAAAGTGCTCAGGCCTAATTTAAGAGATTTTTGTTTATTTGTTCTGTTCTCCCACCTTTACTGATGACTTTTGCTCACCTTTCTATGTTCCTTCTCTCCCCTTTGTCCATTTGCAGTAGTGAAGCCCCTTCCCAGGGTATGTTTGCCTGGCTGGGAAGACTTGAATTTCCATCACTAATATCTGTCATGTGTTTATTATGTCCCATAAACAATTAAGCCTTTGTATTTCCAAAGTGTAAAATTGTATTTATTATACAGGACATCGAGAGAAAATTGGCTAAGCAGTTGATAGATAATTGTTATTTCTTATATTTTCCCCTTTTTCCTCCTGTAGAAGAGATTTGTTTTCCTCCCGCTGTGACAGAGCTGTGCTCTTATTACTCATTCAGTTTTTATCTTTTATGGCAATGAGTTGAGGGGGTTTTTGGCCATGAACTCATTTAATCTGTCTTTGCCCTGATTAGCTCACATTTGCTTTTCCTTCAGTTCCTGCGAGAACATCTTTTCCTACAAAAACTTCATGCATTTATCTTTAAGGCATTTATTTGTAAACCACTACTACGCCTTTGTACTTAATCCAAAGGCAAAAGCCCTGGTATTTCTAGGAGATGTTTGCAATCTGACCACAAAATGGAGCCCTGTATGTGGTGGGAGTTTGCATGTAGGTTAGGGCCATTCCTCTGGGTCAGACCAGAGTTTAGCCCTGCCTTGTGTTTGAGACCATGGAGTAGATGCCAAGAGAACAAGTCTAAGGACAAGGCAAGAACGCTCTGATACCACCTTCAGAATCATTCTGATTCATGGCAATTGATGGCTTGGGGACTTCCCACGCTAGAGGTTGTGTTGCCTCTTGATTTTTAATGTCTGTGACTCTAATCCCCGTTTAAAGACTGTGTTTAGTAGCATTTGTCTATGTGGTGGCTGACAAAGCCCTCTGTAAGTGGCTTTTTTATTTTTGTTAGCAAAATATTTTTGGGTTCCATAAAACGTTTCCCTTAAAAAAAACAAATAGAATAAATCTTGGTCATCTATCAAATTTAGCACTGTAAAAATCATAGCAATTCCCAAGCCAAACCCATTGTCTCGGCTTCAGCTCAGACTCTTTGAAAGCTTCCCTGAGCAGGAGTTTTCTGGGGTGCAGGGATCTCCCGAGGGGAACGGTGCATGTCCTGAGAATGTAACTTTTCCATATAGGAGTGAGTTTACATCTGCAAAACCTCCCCAGGGGTGGAACCAGTCCAATGGCATCTTGCTGGAATTTTTCCAAGAGAATGGATTTTTCCTGTATTGAAGGTACTGTAGTTATTCACCATATTTTGTGTGTTCCTTGGGTGACCATTGTGCTCACCGCACTGTCTAGGAGCTCAATGCTCCAGGGCTTGCCCACATCCCTGTACAGACCATTGCTGCATCCCGATGCTTGTATCTCCTCTTTGCGCTGTAGAGAGAAAAGAGCCAGCCCGAGGGGGTGGTGTCTGCCTCTCTAAACCTTTTCTGGTGCATGCATGCCCCAGACTGCTCTGAACAGCAACAGCAGCTCTTCATGCTGGTGTTTTTTCTGTTGTGTGCTTTTCTTTTTTTTTTAGTCCCAAGCTGGGATTAATTTTCGCTTGATGCATCAGGTTGTATTTCTCCCCTAAGCAAAATGTTACCTTCTCGTTTTAAGTCTTGCCCTTGCACCTTTATTTCTCCCTTGAAGCAATTTTGTTTCCAAGGTGAATTTTTGGAGTAGCTCCTCTGCTGATTTCACTTCTCTACTATAATAATAACACTGAATAAACCTGACCCTTGCTGCAGCCAGAATCTCCGCACACCTCCTCTGCCTTTCCCCATGGCTCTGCATACTTGGCATCCCATTTCCCATGGTTGTAGGCCTGTGGTCTCCTTCTGAGTGACTGGTTGGGTCTGTTACATAGCTGGAAACCGGGTCTCATCCCCTAGAGCTGCCCATGGAGGTCTGCATCCCTTCCTGGCAGGGAAACAGGGTCCAAGAGGGATGCAGCTCCGCTTGTCTGGCTGAGTCTGATGGTATTTGGGGCTACTCAGGCATCCTCTGTGTCCATCCATCTGTCCGCAGCTGGGAAAACGGCTCTGCCAGGGGCTCAGCTGTGTTGCAGAGACAGAAAAGCTCCACTCCAAGTGCTTGGGCAAGAGCCTGGTTTTAGAAAGTTGCCTGGGTGCCTTGGCAGTGGAGATTGTTTTCCAACCCGAAGCAAGCCATCAGGGCAACAGATGATGTTTACTTCATGTGACATAATGCTCAAGTCAAATATTATTTAATAGTGCTTTCTTTCATGTCCTGACAACTCTGAAAGTGCCTCTGTATGACAAAAAGCTGTCGAACAACTTTTTGCAGCTTTTTCTTGTTTTGTGTGCAGAATGAATATTTGTCTTTTCTTTGGCCAAGTCAGACTGATCCCAGAAGAGCTACATCAGGTCAGACTGAAGCCATTTGCCTTCAGTTTTACCAACAAAAGTTTATCATGTCCTACAAAAAAGACTGAAGAAAGGGGCTTCAAAGGGTTTCAGACTGAATTTAAGGCCAGCTAGAGCACTCGGTGAAGTGGGAGGGATTAATAAAAATGTCAGCAAGGGGTCACAGGAAAAGAAGCTCAGATTATGACCCAAAAAAGTGTCAGTGCTTCCCAGCTGTGTTTAGGTGTTTGGGCTCAGGCCCCTGCTCCTACCGACATCCTTTGCTGGGCACCACTGCCCTCACACCAGGTTGGGACTATGTGAATGTGGAGATGAGCACTGCTGACACCTTGCAACTGGGAAGGGTCACGCAGTCCTTCGGTGTGCCCAGCTTTGTGACAGCTGATGTCCGTTGATGGCTTCTCCTCTCCTATGTCATGCTCAAGCAAAGAGGAGTCTGTTTGGTAGGTTGCTGCCAGGCTTTTTGTCTCTGTGAAATAATATGGTAAAGATTTTGTGGATGTCTGAGCCTCACCAAGCTCCAAACAAGAGTTGTGATAACTATCACTGAGCACTGTCTTTGGGACCAACCCCAAACAGTGTCCTCACGTTCAGGTAGGAGAACATTGAGGTGGTGATGTCCAGAGACACCATCACTTCATTGCAGCACTGGGTGGTTTATTAACCTCCTATAAGCCAAAGTCCACAAGGAAATGACACATTTTAGGGACATGACCTGGCATCTTGCAGTATCACAACTTGACTGAATTTTAAGAGCCTTTCCCTGCTAAAGCTTTGTGGATCCAATAAAATAAGTGCCCTGGCAGTGTAGTAACCATGATGTAATGGGCATACCATTTCATTTCTACAGTGCGCTTAGATGTATTTTATTGTCAAGTTCACTGCAGAAAGTAAATTCTGTCTTGATGAAAATGTTCCTTTGGAGAAGTTATCTCAGATGATGGGAGCTGACAGAAAGAAATGCGGCTGTTCTTTGCCTACAACAGGCTTTCTCTTTTGTAGTCAATCAGTCTCCTGTGAATAATGTAGAAATATCCAAAGATTTTGTTAAAACTTTTGCTGATGAGAGAAAGCGTTACTGGTGGCATGCATTTTAGCAGCATTCAGAGGACCTGGCTGAGCTCTGGCTCTCTGCCCTGCATCAGATGCTTTCCAAACCCTGGCTGGTTTTTGGAGAGGTAAAATCTCTGTGAGAAAGGCAGTGCCCCGCATGCCATTTGGTGTTTAGCAGAGGAGTGAGCAGATCTGAAATAATTTGGAGAGGTTGGTGTTTGCCCTGTGTTTTTAGACTGCGGGGGTAACACATACCAAGAAAGACTAGAGGGCACACCTTGGACTGAGGGTTGTGTTCAGGAATATTTATGGGCTGTGCTAAGTGTTGCAAAGGATTTGGAGCAAATTTGTGTTGGACATGATTTAGAAGTGAAGAGCTGATAACTCCTGCATGAAGAGTGAAGCTTTTCCCCTTCCCCACTGCTGGCTGCAATAGTGGTGGGAGAAGTCAAAAATGCTGGTGATGGTTGAATGCCACAAAAGTGTCATGAATATTCATTGATATTTCTACATGAATTTGCCTGAATTGTGATCACACCCCCTTTGCATCCACTTTTCATTGGTACTCAGTCCATGAGGTTTTACTGGCAGCAGTGTGCAGGCATTGAAGCCAGCATCTCATTGGCATGAGCATTTGTAGAAATCGAAGTTTATATTCCCGTGTAGAAAAAAAAAGGGCAGAGGAAAAACAAAAAAAAAACTATGGGAAATATTCAGAGCATTATTTAATAGCAACTGGTGGGAAAATTTGGCTCTTGGAGTTGCAGTTGATTTCATTATGGGTTTGGAAGCTGAGATGCCAAGTACAAAAAGGGCAATAGCCACCAAGACCAAATAATACTTAGTTCAGTCTTTGCAAAGCAGCATCACTTGGTTTGTTAGGGTGGGTTGTCACTATGTTTTAATTACCCTCATAAAAGTTTTGTCCGGACATCCTAAGCACAATCCTCTGAGCAACTTCTCAGAATGAAAAATGTCCAGGAGCGTTACATGTGTGCAAAGATTAAATCAGTCTTCAAGTTGCAAAGAATTATCTGTGTGCTCTTGAGTCCCATCAAGTCCTCCCTGTTTTCTTCAGTAGTGACTGTGTGTGGTAGTACAGGAAAATAAACTCCAGCCCATTAAAGTAGACTTTGCTAAGAGTATTGGACCAATAGAGCCTACTTTATCATAATAAAGTCGCACTTAGAGCCGATACAGATCTGAAGTCACTAAAGCTGATGTGTTTGGAAGCAAGATGTTTGGTCTGTTTTATGAGTTTTATTGTTTTAAGATGATTGATGTTGCAAAAGGCTTTATGATGCTGTCAGCAATAAATTGAGAAAGGACACAACACGTCCAGAGTCATGGAGTTGGTAGCTCAGCCTGGGTCTCCTGACTTGCAGCTGCATGTCTCCTCTGCTCGGCCACCCTGTCTTTTCCAAAGTACCGGACTATTGTCAAATGTTCTGCTGTGTCCCAGCTCAGCAGCGAGCCGAACACCCGCAGGAAGGAGAGGGATGTCTATCAGCAACTCTGGTGGGCTCTGCTTTAAGAGCTTCAAACCTTGTGGGATTTTCAAACTGAGTATTTTCAAACCCAGACAGTATCCCAGGCTCCACTTGGGGCTTCTGCAGACACGTTGTAGCCGATTCGACTTAACATTTAGATTGGAGACAGACGGCGCAGTTTAATCCAGAAAAGATGGAGACAGAAACTTTTTAAAAAAGGACTATATATTGAAGTTCCATCTCTGCTTTAATGTCAGGAGGGGCATTTTAAGAAGACAGAAGGTTGGAAATCTGTCACGGCTCCTCCCTTCCATCACTCTCAACAGGGTACAAATCACCCTCCTCAGTACAGATGCACAGAAGGAGCTGGTGCCCGGTGAGCCCATTCTCTGGGAGCCGGGCTTAGCAGAACCAGCCCTGCTCCACTGGCACAAACCCCAGTGTCCAGCCATCAGTGAGGGGCATCTCTTACTTTACTTGCTCCCTGCCTGCTTTTATAGGACAACAGTTTTTTGCCACTTTTGGCTGTAAGACAAGCTTTGTCTGAACAAGCAGGAGGGAGTCTTTTTTGGCAGCTCCATGTCTCCTCTCTTGTTTCCCCTGGTGTTTTGGCTCTTTCTCCCCTCTCTGTTTATTCCCTCAGGAGCCCAGACACTCACAGAGATGTTGAGACTCCAGTGAGGGTGCAGCAGTTGCAAACATGCGATCACGTTTCACTTTGCTGAGAGAGAAAAAGAGCAGATATTGGGTGCACGGGGGCTGCCCTGGACACAGTGTTGTTGGTACAGATGCAGAGCTGGACCCGCGTTGGCACCATGTGGCCAGCCAGGACAGGCCAGGTTGGTAGAACGAACCTCAGCAACAAGTTGCAGTCGTCTTCTTTGGAAATCTGCAGGGTTGGCATTGGAGCAAATGTGTCCTGCAAGGGAGCCAAGGTGAAAACTGCCACAGGAAAACCAGCAATCATTTGTAAAATGCCTTTAATCCCTGTGTTGCCTTTGAGTGCCTCTCTTTTTAGGAAATCAGATTTTCGATGCTCAAAGGAGAGGAGGGGGTCTGGATGCTAACAAATTTCACTAATTCTCATCCAGAATAACTAGAAATTGGAGGTCTAGTGGTATATTACTGCCTCTTCCTTCACATACCAGGAGACAAGGATGTTTATTTTGCCACTATTCACCCTCAGCTCTTGAGACAGCTTTTTGGCTGACACAAGCTGTCCCCAGGAGCAAGAACTGTTTGTTAGCTTACCCCAGTCCAGGAACTGCCTTTCCCACCTTCTTTTGGAGCTTTTGAAATATTTACTTTTCTCCTTAACTGTGATTATCCCTAAACCATTGCAGTGAAACTCCCAAATTTCTCAAGAGCTCTCTCAGCAATAGGGTTCTTGCCACCCCTGACTGCACCCATCTTTCCCCACTCTCAGGACGGGTGTCTGGTGTCTGCAAGAGAAGAGAGATGCTGGTGGGCTGAGCCCTGCCTTCAGAAACCTTCCTCTCCTGCAAGCCTGGGATGAATAATGACAGCTAAAAACCTCTGGTTTTGTAAAAGAAGCATTTTTTGGCTTTCGAAAGAGATTTTATTAGCTCCTTTGTGGTGGTGGGATACTGGATTCAGAGGCCTTTTCTGGTTCTCCATCCTTAAACCAAAGGTTGTAATTTAAACATTGATTTTATCCAGTGAGGCTGGCGTTCTCTGTTAAAAAGAAGCCCAAATTGGTAACAATAGCCTTTTCTCACCTTGGAATTGGGGCTGATGCGACTGTCTCTGATTTATCCCCACTGTGAGTGCCCACCACTCTGCCATGATGAGGCCAGCAGCCTCCAGAGAGGATCGTGAGGCTCTTGGTGATGCCCCACCTCTCAGCAGGACAGATCCAAACCCAAAGACTCCACACTGCGCCTGAAGGAGCCCACTTACAGCCCCAATGGCTCTGCCATGCATTAATTCATCACAGGGCATGGCTTTGAACCTTGGTTATATCTGTTGGAGCTGCTGACTTGCCTGGCACAGGGACCTCCATGACCCTCCACAGGGAACGATGGTTTCAGGGCTGACTAGACTTGGATGTCTGACCCCACATCTGGTATGACAAGCAGTGTCAGGGAGGGCCATCTCCCCTTCCCCGTGCCTTTCCCAAGTGAGGAAAAAAAGGAAAAAGAGGCTTTCAGCGTGGTCCAGCTCCTTGTGGGATGGCTGGTGGAGAGGTTTGTCTTCTTGAAAAACCACATACGAGTGTTTCCTACGCGCTGCATGGGTCTGGGCTGGAGTCTCCGTGCTTTGAAGAGCAGGACCACACAGAAAGTCCAGTCGTCCGACAAGAGATGCTGCTAATAGTGTGTGTCTGCTCGGGTGTCTGGCTACCGCTTGGCAGGGGTCGCCGGCACAGGCTGAGCAAGGTGGGCTGCAAAAACACAGCCCAGGCATCTGCGGGACATGGCCAGGGCAAGCGGGCTGTTTGCGGTGACTCGTGCTGTAAATTGCTGTATAAACAGCCGAGGAATTACCTTTCTGTTTCTTTCAGGAAGATGCGCTTAACTAAACAGCAGCACGGAGGGGTTGCTTTGTTTGTTGATACAGTTGGTCTCCATGCAGTACAGGGGCTCTGCCAGGTTGGAAACCCTATCAATGTTTTGGTGACACAGAGTTACTAAGTTACTGTCAAACCTTGACAAGACAGCAAGCAGATTACCTCCCTGAATACAGCTGTTTTGCTTAACTCACAGCTCGTCATTTTGAGCCCATTTTTACATTTTATGGCAACATTGTGCAACATCGTTATCTAGTCCTATTTAGCTCTAGAGATGGTTGAAATTAGAGTGCTCTCCCCTTCCTCCTGGAGATGCTGAGCTGATAATGCTCCTACCTACAATGTCCATGGCAGAAGGTACAACTGGGATGCTGGAAGAGCCTATTCTTTAGGAAACCCATCTCTGGTCTGACCCAGCTCCTCATCCTGGCTGTGGTCACCCCACTGGGGTGGCTTTGCACAAGGTGAGCCAGGCTTGGGCAGGGGTTGTTTTGTTTGTTCTCCGCTCTGTGCTTTGACTTGGAGCCTTGGCAATCCCTGCAAAAATGCCTCAGGGCTAGAAAAGTCTGAAAATGTGTTTGTTTCAAATACTTGGCTGTGTTTTTTTTAGGCAAGGTTCCCAGCACAGGTGTGAACTTTTTTAGGTGCTGGTTATAATGCAAACAGTGAAGGAAGTGCTTCCATATTCTGCCTGGATTTCATAATGCTCCAGCTCACTTTGGTTTTTTTTGACTTGTGGCCCTTGGCAGTGTTAGTTTTATTCCTTATTTATTCACTTATTACTTAAAAACCACTCTACCTTCACGGCCTTCTTCACAGTCCCAAACCATGTTTGGATGCAGATGGGGAGCGAGGAGAAGCCATGGTCCCTTGGTGGCTTTGTCCCCATGTGGGGACACTCCTTCCTGTGGGGCTCTCTTGCCCCAGACCTATTTGGCCAGGTACAGCCCTCGCAGGACTCAGGTGACTAATAGAGAAAGGTTTGGGTTTTTTCAGCCCTGCTAAGAGGTGATAATTCACTGAAGTCCCAAACTGGCGTTTTGCCTGAATCAACGCTGGGTGCATGGGGTGGATTTTTCTCTTTTAAGGACAGGGCAAAATTGTACCTTGTTTGCTTTATCTGTTTTCCCCTTCCCTCAGTTTGATGGAGCAATTGAAGGGCTTGTTGAAATAGAACTTTAAAAGTCAGACAAGCATTTTCTTGACATGCAAGGGGTCTGTGGTGTTGCTGTCAAAACACGATTCAAGGGACGTGGTGCTTTGAGTTAACTTCATGTTTCTTTAGAAAATAATAGCTTAAAAAAAAAGAGTTTTGGCAGCAGAGCAAATGGACATAAACAAGCAGAAAATGTGAAGGTTTGTCATCTTTAAAGGATCAAATCTGCTGGGGTTGCTGCAGGTGAGGAGACCAAAGAGGATGGGAGAGTTTCAGGGGAGCTTGTGGTGCTTTTGAGAAAGTGCCTGTGTGATATACGGACTGGTGGTAAAAGGACATATAAGGTGCTCAGGGGGTAAGGATCTCTTGCTTCTTGTATCTCCTTTATTAATGAGAATATTTTCATAACTAAACAAACAGTCTGGTGAGAGCAGCAGCGTGCCCCAGGTTTTTCCCAACCATAATTAGTATTAGAATCTCCCTTGCTCTGTTTTTCCCTTGGTTCACAGTCGTAAAAGCAGCCGAGCAAACACTGTGGCCTGGGGAAATCAGCAGCTGGGTGCAGCTTTCTTTCCCCCGCAGCTCCAGTTATTCAGGCACCATTTCAGCCAAGCGTTTGGCCCCGTGAGCAGCTTTGCTGCCTGGAGGAAGTTTTTCTGGTTCAGTGGGAATATTCCCCCACCTCAAGCCTGGCAGCAGGTCTGAGTGCTCTCCTGATTAGGGGTTCGGTTACACAAGATTGTATTTTTTGCCACAGAAATTAATGAGGTTCAAGCAAACCAGCAAAGACAATCAAGCTACAGCAAAGAATGCCCTTCCGCTATTTTTAAATGTGAGAGCATAAAATCCAAAAGCTCCACGTTAACTCAAAATGCTAATATGTATTTCTCTCTATTTTCGTACCAGTGAGGTCTAAGACAAGAGCCTGGTTCTGCTGCTGTGGGCATAATTGTTTCTTTAAAAGGGTTGTATGAAAAAAATCATTTTCTTGGCAGAATTTCCATCCTAATTTTGTCCTGATTCATTTAGTCCAATCTGAAATATGGGGAAAAATCCCCAAACCTTCAATGCTTGCAAAATATCCTGTGTCTACTGAATCCCACATCTCTAGCTGTTTGTTTTGTCTGCTTCACTTGCTTTTCAAAGGAGACCTGGTTTTGTAAGGTACTGCCCAAAGACTCCAGTAGATAATTTGATTTGACTAAAAAAACCCTCAAATTTTAGTATAATAAATGAAGGTGGGTATCTGGGCATGCTACAGCCCTTTGTGTATCATAGGCTCTGGTGTAATGGGAAAAGAGGATTAAACTAGCGATAGTGCCAGCCCTCGCCCTGCAACCCTCCCAACCCTAAAACTCCTCCTAACTGCTCCAGGGTTTGTGGGTGACAGAGGGGTCTCACTGCCCAGCACCGTGGGGTGGGAGGGTGGGGAGAGGGACCTGCTAATCTGCTGGAAAGAGATTTCCTGGAAAATCTCTAATGCAATCACTGTGCCAATACAATGCGAGGCAGGGATTGTGATGGGAAGAATGCCCTTTGCTGAATTAGTCAGGGGGGAGAAATGCAACACAGTGGCTGCTGTGGCATTCCCCTTCATCCCCTTCATCCACACCCTGGTGCAGAGCATTTGGTGAGAGGAAGGTATATTGCCAGGGTTAAGTTAAACATGCTACAGGCTCCTTTAAGTCCTTAGAAGTGGATCATACTTCACTTTCTGGAGCAGTGTGCAGGGTCTGCCCATGCCTTCCATGGTCTTGCTTTGATCCATCCTCAAAGCTGCTGGGAATATTAGCCCATTTCACGGATCTAAGAAACTGAGGTAGCAGTAGAAAAATGGCTCAGATGGGGAAAGTCTGGCCCTGGTGTGCACCTCACCAGCTTGCTGCCTTCTTTGGGGATAAGCTACAGGACTTATCGTTCTAAAATACTTGGAGCTCTTATTAAAGGCTCCCTTGAAACAGAACCAATTATAGCTCTTAGCATCATTTCCTCACTCAAGCGTGACCCAGAAGTTGTAAGTACTCACATTTGCTATTTGTACTTCATTTCAACTTCAATAATAATTCCTGCTTTTAATTTAATGCTGATTGATCATGAAACTGCGTGTAAGCCATGTGGCACCATGTTTACAGTTTTACACCATTCCCATTTTCCAGCAGTGGTATTGAACAATTTACGTAGCTCCAGATATGCTTAAGGGACAGCCCAAACATGGCATTTGTTTTTATTATCTTATTAATGCTTTATTCAATCACGAGAAATCATAGCAAATGCATAGCAGACCAAATGTGTACAAACACAACCACCCAAACTCACATGAGGGCCACCAGGCAGATCAGGAGGAGGAGGAGTGTTTGGTACTGTTTTACACATCTGCTTGCCAAAAAAACAAATGTTATCTCTGTCAACAAGGCCTGAAAACTCTTACTGAAGGTAAAAGACCTAGTTTGCTTTGACTTGCCCTTTTCCGAGTTTTTCTGAGCATGGTGGGTGCAGCTGGTGAGTGATGGGTTGTGCAGGTTGGTGTCCTGGTGGGCTGGGGTCCACCTTGGGGGCATGGGAGGAGCGTGGGGATGGGCTGAGCGAGAAGTCCCCAGGTTCTGCCTCTCCAGCCTTCAGCCGGCTGTATCTCAGAGGCTTCCTGACCCAGAGGCTGTGGCATCATGTCAAATGGGAGTGCTGGGTGCCACTTGGGCTCTGGCTGCAAGCGGGGACCTGTGTAGCATCCCCTGAGTGCAGGGATGTTGGGCAGGGTCACCCTGGGAGCTGCTGCATGGACCAGGCTGTGATTCCTGCCCAGGACAGAGCAGTGCTGCTGGCTGCCCATCGCCTGAGCCTTAATTGCAACGCATGGTTTTGCAGTGTTTTATCCAAACCAGTCGGTAATCTCGAAACAGGGAGGATGCGTTTTGGCCGGCTGCACTCAAAATCAGGAATTCCATCTATCCTCAAAACCTGACAAAGGAGAGAGTCATTTCCCACCGAAGAGATGGAAATGAGCACTCCTGTAGCTATGGGCTGGATGTGCAACTGGGCACTTTTAAATTGAAGCTTGTCCTTTTTCCTCCCAGCGTGCCTGTAAATGTAGAAGCCACAGGTGCTCAATATGCATGGCCTAGATTATTCAAGTTTGAAACATAAAATAAAATGGCAAAGAGGTAGACAAATCATGACAAATACCAATATTGCATTGTAATCTCATTCCTGGCAGTGTCTGGAGCCTTTCATGGTAGCCATGCATCTGAGAAAATCAATTAATATTTAAAAGATTAATTTCTTAAAGGCAAACTTCACATTCAAAATGAAAACCAGGTTAAGGGGAGAAATCTGGGCTGGATGTCTCATTCAGACTGGGGTCGAGGCATATGAATATGATTTCAGTCTGAGGTTTGCAAAGATGTTTTAGGGATATAGTGCTCAGCTCCTATTAATTTCAAAAGCTGTTGATCATTCACATCCTACATGTGGCATTTTCCCTTTTGGACAAATGTTGCTTAAGTTATCTAACGATACAAAGACATTTTTATTTCAAAAAGTGCTCTAGGTAGAAAAAAAGGAGACTATCTTGCATTTTAATAGCTGGGATACCAGTTGTTTATTTAATTTAATATTCAGCTAAAAATCTACTAAACTTTATAGAAAATAAACTCTATCCGTTTCATACTTTTCCCAGTAAAAACCCACACTGCTTTGCCAAGGACGATGATCAACTCAATAGTGAATTTGCACTTACTGGCATAAAATGAGAGCAAACAATTTCATGAGACTATCACTAGTAAAGGTGGACAAATCTCATACAAATATTGGAATTGTCTTCTGCCACATTGGGAAATGAATAGTTATCAGTTGTTTTGCCCCGAAGAATGATTTTCTCCTTGATACAGAATTTCTACGTGATGGCAAACATAAAACGGACTATATGTGAATTAAATATTTCGCATTATTGTGTGCACTGTTTCCTTTTAAGCTCTCACAGTTAAAATACAGAAAGTGAAAATAAAATAATGGCTTTTCCAGAGGTGCCTTTGCAGGACTTCACTCAGGGCAACTTCCAGTTGTGCAGTAGTGGGAAAGACTTGGCCTGCGGGACACAATGAGTCTTTCTAGGAGGTTTTCAAGTCAAGGAAACTCCTGAAAGAGTAAGACCTTCTGAGCTGAATGACCCATGATGCCTGGAGAGGGTGATGCTGTGGGGAGACCTGCAAGCACAGAGCTGAGCATATGGACGACAACTGACAATTAGGATTTATCTGCAACAAGCAACTGCACTTGCAATAAAGCCCATTCTCCTGGTTGGTCATCTGTCACCACTGGCATGTCTAGGTTTTGCTGAAGGTGGCATTTCCCTGTAACTGTTTGCTTCATGGACGGGTAATTATTTGCAATGCCAGGAGTAACTCCTCTCTCTCGCAACAGTGCGGACAGGAGACCTCTCCCTCCCTGCCCGCTGCTATTTTCCTTTAAGGCAAAGCAAAAGCTCAAGCAGGGAATTCAGAGAATGTTTTTTTTCCAACTAAGGAAGTCTCAGGGGCTTCTTCTAAAACACTGACGAGTACCCCAAGCCTGGCTGCAATGTGCAGCCTTTCGCACCGGCTCAGCTCCGTCACTGGAAAATGCACCACAACCTCTTGGGCAGCAGCTGGGGAGCAGCTGGGTGTGGGGTCAGCCCCCGCTACCCTCTGTGCTGGAGCAAGAGGCAAAGCCAAAGCAAAAAGCAAAGGAGGGTTTCTATATAGGTGGTTTAGGGTTTTTTGGATGCACATAGAGGGTGGATTTTATTCTTGCATGTCCTTTTTCCTGCAAGGATGCTTAAAGGCATCCTCTGCTCTGTATCCATGAACAAAATGTGTTTGGGCAGATACGTGGCCACATGGTCGGTGTTGCAATGAGGTAAGGTATTGCTTTGCTTGGGGGCAATGGTTTGGCATGTGATGGAGGACAGGCCTTGGCACTGGGCTGTTGGGCTGATGCTCTTTCCCATCCCCTTATCACTCAGTGTGGTCCTTGGAGGCAAGTGTGATATTTTCTGCTGGATTTTACCCAAACATTGCCTGATGTGCAGCTCTGAGCTGGGTGTTAGTTTGGTTTTCCTGTACAGTGATCAGGAATGAGTGTGGTGTCTCCTGACTGTCACCACATCTGGGGGTCTCTCCCTGGGTGGCCTCCCAGCTCCTGCTGTAGTTTCATTCCTGGGGCAGCCTAGAGAAATATAGAGAGTATGGGCAAAAACGGTTCAGGGACTGGTTCAAACCCCTGACCCTGTCTGCTTAATTTACCGATGGAAAAATAAATTTCTTCTCTTTCTACAAAAAAATCTAGTGTTTCTATATGAGCTTTGGACTGATTTCATGAGTACCAAAGCTGAAGTCCCCCAAAATGTAGTGGATTCCTAGTGCAGTGTAAATCTGCTCTTGACTTAAGCCACCTGAAAGCCAGAAGAATTTAGCTTCTGTATACACTTTTTCTTTTTTTCACCCTGCCATATTAGAGAAGTACAGAAATCAATTTTACTTATTTTTAAAGGATAGATGGTTAAAATCAGAACTGATTGAAGTATTTGCTTTCTGGTAGATGCAAGGAGTCTTTTGAGGTCTCTTAGGCAAGCTTCAAAAACACCTAAAAGTTGCATGATCGAAGCTTTGTTTTCAATTATTCATTTGTTTTCAATATCTGAAGGTCATACAACAGGCCGGGATGGGGAATGCAGCTGTCATTAAAAATTTACTTACTTTTTGTACTTCAATTAAACTTACAGATAATAGCAGATAAAAACAACCGTGCAATTCCTTTCTTGATGAAGGCACTGATTTATTGACACTGAACTTTGATTCTGTGTACTTACACCAGGGATGAGTTTGTCTGCAAAGGTTTGCTTCCATCTTAGGAAGAAAAAATTGACAGCTGTAAAAACAGCAGGATGTGATACTGTCCTTGATGAGGATTTGTCTTGGCAGCATGGTACACACGTCTTGCAAGAGCGTGACATGCTCCATGCCCTCCAAAGACATGGTCAGCTAATGCTGATATGTTGAATTAGGGATTCAGTTCCCTCTGCTCCCTCTACAGTCAATGAAAGAGGGAGGAGAGCTGGATCCAGGATGGGGATGGAGGAGCTGCCGTCAGAGTCCAACCACTGGACCCTTCCCACATTTCACAGCATCTGTGAATTTTGCTACCTTAAAAGCAAGATCTTTCTCAAGAAATCACCTCCCACTCAGTTTGCTGGACCTGCAGGTTGGTGTTTCAACAGTTCATTGGGGTGTCAGTAGGAACAAAGTTATCCAAAGGGTAAGTGCTTTTGGAAATCCAGCCATGTATTATAACTTTGGCATTTGAGCAACACCTCCTTTTATAAGGAAGAGGAGATGCTGCAGCAAATCGATACATCCTGCACACGTCTTGGACAGATTGACTTATGGTACCTAGAACAACTGCAGAAGTAATTGGAATATGCAGCAATGATGCAATCTTTTGTTATATGTGATCTAAAAAATAAATGAGACTGAGCCTCATACACCTGCTTCTCCTGTCTAGATTTATAATGTATGTACTCAGCTACAGCCACTTCATATATTCTTTGACAGAAAATTGCGTAGCCACACCAAAGCAAACTCTGTAGCAATGACTCATCCCTAATTATTGGTCATTAAACCTGAATTATACTCAATATATTTATAAAGGTCTGTGGGAATATAAAACTCTTCCTAATGTGGACAAATAGAAAACAGACAAACAAACAAACAAAACCAACCACAAAAACTCAAACCAAACCAAACCAAACCAAACCCCAACAAACCACACACACTTACTCACCCCCCCCCAAAAAAAAAAAAAAACAACCAACCACAAAACACTAAAGATTCCATTTGGAAGCTACCATAAAATAAGATGTTATAGTTTATGAAGATGGATCAAGAGGAGAAAGCTGTGTATAGAAATGAAAGAAGTAATTAATTTTTATATTGATGTCTCAAAGGTCAGGATTTCCCAGAAAAATGCAGTAATTTTAAATGCAAATGGATCAGACCAAAAATAGTTGCACTCTCATCCCTAAAGCTCTCTTCTTCTATATGGTTCTCCATCTCTTGCTGTGGATTGCTTGTTTTGTCTCTCTCAAAACTACAGCTAAGCTAATTAGTAATATTAAGGATTGCTCTCAAACATTGGATCAAAGGGATCATTTTACTGTGAGATTTCTTGCTGGTGAGTTTAGCTTCCCCCCAACTACAGCCTCTGCTCTGAGAGGGAATTCATCACCCACGTCAGGTAAAAAATTCAGAAACACTTGATAATTTGGTAAGTGATTCACTGTAAAGTGGGTGTCTATTTTAGTTAAGAATGCAAGAACTGATGCAAAATCTGCTTAGGAATGGTCACAGGACATGCTTAATTTTACCCTTTATTTCTGCTATGAAGAGAGCTGCCTTTGATATCTCACAGGCTTTGATATGAATTTTAGTAAAACCATTAGTAATAGTATAGAGAAGAGTATCCCATTATGTTTGTTTTTTTTTGAGAGCAGTTTGCTGACACTATAGCAAAACATCCTGTGCAACATGTTAGTGTTGGAGGCCTGAAGACAGACAGGTTATGGCAGAAACTATGCAGATAACAAGGTCCCATGAGTTTGGTGGATTGTGTCATTTTTACTGGACAAAAACTTCATCCCCTTTTTTAATGCTACTCCAATGAGCTCTTTAGAAGCTTTGAATTTCATGAAACATCAAAGAAGCTATCTTCATGGTGCTTTCAGAAAGACTGATGGTACAGGCTTGCTGTCATCACATTGTCATCTTGTCCAAAGTGGCTGAATTACAATAAATTAAAGCTCTGGTTTGACCGAGGAAAGGTTTGTATGTACACTTCTAAGGACAAACTCCTGCTATAAGCCTGTAAAATGACTAAGATGGATGAGGAGGGCTTAGGTTTTAACCAATCTTTAGGTCTTCCTCGTGCCTTTACGTCTGACTGATACAACTACGTGCAATGAGTAGGAACATTGGGTCTAAATTATGAAAACAGCTGCAGCAGAGGATGGCTCTTAAATCTTCTCTGGATGTCTGCATGTATGTGTGTGTGTATCAGTCAGTTTTGTCTTCCTGCTCAGTGTCCAGCTGGTTGTCCTTCTAGGCCAAGCTTAATGAATTGTTTGTGGCAAATTTGAGTAGAATTTGATTAGTAGTATCAGACGAGGTATTGTATAAGGTCAATTTTGTTAAGATTTAGATGTTTGCTAATAAGTTTTTAACCAAGAGATTTCACTATGTTGTTTGGTATTTTTCAACATTTCCTTCATTTAAATATATTCCATATATGATGATGCTCAAGCTAAATATGCTCATCCCAAATTGTCATGTAAAGAATACCAGAGTGAGTGTTATTATAGCCGTAGTGAAAACCTTACACTGGCAAGAATTAGGTTTAAGAAACATGAACACTGATGAAAAAAGAGATCTAAACCACAGCTGAGATGGAGTCTGGGAGGAGCCGGTTTTGGAATCACTCCTTAGCAGGACACCTGAACATCCTTATTGAGTTGAACAATGTCTGGGAAAGACGGCTGGGATTGCCATTTCATTTCCATTGGAGTTTTTCCATACCCAGACTTTTCCTTGCATATCATGGCCTCACAAGCTCATAAGGTCCATGCAACACACTACACTAAAGGACATTTGTCAAAGAGTTGTAGCCCCGAGGAGAATAATGCAGCCTCATGCAATATTTGCCCAGGAAAGAGAAAAGATGTTCAACTCATTAATATTGACATAAGCAAAAGAAGTTTCAGGATTTTCCCTGTGCAGTTAGAATTTTTCCATGGGTCTACTGAAACTGGAATAACTTCTGGACTGCACTATTTCTTTTCTTTCTGATGACAAGCATTGTAAAACAGGGAATATTTTGGTTTCCACAGAATGTTTAATTTACCATTTAGACAGGATGTTAAGAACAGCATTCTTTCTTGAATATTCACAGATCAGTCTGACATCTACATGCCTACCAGTTTAGATAAAAAGAAGAGCAATTTTGGTTTTCCTCCGCTAGATTTTAGTGAGGTGAAAAGTTAAAAACTGCCTTTAAGGAAAGGACGGTTATAGGTGAGGGCAGCCTAGAAACATAAGTGCTAGCAGCTAATTGAATGGATACAATTACATTAAAAAGCCCTTTTATCTTATTGCAATGTTAATGTTAGTGTAATTTTTTCCCCTTTCTGGGAGGCAATGTCACACTACGCTGATATCGTTACGATTAGATAAATGTTACTCTTGGATATATACCGCCTCCGTAGCTTGTGTGTGTACATTTTTAATGATTGAGTTCTCCTTCCTATTAGAAAATATACTTTTACACTTCAGTTGATGTAATAGGATGCAGTAAAAAAATATCCTATGCTTTGGAAATACAATTAGAGGTATTTGGAAAGCTGGAAATTATCAGAATTAGCAGATCAAAACGGGTAATGTGGCTGGCACAAGGGAAGACCCTTTCCCATAGAAAAATGGAAAAAAGTTCTGATGGAAAAAAAATCAGACACACATCTTATTTTCAATTAGTGAATTGTAAATTTCCTAGAATTTCTGAGTGGTATCAGACCTAAAATTTTGGCCCTGATGGTACAGGATAGCACTGGGAGGGGATCATTAGCAATCCATGCAGCAAAATTTCTTCTCCAAGTCCTTCCCCACCTCTTCCCTGCCCATACATTCAAAATAACTCTGTTCTCGTGTGAAAGAGAGCAGCAATCTGGGCAGCTGATACTGGGTTTCATAGTCTTTTTTTGCTGCTATTGTGGTTGTCTAGTTACTGTTTCAACAGGAAGGTGTTTAATCAAGGCAAGGCAAAAGGCAGCGAAACAAGCTGGTGATTTCCAGAAGGAGAAAATGTCAGGCTGATTAGAGTGTTTCTTTCTCAGGATGGAGTAGACAATACAAAGCGTGTGATAACACGCTCAAGATACGCCTCAGATCCCCACCAGCAGCCATGTGAATGAATGGCACATTTCCTATCGCGGCTTTTGCAGTCCGAGGCTGATAAGAAACGTCTAGTGCAGCAAAGCGTGTTTGTGCGAGATCCTTGAATACACCTTTGGAAAACCTCAATCTTCTCTCAGGCAAGAAAAACATAAGCAGTTCAATGAGAGGAAGCAGCTCCCTCTGAATTTTTAGCTTGTAAATCTGCTGGTTGATTCAATTTTATTTTTCATATTAAGTAATTATATCTTCCAGTTCACATGACAGTGGGAGGACAGGAAGAAAGAGGATCTTTCCCTTAAGTTCTGATCCGGAGAAGTGAAATATTTACTCTCCAAGTGGGTACAGTGTCTTTTTTGTGCTTTAAAATTTGATTGACACTGGCAAAAGGGACATATTATGCACATAACACATGTAGCTCTTCATATCCTGCTTGATGTGTGAGCCGAAGTCGTTAATCTCACCCATTTCCTATACTTAGCGCTGTGTGCCAAGATGTTCAGAAATAGCTAGGGATTTGGGATGCCTTAGCTATTGGGTGTCCAGCTAAAGAAACTTCTAAAGGTCTTGGTTTTCAGAAAGCTTTGAATAGCCGTCCTCTGAAACTCTGGCTTGTAGAACATCTGTTGGCAAGAGATTGGACTCAGTCCTTGGAGGTCTTCATGGAGTAGACATTTCAGAGTTGCAGGTTGGGCTTGGTCGAGCATCACTGGCAACCTAAGATAGTCTTTCCGAGTTGTGCTGCCATGAAGGCTGCAGGGTTGAACTGCAGCTGTTACCTGCCGTGTTGTGCTGCTTTAGTTTTCCTCAGATTTGCATTTGGCAGGCAAGAGCAAAGGGCAGATTTTCACCTTGGGATACAACTTGTGGTCTTTAAACATAAAACAAGGAAAAAAGAAGTACCTCCCTGAGGTATCCCAATATTATTTTCAGTAGAATTCAGAACAGGTATGCCAAAGGTGTGATCGATCTTCATTCTGTAAGTTTTAGAGACAGAGGAGTGAAGCCTCTGCTGTGTATTAAATTTGCAAACATCAAGTTTAATAGAAATGTCAAATTCATCTTTCTCTAACTGGTGTCCCCCAACACCAGTTCCATTCCTATCCTATCTTGTCCTGTCCTGTCCTGTCGCTGTTCTCATCCCTACAGCCTCACAACAGCTTCTAGAAGTGCTGGTTGGACACATTTTGTAGATGAACTCTAAGGTCAAAACACCAGAGAATAAACAATACAGGGAACAGAACCAACACGTGGCCTTAGTGGTACAAAGCTGAATAATACCTGGGTAAAGAGGGCAAAAGTAGTATTGACAAATTGGCCACTCAAGAACCCAGCGACCTCTGAAATGCTGGAGTCCTGCCAAAGTCCAGCAATGGCAAAGAACATGACGAACCACATATGTTTGAGAGTGAAGACGTGGAGAGAGATATAAATTACATCCCGGATGTTGCAGTGTCCTAGAGCTAACACCTCTGTTATCTGCAGTGGTGTGTATACAGCATACAGTTACACACACTTAATCTGAGGAATAAATATGTCAAGGGAAAGCCAGTTTTCATCTCTCTGCTTCCAAAGCTTCTTTCTTTCTTTTAAAAATAATATAATGCAAAATAATAAAATTTGCTCTTCAGGATGTCTGCAGCTAGTTTGGCAGCTTCAAAAGATAATCCTTCACACCTTTTGGCTTTAAATAAATCACCTTTTGTGTAGAGAAGAAAAGCAGCCTAGACTCTATTTTCTGCCTTTGAAAAGGAAGCCTGTGCGATACCTCCCAGCTACATAAATGCTGTGGTCATCGAGCAAACACATTTCTCAGTTGGACAGGTGTCTAACATATTTTCTTCAGTCTCGGGGACCACAGGAATAGGGTCTGTCCACTCTGTATGATTTGAAATAGCAAGTCTATTAATCCTTTGCAAACTCTTTGTAAAGACGGAGAAAGGATGCTTGTTCATGCGAATAGCACTGTTGGGTTTGGTTGCAGTGGTATGCAGTCACCTCAATGATCTCACGTAACATGAAGGCCTTGAATTTTCCCTTTCCGTATTCTGTTTCCAGACTTTCCAGTGCCCTCCTCTGCCTGAAAGCTGTCTCACAGGTAGGGTTACTCATCAAAGTGAGGGGTGCTTGTTACCTCTGGTCTTCGCAGGGCTCACAGGCTGGAGACATGCTGCTGGTAGCAACTGCTCCTCTGAATATTGAACGCCTGCAATATGAGCCGGGTCCTGAGCCCACCTGGAGAGCCTGGAGTCCTCTCCTTCCAACAGTGACGGATGAGGGGAGCAATCTGAAATGCCAGAAGATGTAGGGGTCTTACATGCATTTCTCAGGAAATTATACCTGAGTTTGTTTGTTATGGGTTTGTTTAATCATTTGTTTAATCTCTACCCATGTCTTCAATGGGAAAAAGCAAGATGCTTCTGTATTCAGAAGTGGGAAAATGCATGGCATGATGATGGTAATAGTTATGAATAAGGTTCTTGGTAGGGAGAACTATGAAATCTGGAGGAGGCTCTGCCTTGGTCCAGCTGAGGATTCTGAAAGATGATTTCATGACCTCCACTGTGCCAAGACCAGCTGAAGGAACAGGTCATGATTATGCTTTATGCAGACCACATGCCACCGATTTTTTTCTCTGAAACACAGCCAAAATGTTTCACTGAAGATGAAGGTGTGTGGATAACACTTTTTACCAATCCTGATACTTAATGTCTAGAGTAAAAAAATATATACTTTTTAAACCAACTCTTCTAAAGTTTTATTAAACACCTGCTCTTACTCACTGTTTGATGTTTGGCTCACCTCTGCAATGAATAACCATGGATTCTGCTTTTAAATGCAATATCAGATTTTTTTTTTTTTTTATGTAGTTGTGCACCAAATGAAAAAAATCTCTTCCTCTTAAAAAATGGGATATTTATTCCTCTGCTCTTGTGTGAACACGTGGCTGCTTCTTTTACTGTCCTCGCTTCTGGCCAGCTGCAGGTCACTTTCTCTGCTGAAATGGGGTGGACAAGTGCGTTATTAGTGAGACTTTTAAAACGGTGGTTTGCAAGCCCACACTGCTAAAAGCTCGTCTTGTTCCCACTGCCGTGCGGGTCCTGTGGAGCCCTGTGTCCTCTTTCACGGTTTAGCTGCGGCTGTATGGCTGCTAATCTCATCTTCTCGCCCGCCCAGGGGGCTAAACCATTTGACCTGTGACCTTCAGCTGATCTGAAACCTTCATCAATCCTTCTGAAAGGCTTTACTGGAATCAGGGCTTCCAAGTGACTCTTTGCATAGTTCCTAAAAGGGAAAAAAAATCCACAGAAAAACCCCAACAACCTACTCAAAAAAACCCGAGCCCTGTGCTGTTTTCTGTTGTTTTAGCAGAAACCAAACATAAGTCATAAAAACACAGGCAAGAAAAATAGAGCACAGTGGTTGCCAGAAAAACAAATTGTAACAGAACATAGTGGGGCCTCTCACAGGGAGAAGGCAAGGAAGAAACACCTGTGATTTCCATTGAAAATCCCCTGATATCTATATTCCCCTGTTCTCCTCCAGGAAAAGCTCTCATGTGCTCTATCTCTGACCCCTGGGCAAGGTCTCGATGTGATGAGGTCCCTCCTTGTTGGGCCACTTGGACGCAGCCCCGAGCACCGGACCAGTGAATCACAGCACACAGCTGAGGAGCACAGAGCGTGCCTGCCAATTGTCCTCATGTCATTGCTATGGTTATCTTAAAAGTGCTCTGCAGATGTTTGCCTGCTTGAAAAACAAAAGAAATGAAAAAAGAAGTAGAGAGAGAGGAAGATAAAAACAAAGCTTTAAATTTCTCCCTCCCCTCCTCGCCCCCCGATTGTTATACCAAAACTGCTAAAAAACCTTGGATGGAGGCAGAGCTGTTGTTACTGATTGAGTTTTGGACTGTGATGGTCCCTAGAGGCTCTGATGGAGACACGATGCCCAGATGGCCCTGCTGTGCCCGCAGGGACACGCCAAGCACATTCAGTGACAAGTGATCAGGGAGCAGGGGTGCTGCCCGGGACATGTGCACAGCCCTTCGACGGGCTTGTTTCTGCTTGGGCCCTTCCCAGAGCAGAGGAACATTCACAGGAGCTCTGTTCAGCCCTGTGGCATCCCCTCCACACTACCTGATAAATGTTTTTGCATAGAATTTTCCCTAAAACTCTTTTATTACTACGTGAACTTTGGGCATTGAAATCAGCTAGGTACAAGCGACTGAAATAGGTACCTCTGCAGTCCATCATGGGCACAAGTCCTTCTGAAAGCTCTCAAAAATTAGATTTCAGGGCTAGGAAGCATAACCAGAACAGCTCCTTGCTGGACAAATAGCTAGCACAGCTGCATGGCTTCCAGGACCCCTCTTAGGACTGTTCTGTGTTACTGACATGCCCGTTGGGGTAATCACAGCACTGTGCTTTAGGACACAACTCAAATATCCAGTTTGAAGCACTGAGTCACGTAACCCCACCTGCAGGTTCTTTTGCAAACACCGTCTCTTAATTGTCTGGTAATGTGCCATGTTCATGACGATCCTTCCCCGAGCACTCTTTGACCGAAACACACAGGAAGAGTGGAACTTGGAGAAGACATTTGAGACTTGACATGGATGTGAAAGTGGAGTTTGAATGTTTGTTGTGGTTGTTTTACAATTTTCTCAGACTTGGCATTTATAGGAGGCAGGAAGATAAATGTTGGGAGAGATAAATCCTGTGGATGTATTTTAATTTGGATGAATGGGCGAATATATCAAACAGGCCCTTAAGGAACTGCTTTGCATTACAATTACTGCAGCACTTGCACAGGTATGTCCAAGTGCTGTGCAGGGACCTTACAAGAGCGTCTGACTTTCCTGGAATGAGCAGGAAATTCTTTTCTGCCACCTTACATGAGCCCTAAATCACACTAGAAATGAGTGTGCACGTCCTCATCAGCAGCACCAGCCCACCAGGCTTGGGGTGTTACAGCAGGACATGATCCACTGTAGGGTGAAGAGCCTCTCCCTAAACCACACAGGCAGAAATCTGGGGAGAAAGCTGCCTCTGTTATTTCAAAGGTGGTAGGTTCAAGTGCACAGTGTTTTCAATAACATTTTGTAAAGCTGGGGTGGCTAAATGTAGTTTTAAAATAATAGAATTTCTTTTGCAAAATGGGGTGAAAAATCCTTATTAGGAAAGCAGAGCCCAACTCAGAGTTGACTAGAAAATAGCCTTGCTATAAAAGGCATTATTGCCTCTGTCTGGAACATGAGCCCATGCACATAAAGAGCTCAATTCAGCAATGCACGTGATGCTTTGCTGACCTGGGGTCTCCAAACTGTTTGTCCTGCTGTAGGACAGGAAGAAAAGCACGGCTTGAAAATATTTGACAAACTCTTTCTTTGGATCTGCCTGACTTACCTTCCAAAGGGCAAAAGAGGGAGCTCATGCTACAACAAGAAGACAACCTATGCAATAGATAAAGACTTTCTTCTCAGGGCAAGAAAGATCCCAAGTGTTCTTGCACTTGAAACTTCTCCGGTCTGGTCAGAGCTACCTGAGCATGGCCACACCTGGGGGCAGGGGGGTCCATTGAAACAAATTTCTGTCGGCAACCAAAGGCTGTGTGAAAAATTGCCAATTTTATTACAAGTTCTTGATTTGGGGTAGTCTTTGAAGTTTATAAACTCACTGAAGATGCTCACTAGTATTTTTATTTCTCCCTTTCCTTCTCTTATCCTTCTAGCCCTATGTGAAAAACAGCAACAAACACCATGGATGGAAAGAAATGGGCTTCAGGCAAGAGGAGAAATCAGGAAACATTTTGGAAAGTGCTTCAGTAAACATTGGCTAAAGCACTGAGGAAGTGGGCTTCTTTGTGTCTTGGAGTGGAGGAAGTCTCTCTGATACACCCTATTAAATTATTTCCCTTTTATTGCACATACCATGTCTTTCTCCCATTTTAATTGGAGCTGTGGCTTTGCAAACAGGTGCCAGGCACGTGTTGAGCTGATCTTTTGCCCTGACATTTCAATGCCCCATGTGCAGTGCCTGGCCATGCTCCCTGTCAGGCATCACACAGCCTCAGCTCTGGCATGGTGATGTGCTGGGGGACCTCTTCTGGGTGGCATTGCAACCATGGTCCTTGGCCCATTTCCAAACCCACTCCTGATTTCTTTTTGGGGTTTTACTCAGTGTTACAGGGTGTGACATCTTCAGGCTGTGTTCAAGACGGACCAGATTAAAAATGAGTCTGTGCAGATTTAAGAAGTGAAAAAAAGACTTGAATCAACACCAAAAAATGCATATCTTGGTTGTATTCTTGGTAAATGATGTCTGTAAGAGGGCTGGCTCTGTGGCTGTCCAGTACTTGTGCTGCCTTGGAGTCAGACACTGCAGCCTGTCTTGGAAGCTCACAGAGACGTGGTGCTGCCAAAGCTCCCCAGCTTGTGCTTCTGCATCCGAGCTAATGTTACCACTAGCTAGTTATTTCGGTTTGGTTCTCCATCTGAGGAGATCACTGTCTAAAGCGGGATAAAGGGTTCCTTTCTTCTGAGTAACATCTGAAATCACAGCCTGGGCTTTGGTAACAGGATACTGGTGGCTTCAGTTCCTCCAATAAGGGGGAATGCTTCTTTTCCTTGTTGCTGTTAATCCTGGGAGTGGAGATCAGTTGCAGTGCAGGTGTCTGATTTTCATTAAAATTGCAAATTGTACTGGATGCTTGATCAGATAACAAAGACATCATTGAAACCATGTGTCTTCCTTCAGCAGCAGAACAGGGACAAGACAAAGAATTTCCCAGTGTGTGTCCACTTGTGCATATTTACTGCAGAGAGCGAGTCCTAATACTTTGGTCATGGCTGAATAAATAGCTTCTGAGAAATGACAACCCTATCAAACTTGCTGCAGCTTTGAAACAGTTTTTGAGTTGCATAGAAGAACCATGGTATTAGCCCTTTGGGGAAAATACAGGCTGTTCTCAAAGGAAATTAATTAACTGTAGCATCTCTTTGGTCCCAATTCAGTAGATCTTCTCTTTTTATCAAAGCACTTAAGTGTTTTCTTAACTTTAAGCCTGAGCTTAAGTGCTTTGATGAATAGAGATGGACTTTCACACATCCTGCTGTCCTCTCCATGGGAAAGAGAATGAGCTAAAGAGAGGTCCAACCAGTCATTCTGTTTGCAAATCATATGCAAAAAACTTGTCTGGAGTAGGAAAAAGTGAGGGCTGATGTCATATACATGATGCTTGGAAAGGAAGTTTCTCCTACAATGTCCTCTTGGTAGCTAAACAAATTATTTTGAAGCAAAGAAATATAAAAGCATTGCCTTTTCCTCAGTCAACATCCTCTAACAGATGTTACTGAGATTATATGTTTCAATTATGTCTTATAAAAAATCTAGGATTAAGAACATATGTAGGATATGTTCATCTTAATCCTTTAAATATTCCAGAAACCATGATCAACGAGAAAGGTGCTGAGCTGTGCCTACACATTTAGACATTTCTGTCTAACTCTGGGACAGGGAGTTTTCAGATGTGATCTGTGTGGCTGGTGTTTGCAGAGCTTTTGAAGATGATGAATTTAAAATGCCATATGTTAAATGGTTACTCAGCATACGAGGAAGCCTGAATGATCTGATCTTGGCAATCGGTAGAGTTAGATGCAACCACAACATAATGCTTACCAATTGGGGGTGAAAGAAACTCTGTTCCTGCTGCAGGGGAGCAGGGATTGCCCATGTTAAAAATGTCTTATTTGGAGGTTCTTTACCAACTCTGCTCTGTTCCACGGTAAATGTTGCAGGAGGAATTTCTCAGGGAGTTTAGATAGGTCATAGTTTGGGAAGGAAAATCTTGACTTTTACAATAAGACAGTAACGTGAAGCTCATTGTGCTTTGTACACACAATAAGCAACTCAACTTTTGAAGTATAATTTGTTGTCCTGGTGTCCTTGAGTAAAAACTGCTCAGCCATAACTGTCTATAACACAAGTCCCATCTCATCTGTGAGGCAGCTTGCTTTGCTGTGGGTGAAGGACACGATACGGATGGTGTTTGCCCCTGTGGCTCTGGCCATGGGGACAAAGTCCTGTGGGGGTACTCAGCTGTGATATGCCCAGTCAGCTGTGCCTTGAGATGCCCTGGGTGCACACTCTGCATGCTGGGAAAATGGGCAAATTCAGATAAACCGTGCAACTCTGAGAAAGAGCTGAACTTCTTACCCCCAAAATGCTGTGAAAAGCCTATGAAAGACTGAAACATTTTGTTTTCAAGGAGTGGGCATTATTTAAATGCTACAGAAATATGCGAGGAATTTATCGGGACTCGGACACACAACATAGATGTACAAGCTGATTGCTCTGACAGCTTCCCATGCAATAAGCACTTCACAATTACTGTTCACTTTTATGCCCTGCTAAATGGGAGGTAACTTGAAGATATTTTCATTCCTCTCAGAGCATCACTTGGGATATCTGTAGAATCACTCAGCGTCACGATTCTGAGAAATCTGCCAGGATTATGTTCTGAAGTTTGCTTTGGATAAGAAAGGACTCAAAAGGTCATAGATTATCCCAGGACATATCAAAACATGCATTAAAAATTTCCATGTTCTTGAACTTGCGGTAAACGTCAGTCATAATCACTTAGTTTTGTTCAAGTTTAAACTCGAGGGACCTCATCTCTACTTGTCAGTGTGTCAGTGACTTGAGAGGGGAGGTGGAAACTTCTCGCTGGACTCTGCCTGTGTCCTGTTGGAGGGGAAATGAATGTCAGAACAGGCATGGGGAGCCTTCAGATTGTAAAGAATGGGAAATCACTGACTCAAAATAGGACTATGTAGAGTTATGGTGCTAATTATTGCAGAGGACCAGCTATTTGGGGATCATTTACAACCTGCTCTTATGGCAGTGGAAATCTGGCAGGAAATTGCTTTGTGTGTGGGTAAGTCAGATGTGTGATGGGCCCCAGTACAGGAAAGCAGGTGGATTTCAAGGACAGCAGTCATCCAGAAGCTGAGCTTTGGGAAGCAGCTGCTCTCATCACTGTAGGTGAATCATGGTTCGGTCCAGCTCTGCTTTGCCTGTTGCCTAAAGGGATGAATGTTGCAGTGGAGCCATCACCATCCTCACCTTTTGCTTTAGCAGAAAAGGATTTCCAGCCTCTTCAGCACGCAACAGATCACTGAAGGACACTGCTGGTTTCCTTGCTGCCACCTCCTCTTATGAGCTCTTATATTGACAATAGCCTCTTTTCACCAGTAAGGTGAGGGTGATGCACAGTGACATGCTGCAGTGTCAACCCCTGTTGTACCTACTAAGCGTGTGTCAGAGGATGCTGGCATAGAAACAGATGTTGCAGCACGTTGTGTGCTGACCACTCATTTAATTGCATCTGTACACCCTGCCCACCCCTCCAGTTCAGACATGTTGTCAGACAATCATTTCTAATCACAGAAGAATGGTGTAGAGAGGATGATGAAATCATCGCTGGGCAGGAGGTTACAACAGCGACGAGATCAGTCAAAGTCCCTTGGCCAAAAATATCTAATAAAGAGAAGTGGGCCAGAACACCAACACCGGTGACCCTGAGGTTGCTTTGTTTTTTTATCAGCTTAAATAATCTTATCTGGCAACTCCACTCTAAACAAAAGCAGGGTTTTCATGGCCATCTTCAATGCTTTTGCCTGCGCTACAGTGGCGAGCCATGTTTCAGAGGGTCAGTAATGGAAAACAGATGTTTTAATGTGTACAACAAGAAGCAAAAAAGCAAATACAGCAAACACAAAGTCTGACATGAAAAGGAGGGTATCTCTGAATTGTTGTAATAAAAGACCCACATTAATGAAACACAGGATTAGATAAACTGCTCTTTTTTAATTGTTGTGCACAGCTGTTTTTATGGCTATAAAATCTCAGTCCTTGTAATATATCTGAATCAGAACTTTATTTCAGTGTAGCCTGCTCCTAGTTCATACAGGGATAAACTACTGCAGAAGTAGTGTTGCAGGAAAGTGCTATGCTGCCAAAAAGACAATACAAGATTAATTATTTGCCCAGCACACTGCTGCCAGGCTACGAAAAATGCTTCTATGTATTCTTTTAATTAAGAAGAAGAACATGCACTGAGGAATGAAGAGGCCTACTTTGAAATCGGAGAGATTCCAATATTTCAAAATCAATTTTCGTTCCAGGTTGGTTTTCCAAAACATATCTATTCAGAAAGCTTTTGTAGCAGTGTCAAAACACTGTATAATTGATAATATGTATCTTCCACAATATTTAAGTCATTGATGAACATTTAGAAACTATTACCATGAAAAAAAAGCCGAGTGAATAACGTTTCTTTTCCTTTAAACATCAGTACATCCTCCTGCAGTACAGTATTTTGGACAAGCTTCATTTTTGAAAAGAAAACTGATTTTTGTTTTGTTTTTACACCAGCAGTAGCAATATATAGATGAGTTTCAGACTTATTCCTCATCAAAGGCATGTGATATGAAACATGAAAATAAATTATTTCCTAAAATTGTTTTTTTTTTTTATGAGATGCATATAAACATGCAGAACTACAGCCAGACGGTTAAAAGAAATATTGGAATCGCTCTATTTGAAATGATAAAGATCATCTTGTTCTTTTTCAGCCTGTCTCCCTGCTATTCTTGGACGAAGAATAAACAGTCTCAAAGCAAATGTTGCGTTGAAATCCATTGAGAAAAAAATAAACTTTTATACTATTTACTGGGAAAAATTATGATTCTGTGAGCTGCCGTTAAGAGACAGATTTTCAACATTATTCACCCATTGAAAATAGCTCCTATTGTTCCCAAGTTCAAAAGCCTCTCTGGTTATTGCAACTCTGTCCTAAATATGTAGCTGAACAGTTGGGCTCAAACTCTTAAAATGCAGTTGCAAAAACATATGACTCGCCCATGCATTTACCGCCCGGTGCATGCAGGGATGCTGCTCACACCCTCCAGTGATGCCGCATACGCTGGGTTTATACTTGCATTTAACAGGACCATGGTTTTGACTGCAGCAAGAGCCCAGAGAGGTTATGTGAACCTTCGTCACCAAAAACTGAACCTTGGTGTATCACCATACTTCTCATGAGTGTGACAAAAGAAATGTAGCTGCTCTGTCAGATCAACCAGTAGTAGATACAGTTTTTCTTCAGGGCTAATGAGGAGACTAAAGGTCTCCTTTAGGTTGAATGAGGCTCTGAAGCTTGGCCACTGGGTCTTTCTTCTAGGTCTTGTTGGAGGGGTCCTTCCCCCCAGATCACATTTATCTCCATGCTCTGCATTGCCATAGGTCAGGCAACAGGTTTTTGTCATGGGGAAGCTGCTGTGGGATTGCAGCCTTTATTGAGACAGCACAGGCTGTGGTTGCCTGAGAGGCCGTGTCACCAAACAGGAGCAAACCTGCTCCCCAGTGTAGGGCTGGGGTGCTGGAAGAGCCCCCCGACACATGTTGAAGGACACTTGGGAGGCAGTGAGTGCTACAGATGTAGCCAGACCCCAGTAAAATTTCACACATGATTTCTCTGAGAAACTGAAGCAAGATAAACAAGATTTGGTATGAATTTAAGCATAACACTGGTTATATTATTTGGGAACAAAACAGTTGCATAATCCTGTGGAAAACAGCACAGCTGTTCATGCTGGACAGGCGTGCCAAGGGCTGAGTCCTTCCCCACCAGAGGTACGCGCCTGCAATTTGGTTCCTTTTCCCCTGTCCTGCACAGTGACACTGGGTCCCCATCCTGGGGGTCTCAGGCAAGCTTGTGAGGCACTTCCTCTCTGTTTTTGGAAGTCATCTGCAAATAGATGCTTTAAAGACATGAAACAGATCTGCTCTGCTGCAGAGTCCCTGCTTGTTGAACTGAACCGGGGAGGCCAGGTCTGTGCTGTCTCTCGCCTTCCTTCTCGCTTGCAGCCTGCGATAAATGCGCACAGCATGAAAATCCGATTTGCTGTGAGATTAGGAAAGCATAATCTCATTAACGATGACAAGCTCCACTGGCCCATTCTGCTGCCCACTACATATCCCTGCACAGCAAGTGGGGGCCTTGATTAACAGCTTGCTGCAAAGATAATGATCCTCCCAGCTCTGCTGGTGTTGCAGGGAGATGCACCCTGGCTGGAGCCTCAGGAGCTGGACATCAGCACAATCCCACAGGGAGCAGTGGGAGCAGATCATGCTGGATACAGACCAGTGAGTTGGTAGGTAGTGAGCACTCAGCATGGCCAGGCTATCTGCCACTGTTTTCGTGCCACCCCTGCTACACCTGCCACCACCATACTGCTCTCCCCAGTAGGTCTGAGCTATGCCTTTCCAGTGTGGCATCAAAAATAATGTTTTTAGGGCTGTCTGAAACACACAGCTTGTACAAATCAGGGTTACCTCAGCAGGTAATTCAGTACAGCAGCAGAGGTTTGGTAGGTTGGGGCTGCCAGGTTACCTGCGTGTGGTGTGGTGGTTGATTTAGGACTAGATTTGGTCTGGTTCCCTGGACCCGGTGTTCCTATCAATGGTAGATGTCTCTGAAGGACCGATCACTGGTTGACCCCCATCCTGGGAGATGCTTATGATTTCCTCGGAATGGACCCCAGTTTGCATTCTCCAAAGCTGCTCTGCGACGTGAGAGCCTGCATGGGAAGGAGGGGTGATTGTGGACCATTCCAGTCCTAGACTGACACTGCCCAGCCTCTCCAGCTCACTTGTCTCAAAGGGGTCTTTCTGCCACTAATGCTAGCTGGAACACCTGCATGTCTGTGCGCAGAACTTTCCAAAACATCCCATAGTATTTTCCTATTATTTTTCTCCTCCTTTTATTTTTATGTGTTAAAATTAAATTCTGGAAGGCAAACAGCTCTGATTTGCATATGCAAAATGAAAATTGACATGCTAATGATTATGTGCAAGTGGTGCAGGCACTGATCTTACAAGAAAATGCTTGGGAAGGAAAACCAGGACCCAAACGGTGCGGCAGGTATTACAGGCAAAGAGCTCTCTCGGTGACAACAAAAAGAGAAAGCTAATCCTGCAGGTTTTCTGGGAGTTCAATTTTATTCACATGCCTTCCCTGGACATTAGATGGAAATCCTTCTTTAATTAAAAACTGCTTACAGTCCCCCAGTGCAGCAGGTGCTGAGCTGGGCTGGGCTGTGCATCTGTGCAGCACCCTGCATCCTGCTGTGTGCTGCTGTGCCGATCCTCCTATTTCCATGAATCCCACTGATCTCGCCTCCGGCGCCAGCCTCGTGCAGACATTTCAGAACAGACCGTGGATGTCCCCACGTAAATGAAAAAAAGGCAAACAGGACAGTTTCCAAGGTGAACGCACGATCCCCAGCTGCCGAAGGTGCCTCTGCGTGCTGCAGGCAGCCGCAGGGTCTGCGGTTTGATGCTCTGCGTTATTTCTTCTCCAAAAAGTTGCTCAAATGCTTCCCTGAAATACAAAATATTTTGGAAGCTAAAGATAGTGTAGACAGAAAGGCAGACATCTAACTGACACTAAGCAAATAAATACGAGTTATGAAGAATTCTTAGTGAAAATAAAACCCTGGAGGACTGGAGCTCGTTGCTGAAAACAAGGTGGGAGGCTGGGATGATGGCAGGCTGCACTGATAACTGTTGGCTCCATCCATAGGATCCCCTTTGGGGCTAGAAAGCATCCACAGTTCCTGTTAATGCCATTAAAACACGCTTCAGGTGAAGGAAATTGCAATATTGTTGTATGTTGCAATATACCTGATCTTGGTGTAACTTGTGAGCATCGCTGGTGGCTTCCACCAAACAGCGTGCATGACCTGTGGTCTGCAGCAGCACCCTGAACCGGATGAACTGGAGTTTTGCCTTCGATTCCCTCCCAGTCAAGCATTTTTGACTGCAGACGGAGCTCATGTGTTTTTCACAGCCAAGACAAGCTATGGAGCAAAATCTTCCCAGGACATCCTTGGGGTCGCTTTTTGGTCAGGTTTCTCCTAAAGCTTGGTCTAGCCCTGAGGAATGCCACTGCTGTTAAACACACTTGTGCTGATGCTTTTCCTGACAGAACCAATCTTGAGGCACTGGCTTTGTACATCAGAATTCCTGGGCTTTGAGGGAGAAGGCAGGGGGTATCAAAGGTACTTTACCCAGGGAAGGCATTTCTTCAGTGTCTTGCCTGGCTTGCTCTGTCCTCTAGATTTTTGTGACTGCAAACACTAAAACCAGGGAACTGCTGTCCTTTCTTTAAGCTTTGTTGCTATTGAGTGAGGATGTAACAGAATAAGGTGGAATTTCAGGAAAAAAAATACTGTTTGCAGAAATGACCTTTCTTATAAACATACAAGTTTGTGTGTGTGTGTGTGCGCGCACCATTACCTTTTTCTGCTTCTAATGAAGACTGCACTGGATTGCTGCTGTTGTCGTCTGTTGATGGTGGTAGCATGGTGCTAAGCAGAAGTTATTGTTATGAATGCTTTTATTGGGTTTTATATGTTTAAGAAAACTTTCATTAGTCAGAGTGATTTTCAAGAGATAAAAAGCAGAAACTTTAGAAGAGGCACTACAGTGTCAGCTGAATCACCTTTTACATCTTCACATCCCAGGAAAATGTCAGGTCTTGCTGGTATTTGACATGAAAGCTGTAGTTGGGTAAGCAAATATCATTTCAGATGAAGAAACCAGAAGAGGACTGAGAAAGCATGCTAAAGGCCCAGGAGTTGTTTTACAGAGCAGACATCCTCTCATCCGACGTTTCAGTTGACAGGTAGTTTGGTCTCATGGGTTGAAGCCTCATTCTTTCACAAGATCACTTCAGTTTCCATCCGTGAGGCTGATTTCCTTGGCTTAAGAGGGTCAAAAGCACTGGTTGTTGTTTCCAGCAATATATTCATGGTATACTGACAGTGCAGTCAAGGCGGTTTCCCATTATACGATGCTGGGGCACTGCCCTGAGCCCAAGGTGAATGACTGCTCCCCTTGGATGGAGAGGCCGCCCCAGCACACACAGTCTCTGTCCTGAGGAAGAAGGAAGAGCTCCTTTTTACAAAGAACTGATGTAATGATGCAAAAGACTGGCACAACCGGATGAGAAAAATTCTAAACTACTTAACAGTGCTGATAGCTGTCATTATTTTTACTTCCTGGGGCTGAACCAGGGCTATTTTGCAGAGAGTGGGAGTAAATCCCATATTGAAATACTACAATGAATATTAGCTATTAGAAATCCCTTAATAGAAACACTAGATACAGCCACAGTAATCAAGAGGAATATGCCAGAGATTATTTCACTGCTCCATAAGATAATGAGCTTGTTAGAGGAAGACACTATTATTAGGTCCTACAGATACTTGCAGCATGCATTGCTTAATAAACTCCTGCTCATGGGACTTGTTTTCCAGCATGGTTTATTGCAGAGCACAGCGTCCAGATTATTTCTATTCCATGACACCACCCAGCAAAGACCAGGCCAGTGTCCTGAGGGAAGTCAGCTGTGATGTAAGCCGTGCTGCAGGTTTTTGGACACCTTCATGCACCCACTTTGTCTACTTTGGCTTTATCTTTCTAGATCTTTTGCCTGGCACTATAGGGACTGGGGGTTATGTTCAGCTACCACCATGGGAAGATGCTGAGAAAAACCTACTGCAGTGGTTTAATTCCTCAGGCAACCCTGAGCAGCTCCTTAACAGGACTGTAGCCCCAGCTGTTAATCCAACCTTTGCAGACCCCACAGCTGCCTCACTTTGTATTGTGGTGAGCAATAAGTGAGTCTTACGGTTGTGCTGGAGTCATGTCGATGATCTGCAGGTTGGGAAAGTCCATATGGGTGACGAGGGACAAGCTCACCTGGTAGGCACCTTCTGCAATATTTGACCACATTTGATTTCGGGGGGGGGGGGGGGGGGGTGTCTATAATGGCTCAGCTCAGCTTGAAAGCCCCTGGATGCCAGATCATTAGCCCTCTCATTTGGACAAGGTAGGTTCGCTTTTCTTAGTGTGGCCAATGTTGCTGGGCAGGGCAGCCAAGGAAATGAGATCAAAGTTGGCCCGATGTCTTTCAAAGCCAAGCAGTGTATCTTCTGATTGGGCTCTTAAATAAAAGCCGCACAGCCACCCTTTGAAAGCGCACGGACCTGAGCGTAAATGTTGCATTATGCATGGGAAACACTGAGAGCAAATGCTTTTATCTGTGAGAGTGATCAGGGCTGGCTATTAGCTTAACACGGCACTAAGAGGACAAAAATTGGACCTGTTGATGCAGTTCAGAGAGGTTATGAGGTGTAATGAGTCTTGCTTTTGGAGGGGCAGGACTGGAGTGGGAATAGGGGCAGCCCCCTCCATGGGTAGTAGAGGTGAAAGGGGATCTGCAAAGAGGGTTGGGACAACCCAGCCCATGTGGCTCGGTTATCCCCGGCACATTCAGGGCACGCACATCCTAAGTGCTGCTGTTGTGTTTCTGCAAGCAGCTTCAAAAGCAAATATGTGGTGCTCACACCAGCCTGGCAAGAGTCTCACTCTGTGCCTTAATACAGCCAATACATCAAAGTCTGAGCCCCTCTGTATGTAACAGAGGATGCTTCCAGCCTTTCGCAGGTCAAATAGTGTGTGTGAAACTGTTTGGTAGCAAAGGGAGCTACAGCAGCTCTCGAGGCTGTGGGAACCAGGAGAGAAGGCTGAGATGTTGGGGTGAAATTGTGGACCTCTGGAGGCTCTTCTTGGCCCTGCTACAGACTTTCTGCATGACATTAGGTCTACTTTTTTCATAGAATCATAGAATAGTTTGGGTTGGAAGGGACCTTCAAAGATCGTCTAGTCCAACCCCCCTGCAATGAGCTGAAGCAATGATTTTCATTTGCTGAAGATAGGGCCCTTCATCTTTCCTGGTCTGGGTTCTCTCTTGGCAGATGGAAAATGCTTCCTTTTCTCTGAGGGGCTCTCAGGATGTATGTCTCTTCTCACCACTGAGGTGCTCGCAGACCTAGGTGATGAGAAACCTATAAAAACACAACCAGCTCTCTCAGAACTGAAGAAAATGAAATGAGAAACAAATGTTCGCCCCAGATGAGAATAAGCGCAGAGGGATAACTCACTCTGTCAAAAAAAAAAAAAAAAAGAAAAAAGAAAAAAAAGAGTAATTCTGCACATTTTAGTCTCCATTTGGTGTCAAACTGCGCAGCTGTGAGAACTCCAGGGTGAAATGACAACCCATCCCCGAGGTCGCTCTTACGAATACTGCGCCTTCAGAAAGATGACGGTTTTAAACAATTTGTTCCTAATTGAAAGAGGTCACATGAGACTGACTTTACAAAGTTTACATAACAAAGAGTAATTCTGTTAAGTAAAATGATTAATTCCTGTCATTGCACATCAAACGGCGCAGTTACAAAACAGTATTGTCTATGCTCGCATTGCATTGAAAGCCATTTTTTCTCCAGTTTCCCTTCCCATAACGAAACCTTTTGACAGAGCCTTAACTCTTTGGTGTTATTCAGCGGAGGAATTTGTGAATGGGAAGCGAGTAGGCTGCCATGGATGTGTGAGATATGTCACGCTGGTGTGGTGGCAGGCAAAAGACAACAGCTCTTTAGAGTGGACCCAGCTTACCCAGGGACCCAGCACGATGAGAAATGCTTGCCAGTACAATGCCTTGGTTGTCACCCTTCTCCTGCACAAGGAGGCATTGAGGGACATCCACAACCCCAAAATGGCAGATTTTTCCTTGGAAATGCTTCTGCGGTGTGTTGTGCAGACGTGTCAAGGACTCAAAACAGCAAACAGCTTAGTAATTTGGTGCTTGGATAGCCTGGGAGAACACGGATGTCTTCGTGTCCATCACACCGTTTGCTTACAAGTCTGTGGGGTAGGATGCTGGCTTCTCAGAGAGACTGGAAAACCTGAGGAGTCCCTCTGTGACGTGCAGATCTGACAGAAGGAGAACCTTTGGTTTTGGGGCAGTTCACTGTTACTGCTATAGGGCTGGATCCAGTTTTGGAGGGGAGACTGTATATACCTGTGGCTCCAGGGAGACCCTGTGCATGGGGATAGAGGTCCTTTGTTGCCCTCGGGACAAACCCATGTCTTTGATGCTGGAAGACACCTTCTTGACTTGCTAAGCAAAGGGGTGGTCCTTGACCCCGCTGCTGGTGAAGAGCATAGGCAGATTGGAGAATGTTTGGGATGCACTGGGGTGCACAGATTTGCTGGAGAATTGTGCTTGCAGCTTAGGTTGGCATTAAAGCCCATTGCTGGATTTTAATGTGATGTCTCCTGCACACCATGAAGTTTTGTGACACTCCCTTTCTTGCCCACTTGTCCCTCTGCTCACCTTTTTACCCTTAAGACAGACTCTTTCTTGCTTGGTAAGAGGCCACAAGAGCCATGGAGAAAGGAGGTGCTGATACTGATGAGGGTATAGGGGACAGGGGATACAAATTTGTGCTTAATCAGGCTATAGTTCTGCAACTCCTGAAATTAATTGTTCAAATAGTTTGGGATTTGCTTGTTTGTAAATCTACCTTTCCTCAGTCCGTGGAGTATAAGCGACTTTCCTGTAAGATCTATTTCTTGCTTGCTTATTCAATGTAGAGTGCTTATTTGCTCCCTTCACATTTTTTCTCATTACAGTCCCCTTCCTTTCCTTTTTCCAGCCTTCCCTTGGGTCTCTCCTTCCTTGCCTGCATTTCAATTCAAAGCCCTGTTGGAGTTTTCCATTCTCTTCTAGGGCTGAGTCACTGACTTTTGTCAGCCTCCTACCATGGATGGCAAAGGGGAGGAGGGAAGAGAGAGGAGAAACAGAAATTGCTTTAACACCAGCCAAAAGCTGCATAAAAAGGCCCAAATGTTATGGCATCTGAAATAAAATCAAGCACAAGAAAGCCCTGCCAAATCTCCCTTGAAACACTGGAAATCTGGAAGTGTTCAGTGCAGTTAAAGAGCAGCTTTCTAGCCTAAATGTCAGTGGAAGGGTCACGGCACGTCTTGCTTTGCAGGTGGGACATCCATCTTCTCAGTACTTCCCAGGCACAGCCAAGCTCTGCATGCTTTCCCTGTTTTGAGGGCATTTGCTCTGCAGAGATGATGCTGTGACTCTTGCTGCAGTCTGATGGCCGGATAGCCAACACATGGTAGAGCTTGAGTTAATCTCCGGATGAGCACACAGTGGAGCAGCGCAAAGGACGGCTGCTGGAGCCAAGGGCGAGAAAGGGTTGGGTCTGCTGCCACGTCCTAGTGTCATCTTCAGCCTTGATCGTGCAAAGACTGAGCTTTGGACTCTGAGTTTCACAGCGTCCAACCTGTGCTCAGGCTGCCAGGCATGCAATACAAATATATCCCCTATATAAATCATCCAGTACCTCTTTTTTCCCACATTTTCATGGCAACAGATCTCGTTTCCAGTTACTGAGAAATCTGCCAAGTCTAATTAATCTGTCTGGGATGATGGCAAGTTTCCCCATGTTGAAATCAGACTCCTTTTCTAGTAGAAAGCTCTAGGCTCAGCATGGCATCCGGAGTCCCAGAGCCTTTCAGCTGGCTGTGGGCAGCTCTGCTCTGAGCGTCTCAGTCATGGGTGCAAGGAGTGCTCAGACTTTGAAATCCCCATCTGCAGCCTCACAGCACATCCAAAACTCCTGCAGCCGGGCCTCTGCTTTGCCTGTTCTGCTAAAAATGATGGAACAAACATTTTCTCCTAGCTGGAGTGTCTACATTGAGAAGACCCATCTCTCCTGGTCTTTGCTTGGAGAGAGAAGGGTCGAGAGTTGCTCCACAAGGACATTTGAGCTAGATTTTGTCCCTGCCTTTTATTATCTTCTGGAAGAGTCTCTTTTTCTTCATGGACTATATGAGTACTAATCTCACCATCACACCTCCTTAATTAAACACCAACCTCTTCTGCACCCACAACCTTGCAATGTCTTTCCAAGGCCCTGTGACAGACTTTGCAAGGTTTTCTCTCATGGCACTTAGCTCTGAAAGCTTGCAGAGAGTAGGTGAAGGTTCATTTTGATATATACCCACTAAAATCTACTTTTGCCATAAAAGGCTATCACTGACAAGTCCCAGGCATTTTCTACACCTCTTGCTATAAATCTAAGCAGTTTAAACTGTATTTACTTATTTATTTGTGCCACCAGCTAATCTGTTCTGTTGGGAAAGCAGATTTTGTATTGTTTGTCATTTCAGAGACGTTTTTCCATCTCTTTCATGTGCTAAATCACAGGCTCTCTAATGTTGCAATCCATTTTTCTCTATAAAAGTGTTTAATAATGATAGATTAGATTGTCCCTTCTGACAGATTAGATAGGTTTTTAGTTTTGGCCTTTGATGAAATTACAAGGGAGAACACGAGGCAAGTAGTAAAAAATGTCCTCATAGCGAAAGGTTTGACTTCTTATCTTCATAGATTAGCACCCTGCCTCTGCAAACAGCTTCAAGAAAGCTTAATGAGTCTGTGGGGACTGGCTGTTATCAAGAATAGTTGCTCTCTGAGGACTTGAAGGGTAAGAAGCAGCCACTTTGATTTAATGAGTAAAAATATACTGTGCTGCCCACTGCAAGGGCCATTAAACAAAGGAGGCCATGGGCTTTCTTACTGCTGCACACACATTGCCTTCTCTCTCTGTCTCTCATGTATACTTATTTTAAAATATTTTGAGAAATCCCAAAACAGCCACTGTAATCAAGACAGGTAAAAGCTGGTGATTTAAGTACTCGGTTCTGGTCAATGGCAAGTTGAATATGAACCATGAACATGAACGTGTCCCTGGCAGCCAAGAGGGCCAACCGTGTCCTGGGTGCATCCAGCACAGCATTGCCAGCCGTGCAGGAAGGGGATTGTCCCGCTCTGCTCTGCACTGATGCGGCCTCACCTGGAGCACTGTGTGCAGGGCTGGGCGCTACAGGATAAAAGAGATATTAAACTACTAGGGAGTGTCCAGAAGAGGGCTATGAAGTTGGTGAAGGGTTTGGAGAGGAAGCCATATGAGGAGAGGCTAAAGTCACTTGGTTTGCTCAGCCTGGAGAAGAGGAGACTAAAAGGAGACCTCATGGTGGCTACAGCTTCCTCACAAGGGAAGGAGAAGGGGCAGGCACCAAACTCTTTTCTTTAGTGACCAATGGCAGAACCCCAGGGAATGGCAGGAAGATGTGTGGGGTTTAGGTCGGACATTAAGAAAAGGTTCTTCATCCATAGGGTGGAGGAGCACTGGAACAGGCTCCCCAGGGACGTGTCACAGCCCCAAGCCTGACAGTGTTCAAGAAGAGACTGGACAACACTCTCAGATACACGGTGTGAACTGTGGGGTTATCATATGCAGGGACAGGAGTTGGACTTGATGATCCTTGTGGGTCCCTTCCAACTCAAGACATTCTACAATTCTATGATTCTATGAATGCTGCATGACAGCATGGCAATGGGGAGTCTGTCAGAGAAGAAGTTAAACCAGCTTGTTTAGTCTGGCAAAGATGAAGGGTGAGAGGGTGGTCTCTGTAAATATACATTTGAAAAGCAAGGCCCCATATTTATTTATTTTTCATTAGATTTGCTTTAAAAATGGGAAACCTGAAAATAAATGCAGTAGAGTTCACAGCTATGTCCACATCTCAGAATCCTGAAATGGCTCTGTTTTACAGAAAATTCCAAGTGTTCCCACTTCACTGTTATTTTACTTTCCAGAGGGCCAAGTTCACAGGTAGCAGGAGCTGGTGGGCAGACTGGAGAAGTGAGTCCTGCCAAGGAGGACCTGTACCTACAAAGCGGTGTGGGAAGACACGTAGTCTCCAGGTGCAGGTTCCACATCTCACATTTCACGGTTGTGTTTGCTCTTGCTAACCATGTGGCCCAATGAGCCCATCTCCCCAAGGCCAAAATCCCTGAGACAGCCTCAGCCCAGCAGATAAGGGCCTGGATGTTTGGTCACTCGTGGGGATCTGGCTGTTCCCAGGCCAAATAATCGAATCACAGAATTGTTTCGGTTGGAAAAGACCTTTAAGATCATAGAGTCCAACCATTAACTTAACACTGCTGAGTCCACATCTAAACCATGTGCTGAAGAACCTCATCTATGAGTCTTTTAAATACCTCCAGGGATGGTGACTCAACCACTTCCCCAGGCAGTCCTGTGTGGACTTTTTTGATCTTCAAATCTGCCCATTGCTTCCTCCGGCAGCAAAAGCATTGCAGCGAATATCTTACAGCAATTCCACCACAGACTACTGCTTTTATTTTTAATTAACTCAGAATGTTCTCTTTTCAATGAAGCTAAAAGGACATCCTGGCCCTTTGCATTGTGGCATTGAGGAACAACCATGTCTTGGAGAGGCTGCAGAACTCCCTTCACTATAGAAGGGTCTGGTTATTCATCTGGCTGTGTGGCATGGTGCCCTATAGAAGTGCCATAGCTCCAGGGACCTTATATAGGGTAGAGCTGGGCACAGAACTACAAAACCCCATGGGGACTTTTATAAAGGAGCACTGGGATGTTGAAAAGACTCTCACAAAGCACAGTCAGTGACTTTTCTGAGTGAGGACATCTCCTCCCCATCTCTGCAATGCCGTTGTTTGCTTTTCTTCTGACCAAGAGAAAGAAAAGATCAGTGTGAAGCACGAGCAGATTCCTGAAGCCATTCTTGCCCTGCACCTTCCACCCATGGAAATGTTGCTAGGGTTTTACAGCAGGATAGTTTCCCTGCAAAGGGAATGAAAATATGCCCCACTGCAGCAGAGCAGTACCTCCCCCAAAAAGGCAGATTCAGCTGTATCTCTACGGAAGTACCACCTTTTTTTTTTTGGAGGCAGCTGTTGTGCTGTGTTCCTGATCCCAATCCCAGTAAAATAACTAGCTGGTTGAAAAGCTGGTTGGGGAAAAAAGTAGCTCAGCACCACCACCAAGTCCTTGTCCTCTGAAACAAGCCAGCCTCTGGATTGCAGGATCAGTTTCACACCCGGGAGCGGCCCCCGCGACATGCGAGCGCTTCAAGAAACTGGGTTGCGAAGCGGGACCTCTGCCTTTCCCTTACGCTCCTGGATTAATTAGAAAAGGCTTCAAGCTTTCCAAACACAATGATTTCCCTGCAATTTTTTCAAGTAAGCAATTTGTTTTAGAAATAACACTTCAGCCTCAGGGAACTGTTATCTATGCAACTGTTTTTTATTAACTGCAGAGCAGGAATCTTAGGGGGTGAGAACACGAGCTTTTGGAAGATTGTAATACACTGCTAATTTGTACTTATTTTACAAAAGGCATGAAAATTGAAAGGCGACCCAAGGATTATTTTAATCTCCTTGCCATGCTCTGGGTATTGCTTGTATTCTGGTGAAATCACTTGAAATTTCAGCACCGTCTACTCATACAAAGGATATGTTATTAACATGTATATTCTTTGGCAGCGGTTCCACATGTTTTTTGAACGAGGAAGGCATTTTTTATCTTGCTTGCATTTGAAAGGTGGAAAAGCTGTTTTTCCATTAGGGCAGATCATCAAGGGAAATACTTCAAGCTGGAAGAAATCAGTCATGGGAGTGTCAATTCAGCTGCACAGGGCCCCATAGGAAAGCTCGGAGGAGCTTGGCTCTGTCTGGACTTTGTCTAACACAGCAGACTGTCCAGGCTCAATGACTTTTTGGTGTGGGGGGCGATATACAGGGAGCCTGTGAGGTTCTGTGGTACCTGGTATAAGGTGAGGCTGGTGCAATCAGGCTTGGCACAGAGAAAGACAGACTAAAGTGACAGCTGTACTGCTTTTCGAAAAGGAGCGGGATAAATGCCCCTCTCATCTTTAGCCCAGGCTGATATGAGCTCCCCGTAACCCAGGCCAACCTCCAAGAGGTCTTCTCCACTTGAAGGGTTTAGCTCATGGAGTTTAGGTTAATGTGAATTACTTCAGCTGCTTTCTCCACACATGACTCCATGGGCTTTTCTGCTGCAGCAGGAGGACAAGCGAGGATGGAGAAGCTGTTTTCACCAGCACGGCTTGACCCAGAAGGGTTTGGAGCAGAGATGTAGCAATGAGGTCCCCTCAGCGTGGCTGGGCACAGCTCCTCGGCACCCCAGGGGAGGGCTCTGGCAGGGCTCTGCCTCCCCTGCGCTGCTGGACACCCCCCAGCATGATTTCATCTTTTGGCCTAAAAATCGGTGCAGTTGTTTCAATGTTTGCTTTGTGCCTGTAACAAACATGCCCGATAATGCCTCACTTCAGTTTTACCAAAAACATTTGTTTGGAGTGATCTTGAACATTATCTTGTACTGCCAACCTTATCTGCAGCCATAAAAATTGATGGCCCCAGCTGGGTCCATTTCTTTCCCTATGGAAAGGACACAGGTGAGAAGAGAAGGTGCCAGTGAACAGCCCAAACTGGGTGTCCCGGCAGACCCACAGACAGGCAGCCTCCTGTTCTCACGGTGTGCAGGCACTGCCCTCTAGTGCTGCTGCCTTTGGACATCGATGGAAATATTAACATTGAAGAGAAAAATTGTGAGAGTAACGCTCTGGTCTGAGCCAGCCCCCAGTGTGGTAGCTGGTATCCCTGTGAGCTCATGGCATATTCATTTTGAGAAGGTCCCACACGAACTGTCACACTCTGCTGCCGCTACAACAGCACTGTTCAACCAAGAGCTGATGACTGACACACACGGTCGAACTCCTGACGAAACAAATGCCATTGGCATAAATGGGGAGAAAATTTGAATCTGTTTTGAATTAAGAAAACAGCAATGTTAATTTAGATTAAGGACTTCTTCTGTATCTGTCTTCCTTTTCTTTTTTTTTCCTCTAAGAAATGTTTTTTATTGTCTTGTAAGTGCTAAATATTTTATTGCTTCGTTTTAATTTCTTCATCACACTCCATTTGCTGTTGGCTGTCAGCTTGAACCAACTCTGCTTTTCAGAAGGGAAAACTGGTTTTTTTTGTTTATTTGTTCATTTGTTTTCTGGATGCAGGTATGTTTAATAAAAAAAAAAAAAAGCCCCATCTTACCTCTGGTTTGAAGGAAATTTTCATTGGTACCCTTGGGAGCAGGCAAAAAGCTTTTCTATTAAAACACAATAAGAGAGGAAATTTGATCCATATGATTCACCACACAGTCTCTTCCTTCTTATTTCTGGCAGCATCCTCAGAGGATGTATTTTATCTTCATATCATCTCGGCTGACACTAGCCACAATCCATGCACCACTCTCAACATACTTGAGCACAATCCTGTTGCTGAAAACGCCTCCCTTTTCTCAGCAAGTAAGACGTCATTTATTACTTCTACCTTATTAGTCTGTGGGGACTGAGCAGAGAGCAGGTTTGTTATGTGTTGGTTGCTGTAAATACACACAATTAAAAAATTGCCCACTAATTCTTACAGATGGAGACAAATGGGAATGGGCCTTCCTTTGGCAGCTGTCCCGTAGGGCAGAATTGGGGCCAGATGAGGTGCTAGCAGGAGAGCTGTGCTATGGAGAAACCACATCTTCTCTGAGGTGTTCTTCTTCAAAGCAGGGCAATGAAGCTGGTGAGAGTCTGGAGCACAAGTCCTCTGAGAAGTGGCTGAGGGACCCAGTGCTGTTTAGGAGGCTGAGGGGAGACCTTGTTGCTCTCTATAATTATCTGAAAGGAGGTTGTAGCGAGGAGAGTGTTGGTTTCTTTTCCCAAGTAACAAGTGATAGAATGAGAATAAATGGCCCAAGTTGTGTTAGAGGAGGTTTAGATCAGATATTAGGAAAAATTTCTTCCCGGAAAGGGTTGTTGGGCATTGGAACAGGCTGCCCAGGGAAGTGGTGGAGTCACCATCCCTGGAGGGGTTTAAAAGATGCATAGATGAGGTTCTTAGGGACATGGTTTAGAGGTGGACTTGGTAGTGATAGGTTAATCATTGGACTCTTATAGGTCTTTTCCAACCCAAATGATTCTATGACTCTTGGAAAAGTCATGTTCTGAGGAGTGCTTTAATTCCTCTGAATTAAAGCAATCTCAATAGTCAAGTTTTTTGTCTTCGCCAAATTCCAGCGGATTAAATTGCCTCCACCAAGACAGCCTTTTTTGAAAGCAAGAGGACTAGACAAGTCTTTGGCTGATACATAAATATCCTTGTCTGATATTGGAAGAACAAGAATCAGAGTATCTCTTCCTGGGACATGGTGAAAATCTGCAGGTCAGTGCTTTGTGAATTCCTGCTGCACTTGATACTCTGATACTTGATCCCCAGCATAGATGGTGCCTCATTAACAGAAGAGTTTTAAAAGTGCTACATCCCCATGCCAGCATCTTCCTTACACAGCCAGAAAGTAGCTCTCTTTCCTTTTACTGATCTAAAGTTCTTAGTTAAGACTCAATTTCCCTAAATGATATTTCACTGCTACAGTAAATGATCAATTTCTGCTCCTTGTCACCAAGGTCAGGTGTGAGAGAATAATGGTCTCCTACTCTAGCCTTGCACACTGTGTAGAAATGATTTATTACATTTCTAAAAGAGGATGCTTGACATTTTGAAAATGCAATGTAGTCCAACAGTAATTAAGCAAAGAGTAGACTGCTGAACAATTGATTGCCACTGTCAGCAAAGCCTGATTAACTCAGATGCTTGAAGAACTGTTTCTGCCACCTATGAATTAAAGGTTAGTAATTAAATTTATGGGCCATGGCCACTGTCTCTGGATGGTACTTCACTTATAAGGATCCCAATGAAGAATAATCAGATAGAAAGAATGCAGGCTGTTATCTCAAAGGCTTTTTATTGAGAGACAGAGCAAAGAGTTCCTGAGGACTGTGCCAGTCCACACACAGCACGGTGCAGCGGTATCAGCCATTGGGCAACTTGACCGAGGTGGCCCACAAAGGCACATCTGGCAGGACTGGTGTCCCAGTGGGGTGAAGGAGCCATATTCAAATTGGGAAGCAGGAGCCTGGCTTGAACAGGAATTTTAATTTGAAGGGATGAGCATTAGTAACTTCTTTCCTGCTTGGTGCCTTCAAGGTCAGGTTCCTGATCCACCAGCCCAACTTCACAACATTAAGCTCAATGCAGAAGTCACTGTTTGAGTTCTCCCAGTGATGGGAGAAGCCAGAGAGTGATCGCAAGAGCCCTTCTGCAACACCAGCTGGTTATAATCACAGCTGGTATCAGGGACTTTATTTTTGGGTCCACCTGGCCAAGGTGCAAAATAGATGACAGATGGTGGCTGCCATGAAAAGCTGCTGAATACAAAGACAAGGGTCATCTCAATGCTATCAAGGCCCCATGTTTCAGGTCCTCCCTTGTGCAGGCTGAGCAACATGAAGAGGTCATGGGAATTTTCCACTCTTTCAAAGATCCAAATTTAGGGCTGAGGTGTTTAGGGTTTCAGGCCATGCTTTGGGCTGGGGCTGTCCCATCTGGGACCCACTGACACCAGGGGAGACAAAAAGCAGAGTTTGTACCCAGCCACTGGTGTTACTGGTAACTGACAAACATTCCTGTGAAATGACACTTAGGGGTTTGCTGAAACAATCAGTTTTGTACTAAATTCATGAAAACTGTGCCTTCACCGCGCAGGTTTATTGCACATCTGTTGTGGTTAAGCCTTCCTATTTGGATAAAGATGATACAGCTGTGGTTGTCAAATGGTGCAGCTACAGCTGTGGGAGCCAAATGTGCCCGTTGTCACCAGGTTTGCTCTAGTACCAGCCACCTCTCCTGCTCCCTGCATCTCTGTAGCTACCAGGGCTGTTTCTCAGCACGGTTGACAGGAGCTGAGATATGAAGCATTTATGCTGTTTGCAGGGCTTGGGTTGTGTTTGCCTGGTGGTACTGGAAATACCTGTTATTTGTGAAGGAGCTGAGCCCATTCTCATGTGAGCAGGTCTTCAGTGACATGCTCGTATGTTGTTGGAAATCCAGAGTGGCCAGAACTGGAACCTAGAACTGATTTTTTAATTGAATTTCAAAGGGAACAGGAGCTTTAAAAATCCTGTCCAGAACCCAAAGTACTACTTCCTATGTATCTAAACAGCAGACTTGCTTAACAGGATTTTCTTGGATTCAAAATGGCAGAAATCTCATGGAACTTTTGATAATCTGTATTTAAATGTATTAGGGTATTTGGGAATCCCATAATGCTGGCTTTTGGACTTTATCTTTGGGCTCTTCCTAACTGAAACCTGCACTAAACTAATCTTTATTCTGCCTCTAAGCAAGGGGCTGAACCAGTCTGCATTTAAAAAATAATGCTTTGTTGAAAAGTACAGAAAAGAGTCAAGAAGATTTCTCACCATTAACTGAATGGCAGCACCCTAGTAAGTCTAAGGGATAAGGATGGTTATTACACAAGCAGTTAGGATAGTAAATATTTCTTAAAGTTTCTTCCTTTTAAAAATATAATTGAGCATTGAGTCCCAGGAAAGTGAATGGCCATGTCCTGGATTGGGAGGTTCTCAGCTGTGGTCCGCAGGCTGGTTGTGGTCCATCTTATGTGACCTCTGGGACTGCTCTGCTTGGTGGTGCTGCTGGTGGAGCTCGATGACAAACACAGACATTGTGCATCTCAAACCACAGGAACAGGAAAGTGTTCCCATGGGGTAGACTGGGGTGACCGGGGACATGTGGCTGGGGCAGCAACATTCACTCACGCAGCCTGAATGGGATAAACGGGCAGCAATTCGTATTTCCATGGGTTCACGCACATTCACACAGCCACACTGAAAGGAGAAGAAAGAGTTATTTATGATGTGTTCGGAATTATAAATTATATCAAAGTCAAAGCTCAGGGTAATTGCTACTGAAGTAGATCCAAAGGTTGGCATTATGATTAAATAGCACTGCTGCCTTTTAGGGGAAATCTAGTTACAGACAAACAACATGGAGGTCAGCAACAAAATATAATTCAATTCTTTGCTATGAATTAATGAATGTGTTTTAGATTAATTGAAATCCACAAAGAGACTTTGTGTTGCAGAAATATTCATTAGGAAGTTTACCAGATTATTCCTCTGGCAGGGGTTCAGCTTTCTGCGCTCCTCCAGGTGAACCTGCTTCTCGCAAAGCACAAGGAGCATGCCAGCTTTCCTTACAAAATGCATCTGTTTTGGTTCTCTGATGCTCTCCCTCCTTTCCAGCTGACCTGTGCAATACCTGTGGCTGCCCTGGCCGAGCTCTGAATGGGACTTTTGCGGTGTACAACAGCAGGATGAGAGACTGAGGGTTGTTCGAGCTCAGTTCAATTTGATAGCAATGAAATAATGGAAAAATTGAACCAAAAAAAAAAAAAGGCTGGAAATACCATCCATGGATCAGGAGATATCTTTGCACATTCTGCCCTGGGAACGTGGCTTCTCTGCAGGTGAGCACAAGCTTCAGTGGGGCTTAAGTGTGTCCTTGAATGTTTTCTGGAATAATGAAGCTTTTCTCAACGGGTGCTTATGGGTCTGTGTGCTGGAAATCTTTCATTTTTGAGGTTATTTGGAACCTCTTCTATGTGATGATAGTCTCTGGCCGCCTTCCTAATAGTGCAAGGAAAAGAGCTGATGCAGCCAAGGACCATCCAGGGGAGGAAAATAAAATGCTTTCAGTGGTTGCAATAGGGGATGGATTGGGGACAAGTCCCACCAGTAGGTACACCACCCTGCCAAGGGGTGCTGAGCCCCAGTTCTGTCTCCAGGAATGGTGCTGGAGCGTGAAGGGCCCCTTGACCCACCGCCTCTTCCCCAGAGGAAGCTGGGACCATGGGGACAGTGCTGGCAGGACTTGAAAGCAGCTGTGACACTGCCTCGGCTTCACTGTCCCTGTCATGGTGGTGGAGGAGGGAAGGATGGCCGGGCCAGAAGGCCACCCGCTTCCTTCCACCTCCTGTGAACTTCATTTGCTTCTCGTCAGTGCTGGAAGGATTCCTGATGTGCCTCTATGGAGGCAGAAGGCTGCACTTGAAATAAGATGGACACAGCTCTCTGTTCTCACTCAGAGCTCCTATGGCTTTGGATTGCAAACCAAACCACAGATAGTACTTAGGGCATGGGAGAAGAGCAGGCAGCACCTCACTGAGTGAAATATTTGAATATTAAGAGCTGGGTAAGCTCACCCCCAAAAATAAACTGCTCTGAGCTTCCTGTCACCAGCTACAGAGCTGCTGGTCATGGACACTGCCCCCCTGCACCCAACCCACAGAACCTGCTTGTGGTGTGCACGAGGGATTTCGGGAATGGCTCTGGGGGTTTGGTTAACTGGAGGGAGGTGCAGTTTCTTCCTCCACCCAGATCTGCCTGGAGATACTGAAAGGGGAAGTATGGGGGTCTGTCTGTCCTGGACTCCCCAGGTCCCTGCACACTGAATGCACTGCCACTCTCCTGGGACAGCAAGGGAGGCAGCGTGGGCCTGTGGGTTCATCTCCAACGGCTTGTTTGGGGTGGATGAGAGAGGGTGGATTGACAAGAGCTCACAGGTAACGGCAGGGCCAGGTGGGCTCCTGCCTGACCAGCCCCAGCCTCTGTGTGGTGAGGAGAACTGTCCCCCAGACCTGATGGACTTGTTCACGTCAACCTCTGAGAGCTCAAATTCTCCTGCTTGCTCTTTTCACTCCTCTGATAGAAGCAGTACGAGAGGTGAAGTTGCTCTGACACCTTCCCTCATGGTTCCTTCTTGTTCTGCAGCACAAGAACAGCAGATTTAATTTTCTCCAGTCCCCAAATAAGTGAGAGTCATTGTCAACTTAAGACACTTTTGACAAATCTAAAGCAGAAATCCTCCTCTGAATATTTCTCACTCTGGGGAAATGGCATTCGCCTTTTGCTTTGCTTCCCTATCAGATCCTTCCACTGCATGTGCAGCAATGACGGCCTGTTTCTCCCAGCTGTAATCTGGTCTTGCTCAGACAACTTGTACTTGAGTTAAAAACTCAAGTACAAGTTGTCTGAGCAATTTTCTCTTTGATTTCAGATCAGCTGCTCTTGACAGAATGCTTTGCTTTTGCTGTGCTCTTCAGTTTGTAAAATGTTCATGGCTGAGGCTATGCGCATGTGTATTATTTGAACATCTGGATTTTTATGACTTGGCATCCTGCTTTCTAATTAACAGTGATGTATTATAGCCTGTGCAGGGTGACTACTGGCCACAATGGCCACCACCTTCTCTTGCTTGTGATTTCTTGTTGTCTGCAAAGCACTGGAGGCAAAGCCTGCTTCCATCTCCACCTGCCTACTAAGAAGAAACACTTTGCTCCATGTCCTAAACATAGCTTGGTTGACTGCTTCTTCAGTGCAATGCTCCTTTTTCTGTTCCTTTTTGTTTGTTTGTTGCGGTTTTTGTTTGTTTTTGTTTTGTTTTATACTTGTTTGTTTGTCTTTTAAGCAGCACTTCCTTCTTTTCCTGTAGTTTTATACAGTTTGTTTCAGAAAGCTGCCCTAGCCCTGGGTAGCTTTACCCTTCCCAGCCTTCTGCTCCAGATGGTTTTGCTTTCCTGCAACAGCAAGATCTCTGGTTGCTGAGGTCAGCAAGTAAGTCAGTTTTGGTTTCTTTTAGCTCACAGTGAGGAACCAGGGTGGAAATGCATTTATTATGGAAAAGTTTTAGCCATTAAACTCAGACTTCACCTTCCAAGCACTGCAGTAATTTCTCAGCCCTAAGTTTCTCTCTTTGCTTACAGTAGGGAATCAGCTGCAGCAGCTTAGGATGCTCAGGATGTGGCTTCCTTCACTCTTGTGCCTGCCCAGGCCTCCGGGAGCAAGTGGAGGCTCTTCCAGACTCATAAAAGATGACTTCCAGCGATAAACAACCCAGTCCTGGGGTTTCTGGAAGGCTCTCACTTGCTTGAATATGAGTTTTTCTCCAAGTACCATTTACACCATTCCTAAGGTCCCTGTACAGAGGTCACAGCATGAAACCCCCTGTCCTGGGGTAAAGAAGCAGGTGGACTAGGGCTTGTATTTCTTTCTTGTATGGCAGCTCCAATAGCTGGAGTTTGAGAACAAGATTTGTTGCTGGCATGAAATGATATCGCTCAAATGAATTCAGATAATACCTGCTTGAAATGAGACACTACTAGTTTCCAAGTAGCAGGAAAAGCAGCTGAAGTTGCTCAGCTGAAGTTTTTCTGCTGACCACGAAGGAAGCAGCAGAAAGAGGACGGGGAAGGCAAGTCTGCTTGTGCTGCTTATGGGGATCAGAGCCCCGATCCTCCCCTCTAAGATTTAATTAAGGTTTAATTCAGTCACAAGTCCCATCCTCACTCTTTCTGGGTGCTGGAAATTATTTTTCTGTAAGCTTCTTACCAGAAGATTTATTTTCTAACCTGAATACCACAACAGTATTTGAGCTGTGCACCTGCTCCCAACAGAAGCCTTTCACACCACTTCCTAAACAATAATTTAATATTCTGGCAGTCCCCAGGATAGGGGTGTGTGTGTTCCTGGTATCAGCATGTATCTACTGTTTATTACCTAAATATGTTAAAGTCTCAACATGATTGTAACCCATCCTATAAAGGGCCCCACACTGGAAGAAAGAGCCTGTGTTGATTGTGTTGCACTGGTGACCAAGCTAGATGCCTGATTCAAACTGAAGTCTATTAAAGAAAAAACTTGTAACTAGAGCTCAAACCACAGTGAGAGGAAAACATCAAGACTGTGACTATTTGAAAGAAACAGCACACTATAATAGATTCAGGAAACGGATGGAGAGTCCTCAAAATCCACAAACTTAATTGAACTAGGAATGATACTAGTGACTCCAAGGACAAGGTGCAGCAGAGAAACCTTGGCTACTTAGCTGTTATTATAAAACTCCAGCCCAGTTTCTCTTCCCACTTCCACCCCTCTCTGGAGGGAATCTCCTGGTGTCACTGAGTCCCTCCTGCAGCATGGAGGCCACTGTTACTGTCACCGAACACTGGATGTTGGTGCCCTGGCAAGTCAATTAACTGGGAGGTAGAGAGGGAAGTCGAAAGACTGTCCAACAGAAAATGTGTCAGTTGGAGATGTCTCACCTGCAACTAAAAGTATTCCCAAAGCGTTCAGTGTTTTTCTCTCCAAGGGCACTTGGCACCTGGAGACACTGGGTGAGGTATTCACTGTCACTGCTGGCAGCCCTAGCAGGACCTCATACTCAAATTGTATAGCCTCGCTCCTGAGATTTTTGTCTTGGAGGATAACAAGTTGAGTGATTGGGAAAGGCTGAAGCAGCTGCTGGTCCAGGGAGCACATCTGGAGGGTTTGCTAAGCTCTGATCAGCTGCCAGCTCCTGCTGATTCAGGCCATGTTGATGCCTTGATGCATCCCTCAAAGGGCATCTTGCACTGACTCTGGTACCAGCCTCAGGTACCAGGGGACAATGCTTCCTATTTCTGGAGCTTGAAACTGTCAAATGCTTATTTTCATTAAATACAATGGTTTTATTGCTAAATTTAGAAATTGTGGGCTCTGTGTGTGTGTTCACTGACCTCTCCTGGCCAGATCCAGGATGCTCGGCTGGGCTGCACACGGCATCTCGCAGCCAGCTGGAAAGCATTCCCACTGGGCAAGCAGCGATAGGTATTAACTTCTAGTTAAAAGGAAAAAAAAAAGGCATAGGGGACCCTTTGGGGAAATGCAGGAGATCTTCAGTGATACCTTTAATTAACAAACTAAGTATGTCTGTGATTGCAAATAGACCGTGGCATGTAAGTGGTTATTGCTGCAGTATGAACCACAGTACAGGACCTCTGATGAGGGAGACATGGAAGCATCCAAAAATCCATCACAGTCCTGCAGTCCTTACTGGGGAAAAAAGAGGAGTGAAACTAAGGGCTGCAAAATCCAGACTGTGAGGAAACTGGGCAGCCGCGGAAATATTAAAGAAATAAGTGTAAGGAAAAAAAGGACACAATCCAATAAATTATCATATGTATGAGGGAGGGCATAATCTGCTAAAGGAACCTGGTAAAGCAGCTGCACAGTGTGGGACCTTTCGTGAAAACCTGTATAAAAATGACTGTTATTGTGCCATTTGTAGTGATAGCTCAAATAAACAGCAGTGATTTTCCTGACAAGATAAAAAAAAAATCCCTCTTTTCCTGCGGATTTTGAGAAATTCCTCTAGTTATTTTTGTAGCCACCTCAAAATACCTTGTTCAACTGATATTTCTTGGCTGAACATTTCAACACCTGCCACCTTACAGACAGTACCACTGCTGCGATCTTCCATTTGCTCTTAGGAAGGGGCCAATGATGAAGAAACAGACCCAGACCTCCCTCTCAGCCTGCTTTCCTTTTGTTCTTTTCCTCCTGGAAAACAAGGAAGATCAGCTAAGCCTATAGTCTAAATATTATAATTAATTGGTGCTTTTTGATTTTTTTTCTATGCCTTCTGCTGCTATGCTAAAAGTGGGTTTTCTTTGTGTGAGAAAGCCTTTGTTGGCTTGAAAAAGGTTTTTCCCACCCCTGAATAAATACTGCTTTGAAAAATCACATCGCAAAACCCGCAGCACTGGGCTTTCAGAAAGAGCCTGAATGGCTCGAAACTTCACACAGCTCTGCAGCGAGGAGAGCGTGGCTTTCATCTGACAGGCTGTTTAAGGATGGTTTGACCTCTCTCTTCCTTTACATGCTGGGAGTTAACTTCTGCTGTAAGTGTCCAGCATAAATTCTTTTAATGCAAATTTCCCTGTCAAAACTACAAACAGACATTTGATCAAAGGTCAGCTCTCCTTTGTGTTCCTGTTTGATATAGAAATTTCTATTTCATCTTTGACTGTCATGGTCAGTTAAGGGAACTGTAGCCTGATCGGAAATTACTGATGCATTTCGTGTCCTTTCTACAACAAGGCTTTTTTTGCCTCCCTTTCATATCTTATGGGTGTTTTCATTTGAATATGTTTTCATTTTTTAATGGAATAGTTAAATTAGCTTTGGAAATGTAGTGGTATGACACTGAAAACTGCTTTTTAGCTGAAGCTCAATTTACTGCTATTTGATACCCTGGGAGCTGATCAAATAATTATTATTCCCTTACTGCTGGCTTTATTTCATGCTTAACTTGTGGATCTTTTTTCATGGGGTAGTGACTGAAGAACAAGAACTGCAGCAAGTGGAAGGTTTTGGAAAATTTTATATTTACTTCTTGGGGTTCCATGGTTCTGTCAGATTCAAGACAGCATGGGGACCCCTGTGACTGTGGCACTGGATCCTGCTTGGACCCTTTTGCTGGGGGTGCTGCAGGGAACTGGCCACACTGAGATTTAGGATGATGCAAAAGGCAGCTGAGAATTGAATGCAAACCCCCATTTCTATCCACACTTACTCTCCCAGGAGATACATTTTTAATTTTCTAGAAGCAGCTCCATGGTTTAACTAGTCTGCATCAGGTTGTCTAGGTTATTCGGTTTTCCAGTCCCCTCTAAGCCCATCTGCTTCTTGAATTACGTTCTCTCTTGCACCGCGTTCCCTCTTGCCCCATTAGTTTTGCACTTGAATCCCATGATGAAATTTAACATTATACTCCCATGAGACTTCAAGGCACTACGTGATTTGCTCAGAACAACAAAGGAGTTTTTTGCCAAAGCAAGGAAGTGAACACAGCTCTTCCCATAGCCCCGGCCAACATCCTAATCCCCACTTATCATCCTCCCACCCACTCTTCACCATGTGTAAAATCAAGCCCGTGTCTAAGTCCTTGCAGGGTTAAACCACTGCTACTATGTCCCTTAATTTATGCCTATGCAAGTGCACAGATATGTCTGTGTGGCTACGTGGCTGACAAAACCCTGAGGACAAGTGAGATTTGAGGACCAAACCCCTGATTATCATTACCATACAGCTATCCAAACCTAGAGACAATGTGGGGGGTGCCTGCCTGTCCATGAGGTCTGAAACTCAGCCCCTTTGGAGTTTTTGCTAAAAGGCACCGTTGACTGCTACTTAAAAAAGGAACTTGAGCCATTACCATGTCTAATGAGTGGGGTGGCATAACTAGGTATCACTGTGCCTCTGAGAAAAGTGGTCTTAAAGCAGATTTCTGCTGCAGAGGCTGAGATGGACAACAGCCCCAACAACTGGGACTTTCTCCTGTGAAGCTGCCTGGACCAAATACTGGGCTGTGGAAAGGCTGTAATGCAGGTGTGAACCGCTGCTGAGCAGACTGAAGGCCTGGGAATGGGCAGGAAAAGTGAGCATCCAGGACAATAACATTTAGGAAATAGCCTTACAATTAGCTTTATCACTACTCCTCAGGAGAGATCCTGAAGCATCTCTCCTGTTGCAAATCTGTGCCCTGGATCTGTAATTGCTGGTGAATTGATTCAGCTGCTTTTAGTGCTGTGGAGTTCAGCAAGAAACTGTGGCTTTCCAACCTGTAGACAGCAAAAGGGATCTTGATGAGTGAGTCCTTCTATTGCTGTCACTTAAAAAATTGATATCTAGGCTTGTTGGCTTGATGCCCTACTGAGTATAATTGTCTCCTGAGGGAATAGGAGGCCACGGGCTGCCCCTCTTGGGATGTCACCTGGGTCTTGCAGCATCCATGAGCAGTGTCTGTTCAATAACTAGCCAAGAGAGATTGTCCTTTGTGGTGACAAGAGGCACAAACATCTCCTTTGTCCCTGATCCCTTTAAAATAAATCACTCCTTCATGTACCAGAAACACTTCTTATAAATCAGAAACACATCACCCCTGCTTGCCTGGCTCTTGCCAAGGTTTATCTCTCAGGAGCACCCAAGGCTTAAATGAACCCATCAGCTAGCTGGCCCCAGGGATGCAGAGGGGGTCCCTGGTGCTCCCCGGAGCCTGATCCTTCCCCAAGGCCCATGTTGGTGCACAAGGGGGAGCTCCCATGGAGACATGCACGGGCACCTCCAGGACGCAGCCCTGCAAGCTCTCATGCCAATGGCAAATGCAAAGAAGCTTTTTCACAGATCACCACCATTTATTTTGTTTTCCTGGGAGTTGAGTTGATGAAAAGACGCACAGTGATGCAGCACAGTCAGGAGAAATTGCATGAGACATCTTGAGATGGTCACCTAATTAATAACACTAATGTCCCCTGGCTGGCTCCAAAATGACCCCGCGTTGCGAGCAGTTGTGTGTGTGCTTGCAGGGAGCAGGGTACCATGGTGGCACCCAGTGCTGTGTCTGGCCTCCCACAGCTGGGATGGCACTCTGTGCCCACTGTCCCCAGCAGCAAAGTATCCTGCTCAGCCCCAAATGCTGTCTCCAGTTCAGGTTTCTCCAGCCCCATATGACAAATGCTGCTCAGGCAGCCTGGAAGAAAGTGGGTTTGAAATTTAAACTTGTCACCACAGAGAGCACATTCTGCCACAGTGGTCAGCACTCTGGGATGAAGCGGGGAGCAGGACTTGCCCCATGGGCCATAAAAGTGGATGTTCATATGAATGCAGTCTTTTAGTGAAGGAGACGCCGTGGTACAAGGCCAGGGCTTGTAGGGCATCTGGATGTCGGCAAACACACAAAAGATAGATCAGGAAAACGCTGAACAACAACAAGCAGCTGTGAAAGCAACACCCACTCTTCTAAATGGTCCCTTTCCCCAATGTGAATATGTATTAGCCTTCAGGGAATGTTGCCCTCATACATAAAATTACTTAAGACCGAGGTTTGGAGGACCTAATCGTGCCTGAGCCGCTGCCTCCTCATTCCCACATGGCTCCAGGTTGAGCTCCCAGAGACGTGAACTTCCCGCTCTGCTCCACAGCTCTGCAAACCTCCCCCTTCCCCAGCGTTTCCCCAGGCTCTGCTGCAGCAGGATAACCACAGCTGCTGATCCGTAGCTCACACTGTTAGATTGTGCCTCTTCCCACCAAAAAGCCGCCTAAGCAATTTCTCTTCTCCTTTCTTACATCTCCTTCTGTTATCTTCAGTCACACAGCTGGTTCCTTTTAGACAAAGATGGACAGCTTGGATGTGCAGAGCTTCTCTTTGCCAGCAAAGACTTCATCCTTCCTCAACGTCTGGGACCAAGTCACCTCTCATTTATCCATCTGGAGTGAACACAGCTCCAGCCTGCAACATCTCAGCTCTCCTCCGTCGGGTGACAGTGACACCAGATGGCAGCAGTGGCCTTCAGTTCCCAGCAGCACTGCCAGCTCCGAGCCAAGAGGTGGGCAAGGGTTTCTCTGCATCCCAGATATTTCGAGGACACTTTCCCTCTGTGCAATCCTTTGCTGAGGCTCGCTCAGCGTCCATATGGGCTGTCAAAATATCATTGCACCAAGTATCTATATGCTGTAGTTTAGTGTGTCAAAATGACACACAAACTCCAACTCAAAAAGTCAAGAAAGAAAATTCCTATCTTCAGTTGTGCTTTAATTAATCATTTGGTCATGACTTGATGGCTTTGCTGCTGCATTGACAAGTGCAAGCAAAGATTAGGATTTTTGAAGGCCATGGGGATTTTGGGGTGCCTGGTCAGAGTGACTCCTAACAATCTGTTTTCTGAGGGGCTCTCAGTTGATCACTCAGGACTTGTGGGATCCCACATCTTTGACCCTTGGTCTCAAGAGGCTTTGGAGGAAGTTGGACAGTGCTGGCTACATCATTGCATAGCGGAGATCCTCACAGGTCAGATGAAGATGTCTTGATTTGGCTGGCTGCGTTTCAGAAGACTTTCAGGACATGTGATGAACCACACCAACATCCAGCAGGACAAAATATTGCTTACTCCACACTTTTCCTTGAAATAAATAATTTGAAAAAAGTTACATTAATTCTCTGGGCAGCAGTTTGTTCTCTCACTTTGAATTATCGTGTTGAAGTGCTTTAATTTCCTGAATGAGTTTTGTTTATTATGACACCAAATATTTATTGGTTTGGTTTGTGTTTTTATTTTACTGATTTAAGGGCTATAAATTTACCTGTTAGCCACTGGGTCACTCCAGGAATTATTAATGTACTAACTGTGAACAGAGAAAGAAAAAAACAACCAACCAAAACAAAACAACAGCATGGATGATCAATTGTTCAGTGTGTTTGGGCAAAGAGAAAGAGCGGAGCTGAAGCCCCTTGGCAGGGGGAGGACCTGTTTCTGATGGACAAAAATGGAGAAAGCCAAGTGAGCGCTGCCGGCTCCTGTTTGCGCTGGCCAGGCTGCCTGGCCACGCTCCTTCTGTTTGTGAATGGTACTGATGCCCAGTTAAAATGGCACTAATGAACTCATATTGGCACGCTTTAAAATAGTGAGCATTTTAAGCAGCCTGGCAGTAATTTTGTTCAACAGTGGAGATGGAGTTTTTAGGTTAAGTAAGAGAAATACTGAAACAGGCCAGGACTCCTGCTGAAATGCTTTTTTCTCTTAGATACTAGTAACTGCATTTTAATCTCTCTGCTACTCACACTGCAAACAGAAACAAACCATTTCAGCTTAACTTAACGCAGGGCAGTGACCCTGCAAGTAGCAGGACTGGAGATCTGTGTTCCGCTTTCCCTACCTGTGCCCAGGAGCTTGGGAAAACTCAAATTTTAAGCAAAGCCTGTGGAGTTGGAGAAATCTCAAAATTGCCAGTAGTTGTGGGTCGCAGACTTAGTTTCTTTATCTGCAGCCACTACCCCTGAGCAAACCGCTGGACTGGCCTCCAGGTGTGCTCATTGCAGATGGGATGAGCCAGGGGGGACACGAGGGGCTGGGATGGATAACCCTCAAAAGTGTTATTTATACTAAAGGCTGGAACTCAAGGCCCCTTCAGAAAGGACTGGCCGTGTCTCCTACACACTAATATCCTGAAAACCCGATTAAGCTCACTAGATACCTCTGCCACAGAAATAAGTAATCATCTAGAGCACAGACCCTATTACAGCAGCCAGGTAGAGCGGGCTGGACCCTGGTCTCGAGTTAACAGCACTTACAATCGGCTGCATAACCTGAAAACAACAGGCAGCACGTGATCAAAATTGTGGGTGTTCACAATCGCAAGAGAAGCTTGCGCTGCCTTTGCATAGCAAGAGCATTTAAGCTCTGCAACTTGGGATGCTAAGAAGGTGCTGCAGCATATTGCCTTGTAATAACATGAAGAAAAAGCTCAGCAGAAAGTCTGTGAACCAGATAAGATTGATTAAACAATTTCTAACCAACGGGGTTGCACATAAAAATTTTATTAAAACCTCAAGTGTTAAATTTATTTCCTGGGTCTGTCACCGCTATTTTTTTTTTATTCAGTAGTGATAATTACTACATTAGAAATTAAATGAACCTCATATACTACATGTTTCAGACCTCCTAGGAGAGTTGTGAAAGTGATTTAGGGAAGTGAATTTGCTATTGTGCCTAATCAAGTTACAGTAATTGTCACCTATAATTTTAGCTCGGCTGCTATGTGTTCAATTGGAAGCTTTGCCTCTGATTTTTCATAACTGAGCTTCTGCGTGACTGTTTTTATGCTTCCTATCCCTCCCAAAACCCACTGACAGAAAACAAACCATTGCACACAGCTGTGCAGTTAACAGCATTGCTGTTCGCTACCATGTTGGTCTCTTCGTCAACCTGATGTGTGATTCTCTTTGTGAGACCAGCACCAGGTTATCTCCCTTGAGATTATAGTCACAGCTGTGTAGGTATCAGTGACAATAAAGGGGCTTTCTGGCCCTAGAGGGTCCTTAACAGGGCAGCAAGTATTGCAGCACTCTGAGAATCATGGACTTATGCAAAATGCCAGGAGTGTCTTATGTGTGTTGGGGTAAAAGTCAGTCCTCTGCAGAGCTACTAATATGTACGCAAGTCTACGTGGTTGTTTCTGAGGGTGCTGGCTTTCAGCAACTTGGAGTCAGGCTGATATGGCTCTGTGTGATCCCTGGTCCTGTAGATGCTTGCTCAGAGATGCTTTTAGGGGCTTGCTGTTCTGTGCTCTACCTTGTGCTTCAGAGGTGCTGGGTCATATGCAAACTTCTTAGAAAAGTTAATTAATGAATCTCTTACCTGGATTTCCCCAATCAGGCCACAGCTTGCTTCCTTAATGAGCTCTACAGGGCAGCAAGCTGCACAGCAAGCCAAAGAGTTCACAGAATGGCAGCAGTGGACCTGTGGGTGGCAAAGTAAGATACAGTAGAGCCAAAGGCATCCTGATGCCTCTCAGCAAGACCGTGAGGTACCTGGGCTGGAAATGGGGTCAAGGGTAGGCTTGAGGAGGCTGATAGTGCCTCCCACATGTAGTGAGTTTAATGCACATGTTCCCTTCCACGGGCTGAGATCTAGGCAATTGCTCTGGTCATTCAGCTCTGAAACAGCCCTGCTTGTTCCTCCTTCCCCTTTCTTACTAGAGAAATGTGATCACATGTGTTTATATGACTTCAGCCTGCAAGGTTTCCTCTGGTTTTAGGGAAGATGGTGGTCATTATGAGCATGGAAAATCTAAATGAGTCCATCAGCTTATTGATCTTCAATCCTCCTGGATGTTTGCCCAACACTGGATTGAAGAATAGGGCTGCTTCTGACTTTATGTATTCAACATAAAGTAATACTTGTCCCACTGGAGTTGTACAGTATATAAAACCTGTTCAGTTCAGACTGGGATCACGCCATCCATTTTTAGAGCGTCTCTTATGGATCCTTAAAGATCCAGAAAGGCTATATTATGTTGATGCGATTAATGGAGGTTATTTGAATCTATTTTATCACTGTAACATGCATAGAAATTATTGTGCTTGTGTGGTTTTGTGCTCACATTCTGGGGTGATGTGTGCAGAATAGCAGTAAACTTGTCCCTGAATAATTCATGTGGTTTGTTAGCCACTTTTTAAGCCTTCCTGCTTAACCACAGAAGATTAGCATTTTTGTTGCTTTTTTAATCAAAGGTTTGGGGTGAGGGGAAGGGAGAGTGTCAGTTCTCTTTTTAGCTTACTTTAAACAGTTCTCCAGGCTTTCAGTATGCAACTTAGCTATTCAAATTGGGATATTTTGGCCTGAGAAGCATTTTAGCTAGCTTTCAGGCCTGCTACATTATACAACTTTCTAGTAAATCATGAATAAGTTGAAAGGCTATAGAGCTTTTTTTCCTAATTTCTCAAGGGTCCATTTACTACCTAATTTGTTTTCATCCCATGTTATTTATTAACTCTAATCAACTCTTCTGGTATTGTTCCAGTCCACAAGTGTGGGAAGGTTTGGCAGGTAATGAGTGGCAGCACAGGGAGTTTGAAAGATCCTGGCCTTAAAATGAATAGTTGTTTGGAAACTGGATGGGATTCATTACATCCTGGAGTTCTCCTGAGCTTTGCCTTCAGGAAAGGATGCTCCACTGGTGTAAAGCAGCAAAGCTCTGTTAGGGCTCTGGAGTTGCACAGCTGCAGTTCAGAAATATTGAGGTTCAAAATCAACAGGATGGAGGTAAAAGCTAAAGGTCTGGCTCAAAGCAAAGTGACAACGGAATGCCAGCCTTGCCAAATGCAGGCTGGGGGTGTATATTCTTTGCTTCTATCTTGCAGTGATGCAAAGCAGCCTTTGTTGGTTGATTCTTTTTTCTTGTTGTTCTGTCTTTTGTTGGTTTTGCTTCAGTTCAGTGGCTTGGTTTTTGTTTTGTTTGTTTTGTGGTTTTTTGTTTTGTTTTGTATTGGTTTTTGCTGATGCGGGTTGTGCTTGCTTGTTTGTTTGTTTGTGCGTGTGTGTATTTTTTTGTTTAAGGCTACAGGTGGCCTGAAGATCGCCCAAGGAGCTGATTGGCACGCAGGGCCCTAGCTGACCACACGGTACCTGCAGTCACATCTGTAGGCTTGCTTTCTGGCTGATGAGCAAGTTCAGTTTTGAAGGCACATTCACACTTAAGAAAAGTGCAGATGTGTCCTCTTGCAGTGACTGATCCTCCAGGGTAAGTGCTTTGCTGCTCTGCAGTGTGGCCGTCTCATATTTCTTATAGGAACTATATGTTGTTTCTCCTCTTTTTTGTGTGCATGTGCATTTTGTTGTTGTTGTTTGGTTTGGTTTGTTTTCCCCATAATTTAAAAGTGAAAAGTTGAATTAGTGATCCCACTAAGCACCCATCCTGTATGCCTCAGGAAAGAGGAAAATAGAAATAAGAGATGGGGGTTGCAATACCACTGGCTGAGATGACAAGAAGATGCAGCTCCCCAAAACCAGCCTGGCACCTTGGCTGGGAGCTCGTGGTGCCCAAGAGGTCACTCAATCCTTTGTCCATCTGTGTCTCCACACCAGTCCTTTGTGTCTGAGCAAACTAAAATCTCTGGCATTCAACTGCAGACAAGTCCTGTTGGCAGGAGCGTATCACTGAAGGGGACTATGTTTGGGTTGTCGTGCTGACAGAGAGCTCTGTGGACGTATTCAGTGAAGGAAAGGTTGGAGTGAGATCACTGCTTTAGAAAACAAACTCCCTGTCTCTGCTCTCCACTGTTTTGTGTTTTCCCTTGATTTTCCATGCTTTTTCTTTCACTCTGAGCCTTCCTCTGACATACCAGGTGAGGTCTGGCAGGGGATGAGGTGACAGAAGTCAGCGCATGGCCACCGCTGTTTGAGTTTGGAACACTGTGGTGTGACTTTCACAGCTGCCTCTTGCACTTAGAGTTGGTTTATCTCCTTTTTGCCATTGCTGCCCCTTTTCTTTTCCTCCCTATGCTGTAACATTTAGGAAACAAAACAAGGATGCTCTTGGAAAAAAACATGAACTTTGGAAGAGACTGCTGTGTTTGCAATGTAAACTTTCCAATCAAGCTGATTTTCCAAAATGCTGGCACTGAGTTTCTTGTCCTTCCCTTACTAATACTGTTCGAGCCTCTTCTGGAACTGCAGCTGATTCCATCATGCGTGGCTGCCAAGAGCCAGTCCACAGCTCCCACATCGACATGCGGCTGCAATGACAGCTCCAGCTTTCACACGCTGGTGCACTGTAGTCGCTGTGTAGTTTCTCTGTTCCTGTTCCACTATTAGGTTTCAAACCTCCCTGCTGAGTAGCTGTCCTGAAGTCACATCAGGTAAGCTTAGCTATGCATTGAATTCAGAGAGTGGAACTAATCCCACGTTTCAGCTTTAGACAGGGGAGAACAATGAGATGGGGAGCTAAGCCTGGCCTCTGCCTCAAAGGTAAGGGTTTTAATATATTAAAAGAAACAGATGCCCTATGTTTACTGTGTTGTACTTAATTCCAGGTCTCCCTCCGTTTAGCTGCAAGCCAGGCCTATATGTTTGAAGAAAAATATGTACAATACATACTGTACTACATATATGTCTAAATTATGCATATTATGTTTAATGTGTATATATTTTAGTTCATTACTTTTGACAGGAAAGCTGTTAATACCAGGATCAGTAGTCCATACATAAATCCAGGAAGCTACAGAAAACTATCACCCTCAGCAGACAGGAGCCAGCCTCAACAAATACATGGTTTTGTTCTCCCAACTGTTGATCTGTCTGTCACTGAAAGAATTAAGTTCTGCACCCACGTGTCATCTCCACTACTTGGTGCAGAAATTACTCACTCAAAGTGAATTTTCTCCTAGCATTCCCTTTGCCTCAAAGGGACATTTGTATTGACTATGATAGAACTGGATTTAAACTTTTTTAGTGATAAAAGATGAATCTTTATTCAGATCTGAATTTATAAAATCCTTATTTATAAAGATGTAAATTTTTTAGCTGAAATGAGCAGATATGCTAGCTGCTAAAAATGGTACTTAATTGTCTTACCAGGTCCCCAAAGCACACCTGCTATTTTCTTTGGCAAATGGAGGAAAATTTTAATTTCCCCTCATTTGAAGTTTAAAAAGAAAGAATGGTGAATAAGAGTGACTATCCTGAGATCTTGCCTGCACAGCACTTGCAAGAAATTAGAACAGTTTCTGCAAGAAGAAAGTGACGCTAGACTTTCCCTTCTAGCATTTATATTATTACTATGATTAGTAAAAAAACTGAGCTCTGAGTGTTCTTCATGCCTATGACAAGCAAGCGTGAGGGACCTGAAAATGTCTGAATTTATCTTGCCCTTCAATTCCCATGCTACTTGTGCTGCTGACAAGCTTTGCCTTCTACTTTGTTTGGGGCACAAAGACCACTTCCCAGGAGGTGGAGGAACACTGCTGAGGAGTTGGTACAGATGGCTTGAAGATCACCCAAGGAGCTGATGGGCATTCAAGGCCAAGCTGGCCATGCCATACCTGCAGGCATGTCTGTAGGCTTGCTTTCTGGCTGGTCAGCAAGTTCACTTTTGAAGGCACATTCACACTTAAGAGGACACATCTGCACTTTTTCTTGCAGTGATGGATCCTCCAGGGTGAGTGCTTTGCTGATCTCCACTGTGGCCACCTCATATTTCCTATGGAAATTGTATGTCCTTCTAGGCTCACCTGGCATATAACTCAGGCCGATGCCACTTGTTTTATGGTGAGTGCATTCAAAGGGTGGAAAAAAATAGTGAGTCAGGCCCTAGGTCAGGCTGTGTTTTCCCTGTGCATGTGCTGAATGCCCTGTTCTGGGATGAGGCAGGGAAACTCTGCTGTATGGAACATCTGTGCGTTGGTGGGCACGTGCGATGCAAAGAAGTACTTTATGTAATAACAGTTATCCATAAAACAAACCAACAGGCATCAGAATCACAGTTAAGGGGGTTAGATTGCTTCATTTGATTATTTGACCTAGCACCAATGCGCTACTTAAAAAATAGTAAGTGTAGCCATTTGAGATGTGGCCTTAAGAGTAGAGCTTCCCCCATATGCCAGATCACTGTCTTGGCTCACGGGCCATGCGGTCTCTTGGCAGACCTTGCAGTTCCCTTCTTTACTCAGTTAATGGATTTTGCAAATGTCTTTTACCACGTGATGCCCCAGTAAGTGATACTGGTCAAAACTTCTCTAAGATGTAGCTAATTCCAAATGGTTGACCTCTCACTTGTTTCTGACTTTCCTCCTACAGAGCTCAGACTGTGAAAACTCCTATGGTTGAAACAGAAATGGTTGTGTGAGGCTCAAATGAGTGCTGAATAGAGAATAAGGGGTCGGGGGACACAACAGCCAGCAATTTCTATATTTCAGCACAGCACGGTCCTGTCTTGAGCCTGACAAATAAGAACCCTGGGTGTTGACTCCAATATGGCCTTTGGTAGTTGTTCTTAAATTTGTGTAACGGATCAAAAGAATTAAGTTTAAATGTGAATGGATGTTATGGCAGGATAATACCGTTATTTTTGTATGAACTTCTACTTCTAGTTGTATGTCAATTTATAAACTATTTATGCAACAAGCCTAATAAAGTTCAGTAGTCCATATGCAGTGATACTTGGTGTAATTCTTAGCCAAATTTAAGAAATCTGAAGTCTCGGAAACCCTGCCACTTTGCCCCCAAGAGCTAAAAAGTAAATGTCCCGCCAGTTCCATTTTATCTTAACTATTTTTGCTTGGAAAGCTCTTCTTTGTTCTACTAGGTTAAAGAGCAGGCATATTGTCTCAGCACAGTTAAATCCCATTGCTTATTACCATGAAATATGTGAGCTTTGAGGATATGAAAGCGTTCCATTGAAGAGGATAGGAAAGTGGTCTGCCCAGAGAGAGTTCAAGGCCTCTTGTATAAAAAACATCATTCCAGGCTATAAAGCTGTAACATGTGTCGGGATTTTCAAAAAGGCAGCTCTCAAAACGGCCCCTTAAACTAGCAGTTATTTCCCATATATTATCAAGACAGATTTTTAGAGGAGAAATGAAGATGCTAAAAAGAATTCAGTTTGGAACGGTTCTTTCACTTCAGAGGTGCGTGTAGCTAAAATTTGACCAGCCCAGGGACCCAAAAGCAGCTTAATCATTGAAGGCTCTGGAGCCTAAATGGGCGGCTGATCTGTATTACAGTTGGCATCACTGCAGTTTTACTTTTGCCAGAATCTCCTTGGGCCAGATTAAAGCTGAGTGGCTGCAGTTAGACATACTCTCACTTGGCAAAAGAATCAGTGAGCAAAACCTGTACGACTTTATTTTGGGGAGGGTGGGGGTCAAATGGGGGAAAACCCTGTTGTCCTTCTTACTGCTTTAGATTCCAGAATGAGTCATTTTCCCTCTTGCATATTCTAATATAGTATTTGCAAATAATTTCTAGGAATCCGCCCATTGTCTGGCTTCCATTTATCTGATTTATTCTGTTGCACAGAGATTTTAGAGGAAATAACCTTTCATTCTTTTTAATACCTAACCATTAAATACACTTTTACAGTCAATAACAGACTAGGCATTTTCCCTGGACCTCAGCTCAGTGTCCCTCCATTCAGTAATAAAGCTATTGACCGCAAGGAGAAAAGGCTCTAAAACCACAAACACAAAATAAAAATTGGCAGTGCCCAAAACTAGGTAAACAGTCAAATATTATTTAATTCATAGTCAAATATTCCAAATTGAATCCATAGAATACAAATTAGACGGTTGAATTTGGGTGGGTCAAGTAAATAAGGGCAGGTGATGAGACATTTGTATCACAGCCCACTACTTAAGACACGGTATTAGGTTTTTATTTCCTTATGAAAGCTGACACATTGGGCTTGCCTCTTTAAAAAAAACGCAAATACAAGGGCATTTGTAAAAAAACCAAAACCCACTATCTATTACCCTTTCAAGGATAAGTTTGTTTATGGTTGTTACCTTTCTGCATTCAGTGAATGGGTCTGTAACACCACGCTGCCCCATCCTGTTGTTAGACAGTACTGACTCACAAATGGCCATTCTAAGTTAGATGTCTGAGATGCCTGCCTTTTTTTTTTCTTTTTAAGCAACAGGCCTTCTGAGTTATGAAAATAACTCCAGTGCATTAAACTTCCAGTGTTTTCCAGACTGAAATATGAAGATTGTTGCAGCTCCAGGGATTGTCTTTTCCATATCCAAGTTCTTTAAAACACACACAAGTTACTGAAGAGGCAAAGAACTGAAAAACACAGCAGCTCTGAGTGATGACTTCAGAATAGCCCAGGTGGTGTTGAGTGATTCAAGTTTACCACCCTCTCCCTAAAAAGAAACACATTTGGTTGCAGCTATGCAAGCTCCCCCACTTAAGAAGGAAAACTAGTTTGCTTTTAACTTTCTTGGTTTGTTCCAGGCAGAAGAGGTTGCTTTATTTTCTGCTGTCTCTAGCCACCTGTGCTCTTTGGGAAGTGTCAGCACCTTTCCCTGTGGTGGAGTCCCATTCTGACTAGTGGCTGCATCAGTTTACGTATACATCAGTGCATTGAAGTCCCAGCTCTTAATTGCTGGAGCTGGCCAGGTCATCAGTGACCTATTTCTTTGGAGATCCATATGGGATTTTCTATTCAGGCTGCTGAGTTTTAACAAGAGGCGAGAGTTAACTCAGTATCAGTGAACACTCTGGTAGTGCAATGATTTCTGTGGGCAGCTGGGGCTCTGATGCACACCTTGAACACAGCCACAAGGAACTCAAGGGTCCTGGTGTGTTAAGGAGGGGTCATCATAAAAATACGATTAGCAATGTGAGAAATTAGAACTCTGAGGCTGCTGTAAGCCAGGCAGGATCATTTCCTTTGCTATTGCTGTTGTGTTGTGTCTGCTGAAAAATGAGGATTCCCTGGGACCGAATTTACTGAATCTTCTCTTTCTGTCCCCTGTCCCCAGACTCAGCAGAGCATGGATTTCTCAACTCTGTGCAGGTACCCCAGCCTTCTCTGCCAGGCTCCTAGTAATTGCCAGCTGTTCTTGTGAAACTTTATGTTGACAGTGGATGAATGGGTATTTTGTTCTAAAGTGACTGCTGCAGAATACATCACTGTCACATCACCTAAACAACGCCAATCACCCAGATTTTTGGGACATGCTTGAAAACAGTAGAGCCTGTCATTCCGAGATTTAGGAGGGATTAGCTGTGTGACTTCAGTCAGCCTCAAGAGAAAGGTTAAATGCTTTGGGAGGAGGAACCATGTCCGTGTGTGCACACATGTCCTCCAAAACAACAGCCGCTTTCAATAAAGTTGTTCCTGCTGCTCAGAAGTGGCACTTCTTGACATTAGCAGAGCCATATCTCATCAGGGTTCTTGTTTCTACCATCCTGTCTCAGCAAGGCCAAATCCACCATGCAGTATGGGGTAATCAGAAAAGGCACTTTGATATCTGCCCTATTAATTGCCCCCTGCCAGTCTTCCCTCTATTCCGCTGTAACACCCGCTGTGTGCGGTGTGGCAGGATTGATTGGCTTTGAAGGGCAACTTCCCCTAATGATCCGCAATTCCCCCCACTTAAACTGCAGCAAAAAGTGTCTTTTTAAAGATTCTGCAAGAAATGCATGATTTCTGTGAGCCGCTAAACAAAAAACCTCTGCCTCAATCAATGTATCGATGTATTATTGTGCGACTAAATTAATGTGCCCCTTGGTGACAGAATTGCAGAAAATGAGTGGCGTTCTATGCATTAAAGGCAAACTGGTGAAAGATTGTTTTTCAAGGTTAGGTTGCTCCACAGTGAATATCAAGGTGTTTCCAATTAAAATATGAGCTGTTTTCAGAGTGCAGTTGTATCAGCTGTGTTACTTCTCACAGAGTCACACTGCAAATTAACACAAATAACTAAAGAACAGTAAATATTAGTAATTGAGACCTATTTGGTAGATGGCAAATAATACTAAGATTTTTTTTAATAGTATTTAAATTTCATAGTTAAACAATTTTGATGGAAATCATTTTTTTTTAATTTTATTTTTTAAACGCAAGAGATTAATGGAAAAAAGTGACCATTCAAAAAAGTTGAGGTGAAAAACTGAAATCTTGCCAAGCTTCTACAAACTGTACCTTTCTTTGTTTGGACTGTGGGGAGGGGTAGGTTGGCCCTTCTTTTCATGATGCCCTGCACCTCTTAAAAATTTTTCCCTTTCAAAGCTGCTTGAGCCAACCCTTATTTATATTTTTCTGTAAATTCTGGTCCGGCTGCATTTATTATCTTCATTCTGTTGTCACAGGTACACATGAAATGTCTTGCCCAATGCTGTGTAGCAAGAGCTCGATCCTCCAGAAGAGCTCTGTGCATCATCTCTTGTGTAGCAAGAGCACCGGAGATGGTTTGGGCAGTTCCCTACCACATGATCCAAACTAACAATTTGCCGAAGATATGATGCTTTCTTGGTCCCTATATTTGAAGGTAGAAGAACCACAGTTTCCTAATTAACTTGTTCTCTAGTTCTAATGAAGAAGGGAAACATTTTTCAGTGGCTTGTTTGTTCAAACTTTTTTTTTCCCTGGTGTTTCCTAAGTTCTCAAATCTGAAAAAGCGTGTAATTTGCTCAGTTTTTCCTGAAACCTTTTCTTCCCCTCTTTTCTTGCTTGGGCTCATGACAAAGACATTCTTTATTTTGAAGGAAGAATCCCAGAACAAGCAGTGCCAGTTCTGAGTTCATGAGGGGGACAATGTTTCTAATCACTTACAAAAGACAGACGTGGACTCTGTGTTCCTTCTCGGTCGACATTATTTCATTTTTGGTTTTGAACCTTTGGAATATCCAATGGGCAAAACCCCTTTCTCCATCAAGTGTTTTCAGCTGTATGTTTTCAAACGGTATCTGCAGGAGTGATAAAGTAGGTGTGAAATGAAAGCATAACTGAGAGCATCCCAGCCCTTCAGTAACCAGGACATTTTGGATTCTTGCAAAATCTTAAAGTGGTATCACCACTTTCAGTGCATTGCTGGCCAGAAGAATAAAAAACAAATAAACCCCCACAAACAAACAAAAAACAATAACCAAACAAACAATAACAAAAGCAAACCAAAAAACAAACCCACAAGCAAACCCAAAACAAAAACCACAAACACAAAATACCAAACAAAAAAAACATGCTACCAAACAAACAATCTAATATTGATGAGGATTTTACATCAATATATCTCTAAGAGCTTCACAGCTCCTCATTGTCTCCTGGGAGAGCAAAATCCATGAAATCAAATTATTTGATTGACAGCATGCAGTAAATTAGTGTAAGCACCAAGCCAAGAACCCAATTTTGTGACTTGTAGTTCTACATTCAAACACTGGGCCAGCATCACTTCTGAGGCAAAACAATGACAAAAGAAAGAAAAGGGTGCAGCAGAAGGAAAGGGAGCTGGAATTCACTAAGCATCATGTAATTTCTGAAAGAACTGATTCTGCTATTTGTGTGCAATGCAAATGCCATCTATAATACCTAGCTTTAACAAGCTAGGCGACTGCCACAGATTCCAGAGCAACTTGCACAGGCAACGCACTTTTCGTTTAGCACCCAAGAGATCCAGCAAATTATATGCAGAGCTGAGTGAAAAAGCCTGATTCCTGGACCTCCATGGGAGCACAATGCTGTGCTAAATCTTGAGTGCTGGGGAGTGCTAATGAAGCTTTCCAGAGAGGTGAGTGGATGATGGCAGTTTACACTTGAGAAAGACTTCAGGCTAAGGAAAAGTGCTGATGTCAATGCCTCTTAAAAAAAAAATATTTAAACGTGTTTGTATGGCAATTTATTTGCTTCACCAAAAACCTTACAAAGGCAAGCTACTTCAAGAAAAGCTTGTGCTCCCAAGTACCACTTCAATGCATTATCTATACTAAAACACATTCTCCGTTTCGCTTCTGCATTTTGAACACTAATCCAGCCTGGCCTAAGTGTCCACACCGAAGGAAATGAACTGTATCAGGCAATGTCATTTGCTAAAAGGTAAGAGTGGAGGTATTTTCCTTCCCTTCATTTTATATTTCTGGGGACAATTTCACAGGCCGTGCCATTGCTGAATGGGGAAATTGGAAAACTGCAGAATCGATTTGCAGACGTGAAGTTCTATTTTCTCTTACACCCCCTTCATCAGGGTCCTGTGCTGTGCAGCGTTATTATCGACAGCAGCCTGGACACCACTGGTAATTGCTAAAGCAGGGACGAGCTCTGCTTTGCAAGTGAAAGCAAAACCACAGCAGCAGCAGTCAGGTGGCACTGAGTGGTACTATTCTCGCCTTTAAATTCATCTGCTTTACAGCATTGGTAATGTACCCATGCTACTTTATTTCCAAGAGTTTAACACAAATACATTTTTAAAATCTTATTTAAATTCTTTTTAGTCTGCATTTTTTTTTAAATAAAACAAACGTCATGGCTAAAAGCTGTATGTTGATTAAAACCAGAAAAATATACTGGACTTCTGAATGCTTCCAGTATTTAATCCCTTCATTAACTGCATTTCACAAAGAAAAAAAAAACAAAACCAAACCATCTTCCACAGCAAACTTCTGATAATGACTCAGTTACCAGGAATGAAACCAGCGGCCAGTTGCTGCAGAAAACTGGAAAAGCCGGTGACTATCAGCCACTTAATCTCTGGGATGGAGAAAAACGTGCTTTGTGATATTAAAGGTCATTGGCAACAAAATGGTTGCTTGTTCACTGGAGTCATTCAGCTGCTCTCTGTGCAGGGTTGGCACGGCTGGGCTGGCTGGCCACACCGTGCTGGGGGTGCAGACACAGGAAAAAAAAAAAGACTCCGGCACGATGAGCCTTCAGACTAAGTAGCTTATTATATGTTTTTCATAAAAAGTCAATTCAGCCTTGCAAAACTCTGGATTTCACATCCTGATACTGCCCTGCCCCTGACCATGTCCTTGCAGCAATAGGATGGCAGCAGGGATATTTTTTTTTCCCCTTGTCTGCCTGTTTTCCAGCTATGGCCGTGGTGGCTGCTCTGCCCATCCTGCTGGGCAGCCGGCTCCTGGGTGACCCCCTGATCCCCTTCAGGAGGTTTGCCCCAGGAGGTGCAGGGCAGTGAGGACCGGAGAGAGGCAGCACAAGACCTGGGAAAGCAGAAATTGGAACAGATTTATTTATATGAAGAGGCTGTTTGTGCTACAAAGGGGAGCAGCGTGAGCCAAGGTGCCGAGCGCGGCTCACCAGCCCCTGCCTGCAGGCCCCAAAATGGCCGCTCCGCCCTGAGGAGCCCGCCTCCTGGTTGCTGCGCAACGGGCAGAGCCCGCCGGCCCTGCCGCCTCCTGGAAACGACAACTCCCAGGAGGCCCGCCCGGCGGGAACTACAGCTCCCAGCATGCCCTGCACGCCAGGGGCGGGGTGCCGGCGGGCTCCTGCACTACATTTCCCGGCAGCCCGCGGGGGCGGCGGCCAATCGGTGTGGCTCAGGTTGGTGGGTGCGCGGAGCGGGGTTGGCTTCCGCGGGAGTAAGCGCGGAGCGGAGAGGAAGCGGCGCAGGGGAAGCGGTGCCGGTGACATTTCCTTTCGGGCCGCCCCCCTCTCCCGCTGCCGGAGCGGGGCCCCGAGAATGGCAGCGTTAGGAGGTCGGTGCGGCCGGGCCAGCGGGGCGGGGGAGCGGCCTTTGGGGTGGAGCGCCCGGGAGAAGGCGCTTCTGAAGGGTGTCGGGGCCTGTGCGCTGAGGGGTGTCTCAGTGAGGGGCTCGTAGCGGGGGGTGTTGGGGCTTCTCTGCTGAGGGGTGTCGGGGAGGGTGCTCCGCGGGGGGTGTCCGTGGGGAGCACCATGTGAGGGAGGGGTGCTTGGTACCCTTGGGCTGAGGAGTGGCTGTGGTGGGCCCTGGGGTGGGTGGATGGGCTCTTGGAGGCCCGGTGGGGCAGGGCTGCTTGGATGAGGGGCCTGCGGTGTGGGCTGTTCCTTCTAGGTGGGGAAGATGACAGCAGAGGAGAGTGTCTGGGGGAGGAGGGTCAGGGGTGTGAGGTAAAAGGACGCCAGGGTGAGGGCCTGTAAATGGAGAGAGAGCAATACCGTGCGTTGGTACTGTGCTTTGTGAGGGTGGAAGGAGGGTTTCCTTTTGAGGGACACCCCTGTACTGTGCTCTTTGTGAGGGAGGAGCAGCATTGTCCGTGACGAAAGGCTCTTGTGAAGCTGGATATGTGGGGAGTGGTGAAGGGAGGGGTGTCTGAGAGATTAACGTGGAGAGAACTTTGGGTGATGTCTGGGAGGAACAGAGTTCAAATTGAGAGGTGCAAGTGAGGGGAAAATTAATAGAGGAAAAAGATGCTTAGTGTAGTGTAGGAGTGAGAAAATGAAGGTGATGAAAGTGACTGAGAAGGTTTTATGAGGTGAGAGCTGTAATGTGCATAGTGTCAAGGATGAAATAGAAAAACTGGAATACAGGGATGAGTATCTATTCCAGCATTGAAAGCTGCCTTGATTACATGTGCTTGTTGCCCAAGTGACTGGTATGGTCAGAAAACAACTATTTTGCATCTTCTTCACTGTTGGAAAGTAAATGAAACTTTTCTGCATCAGTAGCTACATTAAAGTTTTTTTGTACATCAAAGCTTTGCTAGTTAGGAAGCTTTGGAGCCAATCTAAGAGTATTATTTACTTGAAATTTGCTCACTAGTGATTAGCATTGTTTCTGAACTAGTAGGAGTACACATTCTCCCTTTCCCTAATGACTGGTTAGTTGGAGTTCATTTACTGTGGTAGAGTCCCCTGTTGTAGATCTTACCTTTCAGTAGTTACTATTGTATTTGAAAACAAACAAACAAACAAAAAACCCAAAACACCCACCCGGTTTTGGAGATGTTTCCTAGCAGTACTTTGAAGAGACACAGACAGTATTTGGCCCCAAGCCTGCCATGGGAAGTGTGTGTCCAACAGCAGATCCCTCCCTGTTTAATTGTGACTGTGCTCAAAGCTGTGTCTGAATTCTGAGTAAGAGAAACTATAACTGCTGTATATCACTGAGAGTTAGAATTTAAATCTCTTATTCGTCATCAGCATTGTTGTTTGCTATCCTCTTTACCCCTTTTTGTTCCCAAAATTTGTTGGAAGCATTCTCTGTTGCAGTCAGTAGCTTTATCTGATTTGCAGCTCTTACCACCCAATGTTTTTCTTTTGAGCTCTCCTTTGGTGCTGTTGCGTAAAAATTTTGCTGCTATTACGAAACAGATATTGCTCAATTTTCACTTTGGGATTTACTTCATATCATATTCCTTGGAAGTATATGCTTCACTTCATATGTTTTCACAGTGATATTCGAGCTCCTTTGTGCCTGAGTGATTTTAATTGGTATTTGTATTTTAGTTGTAGATAAAAACATGTGGTTGTATGTACAAGCTTATGTGAATTTAAGTTTGTTGCCCAACATGTTTACTGTATGCCTGTTTTTTCATGAGTCTGTGCTATGAACCATCACTTGTGTAAGTCAGTAACCAGTTCCTCTTTCAGTGTAAAGTTAAGTATGTACATAGGGACTTGCATAATGGTGATGTGTGTTTGGGCCTTATTTTATTCTTCTGCATTCTTTGTTTTTCCCGTTTTATAAGTCAGTAAGCTTTGTGATTCTTCACTTAATTTCTCCCCTCCCATGGAGTATGTAAAAAACCACGAAATATTGATATTATTTTTTCTGTAATATTAATGGATATAATTTTGCAGGTTAATAGTAACCTATGTGTCCATTGGGAAAAGGAAAAAAAATGTGGTATCTTTGTGTCTTTATATTTTTACTCACCCTTGAAAATGTTAGACTTGCTGTTGGTGGATGGTGACAGTGAGGAAGGATGGAATATTCTTTTGTGCTAGTTCTGTATGCACATGAGTTTTGCGGCGGGGATGGGGGGGTCAGGAGTGAGTTGTTTACTGCTTTGTGTTAAACAGTTCCAATTTTGCTTTGTAGAACCAAGTAAGTTTTCACAAACACTGAACGGAATTCCTTCTTCAAACACAGTCAGCAGTGGAATGGACCCCTTCCATGCCTGTAGTATTCTTCAACAGCTTAAAACCATGTATGACGAAGGACAACTGACAGACATCGTAGTGGAAGTGGATCATGGGAAAACATTCTCCTGTCATAGGAATGTTCTTGCTGCAATCAGTCCTTATTTCAGGTACGATAGTCCATTGTTCTAGTGGTGATCAAAATTAGAATTATAACTTATTTTCATTAAAAGAAATTTTTAAAAAATCACACCTATACTAATAATCCTTGTAGTTATCGATAGTATAGTGCATGTAGTAAATAAAGATTGTTTTGTTAAGATCAATGCATTAATCAGTGTCTGTTTATCAAAGGAGAGTTTAATTGAATAAAATGCAACATTATTTAAAAACAAACAAACAAAAATGTCTGCAGTATGAGGGCATCTTGGATACAGTGGCAGCATAGTTAAATTTCTTGTTTCCTTTTAAAGTTATATGTTCCAGCATGCTAGAATATGCACATGAAATAACATGTTGAAAGCTGAGTGCAAAGACTTGGATATGTCAAAAGCTTTGTTTGTAAACTGAATGAATCTTAATATGAGGTTAATGAGATAATTAAGCAAGAAATTCCAGCTTGCCACTCTTGTTTCAGTAAGTCTAGAACTGGTCTTATATTTAGATACCCAAACAGGGCAGTGTGACATCAGCGAGAAATGTATTTGTGCTGATATGAGGGCAAACACATTTGGATTAGTTGTACAACTTAATTTTGTTATTTGTGTAGTTGGAAGGTAATTACAAATAAACTACGAAATATTTTTCTTTTGTAGATCTATGTTCACTAGCGGCCTTACAGAGAGTACCCAGAAAGAAGTCCGAATCGTTGGTGTTGAAGCGGAGTCCATGCATTTAGTATTGAACTATGCATATACCTCCAGAGTAATGCTGACAGAGGCCAATGTTCAAGCTTTGTTCACTGCAGCTAGTATCTTCCAGATCCCTTCTATACAAGACCAGTGTGCTAAATATATGATCAGTCATTTGGACCCACAGAACTCCATTGGGGTGTTTATCTTTGCTGATCACTATGGTCATCAAGAACTCAAAGACAGATCACAAGACTACATTCGTAAAAAGTTTCTGAGTGTCACCAAAGAGCAAGAATTTCTTCAGTTGAGAAAAGACCAACTGATAAGTATACTCGACAGTGATGATTTAAACGTAGACAAAGAAGAACATGTTTATGACAGCATTATAAGGTGGTTTGAGCATGAACAAAATAAGAGAGAAGTGCACCTTCCGGAAATATTTGCCAAATGCATCCGTATGCCTCTGTTGGAAGAGACATTTTTAGAGAAAATCCCTCCCATGTTTGCACAGGCTATGGCCAAAAGCTGTGTACAAAAGGGACAACATAGTGCCAATGGCTATACACAACGGCTTGGAATGACCGCTTCTGAAATGATCATATGCTTTGATGCTGCCCACAAACACTCAGGAAAGAAGCAAACAGTGCCTTGTTTAGATTCGGTCACAGGGAGAGTGTTTAAACTATGCAAGCCACCAAATGACTTGAGAGAGGTTGGAATTCTTGTATCTCCTGATAATGATATTTATATTGCGGGTGGTTACAGACCAAGCAGCAGCGAGGTCTCCATTGACCACAGAGCAGAGAGTGATTTTTGGATGTATGATCACTCTGGCAATAGGTGGATTCCGAAAGCTCCTTTGTTGCGAGCCAGAATAGGCTGCAAATTGGTTCATTGCTGTGGTAAACTGTATGCAATAGGTGGTCGTGTTTATGAAGGAGACGGGCGAAACTCACTCAAGTCTGTGGAGTGTTACGACAGCCGAGAAAACTGTTGGACAGCTGTCTGTCCGATGCCGGTAGCAATGGAGTTTCATAGTGCTGTGGAATATAAGGATAACATCTATGTTTTACAGGGTAAGGTGGTTTGACTGACTACATGGTGTTTTTCTGGAAGTGGGGATTGTTCAACCTGACTGCCTACTCTCTCTTAAGCACCTTAAAAAACCTGAGTTTCCTGGACATTTAAAGAGTGCCCTGGGGCGACAGGTGGGAGGAAAGCTAGGGACAGTGGTGCATGAGGAAGAGTGAGGTTGCTGCTTCAGTTAGAATCATAGGAGTATTTCAGTTGGAAGAGACCCTCAGGATCATTGAGTCCAAACATAACCTAACTCTAGTACTAAACCATGTCCCTAAGAGCCTCATCTAAACGCCTTTTAAACCCCTCCAGGGATGGTGACTCTACCACTTCCCTGGGCAGCCTGTTCCAATGCCCGACAACCCTTTCTGTGAAGAATTTTTTCCTAATATCCAGTCTAAACCTACCCTGGTGCAACTTGAGTTCTCCTGCTCTGGGAATGTGTCACTACGTTGTAGTATTGAGTTACTGTACAAATGGCAGTTTTAGTGGTGTTCTAAGTCAACAACATAGTACTAAATTATACTACGGAAATTCTTTATTAAATCTTCCTCATCTGGATGAAATGTACTGATGTTGAAGAAAAGAAATTGTCCTATGAAAAAAGCAGTTTGCGTTTTATTTAGCTAAACCTGTAAAGATTCCTGGTGTCTGTATTCTTGGTGACTTGTAAGTTAACCACTCTAGGTCTTTGTTCCTTGCCCTAACCTGCTTTTTGAAGGCATCCTGGTAACTGAGAAAGATGATTTATTCCTTTCTAGGTAACTTTGTTTCTTTGGTCCGTAATTATAGTACTACCTTTACGTCCTTTCTTCCAGTAAATGATCAGACTGATAGGTGTATTAGATATTGATTCTTAAATGAATAAAAAGGATCATTATGGGAATGGGTCAAATGATTTATTTTTTATTTATGGAGATCTTATATAAAAATGTGTGTCTGCATGAGCCATATAGCAGTCTGCACTTAGAAGTGCTGAGACTGATCTATGAGGCTGTAGTAAGAGTCCCAAGAAATGTAAAGAAAAGAGAAGGGGGTGTCTTGGTTATGTTTTGCTGAGGGTGACCTCTATAAACACCTGCAGAAGTTGGGGTCTTACATCTGTACCAGCTCCCCCTTTGGGTCACTCTCTACACAAAGCTGGACCAGAGAATACTGTAAGGTTGTTGTTATTTACTGAAGAAATCAACCTGATTCTGTGACTTCGCCTTCCTTCTACTTGGTAAGGTTGGTGGGCTTCTGTGTGATTTGCAGAGTTTTCTTTCATTGTTTCTGTATCAGGTTTGACTCTGGTTGTGGCTTTAAATAATTCAATTACACTGGCAAGTTTTTGCAATCTATTCCTTCTATTGGGTCAGTTATCAGCTTTAGATTGTTAAAAAGGAATATTAACTTGGTAGGGTGTTTGCTCATCTTTTAAATATTTCTTAGAACTGCTAAAAAGTGGATATTATAACCTATAGAATAAGAGTGCATCCTGTTTACAAATGTTAGCTGCACTAATTCTGTGCTTCAGTGGTTTAAATGACAACTTGATGCTCACGTAAATAAGCAAGCAAATTGTAAAGAGTTGTGTTATGTGGAATTAAGGCAACTTTTCTATTTGAGTGTGTTAAATAAAACCTTGATTGAGTTGCACTGAAGTGGTACAAAAAATGTAACTTTCAATAATTTTTCTAGAGAAAACTCATAAATTTGAAGTAGTCAATAAGGATTGATGAGAGTGTTACAATGCCAATGAAATGCAAGTTTCAGTCACAGGACACTACACTGTGGAACGAAAGTGAGCGATCAAAAGATGTATTATCTGTGAGACTTAAGCTATGTTCTACTCAGTTTACTTTATTTTTGTATTCTTTGTTATACTTGAGGTGTTCAGTTACACAGCAGCTTGGTTAAAATCTTTTAAAAAGCTGTGTGAAATTATACATTATTTGAATTATGCTAATATTTGGCAAATGTTAGGCTTTTCTTCCTTAGGCTTTACAAAAGATAAGGTGGTCTTTATATGTGTCCTTTTTTTCAAGTTTGCAAAGCATGAGCTTTCAGTCATCTGAGCTTCTGTTACCTAAATTCTGTAGATAGCACAGTGCAGTCCACAGAAGAGGTGTTTTATAACCTAATCACAAAACTAATGATGAATCAGTAGCAAGTATTCACCTGACTTCCTTTTAAACAAATCATCCTAAATGTGTAACCCAGCCACCTGATACAAATAGCTTCAAAATCACTGTCTAGTACAAGACACAATTATTTGCTCAGATCCAGCAACTTTCAAGCACTGAATTCTGACACTCCACAGTCTGTAGATGACAAGTTGTGAAGATGTTAAAGAACAAAACAGATACTTCAGATATTTCAAGGTTATAATCTTGAAATGTTTGGTCCCAGATACTGAAGTGTGGTATATAAGTAGTAAAGGATAGCTAGGAAATATGTAAAACATTGTGTTTCAGATATATTTCATATTCCCTCTACTTGAGCTGGAATAGAAACTTGTTTTTAATCATGCTTTTAATATTTTTGTGATACACTTGAAGGAAAGCAGGCAATGGCGATAGGTTTTTTTGCTTTGGGATCAAGGCTTTTAGAAATTGTTAGACCATTTCTGTCTGTGGAAGAACATACCTGAAAGCTTTGTTGCTGCAGAATTGTTGTTTTGGAAATGAAGCATAAGTTATGTTTTATTTTTCCTCTCTCTTTTCAGGGGAATTTTTTCTCTGCTATGATCCTCAGAAGGATTACTGGGGATTTTTGACCCCAATGACTGTGCCTAGAATCCAAGGCTTGGCAACTGTATACAATGACTCCATCTACTACATAGCTGGAACCTGTGGAAACCATCAACGTATGTTTACCGTAGAGGCCTATGACATTGAACAAAATAAGTGGACTCGAAAAAAAGACTTTCCATGTGATCAGTCCATTAATCCGTATATAAAACTCGTACTCCTCAAAAATAAACTCCATCTGTTTGTCAGAGCTACTCAAGTCACTGTTGAAGAACATGTTTTCAGAACCAGCAGGAAAAATTCACTCTACCAGTATGATGAGGTTACTGACCAGTGGCAAAAAGTGTATGAGACTCCAGATAGGCTCTGGGATTTGGGCCGGCATTTTGAATGTGTTGTTGCTAAATTGTATCCGCAGTGTCTTCAGAAAGTTATTTAAGTTTTGTTTTTTTCAGTAACAGGCCTTAGTGATTTCAGTGGTAATCTGATGCTAGAGAAAACATGTCTTAAAAGAAAACAAAGAAGTTCTGTCAGTATTTATTGTAAGCTGAAACAGACAGTTTTTTGTATATGAGGATGGGTGCTCTTTAAAGGTTGCAGTCTGGGGAGGGAATTACTGGTTCAGTTTCATATTTACTGATATTTTCCTGGGAAATGAGAAGGAGGTTACAAAGTGCAATTATCAGCATTTTTTTTTTTCTGGTAACACTTAATCATGTCATACTAGAGGGGTGTTTTTGTGGTAAGAGCAAATTAGGTGGAAGAGCCAGGATAACTATGCACTACAGTGAAAGAAAATCTAGCATTAATAGCTAAGGATGTCAAAGATGTCTTGAAGTGACTTCTGTTTTTTTTTCTCTTTCTTTTTTTTTTTTTTTTGATACGGGTAAAATTTGAGGCAATATCACTAAGTTGTGGGTTTTTTCGTTTGTTTGTTTTAATTTTAGATTGAAAGTACATAGAGGAATGGTGGGTCCTGATTCACAATGATCTTTTTCTGTACTGTTTTTGAAGTCTGCTAAGATGTTTGTGATGTTGTTTGTGCACTGCAATTTGGGAGGAAAAACTCAAGTTGGAATTGAAACATAGAATACCTTTGCCCCGGACAGAGGCTTGTTCAGATTACTGTACCATGTCCTGTCTGTGGAATTTTGTTAAATTTGAGATGAATGATAGTGGGGGGAAAAACTCCAACACCTGTTTTCTGCCACTTAGATGTAGTGCTGTAAAAACTTCTTTTTAACACTGCTTAAAACCTTTTTTCCATCCCATAAAGGGCTTTAACCCAAAAGTTGATGGTGCTAGTACATTTTTAATACTTGTTTGTCTGAAATGGGCTGCTCTTGTGCTGGTGTTTAAGACAGCCTGTTATTTTTCATGGCGTGTGTGTCTCTTTTCAGGCCCTGTCCTGTCATCATATTGTCTTTTTTAACATAACATTTTTACTGCAGTGATGTTCTTGCACGGAATGGTGACAGGATTTGGCCTCGATAAAATAGTCGTGGGTTTTTTTGTTGTGGTGTTGTGGTTGGTTTGTTTGTGTTTTTTTTGTGTGGGGTGTTTATTCTCTCTCCGCTAAAATACAGTGCTATGTGCAGAGTTGGCATATGTTCCAGTAATTTGGAAAAGCGTGGCTTAACTTTACAAGTTGTTCTTCTTTTCTCCCCGCAATCAAACTCTCAAATATCTTCTGTTTCATTCTGGTCTATAATATGAAAATTTGCACTACTGAGATGTCTTCATTATTAAAGCAAAATTAACAATAAGTGTCCATGGATTAAATAATCTTAAATGCAAATACAGAATAGGGATCCAATATATTGCAAAACTTTTCTCTATGTATTTAACATTTAGCTTATTTTTAAGAAGTAAGTTCAAAGTTCAGCCTCTACTTCAATAGTGAAAACTGGATTGAAAAGTGAAGAGGTGAATCCTAAAATGTGTATCAGCTGTAATTTGACAGGTTTCATTTCTTACAGTTCTATTTTTTGCAGAGCTGTGAGTGTGTTATCTCACTCTCCCCTATTTTCTCAAATTGACCCAAGTAAACCAGTTGACTTGAAAGAGCAGTGGCTGTTGCTGGCTGTAAGTTCTTACTTACCATTATCTGGCTTAACAGCTGATATTTCAGTGAGCCAAATATTTAGCTCATTGTTTATCCCCCTGGCATGGCTGAGGATTTGGATAATGTTTGTTTACTATGTAGTCTTACTGTTCCCAGATGGAATCTTTCTAATACACAAAAACACTTGCCTGGTTCTATTACTTAATTATTGCACAAAATGTTTAAAAGGCAAAAACAAACAAAAAACTGTGAAATGGAAAAAAAAAAAGCCTCTTTGCATTACATACCTCATCTTCCGGAGACTCACCAAACCACTTCGTTCAAATATGAGCGCCTGAAGTTTTTTCTGAAGCAAAGTTGAAGTTGACAATTCTTGCTAAGGCTGCATTTTCCAGCAGTGTTGAGGTGTGGTGTTTGTTTAGTTTTCTTCTGGATACTGTTTTATATATATCCATAGCCAAGATTAAGAGGGTTTTTTCAAGTACAGCTAATTTCATTTTTAAAATCATCCTTAGTCCTTGGCTAGCTTTCTTTGCGCTCTTGTAGGCCTCTAGCTGCAAGCTTTCTGAAGCACCCTCCCTAACAGTGTTGCATTTGTGTGTAAAACAATTTTTTCTTCTTTTGCAAAGTGTTATGTAACTTTTTTCTTTTTTTCTTTTTTTTTTTTTTTTTTTTTTAGCTTGGTTGAATATTTACAAGATTTCTTGCTGCTTTTTGACAATCTTCTATATTTATTTAGTAGAACAAATTTCAATATATTACTTGAAACTATGAAATAGAATTGAGTTAGCAATTGACTGGTCATGTGATGTATAGAAGTACAATACGCTGTGGTTAATTCTGCAGTAGGTTTGTTAATTTTGTTTATCTGCACTAAAGTACGAAGATCTCCATTCTGTTTAACCATTCAAACTGAGGGTGTGATCCAAGTCTGTAACGTATTTAAAAGCTAAATCCTGGAAGTTGCCGTGGGAGTAGAATATACTAAATCTTGTGCATGAGGAATTTGTTGAGACAGTAATGTAGCTGTGACATGTTGCCAATTCTAAAATGCTTCTACATTTTGCTGGAAGTCAGATTCCTGGTGAAGTTTTGCTTTAGAGTCAGGCTTGAGTAAACTTGCACAGCACAAAAAGAAGAAAACAACAAAATAAATAATTGCACCAAAGGTACTGATAATATTTAAACAGTAATCTGTACATTTTCCCCACTTGGTATTTTTTCTGCATTTATTTCCCGTTATTAAATGAATTTCTAGCATCGTAAGGACTTAGGTGAGTATAAATCTCTTTTCCAAAAGATTAGTTACTTTAGAAGGAAATATTTTGTAATTTCCACTTGATTCCATCAGTAAAACTTAGAATTACTAAAAGCAGTTTTGGTGCACCAGACATGCAGTGTGTGTATGTTCTACAAGAAATGGAAGAGCTCCCTGTTCGTGAGGCTGTTTAGAAGTGGCATCCAACATTCAGTGCTCAGGTATGTTAGTAAGAAGTACTGTAGTCCTATGAGGGCAAATGTGTGGATTTTTAAACATTTTGCCATAATTGCACAATTTTGCATTTTTACTTAATGTCATGTTATGTTTCTTAAAATAAACCTATTGTTGAAATACAACGGAGTTCCATTTGTTTTGTGAAAAAGTTATATCAAAGCAAAGTAACAAGAGACTGCAAAGGAAAAAAATAACCAAATTGTATCAGGGTGCTGGAGACAAGCCAAATTAACTTGGGGTCCACAGCTTGGACAAAACTAAAGTTTCAGAAGCTAACTGGAATTATCTCCTTATAAGGGTTTTTTTTAACTGGAGGGAGAAGGAAACTAAATGGAGCAAATGTAGCAGAAGCCTCAGTGAGCACTTCACTCTTCAGATACATCTGAATGGTTCTTGTGCTGTGCTGCAGTGCTTTTGGCTCCTTCAAAAAGATGCCTCAGGGTACCTGTAAGTTAAATAGTAGCTGTTGTCTGGTTTATAAAAGATGTTTATGGAGATGTCTGAAAACTTTCAGCTAAGTCATCAAAGTCATATCTGGAAGACACTCAGGGTTTGTAACAGCCAGGGAGAGGGACTGGAGCCAAAGCTGGGACAGGAGTAGTTCAGCTGTGGTCTTTGATTCTCTAATTTCTCTTTTGCTCTCATGGCAAAACCAGATAAATTAATTGACCTCCAGTGCCTCAAACTTCCTAGTAGCTCTTGCGAAATCCTCTTAACTCTTGGAATGCATTATAATGTGAAATAATGCACAGCAATGGATGAGAGAGCTTTGCATGCCCAAGTTAACCTATTCAGGTATGAGGAGCACTAACAGCTAAGGCAGCAGTTTTGCTGCAGTTTTGCAAATGATTATACTCAAAGCATCAAAGAGGATTTTCCTTCTTTAGACACTAAAGTGAATTCTGATGTGTTTTGCTGAAGAGATAAATAGAGGGGCACTTGAGAGACTGTTTCTGTCCCGGGCGGGTGGGATTATTTTCTGGCCATCTTGTTTTTAATTTCAGCCATCCTTTGGGAAGGAAGGCATGTTATTTTGGCAGCATTTGCTGGAGGAGTTGAACACACCAAAACAAAGCAGCATTATGTAAATAGTTCACTAGGTTTGTTCCATGGCAGTTCACTTCCTTGAATCCCTACTCTGGTCCTTCACAGTCCCAAAGCTGTGAAGAAATACACTCACACATACTGTGTGCAGTTGGGTGCTCGTGTGCAGTCACTAGATGGAGAAATAACCACCCAGCCATTGCTTTCTCCTCATCTCATTGCAACGTGTACTCCCCTCTCTGCTTCTCAAAGGGGGAAGAATTAGACCAACGAAGCTTGAACCTGTCCCCTTTCCTAATCTCTAGTTAAAGCCCCATGTGCCTCACTGCTGATTTACCCATTTCTGTACTTTACACAAACTATAATGCAAATATGCACTGTAAGAGGCAGGTATTGATTAGCTAAGTTTACATGATCAAGCTACAGTTTAACAAGTTATTTCATGAGCAGCAAAACTAACTGGTTATTAACCTGTCTCTCTATGGTGGATTTTCTGCAGCACAGCAAAGGTTGTACAAGTATGTCAGCTTTCCCTTACAGGAGGTAGCAGCAGAATCTCTCTTTTTAGTAACCTGATTGCACGCAAAATCTGTACAGATTCTTTAAATCTTCAAAAACTTTGGCCCTGTGCAAAATGTGATTTAAACCAGACACTATCTCAGAAGTTGTGTGTAGTAACAGGCAGTGACAGTGATTGAGCGCATATACAAAACCCTAAATACTGTGTTTCCTTGTGGAAAAATGCTACTGTTCCCCACTTTAAGAACATTTGGCTGGGTTTGACTGGTTTTGGAGGGCTGGGCAGCTTCCTGCATGTCATAGTATTTGAGTAAAGAAGGTGTAGCTCTAATGGAAGAGGAATCGCTGGGTGAAATTCTATAAAAATGGGTCACAGATTTCTCCTATGTGCTGCTGCTCCATATGACTGTGGACCAGGACACATCCTGGCCCTATGACAAGTTAATGGGAGAGGAAGCCCCATGCCCTGATAACCACAGTTACTGTCTTTTAAGTGTGCAATCTGACCTATTAAAAGACAGTCTGTGCTTATTTATATTTAAAGTGTCACTGAGTACCAGCAATGCTAACACACCAGTAAAACATCAACCAAAATAGTACCAAATAAATCCATTTAAATTAATGCTCTCTGTTCCTGTGTCTCCACAGAGCTGGATGTGACCTCTGTTCTGCAGCTCTTACTTTCGCAAAAAAGTGGTGACATCCAGTCCAGATTTACGAAGAATGAACTGTATGCTTTGTTTATGCCAACATTTGATTATCTTTTAATGATACAGAGATAGCTGTTGATTATCTCTAAGCTCAGTTCTAGATTTCATTAGATTAATTAGTTTGAAGTCAAGATGGTGTGTGATGAATCAGCTGCAGAAAAATATTTGCAGATAAGTTTTGAATTACATTATTACCTTCAAATCTGATTCTGTTCCCATTACTTCAGTAACAGATTTCTTCAAGCATTCTGAAAAATAAGTACAGGGGCAGGAATATTTGGTGAACATCAAATTAGTCTTCTCCCACAGCCAACAAATGGAGTGAAGCACTTAAACTGTATTAACTCTTCACATTTGCATTTTGCCTTTATTTAAACAAAAGAACTAAAAGATATACCACATTTTACATCAAAACTATTGTATAGAGAACATGTCTTAAGAAGAAAGAGCCACCTGATTAGTCTTTCAAACTTTTTTTTTTTCCACAGGCCAATGGAGTAGTGAGGGAGAGTTTCTGCTGCTCTTGTCCATCCCAACCACCCCTGGAGGTGCCCGGGGTTTTCCAAAGTGATTTTTGAAAAGCAGTTTCAACGGTTGGAATTGCTATTGCATCTCAAGTACATGCCAATGGTCACGGCCAGATAACTATCAGCAGAAAACCTTTGTAATTTAGGCAATTGCTATTAACACAGAGGTGGAAGGAAGGACAATATAATTTAACAAAGTCTAAAATGGCTCAGAGCCAAGGGAAATATCAAGCGTCTGCAAGCAAAGGAGAAAGCACGTTTTTGGAAGAAAAAGACTAGCAGTGTAGAAGCTACTTAATTTTAGAAGTCTAAAGATATTTCACCTTTTGCAATGCCATTAAGTTTTTAAAATAACATTATTCCTAAAGGTGTAGTGTTGAAAGAAAAGACTCCCGTGAACCTGGTGTGGTGTGATTGGAGCATCCTCAGTAGGCAGCTTCTGATGACCTCCTACAGGACAGAGTGCAGGGGACCATGTGCATCTGGAGTCATCTGTAATGAATTCTCATCACAGCATTTAATAATTTATTTCTTTTAGAAGACAGAGAAATTCCAGATGTACCTGTTATATTTCTGGTTGTAAAACATTTTTACAAATAATAACTGGTAGAAGCTGTAAATGGTGGGGTAGGAAGAGCTGGAACATCAGACTGATCAGACCAAGGTATGTCCGATTGGTGTTCTCTTCCTGACAGTGAATGAATGGTGGATACTTGAGGAGGTAGGAAAGGAGCGAGCTGTCAATATTCCCCAGTCGCCAGCAATTTGCAATCTGCAGTGCCAGAAGTGACATCTTTGTACTTAATAGCCCTCGATGGATTTTTCCCAAGAATTTATGTTGCTGTCTCTTGACCATTGGAGACTTTTGAGCATGCTGTTACTATTGGCTGGTGGAAAATCCTTTCAAATGGGAAGTATGCGCTTTGTGTCATGTATTTGTGACAAGAACATCTGAGCTGGCTGTGGTAGCGCTGGTAGCAACCTTTCTCATTAACGTGAACTGGGAGCTAGCGCATGGCTTTCTGCATTTGTTGTGTCCTTGCAAGGAAGATATTTTTGCTGGGGCAACACAAAATAGCACGGGTGGCTGTGTGTGGCTGCAAGGCAGGAAATTTGGGCTACGGTACGTGCTGACTTGCAAAGTTAGCTTGGATGAATCACTTTTCTCTTGGTTTACCTTTCTGCCGAGTTTTCTCCTCGGATTGGACAAGAACATTACCCTGGCCTGCCTATAGTCACCTTTTCGCCTGTTTTTTCTTGTACTTAAGTAGTGCGTTGCAGCATCTGGATTATAAACAAGGCAAGGGAATGTTTTAAATCCCTCAAATGGGGATTTGCAATGTAAGTCTTGTAGAAACATTCCTGCTGAAATCGGGTTATATAAACCTCTGTAGAGTGTGGACTCGCCTTGTGGACATTGGTCGCTCACCAGTCCAAGTCAACCGCTCGGTTACTGGCGAGAAATTCAGGAACTTTCTGTACCCCCTCCCCTCTCTCTAAAGTGAAGTTTACCCCTTGCTAAGTGTTGCCGTGACCTGTGAATCCCTTCCTTTGTTCTTGAGTGATCAAAATAAGTCTGACACAGGATTTTAGGTGACCCAGAGGTCGTGGAAGGGAATTGCAGCCAGAAGGTTAAAATCGCTGTAGCAGGATGGGCAAAGATGGGGCTTCTCCATGTGCAAATTCCCCTGGAGGAGGGCTGGAGCAGAGCCTGCAGAAATGCGTCATGAGAAACAATAAGTTAATATGTACATGGAAGAGCAGAAGGAAGGAAAAGGGAGATCTGACAAATAATTTATCGACATCCACAGATATATGAGAGAGGCCACAACTCCAAGCCCTGCAAATGAGGAGTTTGCCCTGAATTTGTTCCTGGTGGGTGAAGGGCCATACCTGTCCATGCAGGCTTGGTTACTGGGGGATGCAGTTGCCTTTGGATGGAACTTGAGGGATCGGGTGGCAGGGGGTGTTGCAAATTACAGAAAGGTTTTGTGTCTGAGGTTATAGCCTCTGATCTCAACCTTTGATCTCAACTGCATCTAGGGTGGGGGAAGAGTTCAGCAGATGACTTAAAAAGCTGAGCAGGTTGCTGCCAGGGGAGCCAGCAACCAGAGTGACCCAGGGAGGGGAGTCTGAGCGGTGCCACCTCTGCCGAGGGGAGAGCAGACCCTCTGAACGGTCGGTGAGTTTGCGTGCCTGGTGTGTGGTGGCTTGCTTGGGTTGAGGGAAACTTGGCACCAGGGAGTACCAGGATCAACAGCTGAAGCTGCATTAGGCTTGGTTTGGATTTGTCATGGTATTCTCATTTAGCAACAAAAAAACCTCCCAACCAAATAAAATAAATGTTGTAGAAAATAATTGTATAGTCCATATATATGGCTTATGGAATGGAGGACTGAGATTGCATGTGTTTGTTCCAAAAGACAAAAGTTCAATAGATTAAGGAAAGAAGATGATGATATCAACTGGATTGAGATGTAAGGGGCTTTGATTGTGCCATAGAACTGGAGTTTCTTTATTTTGAAGTTATTGATAGTAACCTCAGCCAAGAGGAGGGTAGAATAGGGGATAAAGAAGATCCAGATGTGACCAATGAATAAGAAACTATAAAAAAAGTAATGGGAATAAAGCAGGAAGCCTATAGGGAATGGTGGATGTAGAAATGGGGAGTCCAGACATGTATAACTTCATAAAAACAAAATGGAAGTAAAACAAGAAAGCCTACAAGTGAATTTGAGTCAGACCATGGCTATAAAAAGGCAACTCTCACGATTTCCTCTGCTACAATAAAACGTGAATAAAGAGACAGGGGTTTCAATGCTCTCCGAGTAAAGCCAAGATAAAACCTGTCAAGGATGGGGTGAGATGGGATGATCTCAAAGAGGTGACAAATGAAACTCCACACACAATGCAACTGGAGACCAAAAACTGAACGGTAGAATCATAGAATAATTTGAGTTTGAAGAGACCTTCACAGAGGATCTAGTCTAACCCTCCTGCCATGAGCAGAGATGACCTGGAAAATTATAGTAATTTTACTATTTTACTGTAATTTTACTTCAGGGGCGTGGCAGGGCCTGAACAATGTTGAAGAGAAAAGGCAAACATGATCCTAAAGGTAAACAGGTCTGACATAAAAAAACAAGGGCTTCTCAGAGGACATCAGACAGTTTAGAAAAAGGAAAATCAAAACATGAAAGACTTCCTTGAAGCCCATATTGGAGAAGGAGCTGCTACAGTGCCACATGGAAATGAAGAACAAACCTGTAGAAGGTGGGGGGGGGGTGGTGCAGAGCGACTTTAAGTTGACAAAGCTATGGTGAAGAGGCTGGTAATGAAAGGGTGATGCCCCATGAGAAGAAGGTCCTGGGCCCCCTTAAGGGCTGATCTCCACACAAACCATGGAGATGCCACAGGAGAAATGAGGACAGAATGTGAATGTAACACCTTCCTGTCTGTTCATTGACCAGGCTATTAAACTGTTAAAATAATTCCTAAAGTTCAATTCTTCCAAGTCAGCCTCTGGAAGCCTTGCTTTGCAGTCAGGGAAGTAAGAGTCAACTGATGTGATTTTCAATTTTTAGTGTACACTTGTCGAGGGTTAAGATTGCGGGGTGACAATCAAACCCTGGCAGATGTATTGTTAACCTCCTCTCCCCCCCACTTCCCCCTTTTTGCCCCTCCCTCTCCCCCCTTCCCACTCAGGACAGGCGATCGGGAGGGAAAGAAGGACAGAGAGAAGAGAGTTGGAAAAGTTAAAGATGTTTTACTAATGCTACTGATAAGAATAGAGAAAATAATACAAAATATACAAAACCAATCTTGTAAGTCTCAGCAACTGCAGAGCCAGCACCCAAAGTCCTGGATTAGATTCTGTAGCCAACCGGAGCTGGATTCAGTCTCTCACTGGGCCTCAGTTCGCAGGGACGACCAGCAAGGTCCTCTCCTAATGTCAGCCATGAGGAAGAAAAAGGGAAAAGGGCAAAGGGCCGAGATCCTCGTGATCTCCCACTTTTATATGAAGTATTCACGTGAATGGAATGTTATACACCGTTGGTCAGTCTCTCGGTCATCAGTTTTCTCGTTGCCCCTCTCGCGAGATGTCCATCCGTGCTTATCAATAAGTTTGCATTCCATTGCTAGGTTTAACCAAAACATGTGTCGGATTCTCCAGAAAAATGCAGCTAATATGAAGGCTTTAGCTGACAGGCAAAAATTCACTAAAAGAGAAACTTGTTTTTAACAAAACCAGGACAACACTGCATTTTCGTTTAACTTCAGTTCCTCTCTTTGGTTTTCTGAATTATGTCAGAATTCACTTTGATATAGAAGAGCTGGACAATGAGTTTGATACCATAATCTGATTTTATGCTAATGTCGGCTCAATAAATTTCCTGTTAAACAGAAAATGAAATTAAAGGAACAAATATATTCATAATGTGAGACTTTTAAAAGTGATGTACAATTAGGCACAGTTTTACAAGCATAATGAATTGGTGGTAATAAAAAATAACCTTTTTTGTTAATCCCAGAAAATACATTTAATGTTCAAGCTCAACCTTTTTAAAGGACTGCTGAAAAATATTTGAATTTGAGGGACCTGAGAATTTTTGCATATCCTAAACTTTGGTGGATTGTGAATACCAAACGTAACATTAAATAAGGAAACATGTCCTCACTATGCTCGCCCCTTCATCAATTTTATTTTGTGTAATTTCAGAACCACTAGGATATGTCAATATTTTTGTGAGCTTGCTGTTCTCCATAATATTGGAATGGCCTAAATTGGGTAGAATAACTGGAGTTTTTTCTGTACTGTTCCAGCAGTGTCCTTATACTTACAGTTTGAATCCAAACTCAATGCACTTCTGATGTTCAGGAAAATGGGTCCAGCTGATATCTGGGCCTGCTCCTTCCCATTAGATCTGATGTGATGCCCTTTCCTATCAGCTTCACTTGCTTCTGAGTTTGTAATATATAGAAGGCAATAAACCACCTTTTATCCACAAAGATGCAGGTGCACCTACCTGGCATTGCTTGCTGTGGAAGCTACTCCTCTCCCTTCTAGTCTAATGTCTTGACCTCCAGAGATTTGTGCATTAACTTGGGAGAAGCACATGGGTTTTGCTTTTCTTTTTACTCTTTTTATGTTAGTGGCCAGGGAGAATGGGAAGAATGCAAGTGAGTGAATGCCCTCTTTGATGTGTTGCTCCTGAGCATAATCTGCTAACCTGGCAAGCGCCAGGCACAAGAGGAATTGCTGCCCCTAAGTAGGAAGAAACTTCAGCCACTTTGCAAGCAGTTGCTTGCAGTTTACTCATTGGTTTTGGGGCAGTGAGCGGCCGAGAGCGCCTCGTCCCCCTGCAGAATAGGGCAGCTGGGCACGGTGTAGGGACAATCACCTGCTGCTCATGTAAAGGGAATTGTTCTTATAAGTCCAGATAACCTGAAATCATAAGATTTTTCTACCTATATCTGAAAAATACACAATGAAGCATTTACCCTAAAAACAGTACAACTGTGGCATCTGATTCTCTACAGAGGGACTGTGGCAGGAACAGCCTCCAGAAGCCATCTGCAGAAGACATCTCCTGAGGTGAGACACTGAGCTACCGGCTGGAGCTGGGAGAGAAAATGGGCACGTTAATGTCAGTTGTGAGTAAGGACTGTCCCAAACATGGATGCTGTGGGAGTATTTTGAGAGGGTGTATTTGAAATACAGTTGAAAAGGCTATAGACAGCATTATTGGAGAGGGAAGGGTGATTTTGGTTTCACTCAAATTGAACAATAAAGCTGTTAATAGCCAGCAGAAGTTTAAGAGTGGGTATACCCGCTGTACCTCTGATTTATTTCGCTACACTTTAAAATGATGCCTGACTGTATGATACACGTATTCTGTAAAACACATGCATCCTTTGCTCTGCAGGACACCAGGACGTGTTTTTTGCTCTGAAATCTGCATTGACCATGTCTCCTCCGGTCCCTTCAGACCTGGGCTATGTACCCCCTGATGGTGGATGGGGCTGGGCAGTGGTGTTCGGAGCCTCCATCTCAGTGGGGTTTGCAAATACCTTTCCTAAAGCTTTCACAATCTACTTCAAAGAGCTTCAGGCTGTTTACAGCATCTCCTACAGCCAGATTGCTTGGATAACGTCCATCATGTGTGCTACCACCTATGGAGGAGGTAAGTGAAGCAAGACTGTATTTTTTTTTGGAAAAGAGGAGGTCAGATCTCTAGACCAAAAGCGGAGGGGCGAATATATTTATTTAAGGAAGGTCTTAGAAAGCTCTAACTGCAAGTTTGGCTTTCTGTTTTCTGATGATGTGCATTGGCAAAACATAGAAAACCAGTACTGCTGAGTATTTTATTGACAACAGATACGATGTCACTAATTCTTGTTATTTCACCAGAATCTTGCGATGTGTGGGTGGAGGCTTGGCTACGGTGAAATTACTTGAGTCTTGGAGAGTTATTTCAGCGTATTTAGTATTATGTCTTTTATTCTTTTCATATTTTTGGCTTTCATTTTGAAACAAAAAATGTGTTACTTGCACTCATGATTGATTATAGAGAAGATGCTGGAAACTTGAACCTGAAGCTTTTGATGATGAACAGGGACAGCATACATGCATGTAAATCTTGAGGTAGTTTGTGAATATGTTTTTCCCTAATTCTGTTGCTAAAATGTTGCTGAAAATCATTTATTAAGGGATGATGTTTTAGACTTGTCTCTGCGGAATCTTTCTGAAAGGACAGATGTGTTCACCAGTTAATTCAAGTTAAAACGTACTCACCCCTCGGCTGCAAAAGTTGCCATTGTGCAGAGGTCATGGGAAGGTATGGCTTGCCCTCGTAATGAAATCACCACGGGGATGTTCTCAGAGGGATATTTACCTCAGATACTGGTGCCAGGTATCAGTCTTCCACTTTGATCTGAGCAGCTGGTGTGTACCTTGCTGTTAATGGTTAGGAGAGGACCATCTTGCATTTAGGTTGCTGATGCCTGTGAGGTGCAGCTGATGGAGGTTGTTGCTGGGCTCTCAGCAGAACCTTGGTCAATCTTAGCTTGTTTTGCAAGGGTGAAACGTAGAAGGATTAACACTTAAGAACACAATAGCCACAGTGACTCACATCTACCTAAGCCTGTATTTTTCCTCAAAAATGTCAGTGACACACACTTTGGGAAACACTATTACAAACAAGTTGTAGATGGAAGGGTCCCCTCCATCCCCCTCGGCTTCAGGACAGTTCAGTCTGGAGGTTTCCTGGGTCAGACACCAGAAACTTCAGGGTTCACTCTGTGTACAGAGGCTGTGCACACTCATCTCTTGTACTTCAGGAACTGGTTTTATATGGCAGTTAAAAAAGATCTGTTTAGTCATCCAATATGAGATGGATTAAGGTGAAAGGAAAAGATTTCTGTAAGGCTCAGCTGGCACTCGGGACAAGGATACACGTTGATCTCTCAGGGCCCTGAGCGATGCCTGTGACTCTGTGGACAACCCGCCTCTTTACTCTCTGACAGCTCGTGCCTCGTGTTATTGAACATGCGATTCCCAAGGTGACTGCATGCCTTGGAAAGCTGGCATGGGAGAAAGCAACTTTTTACTTATCGATTCAAATCCAGCCCTTGTCAAGGGAGACTGAAGGCTCCTGTTGCCACCGAGGCAGCAGATGGTCTCAGCCCATTCCCAGCGGGCAGGTGCCAATGTCACTAACCCGCCACCACAAGTGGGGCTGGCTGGCACACCGGGGGTTCAGGATGTACGTGACCAGAGGGGTGTGAGGGATGAGTTGTTTCCCTGTTTGCAGAAAGAAGCTTTTCAGGTCTGTCTGGAGTTGATCGGCAGGACAGCGAGGGGGCTTCGTTGGGCTCTGCTCTCTGCTACAGATGGACAGAAAAGCTCACTTTCAGGGTTATTAAATCAGCACCTACTTCCCCTTGAAACAATGAACATGTATCCTGTGGCCGCTGTTTGGCTGTGGTGGTTCAATGTAGGAGCTGGGAAGGTCTAACGGAGCCTGAGGGAGAGACTTGAGCAATTCAGGTTGCGTGGGGCTGCTAGAGGGCTCGATTCCTCAGGGTGGCTGTTCAGGGACCTCTGAAAACTGGACATCTGAAACTAAGCACTGAACATTAGACATGTCTCAGACCAGCACTTCGTTTTCCATGTTCTCTGAGCTAGAGCCCTTGGTACCTGGACAAAGATATAGAGGATAAGATGTCCCTGCTTATTGCAGGGGGTTGGACTAGATGACCTTTGAAGGTCCCTTCCAAACCAAACTTTTCTATGATTCTATACGGCACGGGAATTGTTGTCAGTGATCTAGATGCGATAAGAAACCATTACATTATACAACTTGTGGTTTTCATCATGGATCTTCCCACCTTTAAATACAGATTTTTTTGGCAACATCTTATTGCTGCCGAGCTGTCATTATAACCTAGAGCTGAGTGTGCAAGCACCTGACTTTCTCCGATATCACATGGAACAACAGGAGGTGTCTGCATAACCAGAAAAACGCTGTGAAGCAAGATGACTCTTTTTTTCAGCATTGCATTTGCCTTTACACAGACCTTGGGCTAGGAACTCAGTCCTGGCAGGGGCTCCTGCCTGTTCCACCTTTCTGGTGTTTTCACAAATACTGTTTATTGCTGCATGAGCACCTTTTCTCTCTGGGCATCTGTCCCATAGTGTGGTAGCTCTGTTGCTATTCACTTCACTCAGTTTTTAAATCACTGTAGCATCTGAGTTTAAAAATATAAAACAAAACAAAACAAAAAAAACAAACCAAATATTGAAAAAAAAAAATCTTAGGAAGAATCCTTGTGTAATGATTGTAGACTGTTCTAGAATTAGGGGAGATCAATTATCTCCTGTTCTTGTGAATGATTAATAATTCTAAACATTTTCCTGTCATGTTCTCATCTTTCAGTTTTTTCCAGTAAACAATGTTGACAGCTCCAGAGATCTGAAAGCAGTAGCATGCTAATAGTAACAGAAGAGGGAATGACGGTAATAACAGATTTAGGAGTTTCATCTTGGTTGAATAAATATCTTTGAGTTTGTAAGTAATTCAATAGTCAGTTTGATCTTCCTTTCAGCTACACCAGCATAAATCCAGAGCAATTCTGTAGCATCCAGTGAAGCTGCACATTGTGTTTGAGGGAGGAGGAAAGCACCAGCAAAGCCTGCCAGGGTGGCTGAGGGCATGTGGGGGATACTTTCAGGGAGAGTTATGCCTTTAAATCTTAGTTTTAGTTTTACAATATTCAGATACACTACAGCTAGCTGTATACGAAATAGTCTTTTAGGATGGTGTGTGTATTTCATTGCACTTATTAACAAAGAAGTTTTAATGAACACTAACATTGAATACAATTTCTGGGTGAACCTTTGGCTGCACTGAAGTCAGGAGGCACCTTGCCATCACCTTTAGTGGAACCAAGATCTAATCTGTCAGCTGCAAAGCTTGCTCTGCTGGTCTGTAGCGGCAGAAGCCTGGCAAATTGGAGCCCCAAGTATGGCATTTGGGAAAGGGGGATGAGAACTGAATGAAATTTTCGAAATTTATTCTGTGTCTGTAAACACTCAGTTTCACAAAGGTCTCCAGGAATGTGAAGTGATGGAGTGCTCTATAAACATGACCTAGATAACAGGTGCATCTTTGAAGCCTGTCTTATGAGGAGTCATTTTTGTGGCGCTTAGTGGGCTCTTGGGAAGGTCAGTCTGTAAACTCAGGATTACAGCAAGCTTGAGTAAATACTACACTTGGACCAAAAGTCTCCTTTTTTTGATCTTGTTGGGGTAACATGGATGTACAGTGTCAAAAGTTCAACAAGCTCCTACAGGACAATCTGTATAAGACCTTGAAAGTTAATTCTAAAGCATCATGCTTGATCTGCTGGACAACTGTCGACCAGAAGGGCAAAACAACGCAGAAAATGCAGGCACAGGAGCCAGGACAAGTTTACCTACAGTAATACTGTGTATTGCATCACCCTGTGTGAAGGGCACAGAGGGCTGATCAGCCTCGAGCGATGTTACACACAGCCACCCACGCCACGCCACGCATTGATGCATGAGCTAATCTCACCCCATGTTCGATTCTGTTTCCTGTTTCTGTTTCCCAGCATTTATCTGAATTTGAATGAAGGAGTTTGCTGGGTTTTCTCCACCCCATGAAGAAGAGCTGGTTATGTGCCGACCTGATCCTGCAGTCCTGCTTCCCACCTGCTCCCTTGCAGTGCCCGGCAGCCTCACTGCTGATGGGAGCTGTGTGGTATCAGCCAAAACTGGCTTCTGCTCTGTGCATCCTTGTCCTTGAAGCAAATCAAAGGTGCCTACATACATGCAGTAAACAGCAGTACCTGCTCCCACAGTGCCACAGTCCTAGAGGAAGATTTCTTGGGGGAACTTGCAGCAAGATTGGATTTAGATCGGATATTAGGAAAAAATTCTTCACAGAAAAGGTTGTCAGGCATTGGAACAGGCCACCCAGGGAAGCGGTGGAGTCATCATCCCTGGAGGGGTTTAAACGGCATTTAGATGAGGTTCTTAGGGACATGGTTTAGTGCTAGAGTTAGGTTAGGTTAGGGTTGGTCTTGATGATCCTAAGGGTCTCTTCCAACGGAAATGATTCTATGATTTTAAGAGCAGAAGCCCTCATGGAGTTACGATCACTTGTCACAACAATTTTTATTTGATAAGGGTGAAAAAAAAGCCCCAGCTGCCTCTTTATGACAGTTTTCTGCAGCTTTAATTGACTACCCCTCTAATACCTTGAAACTTGGGCAAGGTGGGGTTACTTTTTTTTTGAAAATACCTGCATTATTTAATGGCTCAGAGTACTATGATCTGCAAACAACCATGTCCCAGAGACTACTTGCAAACCTGTGTGATGTTCCCCTGTCCCCAAGCCACTAACCCGCAATTCAGGCTCAGCCAGCAGCTCCAGTTTTTTTGTTGTTCTAGGGTGGGAATTCCTCTGGGAATGGCCTTGTAAGATCTCTCTTCTCTCGAACATCCGGACAGTTTAATGAGATATAAAGCTCTCCACCTTGTTGAAGGCACCTTGTTGATTCAAGCAGCCCTGAGGAAGGTGATTTTTTTTTTTCTGTCCTGTTGACAACTACTTGAGAGTTTATTTGCGGCAGGACATCCTTGGAGATGGGCTGGAGACAGCTGTGCCACCACTGCTTAGAGCCATACCTTGGAGAAGGTGCTTGTGGAGAGGCTGAATGTGTTTGGACCCTGCAGTCCCGATTCATTTGACAGTGTAAGCTGCAGATCTTTGCTGACCTGGTTCAACTTCACTGAAGTAAGGAAGGAAACTCTCACAAGAATATTTCCATGAGAAGCCACAGGAGACCGGTGGCTTCAATGGAAGTGAGCCCATGTCCACACACCTTGGCTGTGGTATATGGGGGGGTAAATCCACCACTTGGAAACTCTCTCCAGGTTTGCAAACTGTGACTTTATGGGGATCAGCTAAATTAATTCAGGATGAAAAACGTAGGGAAGTAACATCATCAGCAAACAAGCCTAAGAGACCTGGCAAGCATCGTGTGGAATATGTGTTGGGACAACTCAAGGCAGAGGCAAACACTACATTAGCATCGTTTCACATCTTCCTAAGTGAAAGGATGAATGGGATCACAGGAAAATAAGTATTTTAAGTAAAACTGGGATTATGTAGTGACTCTAAAGTTGGCTGAAACTGATAGAAGAAGCTCTGGGGTGGTGGAATCTACTGCCTCTGTTGCTGGTGTGATCAGGTATCCCTGGTGGGACCAGCTGCTCCATGTCAGTGTTGGGGATATGCAGGGGGTACCTGTGTGACACAGTTTACCAGGACTTCTCATCCTTAACAGAGTAGAAATGCAAGTTCTTTATTTTTTGTGTGCTTTTTGCTTCAAAATAAGAACAGGAGGGCAAAGTAGGGAAGGCAAACTGGAATAAAATGGGAAATTAGTACTAATTTTACTTTGACAACACTTTCTTCACTGTATGTTTACCTTGAACAAAAATGTATGAACTCATTATCCTGGGGTAAAACCTCACAGCAAGGGAAACAAGGCTGGATGTGGAAGTGGAAAAGGCGGAGGTTTCCCTCTGCATTGTGTCCTCTGGTAAGGAGTCTCCTTAACTTTTGGTACAAATGAGTGACCTGCTCTGCTCTGGCTAATGTGTAATTACACTTTCAACACAACCTTCTGCCCCAGCTGTTTGTTTACCCATGTTTGTGTGCACAATCTGAAATGCCACCAGCTGCTTAATTTAGCAGTATTTGGAAAAAAAACCCAAACAGTATCTGTCCTGATTTTCCATCGTTCAGGGCCTGGCATAGCCAGACTTCTGCCATAAAAGTTAATAGATAAATTCTTGATGCACCTTTCAGTACTTTAACCATATTGTTTTTCCCTTTCTATACAGTCATTTTCCAAATGCAACAGAGGAAGATTCTACTGGGATTAAAATGTAAATGAGATGAAGAAGCAACAGTAAAGGAATAATTTGTTTTAATTCCTCAGTGAAAACATTCCAGTTATTAGATTTAGATTAATTGTAGCCATCTTTTTACCAACACAATTGTTTTGGTTTGGGCTGCTGATTAAACTCCTGCGACAGGGGAAAAACAGAAGTAGTGATGTCACTGCTCAGTTTATTTTACCTCCAGGAAATCAGCACATCCACCAGTGATGCTTCATGCACCTGGCTGGTGCCATCTAAGAGGCTTGCTGGCTCTGGAAAGATTTATTTCACATTGCATGAATTCCTCTGCCTGCCTGGCCTCTGCACTATTGATACTGAGGCTTAGCAAAAAGCAAGTTTGCCATTTCATAACTTTCTGTTTTGACCTCTCCTTGATCCCTTGTAAAACATTACTCAGTGGAAAGCAGAGCCACGATGCCCTGCCAGCATCCTGGGTGGTTTCCAGCAGCACCACCACCAATGTCCCTTGACTCCATGAGGTGTCACCTCACTACCAGGTGCTCTGACACATGAGGCTGTTGGCTCTGCCTGTATCCAAGCATCTCGCAGCCGTGGTGAGGGTGTGTGGAAATTAAAAGGCTCCCAAAATAGCCATGGTGATGTCAAGGGATGCGATGACCGCACTTGACCCGTGTGCCCCATTCAAAGCACATGTGGGTGCCATGGTGCTTGGGGCGCTGGCTGCATCCCTCCTGCTGCACCCCAGGAACTGCTGGCCAGAGTTAGGTTCCCTTTAATTAAAGCCTTGAGCATGAAAATATTAGTGGCAAATCCCTGAATGCCGGAGGCCTTGTGACTAAACACTGAGGAATGTGTTTTATCAGCCTGGTCGCGCTCAGCAATGAGGAGAGCGCAGGGGATAAGGGTAATTCGGGGAATTATTGATCTGTGCCCCGGCTTGTGTGCTGTGATTGCATCTGGTTGGGGTCCAGAGTCAAGAATTTTGCTGAATTCAAAACTTTTCCCAAGTAATAGTCTATATTCATATGAAGTGATCCCTTGTAGATAGTACAGGATATTATTAGGAACATAGAAGTGTTGGCCTGTTTTTGAAGGACAGGGATATCTCTCTCCTAAAACAGACTTCACTGAGGAAAGTAATAGTGTCGCATCCTGGGCCAAGGGATCCAGCCCTTCGGTTTTGCAGACAATCGCTACTTATAATCTCATTCATAAATTCAGAGGCTCCCTTTTAACCGTGGTTATGGGTTGGATTTCACTGCTGGTCCATTTTGTGAGCAAATGGCAAATGATAATGGTACAGTTTCAAGAAATACAGGTATGCCATGGAAGTGAGAATCGCAGATGCATTAAACAAGTGCAGAGTTGCCTGTCTAGGTGCTTACTTACTCGCTGCTGGTTTTTTCATGCAGCAGAGCTAGGAATGTTGTGGTTTTTTTTTCATTAATGTGGAAGAAATCTCTAAAGCCTTTAATTGACTCTCAAAGACTCAATGAAGGAAAAACACTGTTTGGGTTGTAGAGTACTAACTCCTACCTTTGGCTGCAATAAAATGCCTTGCATAAAAGGCTTAAAAAAAATTCTTTCTAAATACCAAACTGGTCCACTGGGAATAAATAGAAATGCTTTCCATTCTCAGGGGAGCCTTTTTTTTTTATTTCAGGAAAAGAAAAACAGTCAAACGGTCAACACTAGTCCCTTCTTTTTTGTGACCTTATATTTTAAATAGTTTATTAAACCTTGAGGTTCAATAAGTTAAGGAAATTAGTTAATATCATTTTAAAATCATGACTTAATAGATGTAGGGGAACTGTCACGGAAAGCTTTGCAAAGATTGGAAAATGAGCCCTTTTGGGGAAAGAGGAAGAGTTTCAGATTCTGCCTTGCTCCCAGGCCCCTGGCCCCTTTGCCTCTCTCCCTTCAGCAGCTCTGGAGTGCAGCCCTGGAAATACAATAGCTGTCACTTATTTACGTGGAGGACTGTGATAGGGAAATGAGTCGTTTGAAAAGGTGTTTTGCAATTTTAATCAATTTCTTTGCTACTTGCCAACAAATTAAAAAACCTGCCCTCCAGGAAGTGTCTGCTGTCTGTGGATGAGTAAATGAAGCCCAGCTCCAGTGGGGCTGTGCTCCTGAAATGGAGGGTGAGCACTAGGCAGCTGCTGTGAAATGAGCCCGAGCCTCCCCGAATTGCTAGGAAGTCCTTTTTGACCTCGTGAGCCCAGGATTTCTGCTGTCAGCGCCCCCCTCCATCCCCAAGCTGTCACACTTCGCTTGTGAGCTCGTCTTCAGCACAGCGACACGAGAGCGAAGACTGATGGATTTCGGACATCTTTAGAAATAAATATCTCCTGCTGCAACTGGTTTCCTGCTTTAGTTTTGAGTTTGCCACCAGTTTGTGTGAACATTTACCCAGAAAATGTCATCCCAGTGTTTGCTGCAGAGGAAATTCTCCAACATTATACCAAATACAGTATTTCTGCAGAAGGAAACTGTCCCATCTTTCAGCCAAGATCATGGCTGGAGTTGTAGCTGCTTCTTCATCCCTCTGCTCCCAGGGGTTTCTATCTGCCCTCCCTGCCCTTGGCTCTGATGCTAAGGATCTGCCCAAATTCAGTCTCAGGTATGTTTATTTAGATTTGGTCCAACTTTTTTTTAAAATTTATTTTTGGCAGAACACAGAAAGCAGCTGACGAAACGAAGGTCATTCACTTTCATTAGAAAAACTCCACCGATCTAAATTCTCGTCCCTCTGTAGTAAAACAGAAGAAAACAGTCCTTTCCCCTTGGCCATCCTCTTGTTCAGCTGCAGACAGGGTTTTCATACTGGGGACACCTGAATTGTCTCCTGCAGTGGCAGCCTGCCTGTCACTGCACCCTGTGCCTATGCACGCAGGGCTGTACATCGTACAAGTGATGCGGTAACAGCAGGAATCCTTATGGCCCAGAAAGTGTGTCTGGGCTGTTACCAAAACAAAATTCTCTAGGTCATCGTACTGTGACCCTGCACCTGAGAGTAAAGGTCTTCTGGTCATTCTCAGTTTACACAGTTTTACAGCAAGAAAGAAATGGTAGTAATAAAACATCTTACAGATGTGTTGTAAGAAGATCTTTAAAGCTCTAAGTTAACTGTGTCAGGAAAATTACTGAGCAAGGCACTGAGTTTTTCTCCCTCTCCATTAGTGTATGTGTGTATGTAGAAAAATGGGATTTACAGTAATACAGGGTCAGCTTTGGAATGTTGGAGGGAGGGTGGGAATTGGGAATCAGGGAGCTCCGAATTTCATTAGAGATTGAAATATTGTGCCTCAACCAAAAGTGGCATCACTGTTAAAATCTTGTTAAAATTAGAGAAGAAACACCCATCTGGACCAGCAAGTTTTGGCTTCCCGTTCCTTGGGAGGAACTTAGTACAGGCCCAGAAGGGTGTGAGACAGGGCAGAAGCAAAGCCTTACAGAGGGATTTGCTCTTTCCTGGACTAACTGGGAAGGGGCCCAGCATCCCCAGGCAGAGGGTGCGGGCAGGCTGGGACCTCGTGGCTCTGGTGAAGGGGGAGAGCCCAGTGTCCCCTGCGACATTGGCATGGGGGTGACGCTCACCCCAAGAAGAGGAGGAAAGAAAAATGTGAGCAGCAGCTGTGTTTAAATGCAGATTTTGGAAACAGCTGATTTTCACACGCCTGATTTAGCGCGATCTGGTTTTTGTGTGTTAGGTTGTCTTTGTTGAAAATAGGCTGAATACAGATTTGTAAGAGATTATGGAATAGTTGTTGTGAGCTTTAAAAGAGTGAGATGCAAAGGGGAACTGGAAGCTCTGCTTAGGGGAACTGTGAAGAAAAGGACACGTTTGCAGTGGAAGTAGTGTAGTTGATTTGTACGAAAACTGTCTTTTGCAAAATTATTTATAAAATCTGCCCAAACCATACACCTCAATGTAATGGTTACACACCGAAGGAAGGAGATCTCACCTGCCATCTTCATATGAATTTCCTCAGAATTGGGGCTAGGAGGGCACATGCTTAAATTCTTTCAAGACCTATGGCACTGTTATTTAAGTCTGGGGAAGGCAAGGTTGAGTAGGATATATGTCTGGCAGCAAAACTTCAACTTGCTAGCAAGAGCAAACACTGCTAACGTTTCCCCAAATGGACTTTAATGTGAAAACTAGAACATGCAGCAAACTGCTGAACATAAACTGCGAGTGGACCACTGCACAAGTCAGTGACCATGTAGTGGTTATGGGGACAGTAGAGCGACTTTTTGAGGAGACGAAAAGAGCTGGGATGCTGGTGAAAAGGCAGGAAAAACAATTTGAATTTGAGTAACTGAGGATGGTTTAATTAACCCCCGCGGGGTCGCTGGGTGCTGGTGCTGCCTCCCGCAGTGCCGCGGCTTGACGGGGCAGGGGGAGAGGGCTAAAAAATAAAATGGGTGGGGAAGCAGGGAAAAGCAGAAGGGATGTGAATCCCGGAGGAGCTTTGGTGTGTGGCTGCCGGGGCGGGGAGGGAGTGGGGCCAGGGCTGGGGCTGGGGCCAGGGCCGGTCCCGCCTGGGGCGGTGCGGGTGCCTCCCCCGCCCCGGCGGCCGCGGGGGTCGGGGCCGCGCTCCCGCAGGTGGGTGCTGCGGCGGGGTCGTACGCGTGTACGGGGCTTCCCCCGGGGAGGGGACCCGGGGCCGGGAGGCTGGTGCAGCGGGTCGGAGCCGCCGTTTCGAACCGGGCACCTCCACGGGGCATTTCTGGCATCGTCCCGCTCCCCGCCCCGCCAGCCCCAGCGCCGGGAGGCAGCATATAGCTGATATTCTTTGCATTAAATGGCATCGCAAAACGGCAGGGGTGGGGCAGAACGTTAGAAATAAATAACTAGCTTGAAGCTGCATTGGTTGGGGTGACGTTGTCGCTGCAGATGGGGGGGTCTGGGGCAGCAACATCTGACGCTGCGCCTTTGCACTTTGTTTTTCAGGGTTCCCCAAGGAGGACAGGGTGGCCGCTCGCCCAGCCTGGCCATGCCGTCCTCCACTAACGCGGGGCGAGCCCCCGGCCCGCTGGATGGCGGCTGGGGTTGGGTGGTGGTCTTCGGCGCTTTTATTTCTATCGGCTTTGCGTACGCCTTCCCCAAAGGTGTAGCCATCTTCTTCAAAGAAATCCAGGATTTCTTTGGCACGTCCTATAGTGAGATCGCGTGGGTCTCCTCCATCATGTTGGCCACGATGTACGGCGCAGGTGAGTAAACCTGCACCAGCCGCTTGGTGCGGTGTGTTGTAAAAGCAGAAATAAGCCAGAAATCTCCACTTTGGGCTGGTGTACAGGGGAAGCAGCAATGTCCATCTGCATAGGTAGTATCAACAGGTTTATTTTCGGATCTTGTTTCTAATGTTGTTTAGGGAAACGTGTCTGTATGCGGAGCCTAAAGGGCAGGTTTTTTGGGCATAAATTGGTGTTGGTGGGGATTTTCAAACAGACTTCTGAAGAGTGTCAATGGGTACAGTGGGGTGCAGGTGTCTTTTGACCACTCTGGGTGCCTTTTGAGCTTGTCGGAGACTCCAAATGCCTTTGCAAATGTTGTTTGTGACCACTTTGGTGCTGACATTCCCTTTATTTTCAGCTGGGATTGCAGCATCTTTGTTGTTTTTCATAATTAGACTTATTTCGCTAATCCAGGTGCGGGGAAATGCAGAAGCCTTTATAAAGGAGTGCAATATCCTCTGCACACCAGAGGCTGAGCTACACGGCGTGTCCCACTGCTGTATCCCCTTCTCCAGCCACTCTGCTTGCTGCGGGCTCTGTTGGGGGATTTCTCTGACACCACAAGCAAAATATGGCCTTGGCCCCGTCACACAGCACCTCCATCCCCCCAAACACTGGCAGCACCAGCCCCAGTCCTTGTCTGAGTGGCGAGGGGCTGGGCATGCTGTTTCAAGAGACGCTGGCATCCTCCTGCCTTGCTTTGACACAAGTTGGGAATTTTGCACCGGGGAGGTTGTGAAGTAGTGGGGTGACCCAGACCTGGTGTGTTGCTGAAGGTAGCAGTGGGGATCCTCTACCAGAAAACAGAAGATAACCTATGAGAGCTTTCTGTGGGCATCAGTGGAAAAGCCCCAAGAACAGGCTGGTGTCAAATAGCTGGGTCTGCGTTTCAGCCAAAGGTAAGCGTGGAGTAGAGCAATAAACAAAATAGCTACTTGTTTATTGTGGCAGCTTGTAATTACAGCAATGAGAAAGCCAGAGTCAGACGTTTTTAGCAGTTGCAAAGCGGTGCACAGAACTTTACTCTTTTTTTTTCTTTTTTTATGATTTTGATACCACTTTCATGACTCAATGGAAAACTTGTGCTGCCTTTGATTAAATCTGCAATGGGATGTAAATGGGAATCACACTCTGTAATCGCAGGAAACTTCATCAATATTTATCCTGGCTATTAAAGCAATTCTGAAAATGTTCTTTGTTTTCAAAAATGTATTTGGTTTTTTTTATTCCTTAATAATGCACTACAGTGCTTTTTAGAGAGCAGTTGGTAATGAAAGATGCTTTCTAAAGGTCTGTAAAGTGCCAGCAATGCTTGAATCAGAGCCCATTGTAATCCACCCTGTTGTAACCCACTGCAAAGCCTCGGCCCCACTGAGAGTAGCTCTGCAAGGGCTCTCAGCCCTTCCTATTTGAGAATCCACAAGTGGAACACTTCGAGGGCCAGACACAAGCCTTGATTTTAGAAAAATAAATCCTCTGCTCGAGCCAGTGCTGTTGTCCCAGCTGGTCTCCTTGATGGGATGCTGAGCCCAAACCCTGGTGAACCCCATGGCTTTGGGATAGATTTCCACTGGGGCTTGTTATTAAACACAGAGAAAAGCACTTCTTCCCTCAGCCCCAGCAACCTAAATAAGCAGTGAAAAGGAAACAGCTGGGCTCTGTGGGCTGAACAGGAGCAAGAGGGCTGCAGTGGGGGTGGGAAGTGCTGCAGTGGAGGGGGAGGCAGAAGGACCACTTGTCATTTAGATGCTACTTAAATGCTGTCTTAAAGGGCTGAGGTAAATTATGTGGAATGTCTCTGAAGCAGTCAGGTGGGGAAAAAAAAAAAAAGAAAAAGCGGGTGGCCCATGGTTTGTTTGTGCTTGGTTGCCTACAAACGAGTATCTAGGAATCTGTATGTTTTAGCAGTCAAAGACAGATGGCTAGTGTTTGATACCAAAAGTGCATGGATGAGTAGAGGTTGCTGTAAATTTCGTGGTGTGGTACTAAAATTAGGACGTTGCTTGTTAGGAAGGCTGTGATTGAGGTTTTAGTATAGGTGAGTGTGCTAAATATGTTTGATGGAGAACAGGGACTGCTGTTCTCCCTGATGGCTGGTGACAGAACATTTCGCTGGGTCTTCTCAATAGCTCAGGGCATTGTACAGTGTAAGCCTCCTTCCCAGGGAAATGTTGTTTCTTCTATTGCACTCATCTTGGGTAGGTGTTGGCTGCGGCTCAAGGCACTGCGACGATGGTCTCATGATTTCAACCAGTCTGCAGAAGCCATGTTTTGGTTTGGACACCATTACCCACAGGGAAGCCGTGGGAAGCCCTGTTCTGCCATGGGGATGAGGGAGACCTTGGTGGAACTGCTTCAAATATCATGTCCGTTCTGCATACTGCCAGGTGTTGAAGCGATATCCCATCACCTATCCAGTAATGCTGCAACAAAAGCACAGAGGTAGTATTTACTAGGTAGTAGGTTACCTGTATGTTGGGGGCTCCCTGGCTGCCTCTGTGCGTTGTTGTCAGCTCTGCTTTGTCTTCCAACAAAAACGTATCTCCCCACCGTCTACTACGGCAGAGATGCTTCGTGCCTGACTACAACTGAGTGCTCAACAGATTAACCCTGATCCTCTCAGTGCTCAAAGTCACTCACAGGGGTGTAGCTGGGGGGCTTGAGCCTCTTGGGGTGCATGTCACGGTTGAGGAGTTGGTGCTGGAGCAGGTGAAATGCTGCTGTGATTGCCTCTGCCTTCTCCCATCCGCAGGCTTTCCAACCCACATTCTTCTCTTTCTCTCTAGTGTTTAAGCCAGTGCTGTGTGCTCTGCACCTGGGATGTTGTAGTGCACTTTTATCCCAATTAGCTGAGTGTCTCCTGCCTTTTCGTAAGGACCCTCCCTTATGCTATTATACAGTAATATGTGGGATGGTACAACTGGGCACTGTTAGACTTAATTGCAGGCTATTGTACCTTCCCACTTGCTTCACAGTTGCTCATGGTTATGTCCGTTTAACAGTCCTCCCCTCCTCTTCTCTGCTCTTCAATAAGATTTATGCTTGTTTGATTATCCCTCTCTCTGCAACGATCCAGGCTGAGATGCCGAGTTGCCCTGTGGCTGCAGACAGGGCCCTGGTGGGAGTTTGCAGAACATGGAACAAATGAAACACATGTGCCCAGGAGTATATTTAACACATCTAATTTGATTGACTGGACATTTAATGCCAGAGCGGGTCTGACTTATGAACGACTTCAGTGATTTGGAAATTCTCGTTAAAGAAGCAGGACGCCAGTTCCTGTGAGCTGCCCGAAGTCTTGCTCTGCTGCAGTGCCTGTTAGAGCTGTTAGGATGCCCGTGCAGCCAAGCTTGATTTATTTTTCTGAAAAATTAGATAGTTGTTTAACTCTGGATTTTTGCTAATCTTTTCTGAAAGAAATTCTAAAAATGCCAAAATAAGCTTTCAATGTAAGCCTGAGTAACAAGTGGAGTTTCTAAATGAGGTAATTATTGCCATGGCTTCTTTATTCCCTACCTTCCCAAACCAGTGGTGAGGCAGAAGTGTCACAGCCTACATGGAGGTGCAGGGGTGCATGGGCTATAACCTGGCAGGAACAACGCTGGGTGCCCTGAGCATCTCCTACAAGAGTTGTCAGCCCTTGAGTCTGGGGGAGCTGGAGAGGCTGAATGATGCATTTGCATCACCACCACAAAAGGAAGCCCCCAAGCTTGCCTAACTCCTCCTTCTCCCTGTTCCAGCAGCAGTGAATAGCCGTGATTTGGAAGGTGCCCACCTAAATCAAAGGATTTCCTCCAGAGTAAATGGACTCTGTTGTTCGCTCAGTTGGGTTCAGGGAAAGGCTGTAGCATTGCTGTCCCGTCCCTGGTGTTTGGCCACGTCTCTGGGCTGTTGGTGGCTGTTGAAGCCAGGACTCAGAGCAGCGAGGCTGCTATCTGAGCATGGGATGTCCCTCACGAGGACTGACCCAGCTGGTAGCCCTGGCTCCCTCCATCCCTCTTTGCTTGGGGCCACTGAGCTGCCAGCACCTTGGCAAGGGTGCAGAGGATCTGATGCTCTCACTGACAACAGCTTTTGTTTGCAAACATCCTCAGGAGACAGTCCTCCATTTCCTTGGCATGCTTGTTGGTGTGGGGACTTGTTTTTAGGCTGTGCTGCTTACTGTGTAACAGAGCTTATGTTTGCATTTCATAAATAATGCAAATGAAATGTATTTTCTGGAAATACATGAACTAACCAAAATCTCCACTGGAGTAGCTCTGTTGACTTTGACAGCATGGGTGCAGATTTACAGTGAGCAGCTGAGGCTTTGGTTTGTAGCACCAGAGCAGTGCCATGTTTTCAGACTAAGGCTGAAAAATCAGCAGCTGGAACTGTTCCTGCCCTTCACTTAATTCCCTTAGGAAGCTGTTTTACACCAGCCAAGGCTCTGGCAATATATATTGCAGAAGTTGTAATGTGTCTTATCCCCCAGTTTCTTAATCTGAACTAGGTCGCAGAAAACAATTCTGTCACTATAATACAAGTAGTAAAACAGATTAGTGGGCAGTAAAGTGGATAGTCTGGACTTTATGATAGGGTACTTGCAGTTCTTGCCACTGTTCATGTTCAGCAATTCCACTTTTTCAGTTGCAGAGGGCAAACCGGGAAGTTGATACGCGAGGAGCACAAGGAAACATTGCTTTTCTATGGCCAAATCCTTGTCAATCTGATAGAGAAGGATTTTCTACTTTTGCAGTGTTGCTACTTTTTTTCTTTTTTTTCCTGTTCACGGTCAAAGAGCTTGTTCCTTAACCCAGATGAGAAAAGTATTACGGCACAGAGTCTGCCGGTTATAAAAACAAGGAACCAGGGTCTGTCCATAAGGGAACAGGGGCGATGCCACCATCCTCCCCTCAAGGTCCTTTCAGCTGCACCTCTCCAGGTATCAGGCTCTGGGGGTGATGAGGACACACCATCATTGTCAAAATGCAGAGTATCGCAGAGCACCCATCGTGCTGCTGCGTGCCCTTGGCAGGGTTTCCTTTTGCAAACTGCCTCCTTGGATTTGTGCTAAACCAACACAAGGCCAGAACTCCCAAGGTCTTTCCTCCTGTCAAGGAGACAATCTTAAATAATATAATTGAAAAACTGCAAACCTTTGGTCTTCACATCTCCTGACTTGGGTTGTGTGCCCGCATCGTGTTTGGGGTATCAAACTGAGCTGCCCTTTTCCCATTTTTAAGGGTAACTCATCTCAAGCCAGGCTATAGATGAGTCCCTGGAGATAAACATTACCCTGGGAAGACAGGAAGCAGTTGAGCTCCCAGGAAAGAAAACACAAGCAATATTAATTTTCTAGTAATTTAGTTGCCCTACTCAACACCGAGGGAAGCAGCCAAACCTTCTAAAAATAAGAAATACTGATGCCACTAATTTAATAGCAGTAACATTCTCATAGGTGTTATGGTCTCCTCTAGAGCTATAAGAGAGGTAAGGATCATGGGAAAAAGTAATGTCTTTTATTATGGCCAGCTGTTAGAGTTTGAACAATGAGTGGGCTTTCTGGCACGTGCCAGAATAGGGAGAATGATTTAATACCTAGGACAGTATATGCATTTTCAGGTGGTTTTTATGGTGACTATGTGGCCAAAATGCTTGTGTCATCATTGTAATGAAACAAAAGGAGTCATCTCAGTGACACTCAGAGACCAGATCCTGACAGTTATTTCAGCCGAAAAGCTTGAAAAGCTGAGGCTACGGCAGGAGATATGACCTTTTTTTTTTTTTCCCCCTCATTTTGAAGAATCTCACTCCTTCTTTTGCGATTTCTGTGCAGCTGAGCCTTGTGCATGTTTGCATACAGATTGTAGATGTAAATATGTGCTGCGTCTGTTATGCCTTACTACATAAAAAACTAAGTTGCATCAGGACCATGGATTATTTTAGGTCAATATGTAGTGCAGCAGAGTCTTGGCCTCAGTCTCACTATACACTCCTGTAATACACCCTCCAAAATCCCCAGGGTGCTGTTCTTACACATCCAAATTTCTATTAAAATTAGGGAATCACCTTCTGTTTGTTTTGCCAAGACAGGAGCAGAGAGCCACTTTTTGTGAACACCAGAAAAATGAGGGCCTTTCTGAAGTAAAAGCCTTGTCCTGAAGCCAGCCAGTGTTTATTTCTCTTGTTATTTATTATTTATTGTTTTGTAGTTGGATGAAATGTCTGTAGATTTAATTCTGGATATGCTCCACAATTGAGTCTTTTCTCCAAAGAAACTTTCTCCCAGAGCTTGTAACTGCAAAATAGAGCATTTGCTAAAGCAGCAAGGAAGAGATTGGGAAGCTGAAAGTCAACCATTGACCTTGAACATTTAATCCAAAATTTTATAGCTGTATTTTATTACACTGCTAGCATGATAAATTGCAGTGACAGGTTTAGAAAGCACCTTACAGCATGCAGTGGCATGAAGCTATATTAATAATGAGTTTGATTCTGCAGTTTTTAACTTAATCAAAGCTGCCAATGTTCTCTTCCGGTCTGGTCCAAACTTCATCAAAACCTTCTCTGCCTCCAGAAGAACCTCACCCAGGGTTCTCCACCCACCCCAAGTGCTTACAAATAGATGTGAAGTACCACAGTGCTAAAAGGGGAAACTGAGGCATGGGAAAGGAAGTGTAGGCTTTTTCAAGGCCAAGCAGCAAGTGGGTAATGGAACCCAGGCCAGGCCTCGGGATGTGCAAGAACTCTGCCAGCCAGTTTTGGCTCAGGCATTGCCTGGGCAGGACGTGCCCTGATGGGTGGAGGTTTTATCTGCTGAAAAGTTTGTGACAGGGGAGGGGTGCCTGCCAAAATTGTGCATTGTCTAGCATTTAGCAGTGGATTTTCTGTGTGTGCAGTCCCAAACCCTGGGCATCCCCCTTGCTGCTGGGGAGGTTGCTGCTTGCATGAGAGCACGTTGGCTGTGAGGAACATCCTATGGGGCTGCCATCCCATTTAAGCAATAATCTCTGCAAGGCACGTGTCCTTTTGCAGATACTGTGCTCACGTGCTGTTACTATTGTTTTCATCCCCTTCTGCTGAGCAAGGAGATACTGGTGGGTGTGCTGGGGCTTTTTCTTTTTCTTTAAGAAACCTGGGGCCCCAAGCTTGTGAGTTCCCACACAAGTGGCTGCACTCCTAAAATTCAAAGAGGTTATCCTTGTGTGTTTTGTGTGGGTGGTTGCACAGGGGCTTCCCATAATTTTCTACAACATAATCTAAGCAGAGAAATAAAAAGGTCGGTACCTGGTCATGGTTTGTACTCAGAGGTGCTCAGCCCATACAGATACAGTATGGATCTGTGGTGTGCAAGCAGCTGCTCACTGGTCTTTCTAGGAAGTCCAGCACCTGTGTCCTCTGGATCCTGTGTTGTGTCTGATCACCCCATGGGAAGCCTCAGGTTACCTGAGGGTGTCTGAAATGACATGAGCGTCTCCTTCATCAACGCTTAGTGCTGGGCGAGGGTTATGAGAGAGGAAAGGGTGAGGAGGGGAGGACGGGCGATATTTGCAGTAGTGGATCATGTGTCCACTCTCTGCTTATGTCCTTACAACCCTTACAACATTGGTTCAACAAAAATTCTCGAGTAGAGCTTTTGCTAGGATTTCCCTAGGCGTGTGTGTTTCTACCTGGAAATTTTGTGTAGGCTGAAACAAAAGGAATATCTCTGTTTATCCACAGTGAATCCTGCCATCATGGCCCAAGCCCAGGCAGGTGCTCCCTGCATACCTGTGGCTCAGCTTCCTGGTTCTGGACTTCATCCTTTTGCTTATTGTCATCACCTCTTGGAGTCAGTCAGCCTCCCTGTGTTATTCAAACAAGATGTCTTCCCACACTGGGGCAATCCCTGGCGTAGCAGCACCGCTGTGATTGTGGATTTTGTTAAGAGAGCTGGGTGAGGAATGATTTGATTTCTGTAATGGATAGTGCTGCAGATTCATATACTTCTCCTGACTCTCAGAGAGAACTCAAGCCCTGCAAGGTCACCACATATGTGCTTATATTTTTTATTTTTTTAAATAGCCCTGTTCTACTTAAGAGCGATAATAGCACTATAGGTTCAGGTGAAATATTTCTGTGTTCGTGGACTTGGTCACAAAGCTTTATCATTTTGCCCTTTGTTGGAGCTAGCAAGGTCACCAAGCAGCAGTAACAGAGATGTGATAGACTTAATAAAAACCGAGATTAATAAGAACTAGGAAAAAGAAAGCAAAGAGTTTTGGCTGGGGGGTTGTTAATGCTTTACAGGCAGGTGTTAAGCCCAGGAGTAAGTTGCAATCCACTCCTCCAAATGAAGTTCAAACACCTGAAAGATTCTTCCCTGGGTCAGCACAGGATGTGTTTTATGTGCTGCCATAGGAAGGACTGAGAGTGTCGATGCCAACCGTCCCGCAGCATTGCAGCGTTTCTGCCCCTGGATGGCTCTCCAGTGCAACTGGTCTCTTGTTCAAATCATGCAGGGCTTCCAGGAGGTGGGCAAAGCCCTTTGGAGAGCATGTCCAGGTAGGGGCTGATCTGCGTGTGTTAAGACCGCTGAGGAAGGGCTGCTGGTACCCGGGAACAGGTGTTTCAGCCACGTAGGGACCTCATGTTCTGCAGCTGGGCTTTACTTGACGAAAGGGATAAAAGTCTGCTATTCTGCCAAAGCAAAATGTTAGTTAAAAAATTCATGGGAAAGAAATGAAGAAACAACTCATGAAGTTGTGACCTTCTTAAGGTCAGTGGCTGTGATCTGTTGTGTGGGTGAGATCCAAACCTGCAGCCCCAGGGAACCACGAAGCACAGGCAGCTGTGTGCTCAGCACCTGCAATGCCACCCTCTTGCAAGAATGGTTATTTAATTGCCTAAATACAAAGTGACACGAAGGACCTTGGCTCCAGCCCCAGTTTTGGAGCTGTTGGCCTGTGGCTCCTCTCCGCGCTGCAGGAGCAGCGTGTGTCAGCTGTATAATCTGGAAATTGAAATGCTGAAGCCCTGATCGGATAAGATTGCTGGATAAGGAAGAAGACACTTTGTATTTCTGAAGCCTGGGTCTCGTCTACTTTGTTTTTCTTTTTTTAAACACCAGGATGGTGCTGTGGCAAATGTTTGGAGTCCTTGGCTTCTCAAGGTTGTGCTGGGGGGCGCAGGGGAGGGAAGGCTGTTGCAGCTTGGTTTCTGCACTGGATCATCATCCCCACTGCCTTATCAGCTGGCTATGGTGCTAGTCCTGCACAGGAGACCCAGCACCACACGACCTGTCCTGACCAGCATGACCAAGTCATATGAGTTCAGGCAGTCTCTCTCAAACTTGGCTTGTGCACCTCACAGGGTTTGTACTGAAACTGCAGCATTTGCCTCAGCTCTAAGACCTGTTAAGGTACAGATCATTTTTTCCCACCTGTGAGGAAGAAAGAGTGGCGGCTTCTGGTGCCTGGTTGGCTGTTGAAGCTGCTATTGCATATGCTGCACTTCAGTTACCTGATTTAAAAATATTATTTGGAGTGCAAAGTAATACTAACAGAAGACATCAAGGCTGTTAAGGGGTAGACAGTTCTTTGGAGGCTGCCCTTTGAGGACTGGCAGAGGGGTGATGCCTTGGCTGTCACCTGGGGTGTTTGCTCACTGTTGCTTGCCCTCCAGCACCACAGTGCATGGCCATGTTGTCCCCAACAGCACTGCCAGAGGAAGAACCAGTTGTGTGGGGGCTCCTCAGCCATTGCAGGTGCAAAACAAACCATCTGACAAGCAGTTAAGGCTAATAATACACTGTATTATTGCCAGGTGCCACCAGTTCTCTGGTGATCTGGAGCAGGCACATGGAGGGCTCATTTAATACGGGTCAGCTGGAGAGTAGCAGTTCTCCATGCCCTGGTGACAAACAAGAGTGTGAACCCTCCAGGTCCTGAACCTTGGACTTCTAGCAAGGCAAACAACATGAAAGGCTGCAGGTTTTCCCATCCCTTTCCCCCTGCCTGTGCGATTGTGCCCCATGTTTTCCCCAGTCCCTCCCTTTTGTGCCGTGCGTCATTACCGGGTGCTGATTGCTGATGCTGATCCCCTACTCCTCGGGAGGTTAGTGGATTCTGGCACTGTGTTAATAACATGGGGGCACACCACATATGAAATGCGGGGTAATGAGGAGGTTGCCCTGTTACAATGGGCTGGTACCCTGGTGGATAAATTACGAGGCCAAAGGCAGCGTTGTTATTCCACCAAGGGAATGAGATTATTACTGAGGAAATTGCAAGCCTGCTCCTGTCATTGTTTTACTACTAGTGTAATAATAGACTTTGTTTGATTAGTATAAATGATTTTTCCCCCTTTCCTCCCAGCTGGGTAAGATCCTTTCCTTCTTACATCCCCAGTGACTCCACATAGTCAACGCCAGTCATGTCATGCTGAGTTCTTTAGTATTATCTGTGTTTTCAGAGCAGTTTAGAAAATATTAACTGTCTGGGCAGTTCTTTTGGTGCTGACCAATGTCCCTGTGTAGTAACATCTCTTTAGAGCTGCTTGTCATCGTGGGAAAGAGGGAAAGGCTGAGCTGCACGTTACAGTCCTAGAAATGGGGGCACCCCTGGTCCCAAATCTGCCAGCACTGGGGACCGTGCAGTGGCCTACTTCAAAGTAATGCTCTTTTATCACCTGCGTGACCATCATATGGTCTTACCAGCAGAGGTATGATGTTTGCGATGGCTCAGTGCCACTTTACACTGTCAGAAGGTCAGTCTTGTGAAATCTGGAAAAAAACCCACATTGCATGGAGGCCTCTGCATTACGGGGTCTGTCTTTCAGGGTCTCAGCACTTAGATGCTTCTCTGAGAACCCCGCACAGAAATAATTCAGCAAAACTTTATCTAAGCCAGGTGCTAATTAAAAGGGAGAAAGCTGTTCCTCTTAGTATTAAATTTTTAAAAAATTACAAACCTAACTTTACAAATAAGGAAGATTATGTCATATCTATATATCTATATCTATATATCTATATCTATATCTATATCTATATCTATCTATCCAATCTATATATCTATATCTTTATGGTCAGAGGTATGGGAGAGAAGAATGTTTTCATCCTTGTCAAAAATACATTGATGTTTTGCATCAACACTGGAAGTTTTGCAGCTCATAAAAAATTCATAAGGCTTATTGAGGAAAACAGAAAGGCAATTCAGTTGTCTATTTTTTGAGCACTGTCATGCTTGCAAGAGTTTAAGCCAGTCTGCACTGATATTTCTTGTTAAATGCCAACTCTGCATTATGATTCTCTCTGGATCATAGTTCAGCGGCTCAAAAAGAATAAATGACAAGATGGCCTGGCTTTGTGAGGAGAAGAAAGGAGAGTCCAGGGTATTTTGCATTTTTTTTTTTTTTTAATGGTGTTCCAATCTCCTCCTCAGGGTCCTTTTCACTTCTGCAAACACAAGACTCAAGGTGAAAAGTAATTGGACAAGGTAACAAATGAGTTAGGGCTGCTTGTATTTCCCACTGGCGAGTTACTGTGTTTTACTTGTGACCAAGATCAGCTTCTCTGACATGGCCTTTCATGTACCAGCTAACTACAAATGGAAATCTGCCACAGGTATGAGAAAAGAGGGGCTTTTATACAGGACAGGCACTAAACCAGCATGATTTATATGGACTGAGGATAGCACTTTACATTGCATCAGTCTTCCAGGAGTGCCCTGATCCCAGCAGCATCTCTCGGGGATATCTAATGTGAACTGTTGCTCTGCAGACTGCAGAGCTTTTCTGCAGGCAGAACCCCCTTTGTGTGCACCTTGCTCTGCAAGGGCTTGGCATGTGAAGGGAGGCATTTCTGAGCAGACTGTCCTTGCTCTTACCCAGGGGGTGATAGCAGCTCCATTGGAGACCTTCCCCCAACAGTGTCCTGTGAATCCAGCAGCAAGACAAGGTTCAGCATCCCCCTCTGCTGTCTCATGTCATCTCCTTGCAATGGATGATAAATTATCACTGTGGCTGGAAACTAGCTGGGAGAAAGGAAAGTGCTTGCTGGGCCATGGAAGGGGCTGCCTCATTCCATAAGGCTGGGTGGGTGGAAATGCCATCCCTTCCCACAGCAAAGCACTGTCCCTAGGTCAACAGCCTTGGGATGCAAGGAGGTGATTTAATTTTACTTCTATTTCCTCATTAGAAGTTGTGATGCTGTCATGGTGTGGGATTGTGGGGACAGTGCTGGCTGTCCCTGGCTGCTCTGGTCTCTGAGAAGCCATGCACTGGGGACATGCTCAGCAGCTGAGATGGCTTTTGCTCCTTGCCGTGGCTTTTCAAGGACTTGGACACCATTTGTGTCGCTGCTTCTGCAATGTCAGGCCAGGTAAATGGCAGCTTTCTGAGAACTTTGCCAGCTGTTTCTTTTGCTCCGTCCTCACCTGACTGTAAATGAAGAAGCAAAAATCACCCCAAGTCCTCTTAGCTTCTCCCACCGCCGGCTTGCAGGAAGGAAGGATGATTTAGTTTGGATGCCAGGACAGGGAGCTTGTGGTCCCTTCACGTTTGACCAGGCAGGTATAAGCAAGTAAAGGTGCATTGGGATCTAAGCTGCACATGTTGTTACAGTAATTGGTTTCTGTGTGATAATATACTGCATCTTTATTCTCTTCATGCAGGCTGAATAACTGGTAAATGACAGATCCCGCTTTTCAATTCCACCGTGTTTCCAGAGGCTGTCACACTTTTAATTTTTGCAATAGCTGCAAGCAAAGCAGTAACCATGTTTCCTATTTCCCACAACTGTGGTGCTGGCTTTGTTGTTCCCTCTTAATTCCTCTGTCTTGACTTGAGCTATTTGATGTTTCCAAAGCTCCCCAGAACACTGTAGTTAAAGTTACCCAGTGCTTGGTGGCTAATCAGCCCCCCATGAGAGACATGTTATGGGTGGCAGAGCAGGGCAGGAGAGGTGCATTTAGCTCTGTTTGGTGTGATGCTGATCACTGAAGACATCTGGGCAGGGTGCAGGTGTACGTCTGTGCTTTGTATGCCTCCCCAAATTGGCAGGGTTTTGCGTGCTGAAGTGTGCAAAGCTATGTGACGTATTGCGTGCACTGGTTTCTGCTAAGAGATGGGACAGCTTTTGAAAGGCTGCTCTGTTAAAGCCTATGGACATTTCTTTAGGTCCAAATGACTTAAGTGGAAGTAATTTTGAGGATGTGATTTTGCATTTGCTTCAGTGCATTTGAAAGGTCTGCTCAGGACTATTATAAAACCTTCGCCTTATGAGCAGCAACTCAGGGAAGTTTGGTTTCCCAACTGTTCGAGGCCTTGGATTGGATTCTCAGGTGTCTTATAAAGTATAGGTCTAGCTGATGCTTTCCCTGGAGGCTGAGTGCTCACCATGGTCTTCGCTGTGTATTTTGCAATGGCTAGAAAGGTTTAGTGCAGATGCTCTGTTGCTGTTTTCTCCTCTAACTGGCTGCACTTAGTTACTTAGAGGTCTCTAACCCTCAGTCCTATGTGGGTGAGGCAGGCTTGCAGGGTCTGGACTGAAGGTTTCAGGCTGCGAAGGAGAAAGGCTTATGTTACTGTGATGGTTTCAACTGGTACTGAGTAATTTTCTTCATAGTAACCACAACAGTTGCTTCTGAAGTTAATTACAGTTCCCTGTGAGCTGAGCTCAGCCCATGCAGATAACACCTTTGAGACCACAGCTCTCCCACCTAGGCTGGCAAACAAGTGGGACTGATTATCCCCCTGTAAAACTGGTAACGCTGCTAACAGCAGATGAAGGCTGTTCGCTAAAGGTCACACAGACCTGCAGTGAAGCATTGCTGAGAGATCACACAAGACAAGAACAGGGAGAAATTGCAGTCTCATGGCTTAATAAGTGATTGCTGGAAATATGGGATGTGGTTGAGGACACTGCACACTCATGGAGGGTGCCCCAGGGGCACAGGAAGGATGCTCTTATTTGTAAGGCCACTAGTTGGGATATGAGCTTTTGCTTTCATATACTCCTTCTACCCATAGCCAGGAAGCAGAGCAGAGTGTGTCCCACCCCCTGCCCCTTCCAGCTCATCATCTGCTGTCATGGTCCAAACCCATCCTTACTGATGGGTGAAGCCAATACGACAGCTTATGGACTGGAGTGAGAGGCACGTGGATTCGTATTCCCCCTCTCCTGAGGTGGGTGTTGCAAGAGTGGGACATAAGTGAGCATTTTGTTTTACTTCTCATAGCTGAGGCTTCTTTCCCTGGGAGCTGCTCCAAATCAGAGCAGGAGGGGGGCCTTAGAAGAAATCTTATGGGCTTTAAATGCTCTGCTCCTTAACAAGATACCCTGTAGTTTTAGGGTTAATGTGGAAGCCCCCTCCCAGGGGAAGAAGGTAATTGAAACCGCATTTTCTTAGCTGAGTAATTAGATTGAGTCTGGAGAAATGCGGACGTGTGGAAAATTGAAAAATATAAGAGTTGCGTGCCCTTAGGCTGCAGATGAATGTGTTGGTGCCTTTCCGAGGAACACTGTCTCGATCTGTTGAATTATAGGACATGCTGAGACCAGCTCAAGCATGATGCAAGTCCAGGCCTTGACCAGGGGAGGCTCAGTGAGAAAGGGGTCCCTTTCCTGCTGTGCTGATCTGACCTATGTATCTGTTTCCTCGGAACTTCTCATCGAACACTCTAGTGCTCTTTGCAGCAAAAGGATGCATGCATGTAGCTACAGGATTAGGAGAAAAAACTCTCCACATAATTATATACTTGCAGAAATTTTAATTGAATCACACGTTTGATGTGACCAATTCACAGGTCACTCTAGTTACAAGGATGCTGCGAAGACTGTGGTGACGTGTATTTCATTTATGAGTGTTTTGACCTTACATCTACTGGGAAGTATTTTACATGTTATAGATGTAATGATGGGCTTTATTCCCTAGATTAAACTGAATGTACCTACTGGCTGTTATTCTTGCACGTTCTAAAAGCTGAGAACTTGTTCGGATGTTGTCAGACACGCTGAGGGGATATTGGGTCTAGCTCCTGTGCTCAAGTGTGTTGTAGTTTGCAGGGTCTGGAAAGAGCTCTGGCACTATTTCTGGATGAGATTATTTAAGCAAAGGTAAATATACTTCCAAATGGTTCTGTGGTGAGGTCAATTCCACAGTCGAACTCTTCAGAGTTGCCTGTAAGTTTAAAATACTGGTTTCTAGTAATTGGTATGTGGACAGTGTGGCCTGTTCTTAATGGCAGGAATGAAGGCAAACAAGCACACTGGGCTCTGGAACACCACTGCTGTGTGCTGAGTAGCACCAGAAATAGTCAGGTAAGATAAGATACTAAACGCTGCCTATATTTCCCTGCTTCATTTTCATTATCATTTTTGCAGCTTTTTCCTTCAGGGTTTTTGACTAATATAGAATCTTTTTCTTACATCTCATCGCTTGACTTCTGGACCATTCTTTCCTACTCAGTTTTCTTTGTCTCATTCTGACTTCTCAGCCTGATTTAACTTTGAAGTTGTCTCTGCTTCAAGCAGGAGGTTGGTTCTGAGACCTTTGAAGTCCCTCCAACTTTTATTATTCTGTGATTCTGATTTTTACTGGTCCTCCAGCTAGTTGAGACTACTATACACAAGATCTCCCTTCTTTCCTCCTCTGCCCAAAGCTGCTGGCTTGTTATATTTCCCCAGATTTCAATGCTTCCTGTCAGTGTGCATGGTCTTTTTAAAGTCACTTCCCTCTTTCACAATTTTGCACTTGCCTGAACCACCTCTTCATGTAAATGCAAGACCAAACTGGTTCCTTTGAGCTCCAGCTAATCCATCATCTCAAACTGTTTTTACCTACGTAGACTGCCATTAAGATTTAATTAACAACTGTTCTGCTGAAGCTTCAGTCCTGGTCAGCAGTGTTGGAATTGCATTAAATAGAGTCATTAAAATTGCAACAGTATTCATGATATCAACCTTGTAATATGAACCACTGCTTTGTGCATATGGTTTAGCATCATAATAAATCAAGAAGCTCCTAAGTTGGAGTCGTGTTCACCTGGTTTGTAATTGCCATTTGCCTTCTCTGAATAACATGTTGAAGTCCTGACAGCAGGAGATGTCACCAACTACACAGCCACTGTGTGGCATGGGACATGCTGCCATCTCCACACAGTGCAGATCATCTTTCTTTTTCCATTCTCTTCCTGAAGTCACCCTAGAAGTTGTGAGAAGCACCTCAGGGACACTGATATTGCAGAGTTTTACCCGCTTTGTGTCAAACATGCCCTTCTGTCAGAAGATACCTGCCTCAAGGACTGTTTTGCACTTTTTCCGCAGGTCCCATTAGCAGTATTTTAGTAAACCGCTATGGCAGCCGACCTGTGGTTATATTTGGAGGCCTGCTCTGTGGTGTTGGGATGGTCTCAGCTGCCTTCTGCACCAGCATCCTGCAGCTCTACATCTGCGTAGGATTCATTACAGGTAAGAACAAAGTGTCTCCTTTCCACCCTCACTTGAAATTCACTTCTGATGGCTTGGGCACCCTCCCTTGGGGCATCTCAGCCAAATGCAGTGGGAACCTGGTGGGACAGGGGTCCTGGCTTGTCAGCTGTTCCAGATGAGCTTTAGCAAAGAACATATCCCCTGCTAAATGCCGTGTTCCTGGCTGGACATCGCGTGCAGGATCTTAGCGGGTCTTTGCAGCTGAGTGCTCTCAGCCAGAGGCAATGGTGAGGATGGACATCAGTGCTCACAGCTCCCGCTGAAGCAAATGCAGGTTGACTGCTTTCTGCCCTGGGCAAGGCCAGCCCTTCAAGATACAAGTGCAACTATAAAGAAAGCACACGTTTTCCAATATAACTGCGCGTTATATTCCCTCTATGAGATACACGAAATGAGATTTCGGGAGTTTGCTTTGGTTTACTTGCCCTTTGCTTGCTTGGGAGGTTAGGAGGTCCTTTATCTGAAAATAATAACCATTAGAGTTGATTGAAAATGTGCAATATCCTCCATACTGAGAAAATAATATGTCTGTATTTCATTATTGAAGTTATAATTTGAGTTTTCTATATTGAAATATGAATTTCCATATTGGAAACTCAAGGAGGAGAAGGCATAGTCTCAGTTCGGCATCTTTACAGCCTGCAGGTGCTGGGCTGTTGTTTTTAAAGGTAGATGGATTAGAATTCTTCTGTGTGAGTAAAGATGCTTAATTGTAAGCATTTTTGTTTGATTATTTTGGCTAAGGGGCAGCCAGTGTTTCTTCCAGTACAGCTGGGACATCTGCATGAAATCATGACACAATGAGTTCAAAACTGGCTTTTGAGGTTCAAAGTGTGTGTTATAATGAATGTTCCTTATATCTCTGCGGGCGCATTAAGTAAGTGTTGCTGCTTTCTGAACATGAAAAGTGTAAGCTCAATATTTAAAATCAATACAAGCAGCCACTAGAAAAGTAAATTGGTATAAAAAGTTTGTCATCCCGTTCTCCTACACCAATATTGCTTTATTAAATCTTTACAGTAGTGAATAAATCCCCATGTAGGATTCCCTCTCTTAAACCTGACTCTTTTGAAGAAGAGTCACAGTAATTAGATGAAACACTGGTATTACTGAATGCATAAATCTTGCAGGTTCCTTGAAAGAGATTCCAGAAACAAAGCGGTGAGAAATAAAAATAACCAATGTCTCCCATAGATAAATTCCATATTTATCAATGCATGAGCTTGAATTATTCCCTGCTAAACAAATGTCATCTAGCAAGTTGACTAATGCTGTATTAGCACAAGGAAACCGTAAATCCTTTGCTAAAAATATATGCATTCTGGTGAGCAGAAGGGCTCAGACAAGGAGCAGTGCTGGAGGGAGACACCAATTCCTGTTTTCAAAGGTACTTGTGTAAAAATGTGCCAGGAGGGAACTTTGTGCCTAACCCCAATGGACCTAGGGTTTATGAAATCCCTGCTTTGTTTTGGTCCAAATCTGGTCCGCTGCCCATCCCATAGAGTTGATAGTGCCAGCAACAGGGTACAGGGGCAAAGCTGCCCTCATGTCTCCCTCGTCTTTAACGCTGTGATGTTTCCTCAGAGCAAAGCACATTTTTTGTTTTGTACATCTCTCCCTCCTGCTTGCTGAATGAGGACAGCTGTATGGATCACGTCTTAGCTAACAAACCATCATTTCCAGGCACAGTGTGCATGTGCCAGGGAAGGAATATTAATTTGACAGAGAGAGGAAGATTCTTGTAATCCTTGCTAACGTGCTTGATGCCTCTAATTATGCCTGAAGTGCTTTTGCTGGTCAGGCCTAACATGGAAGCATTCAAGGGCAATTATGGAGCTGCCTGCTCATCACACGGCTGAGACAGCATTACTGTACGAGGAGAGAGACTTCTGTACAGGAGATTAGCAATGACTGTGAAGCAACCTGTAAACATCTCGCTCTTTCTAGCTTCCATCCTACTATCTTGAAAAGGAAACAGACTGACATAAATGACCATGTTCATGTAATTCACAGACATGAAGATAAAAATAATGCAGTTGGTACTAAGAGGTCTCTGCTACAGTCCTGTGCCTTTGGCATATTAATAGAAATCTCTGCAGAGGAGCAGAGCAGGATGTATCTGCTTGTGGTGGAGGGATTAGACACGGCGATCTCAATCGCTTTCTTGATTTTGTCTTTTTCCATTTGCCTGTGGAGCCCGGTCTGGGCTCTGCTGTTGGAGGCAGCTCTGAAGCAGCTCTGTCCTTGATGGCACCGAGCTGGGGGTGGCACGAAGCACTTTGCCTACACTGTAAAACCCATGTTCTCTTCCTCACTTGTTTCCCTATAGCGCTTAGGAAAAGAAATGGTGTTTGCAAGCTGTCAACCTGGATAGATCCCAGCCTGGATGAATGAAATAGGTGTTTAGGCATGCAACCTCTTCTTCAAGTTGTCAGCAAATTTCAAAGCTAAATACAAGACAATAACAACTGGTCAGAGTTTAGTTCAATTGGACCATCACAAAATAAAATGGCATCCAGGGTGTAAGACATTGACTAATGCAATGGGAGTCTTTACCTCGGCTGTTAATGTTGACCATTGAAATACATGGTAGGATCTTCCATTGCTAATAAAGTAAGAACAAGATCAATAGCTACACGGCTCATTCCTGAACCACCAATTTCCTTCTAATATGAGTGAGATGTATTTAATCTAGGGAAGGATGCTCTTTCTGGCACAAGCTTGCTTCTGTTCATGCAATACCACCAAAAGGCCTCTCTGTCGTTTCCCCAGGGAGAAAATGTGGTTGTATGAGTAATGATTGCAGCCATGAAAAAGCTGCTGTAGTTTCTGAAAACTGGAATAAAATGGATATAAATATTTCCAACTAATGTCAGCCAAAAGCTTAAAGTAAATTGAAATTCCAGTCAGTCAATTTGAAACTCTCCAAATTTAATTAATGGGAAGAGCATGATGTAATATTAAATTAGATTTGTCTGACTGGCAAATTAATGTTCACATAATAAAATATTTGAGTTGATTATTGTTTAAAAGGGTAGCTGGCATCCAGTCTGATTTTCCTTCTCCGCACGACATGTGGTAGGTCCCTACCAAAACTAATTCTATGGAAATGATGGTTCAGTTTCTGCCCTTACCTACCAGCCTGGGAAATACAGAGTTAAAGCAAACTCTGATCCACTGTGTTGCATCTTCTCAGGTGAAAGAACGTGCATTACTCTATCTGAGCACCATCAAGGGCGTTCTCTAACCAAGGCTGTGTTTTTCCTCCATAGTTCTCAGGTCAGTCCTCTCACAGAGAATAATTCGGCCCCTTAGGCATTATGAGCAGCCTGCACTTCCCAAAGACGTGCCCTACCAAATATATGGACTATCTAGAAAAGTTCATGCTGAGAATGTCTTTCATAGCAAGATTCATTTTAATCTGTTGCCATTTCAATTTATTTTTAATACTGTAAGCTTCCAATGATTTTTTTTAAAAAAAAAAAGAATCTTAGACTTGGCAAAAATCATAATTTTGTGAAACAATTCAAACTGAAGCTATCCAACATCAGTTGAATTCTGCTGCATCATTTGGGTTCTACTCTATCAGCGACTAATGATAGTGTTCCTTAATTAATTTTGAGGACCTTGACCTTTCTAAATTCTCTTCTGTAAAGCAATATACCTAATTATGTACTGCACAGTTAAACAAACTAATTATATAGACTAATGAACAAGAAAAAAATCTGTGTGACCCTGTTTTCAGGATTCATGTTCTCTGGTATAATCACTTCAAGGAATACATTTCTGCTTTGTTCTAATGTGGCTCATTCTTTCCTGGATGATAGGGTGGAAAATATGTGGCATGATTTTGAAATGTCATTTTAATGGAGTTCTGAAAATTTAACTTTTTAAGGAAATACTAAACATCATAGAAATGTTTAGAAAGAAGAGATTATTATATGCTCGTTCTTTCAAACAGAACCACTGAAAGTTGAGACCACAGCATTTGCTCTCTCTGCCTTCAGATTTCACCTGTGCAAGAGAAGCTGGCTAACTGAATTAGCAATGCAGATTGATAATACCATTTAAATATCTAAATGCAATAAAAATACATTTTAATTAAAAGAAACACTCTAGGATCCTGTTTAATTATCATCCTCAGTAGCTCTTCTGCTGTGTACTTGCAGACCTCTTAATCTTTCGCATCAGACCTGAGTTGCTCACACCACCACGAGTAGTGGCTGAGAAGGGTGATGTTATTATCTGTGCAGGTCTGTCAGCCTGGCCGCAGTGCTGGGTACCCACCACCCATGGAAGGGGTTGCCAGCCCCAGCCGTGCATGAAAAGGATGCACTTAGGTGATTAGCACTGTCCAAGCCATAACAACCTTCCTCAAATTGGGAGTTGTAATTTTTTTTTAATAGGTACTTCTTTTTATCTGACAAGGCTGCTGTGTCTGGACAAAACCAGCCACCATTCATTGAGGGTATTCTTGCAATTTATTCTGAAGCAAACTCTTTGTGCTAGGTTTGCCACCCTAGAGATCTGCAGTGCAAAAGGAAGGATGTTCTCTGACCAAAAGTGTCTTTCTGGGGTCTGGTTACCCAAATGTGGTAGCAAGAAGCTTAGGGATATCTTGAGCAAAGTTTGTATCCAGACTATCATGTTGAAGAGCCACCAGTGGATCAGTTGTCCATAAATGTGCCTAAAACAATGAGCTGAGGATAAATGGGTCTCAAATCTTCCTTTGTGTATCTCAGCTATTGTTCTGTGTTCCAGGACTTGGCCTTGCCCTCAACCTTCAGCCATCAGTGATAATGATAGGGAAATACTTTCTGAAGAGAAGACCCATTGCAAACGGCCTCGCTATGGCAGGCAGCCCTGTGATGCTTTGCACCCTGGCTCCTCTCAACCAGTTCCTTTTTGACAATTTTGGCTGGAGGGGCAGCTTTTTAATTCTTGGGGCAGTTTTATTAAACTGCTGTGTGGCAGGAGCTCTCTTCCGACCCATCAGGGCAGCCACAGCCTCTGTCAAAATCCAGACAACTGAGGAAGGGAAAGGCACTCTGAAAGAACAGGACACTAAGGATGCCATGGAAATGAGTGGCGCCACGAATGTTGCCAAGGAGACCAAAACAGAAGAGGAAGAAGGAAAGGACTGTTGTGAAAAAGTCAATCAGTACCTTGATTTCTCCCTCTTTAAGCACAGAGGGTTCTTAATTTACCTGATCGGAAATGTACTCATGTTCCTGGGTTTCTTTGCCCCGATTGTTTTTCTGGCACCCTATGCAAAGCACATCGGCATTGACGAATATTCAGCTGCTTTCCTCCTTTCGATTCTTGCTATCGTGGATATGATTGCCCGACCTACCACTGGCATCATTGCAAACAGCAAGTGGGTGAGGCCACGAATTCAATACTTTTTCAGCTTCGCTATTACTTTCAACGGCACCTGCCACCTTCTGTGCCCACTGGCTTCTGGCTACAAGGGGCTCGTCGTTTACTCCATCTTTTTTGGCTTGGCTTTTGGCATGGTTTGTGCCATGCTTTTCGAAACGCTCATGGACCTCGTGGGAGCTGCCCGCTTCACAAGCGCTGTTGGCCTTGTCACCATTGCGGAGTGCTGCACGATATTGCTGGGACCACCTATCGGAGGTGAGTGTCTTTTCTTCCTCTGCTTCCACTGAATTGCCACTTATATTTAACCTCTTGAAAGCAAAGTCTGTAAGTGATATTATATGTGTTTTCTCTGCTTCCCACTCACAGTTTTTCCACTAGTAATTGGACTGAGAAGGCAGGTCCTAGGTATCTTCTGCAGCATTTCTTCTTTACTCTTTTCCATGTAGTCTGACAGTGGAAGTCAAGAGTTTGCAGAGTGATATTTCAATCCCTTATGCCTTCAAATACTTAAACTGAACTTGCAGAGTGGGATTGTGCAACACCAAGAACCTCTCCTCCTGGAGAGCCTGTTGCAAAAGCTGGAGTTGACTGCAATTTAATCACAGTAAAACACAACAGTTCTATGAAATCCTCTTGTCAACTCAGACCTAGTATTTGCTATTTGTCTCTAAGGCTCTGAGTAGTTTCACTTATGGATTTCAGTCATCTTAGAATATCTGATAGATTTAAGGCTGTTCCAAAAACAAAAAAAAAGGTTTATTTTGGATTGCATGACTTGAAATATCAAAAGACAGAGACCCTCAAATGTCCATGCTGACAATATTGACCCTCCAGCAGGGCTTATAGTCATCTCCAAAGAAGTGGGAGCAGAGACGTCCTGTGATTTCAACAGCCTCCACTTCTTTCCCTCTGTAGCTTGTCCTCACTTATTTTTCTATCATGTTTGGAAGCCACCATATTTGACTCTGGCATTTGGCTCAAGTACAGCCCTTACCAAATCCAAGCCATCTATGAATTAAATGACTTTATAGGTAACATCCGCTCAGTGTATAGATACCATCCTATCTATATGCCCTGTCCTGCAATTAGCATTTCACTTGTATACAAGCTAGAATAACTGGTTTGGTAACTGATCACCTTTAAATATGTGAAAATGTTTAATTAAGTTGTGTTTGCTTTCTGTATTTGGATATATACAAGTTAAACTCTGCTAATTCTTTTGGTATGACAGTATCATTATAAATTTAAGGATGACCAGAAAGAAGGTAGTTTTAACCCATTTCCTGGATTCACAAATGAGATCTGACTACTACTCTCTATGACACATTTTACAGAACCATTTAATTCTTCGTATTGCTACAGGAGTTCATACAGTGTGACAGAAGCAGCTGTATCCTCTTGCTGTCATAGAGATTCATAATTTAATTAATGACAAACAAAAGAAAATACAATTTTAAACCAACCATTTTCTGGATTATATAATTTTCTGTGTGGAAGATTAAGATAATGACCAGAGGCTGCTAATGAGACTAAAGCAGTTCTATATGTGATAATCAGTAATGTTAGTTTTGTAGGGTTTTTCCCCATCATTTTAAGCAGCAGCAAATTTATTGGTTCTTTGGCATTTTAATAACCTACTGCACGGTTCTGCTTTAATGAACTAAGTAAATTGTTCCCAGTGTGTTTTATGACTTTATCTTATTCTCAAAGGAAAAGAGGCAAGACTATCCTACTGTTGAATTTTCCAATACTCTACTCATTAAAACTCTCATTGAAACCTATTTAGGAGACCTCTAGGTCATCCTGATTAACAGAAAAGGAAAAAATTGTTGCAATTAGCATTTGGTTGATGTTTCACCAGTAACATGAAAAATATAGTGCATTGAAAATGTGTTCCACGACATCTAGGAATGAATCAGGAAGAACTGTTGACCCAAAACAGTTAAAAATATTATTTTTGTGATTCTGTGAAATCTGTTTGGTGGCCATAACCCCCTTGTTAGTGTAATGCAGTGGGATGATTAATCATCAGCTTTTCAACATTAGGGGTCAGTCAGGAAGTAATTAAAGATCCCTCTTTTTAAGGAGCAGAACATATTCCAAAAAGTCAGAGAGCTGATGGATGATGAGCCAGTTTCAAGGAGGACTGTCTGTACTGTGAAGGCCAGGTTAGGAGTGGGTCTTACTTTAATTAGGATTTGGGATGTTAAGAATGGTCTATGTTGCACCAGTAAATGGGAATTAATGCTCAGGATCATAATCCCAATAAGATTTGCATTACATTTTGACATAATGGAGAACACTGACATTTCAATTAAGCCATCTCCCTTCAATTACTCTGTAACTCCATAGCAGAGGCATTAACCTTTGAGAGGAACCTGTCACGTTTGTCTTGGCATTGAAATTATCTGACATTGACAGCATCATCTTTGCTTTCCCCTGGAACTAGCGTTTTCCACTTCCACACAGTGCCCTTTCATCTTCAGATCACAAGTATAAATGCAGAAAGGGCAGCTGTGACCAAAAGCTGAGTCCCCTCTAATGCTGGTGAATGACCCGTGGTGGGATAAATTGAGTCTTTGTCAAGAGCCCGAGATGAGACCCAGTGGCCAGGTGTCATCTCATGAAGGTCTTCCCAAAAGCTGCTGCTTTTGCTGGCACGGTGAGGACACCACGTCAAATGGATGTCCTTGTAGTTGATCATTGGAGTCAACTGGAAGACTGTCTTGCAGACATTGTGATCAGAGGACTTAGTTTCTGCATGGAAAAAATAGGTGTGCCTGAGAAGTCCAGACTTTTCAATGTAGGTTCTTTGTCCTCTTCTACTTCACTGTACAAAATATTGGTAGTATTACCTGTGTCAGTGTTAACTACCCACAGGCTATATAGTTAAACACTTGAAAAGTATTTGTAGGATCAGAGTATTTCTGGAAGAGATCAGAAATATATAGAATATCTTATTCTAAAGCCACAAATGTGTCCCTTTGTATTTAGGATCTGAAAACACAATATTATTGCCTTCATCTCTAAGTTTCTTTTCCTTTTGTTTTTAAATAAATGTTTTACAGGAACTCTCATCGATACCTTTGGGGACTATAAATATATGTTCATTAAATGTGGAGTTGTGATGGTCCTGGCAGGAACCTTCCTGTTCATCATGAATTATTATAATTATCGTATGCTTGCCAAGGAGGAGAAGGAAAGAAAGGCAAAAGAAGAGGACCCTAAATCTGCAAGGACAGAAAATGAAGGCAGAAATAACTGGAACAAAGAAACCACACAGAGTGGGCCTGAACTGGAACCTTTAAGAGAGGAACAAGAAGGACTGAAGAAGGAAATAAATGGCACAAATGAAGTTTAAACCTGTTCTCATGGGCTGAATGGGAAATCACTTCTGGGTTACTTTCCCCAGCTGTGAAATCTCACTATGTTTTTAAATTTTGCCCTATGCTGTGCCATGTGCATCCTCTTTGTTGTAGGACAAGACTAGAAGAGAACAAGTCTAGTTTCTTATGAAGTGCTGCAACACACAGTGCAGTATCCATTTGTATACCAAAGGTCCCGCAACATTTTTCTTCCAATATTTCACATTTCCCAGAGGGGCTGAATAAGGGTGTAACTGATACCCCACTTTTACTCTCTGTACTACAGCTCTACTCAGGCCAGTGGCCATCGGAGTCAATGCAGGGCCCTTCCAGCAGCCTGAATGGGCTTTGCCTTGATTACTGTGGTGGCTGGATCTTCTCATCATGTGGTCAGAATTCTTTGACTGTTTTTGACTGCAGTGTCAGAACTGTCCCAGGGATTTGGTGCTGCCTTCCACTGGCAGCTGCACTGTGACTTGCACCGCTGGGTCATGGAAAAGTAAAACAGACCTTACGCTCATCTTGAATCCACCATGAGAGAGCTGCTTGAAGAGAAGAAGGGTAGTACAGATCTGCTTGGGAAGTGGCAGCAAGGCAGCCCGTCCTTCTGGGTGGCGCATGCTAGGAAGGAACTAGGAACTAGCTGGTTCATCATGGCTTGACCATGGACTTTCTCAGGGACCTCTGCATTTACAAAATGCCTTGAGAAAGGTGATGTTATGCAGAGGGCCAGCACAAGGCCAACATGCTACAGGAATCCTTCTTCCAGGTCCTTTGTCTGTGCAGGGCAGAAATTTATTTTTAATGAGTTTAAACTTTGATCTACATTCAAACAGTGAAATTCTTTAAAATTTTCCCTAGGAGGTTACAAAGTCCTTATTATCCAATATCTGAGTGCCTTACTGGTTTTAGCATGTTTTTTCTTTTACAACACTCTGATGAGGCAGTAAGTGTTGTTACTATTAATTAATTTTGCAAATGAAGAACTGAAGTACAGAGGAGCTATGGGCATTATTGCATCAGTAATAAAGCTTAGGCATGCCAGACCTGAAATGGGATCCACTGCCGTGAGTTGTGTGCCTCCACCACCTACTTGAAGCAAAACACCAGCAGCTGAGGTAAGGGGCTGAAATCCCACCTGTGAGCACAGGTGTCCTACTAGAAAATAGGAAATGTCATGGATAGTCATGCATTAAACTACAGCCCTCTCTGCAGTGCAGCCTGTTTACCTTACACTTCATACTACTTAGGATTAATGATTTTAAACACTGTTTTAGAGCCATGACCTCATGTTGTGTTTTTTTTAACCTGATTGAGTTGCATCCATCATGGAGGGAATCCAAACACAGCTGCCCCCCACCTTGTCTGGGCCAGGTTACATACCTCCCTGGTGCTAGCACTGCAATACCTGGTGGCATCATGCCCATGCCATCCGGTTTCAGGAAATAAAGTTTCCTCAGGTCACTGATGCAGAGCTGAAGCTGAGGCCATGTAGGAGTCTCTTACCCAGTGTTGATAATTGTGAGCTGGGAAGATCTGGACTCTGACAGCAAGCACTGATATATTTCATAATCAGTAGCTGTTGCTGAAGAGTCCTGGATGCTGAACATGGCATCATGTAAATGAATCATTGGCCTTTTGCGGATTTAGCTCCAAGTGGCTGGATTACAAACAAGGACTTCCGAGGCAAATCACCCAAATCTGAAGCTAACACCAGACTGTAGACTAGGTCTCCTCTTTCTTTGATTCAATGGCACCCTTATGTGATCAGATGAAGTTTTTTTACATGACTTTGTCACCGAAGAACTGTATTTAGTCATCACTTGTATAAACACTGTGAAGAATGGCTTGTAAAAATGCTCTCATAAATGCTATATACTTAAATTTAGATCAGTCATATTTTCTTGCACAAAACCTTTTCTGTGAAACCTTTTGTTCCACTAAAGAATAATGGTCTTTGGCCATTGACTTCAGTAGGAATTAAATTTTATCCTTATGCAGTTTCTTGCATTTTCTCTGAAAAATAAAATCTATACAATGTACTTAGGCTTTTGTTGTTGAGTTTTTAAGATTCTCTGTTTCTGTCAAGTGTATCTCTGGTATTTCAGTAAAAAAGGCATTGATAGAAGGTCCTGAACATTTTCCGATATACCTTATAGAAGCTTTAATATTCTTAATAAAACTCTTATAAAAAATGAAATTACTTTACATTTGCCTGTTGGGATCTGTAGGGTAATTCTGCCTTTCTATTCAGTAAGGAATTTATCCTCATAGGTTTTCTAGTCCTGGCTCCACGTACATGGTAATACAACTTTAGGCCATAGCCTCTGAGTCCAGGACCACCACTGGATGCTCTTAGCCACACAGTTTCTTTGACATTTTCAGTGATCAGGGCCTGCCTGACTCAAACCTTCAGTTGTGTAGACCCATAATGAGACTGAAAGTAGCTGAGATGACCTAGCAAGGGTGTGAGAAGATAGTTTTCATACCTTCCCACTAGGCCATATCAGTTAATTCTGGGAACAATGACCCAGCAGGAGCTGATGCTAAGGATCTTTGCCTAGCAGAATCCGAAAGCAAGCTTTTTAGATCTTAAAAGTGTGCTAATACAGATAACATTTTCAATAAAAAGGCTTTCTGTCCAGTTATCTATGAAAATCCTCTGGAAAAAGAGACACCTTCATTAACATTGAATAAGTAGTTCTTTATGGCTTCAGAAGTCTTCTAACATTAAGTAGCTACTTCATTTAACGTACTCAAGCCTCCTGTGATAGAAACAGATATCGTATTTAAGATTATGGCACTATTTCTATCACGTGGAAAGTCAGACTGCTTTGATACAGTTTTGGAGATGACGGCAGGTTGTCAGTGGTTCGGTGGGCTGCCTCTTCCCGGTTACCCTGACTCCTGCCCTCCCTGTGGGGTCAGACTTTTGGTCACGACATCTCACTGATCAATGCAGCAAAGCAATCCTAAATAACTGTACTTTAAACCCCTAGAAATGCTTTGCTGAATCAAATCCCACGAACGCAACACCTTTCAGGCTCAAGCTGTAATCCAGGCTTGGAAAACTCTCAGGTTTTGCTAAGAACATTTTCAGTTATTAAAAATGACCGCTGCAACATGAAATATCCATTAGAAAAAGCTCTTGTGAAGTCGCAGAAGCTTCCTGTGCATCTAATTTAGTGATTTGTGTGGCAAATTGAACACAATATTCATATTTACATGCATGCTTGTGGCTAGAAAGCACCTGTGTAGGAAAGTCAAGAGGTATGAGGTTGTACCATAAATACGTGTATCAGGCACATGGGGCATGTTTCAGATATCAGACAGGCAAGGATGATTGCTAACACTTCCACTGGAGTGCAATTATGAGATGTCTTTTGTATTTCATTAGCTTGTGACCTTACTAGAAGCAATTGCTCATTGTTTCCAGGGTTGCTTGAACTTCTACAAGAGCCTGATTGGGATGCTGAACCATCATTCTCAACAACAACAAAAGAAGTATTTCCCTCATACTGCAGGGCTTGGCATTCCCTTGCTGGACAGATAAGATTCTTAAGTAGTTTTTAATCAGTACGTAATCAGCCCTGGCCATTAGTTATGCCATCTGAACACAAAACACAACTCCAGAGAGAGATCCTCAGGATATCTAGGAGGATCCATGCATTATTAACTGAAACAACCACAGACTCTACCTATCACCCGTTAATACCAAGTGCTTGTTGAGCAAACTTGCCAAGTCCAATTATTCTCCCAGCAGACTAAGAGGGTTTTTTTTGGCACTTCTACAAGCCTAATGGAAACCACAGCAGGCCTACTTCTGCAGAGGCAGCATGGAGAAGGAAATCTCTCCAACGCGCTTCAGACATCCAAAACGATCCCTACCTTGTGTGCACGTTCTTGTACCCAGCCTTGCTCCAATGGAGCAGAGAGAAAATCCACAAGCTAAAGCCTTGCACGCAGGGGCGGCATTCCCGAGCGATGTCAGGACTGATGTGTTAAAATACAGCTGCCTACTCAAATCTGGTGGCAAGAGGGATCCTCAAAGCATCTTTGGTGGTGCTGAGTGGGTCCTGGCCAGGTGCCAGTCACGATGTGAAGGGAGAGGGGAAGCTCCTTCTGCACTGGCTTCTGAGCCCAGACCAGAGCCAAGGACTGAGGAGGCAGCACGACTTGCTTCTCATGGCTGTGATCTCCTTTCTGCTCTTCCAATGACCTCCGTCAATGCATTGGTTTAGAAAATATCAAAGATCCAGAAGGCTGGTGTCCTTCTCACTAAGCTCAACGTTTTGGAAAACAGCCCAGCAGTTTGGTTTCTCTTTCTCTTTTTCTGTTTGTTAGCAAAACATTGCCAGACTTTTTGTTTCTTTTTTTTTTTTTTTCCCCCCCCTTTTTGCCTTTTCTTTTAACAAAAGAGATTGTGAGTGCAGTGGCTAGAAATGTATTGAATTCACTTACCCAGTAGGTATTTGTTCTCTGACTAACCTGTTACAGATATCCTGCAAAATACAGTATTGTATAGTACTTTCCAGTAAGAAACATGAAGGACAGACAATTATACCCTGATTTCAGCCTTCAGCTAGAGGAAAATCATGATCACAAACCATACAAATAGAAGTGCAGTGAAGCAGCTTTGTAATTACAGTGTAACTATTTACTTGTATTCTGAAGTATATCTGAAGTTAGTAATTAGGGGCAGTACATGATGAAACACTAGCAATATACTTACCTTCACAGAGTGTATTATTTTTCACTCAGATCTATCATGATCATAGATATTTTCCAGGAATTAATGATAGGCTGTGAAAAGTTGATAGCCTGAAGTTCAGCAGAGAGCCATTAAACTGGCCTGGTCATTAATCCCTAGAAAATACCTTGTACCAAGGTTGTTATAAGGTGAATATGGAAAATAACTTTCCACACCTCGACTTTTGTCTTGGCTGTTGCATCTTTGACAGTGTGTAGAAACAACACCTCAAATGCAAGTGACTCCTCTCCCTTGTATTTGGATGTGCTTAACGTTAAAAAGGATGAATCCTGCCTAAGTTCACCTTTGTACATTACTGAGAAACAGCACTAGAAGACCCTGAATAGACAGCCCGTATTCTAGCGGCAGTTGTCTGGTAATGTTTGGAGGTTAATTTTAGACTGAACCTCCATTTTCTGAAATGTGTAATTCCAGCTTCTCTGAACTGAGAAACAACACTGGCGGCCAAGTAAAAATATCCATTACCGGGGGAATATGTAAAAACACAGTTCCATCAGTCATCCTGCTCACACGATTCCCTCCCAGAACTGGGGGTGGTAATGAAAGTAATTTAACATACATCTATAATTAATTTACTACATTCTTCCTGCTGATGGCAATCATCTTACCTGGGAAAGCTCATGAAATTGATCTTAGAACATAAAAATAGAGATGGAAAAGCATTAAAGGCAGCTAAATGTGGTTTACTTCTAAGCATGTAAGCAGTTAAGCACTGTTTGGAGAAATGTTTTGGGGCTCATTTAGCAGGAGCCATTACCTGTGAGAAATGACGGCGATCGCAGGTGCTGAGCAGGGCTTTCCCCTCGACACATGCAGTTTGCAAGCACTGATGACAGCAGAAGGTCTTTGCTCCTCAAAATGCTCCTATTTTAGATAGAGTGAACAGAAATGTGAGTGTAGGCTCAAAGAGGCTTTGCAGAAGGGGACAAGGCTGCTGGACTGGTAGAGGTAGCACCAGGGACACAAACTGCACCCATTCATGGTTGTTACTCCAGTGCCATTTTAAGGCACGAACCCAGGCACCTGGTCAAAAGGACAACTCTGGCCAATGTGCAGAACATCCAGATGTGAAAAAAAATACACCTGTGATGGGGAGGATGTGATATGCAAAACACTCTTGAATGAACTGCGCTAGATCAGCTTGAAGTATTTTCAATAATATTTAATTAAAGAAATGTGATATTTCATCTGGGAAAAAAATCTCCTGATTCAAAGGATAGCAATGGATGAAATAACTTTCTGGATTTTGTAAGCTTTTATCTTCAGACTTATGCAGTGTTCATCAGCAAACATTATTAAGTAATGGTTGCTAATGAAACATACAGAAATATACAGCAGCACTACGTGTTTTATCAGCTAATAAAAGAAAGCCCTCAGATTAAGGATGTGTGAGCATATATAATTACATAAGTCATGCTCTGAATGTGTGGTTTCTGTTTCAGTGACTTGTCAGTGATATGTAGAACACAAATATGTACAGTGACTGAAAAAGCAAGAATATCGTCACTATTAGTCTTACAGATTGGGAACAAATTAGTGGTTTTAGGTGGTATGGCACAACCCAGAGAGGAATGACTTTACCTGACAAATTCAATATTATATAGGCCTTCGAAGTACATTGTACTCATCCTTTTTGTCTATTTTGAAACATATTCAGATGCCTTCTCTCCTCGTGGTTCCTATGAGCGGTGGCTAGAAGGTGGCTGATTTTCCCAATTGCCCTTTCGGAGACTCTGACTGAGAAACCAAAAAATGTGAATCAGGCACTAATGGACTGGTGCACATTTGAGCAAGAGCTGCCTTGCTGTCTGGCCGATGGCACAAGTGTGTGCTTTGCCTAGCGAGGCATTGCATTTTCCTATTGGAGAGAAACCATCCTTTTTTTTCTTCCAAAGAAATATTTATTTTTCTTGTTAATAGCCCTGTAAATATTATGCATGACAGGACATAATTCCTTTTCCTTTTCCTTTCCTTCTGTCTCTCTTTTTCCACCTTTTACCTTTTTTTCCTTCCAACATTCAGAGGGAGAACAAGATTGGACACCACAGAGAAAGTAAAAATAAACCAAGTATTCAACAGGGCATAAAAAAAAAAAAAAAAAGCTTTGAACCAGAATGTAAAAAAATCCAGAAAAATCTAAATTCAATGTTTTCCTCTTTTGCTGGAACAATTCTTGTCAAGAAACTCCTAATACAGGAGAAAGCTCTGCTCCAAGAAACACACGGTAGCGCTGCTGCAGAAACGGCTTCGTAGTGCAAGAAAATACATTTTGGTTTTACTCAAAAATTAAAAACAAACAAACAAACACACACACGCACACCTGGGCAGGCTTTCACCCTCTATGTACCGCGGTGCTGGGAGCGACAGACACCCTGGCAAGCCGCCCCGCAGCTCCCCGGAGCAGCCGGAGGTGCGGGAGCAGGAGGAGCCGCCGATGCGCCCGCAGCCGCTAGAGATCAGCCTTGCCCCGCAGTTGGGCTCCGCTCCCAGCCCCGGCTCCCTCGGGCCCCCAAGCTCCGGTCCGACCTTTACCTTTTCACATCCCACTTTTTTTTTTCAGACTCCTCTGTGCTTCTTCTCATGGCTTTCACCTTGTGTGGCATTAATTTGCCAACAGCAGGATAGATATATTTTCCTGCAGATAATTTTCTTTTTGCATTTCTCTACAGCAAAAGTGCAGAACTTCCTTGTTTTCCATAGACTGTTTACTTTGTTTTAGGTTTGTTTATATATATATATATGTAGAATACTATACTCTTATAATAATTCAGAATTTCAGTTCCCTCCCGCCTGACTTCTTGTCTAATGTCAGATCACTGTGTTAGTGCTATGCCTTTAAGTAGCAAATTACTGACCTTTTCCTTTCTTAAATACATGTAAATATGGGAAAGTGGGATAAAAACAGACAAAAGAAAGGATATTTTGCTTTTCTACATGGGCAATCCCATCCCAACCTGCTGCTTGCACAGGTAGAGGCAGCACAACAAGCCCAGCACTGTCCTGTATGCTCAGGGGAGGGCTGGTGGGATCCATCCCCCAACCCACTTCATGCCCACACCACTGCAGTTACACACTGGGGATATGGGGGACAGGGATGTCACACTGCTTGATAACCAAAGCGGCAAAGCAACGTGCAGCTGCTTCCCCTGGAGCAGAGCTCTTCCAACTCCCACTTAGTGCCACACTCAGGCTTAATGCTGCAATTAAGCCCATAGTTTTCCTGTTTTGGATCTCTCAGAACTTCTCTCATCATCTCTCATTTAGCACCTCAGAAATATATTGAACGTGATGTGCCGACGTAGCCAGCCGTGACAGATTGTCATGTAGATGTGGGAAGCATGTGGAATACAAAAGGATGCAAAATATCAGGGACTGGGCTTCAGCATAATTTGTGTTATAGGGCCTCAGCTGTAATCTTATCTCAGGCAGGCCCTCATTCACCCTGAGGATTTCTCCCAGTGTTTTACCAAATAGCTGGGATCTTCTTCATAAAAGAAGAGCACCAGAATTAACATGCATGCCTCTGTGTGTGTACATATTTATGTCCATATGTGCATCTCACATGATATGCATATGTTTTAGGTGCATGCCTCACTATGAGAGTGATTAGTTAATCTGCAATAAATATTTTTAATTAACCACAGTCTTTTCTGGAAAAAAAATATATAGCAGTTCTTACTATGCCACACTGCAAAACCTACCTATTTGTTGGCTTAAACTGATGAGGCTGCTCTCCTGATTCTTCAGATAAAATGAACAAACCGGTGGCATGCTGAGGACAGATGTGGGCTCAGCCTTCTACTCTGAGCTGGCCAGATGTGGCAGCCCTTGCGGTGTGTGCCCGTGAGGTCACTGCCCCTCTGGAAACGATGCTGTGCAGCTACCTGGATGTGTGAATTTGAAAGCCACTCTCTCCAAGTGATGGGAACTTTCCTCACCCCGTTCATCTCTGAGAAATGAGTTCAGAAAGCCGGGCAAGATGGCCAAAATTAATTTATGAATTCTGCAGAGATTTTAGTGCTCGCACTTTTCTAGAGCTGACAATGTATATGGCATCAAATAGCTCGTTTTGTACTAGGACACTTATCAATTGACCAGAAATTCTGATTCTGGTACCTGCACATACCTCTGTCTTGAAAGCCTAAAGTGCTAATATCCACACATTAGACTTGTGATGAGCAGGAAGGCTCTTTGAAAAGCCAAGTGACAGCACATGTCTGCTGAGTGATGGCAACCAGACCAAAAGAGGAGCCAACTGTTCTGCAGAAACTAGAAACTGTTAATGCAAAGCGATCCATGCAAACTGGGACTGGAGCTTGAGAGTCAGAGACAGAGTGGGAGGAGAGAAAACAGAGAGGAGGGAACAGTGCAAGAAGTGTCAGTCCAGAATAACCTCCATGGCTACCCAGGCTGAGAACTTTTTACTGCTTTCACATGTGGTATGTGGGGACATTATTCATTTAGAGTCACCAAAATCCTAATGACTGCAGGTGACAAGAATGGGCCTGGCATTATAATATCCATTCTTGCATGTGCACACATACAGATTATTTAAAAAGAAAGATGGAAATATCTGAGAACGTAATCTCTTTCAAAGAGAGAAAACAAGCACGAAACACTGGAGTGAGTCCCAAAAGAGTTGTCAGTGCATTTAATGTGTATCTATCCAGCTATTTAGAGGCAAACGAGAAGCAGTAATTATGTATAGAATAAAATGGAACAACAAATGGAGATTGTTTTAGCTTCCGCTCTATCTGATTAGCCAGGAAGAACAACAGACTGCTATGTTCTGAGCAAACAAAAATGTGCTAAGCCTAAATGCTCTGGTCCTTGGGGGATTCATTTTTATTTACCACATGAAACAAAGAGGGAGAACAAAAGAGATTTGTTTCCAGTCAGCTGGGAGGCTTTGCAGCCCAGGCTGAGCCGGTCTTCCTGTGCACATACGTGCTGCTGAAGTTAACGGGAATTCTCGGTATCCCTTCTCTGCTCCTTGGCTGAGAAGTCCTCATTTAATTGTAGCACTAATAATGACAGCTTTGTAAGTCAACCCTGGCAATTGGTGGGAATCATGGCATGGAAAAAGGCTGCAGCACAAGGTATTTCTCTGCTAAATGTGTTTAGCAGCAGAATATTAGGTCGAATAGGTGAATCTGACACCTTAGGGTCCCCGGGCTCAGATGTCTGCTCAGCACTGTGGGACAGGAGTCAGATGCTGAGAGAATGGAAACCCATTGCAGATATCGGCAGACAGAATGGAAAGCAGTGATTTACAGGGACAGCCATCAATCCTTCCAAACCCCACACAGCTATCAGGACCAGTGAATGCCTGAGACAGTTGGCAAGATCATGACACAAGATGTAACTGGGGAGACTTCCAAGACCCGGGTTTTAAAGAAGGTAGCAAATTGTAATTGGGCATGAGCTCCTTGCTACATGACATCTCAGAAAAAACGAAGTCACAAACTTGTAGCTTTGCTCTCATAGAGCCCTGACAGGCACAAAAAGAGGATGTGCTTGGGTTGAACAGGAACCACTGTGTGAGCTCTTTGGAGTTGTATTATTTTATTCATCTACTTTTAGTATGTACCATGGGATCACAAATCACCAGTGAACGCTGTTGCTCAGTGGACCAGTTGATGTTATATATTACCAAGGCTTAGGTACCATATTGCAAGGGTAACAGGTCTTGAATAAGTGACAGAGTGGCTGAAATAACTAGTAGTAAAGGTGAATGTTTAGTAGTTTTTTCATGCAGCAAATAAAATCCTACACCATCAAAGTCCTTATGACCTAATTAATAAGTAACACTACAGGAGCAGGCAATAAGACTGCATGGAACAAGTGTTCGCGTACATGTAGCCATCAAACCAACCTTTCATACAACTCGGGGGCGGGGGGTCAAGCTAAATCTTGTTTACCTCCCGTTCCTTTGTAGGGCCATGCAGGTGTGGGCACTCAGACATCCATCACTGCCGATCATCAGAGCCCTGCTCCTTCTCTGCTCTGAGAGGAGCCCATAGAGCTGTGCATGAGATAGGAAGCCTGAGTATACCCCAAAAGCTGCAGAACAACTGAAATGTGGCTTAATAAATGATAGATTTTGTTCTCTGACATCAAAATATAGGACACCAAGTGCTTCAGTCTGTTAACCTATCCCTGTCTCCTTAAATGTTTTAATAATATTCTTTCAGTTTCTCTACTTTGCCTGGAATGAGAAAGTGAGGTTTCCCCACAAAACACCTTGTGCTATAAATACCATTACAGACATACTTAAGAAATGGTCGAATAAACACACTGACGCAGAATAAGAAGTATTCCTACTTAGAGTCAATGGTATGATATTCAACTTGTAAAAAGATCCTGTTAAAGAAAGGTCAGCAACATAATTCTTTGTTCCGTTTCCCAAAAAGGGAATATTCATCTGAAAAAAAAATGGTTTCTGCAAACACACTTTAGCAAATTTCTAAATGAAGAATGGCAATAGTTTTACAAAGCCTGGCGTGGAAAAGGTCACTCATGGAAAGGAGATGCAGTAATGCAAAACCTGAGTGAAACAGAAGCAACTTAATAGAATATGTCAGAAAGGACTGTTCAGCTGTGGCAATAACAAGGCTTCTGCATTCTACTATTTTTTAGCCTATTTTCCCTAGCAAGCGAGGTTCACACAATCATACTTCATGTACAAATATATGTCCGTGTCTGTTCTCCCTGAGTGATTTTTGAGTCCATGGGTCTGTCTGCAGAAAATTTGAAAGCGAACAGCAGTTTCAAAGGCAACTGAGATCCTCTGGCTGTCACAAAAACAGGACGTGCTGTCCCCGCTGGTGGAAAGGCTGCAACCAGACCTCATCCGCAGTCAGCCGTGGAGAGTCCACACAGGGAAAGACGACATCAACACCCCAAACCCAGAAAAATGTTCACCTGGAGCCTGCTCCTTCCTGTCTACCAGAAGATCAAACTACAGAGTACAAAACTGTAAAAACTCAGCTTTTATTAGTCCCACTGCTGAAAGAACTACTCATTTAAAAGCCAGCTTTTCTGAGCAACTTTTGTAAGAAGAAATCTTTTTACATCTGACTTCCACACACAGATCTCAAGGCCATTGCAAGAATCTGTTAGGCTGCTCATTGCTGGAAGCCAGATCTGCAGAGGACATGGCAGGAGAGGTATGGGCAGTGAAACCTTTTCTGTAACTTGTGGAGCCCAGGGAGGTGTTTCACCCCTTGAGCTCACAGAGGAGATTGGCCCCAGGGAGAGCTGCAGTGAATTTGGGAACCTGGGGGTGCCCCATGTGATTGTCCCCCTGGTGCTTTCAAAAAAACCTACAAGACTGTTGTCCTTTGTCTTAAAGATATATGGAAGATTTAGTGGTAGATTCTTAATCGCTGTAATGAGGCAAACCTTTGCTGAAGCCTTGGGAAAGGCTATAATTTAATAAGTTGGGGGTTAGTGTACAGAGTCTCTTCCAGGCTCAAAGACCCAGGCAGCAAAAGGTCTTGCTCTTCAACGAGCACACATCGGTCTTCAGACAGGTACGGGACCCTGGTTTTGTACAGAGGACGAATGCTCTAACTTGTGACTTTGGATAGCTGTGTTCAGTTCTCCCTTAGACATACCACTTAGCATCCGAGCTTCTTGGCAGATAAATATTTGTATCTCACACTTGTCTGCACTGACACTATTGAAGCTACTCTGCCATTGCAGCCCTGATCTGGGGTCACTCAGCTTTCCACCACTTGATGCAATTCAAATCACAGAGCAAGTTCAAAATGCACCTGGAGATGCACATCTCTCCTTCCCAGTGGGATGTGACTGTGTGGGAGCTGGCAGAGGAGAGGTCCTAGCTCCTCTGCCCCTTGCGATGACTGCTCCTTCATTTCATTCTTCACAAGCGCATGAAGTGCCTTTCTCAGCTGATAGCTGAGGGTCTCCACTTGTGACCCTACATTTCCCTGTGCCATCAGGCTTTGAGCTGCATGAGGGTTGGATGATAACAGTCAGTTAAAGCAAAGGCTCTCCCTAACAAGCCTCTTTCTCCATCGCCCATGTCCCAGTCTTATGTGTGGGGGTAAATGCATGGAAGACTCAGATGCTCAAAGACTACACCACAAAGTGGAGACAAAATAGGCAGACCAAAGACCTCAAGGAATACCAGCCATACAACAGTATAAATTCCAGAACACTGTATGGGAAAGCAAACTTAGTCTGTCCTGAGAGACCTTGCTTCCAGACCTGAGCTGCCCTTTCTACAGGGCATTTCAAAGTTCTCATTCAAGTCAGTGCTAGGTTTGGATTCATGATCAGGTCATAGGATTCATTTTATGCTGCAAAGTACAGATATCCCTGACACAATTCTCTTTCTCCCAGCCTCAGTGATACCTCATCTTGCTCTCCCAGATTTTGGAAGGATGAAGTCAACCATCCTATTAAAGCATCACAGTACTTCTGTTCTGTGCTCTGCAGCTTAGGGAAAACGGTTGGAAACGTTATTTGCATGGGTAAGGAGAGGCTGATTGAATTGAGAAGCAGCATTTGTAATCCTGATTGGAGAAAATGCCTGTGTTTATCAGGGCATTATACCCTCCATTTATCTGTCACCTCTCCCCTTCTTCAGCTGACCAGTGAGGTTTTACATTGGCCAAATTTGGCAGGCTTCATTTTGTGTATTTACTTTTTCCTTGTCATCCTTGCAAACAAATAAACTACTCAGTGTGTAGTATATTCGTCTATATAACACATACAGACTATTATCTCTTACGAATGCACTGAAAAGGTCAGAGTATTCAGCTTGCATTGCAAATCAGCACCAGTTATGTGCTCTGACAGCACCAGATGTCAGCTCCAAAATGAACTGCTTCTGTTCAGCAGTACATGAGGAGCAATGCATGCGAGGATGAGACTAGACTCTCAAATGGCCCCTCGGAGCCAGGGCTGTGGACTTGCATGGCAAATGCAGCAACAAGTCCATCTGCACACAGGTTTACGCTTCTCTCCTAGGACTTGTTGCTCTGCTTAAGCTGAGTTGAGAATGAGCACTGCAGGTAAAATACAGCACTCAGACAAAACAACTGACCTTGGGGATGGCATGAGCATGGCAATTCCCTTTCCTGGCTATGAAGAACACAAATCTGCTCTTAGTTTTCCATCAGCTGCTTCCTACTCCAAATCCTGTTCCCCACCTGCTAGGTGGTGTTACAGGACACTCCACATTACATCTACAGCAGCCCCTTGCTCTGCCTGTTGGCTGGAGCAGATGCTTCTTCGGTGGGCTTTTGAGGGAAGGGGAGCTTATTATAAGCATTTCAACCTATTGCAGAGACGCCTCATGCCACAGTGTGTAGTCAAGTTCAGCTGATAGGCAGAGACTTGGTGCACAGCAGCCTTTCCAGCTCAGTTGCTCATTCCCATAGTCCTGCTCCTCCATAATGAAGGTGGTTGTTTCCTAACAGGCTACGGCAAACACATTGCAAGGATCAGTCCTAACGCATCCACCCCAGATAAGGAATCCAGAGCATTTTGGTCTGTGGTGTATTTGAAGGCAGATGGTGGAAGGGGTGCTTGGGCTACTCTGTTGCTCATGTGTGGATGTCTGGGTTGTTTTTTGCAGCAGAGGAACCTTGTTCACACTTGGTTTCATAACTGTTACAAACAGAGTCTGACCTGACTCCGATGACATCGACGGGAGCAGGGTCAGGGTTTTAGCTGGAGCTACAAAGCTCTGTGCCTTCCCAAGCAGCTCCTCCAATTAAAACTTTTCTAGTGTATTTGCAAGCCAAATAATTAGCACCCTTGAGATATCCATGTCCCTCTATAGATTCGCGACTTCTACTTTTACAGGAAATTGCTAGAAAACAGGTAACCAGTACTTTCAATGAGCATTTCAGAATAAATTCAGTAGGACAAAAAAGGAAACACGCTATCTACTTTAATATTGCTTGTTCATAAGTCTTAAAAAACTTCATGCATTTTAATATCCATGACACACTGCCTGCCACCCTTTAGAAGAAGTATGATGTTATAGACTCAAAGTGGTTTCCTTCATCTTAGTCAAGCCCTCAAGTAGCATCTTCCTCTCAGAGTGTCAGTTTTTATCCATGATGGGGAAAGCAGGTTTGGTAGTGACAGCAGGGGCAGGGCTACCTGCTCTGGCCCCGGAGCATTCAGCCTGGAAGGGCTCCTCAAAGTCGTATCTTTTGAGTTAATCATGCCCCTGGTGAGGCTTGGCAAATACATGCTCACTGCACATGACGAGGATAATTATTTTGTCTGTTTGATTTTTTTTAAAGTAAGGGCAAGGAAGGTTTTCCTTTCCTCCTTTGCACATTGCACCTGACATGATAAATCTTAGAACAGTAATGAGAACAAGTTAATATGGGACTATATTTTCTCTTCTCATAATGAGCTTTGTCATGGAAATGGATTGATTTTATGTCACTTTCTGTTCTCTTTATAATTTTTATGAGTGGAACGAGGTAGCAAAATTTTATCTCTCATGAATTCAATATAAATTTGCCTTAGCCTACATAACTCAGTGTTTATTTTGGCCACCTATTTCACTGCTCCCCTGTTTACGGCCTGGGAAAGAGGGGAAATGGTCAATCAATCAAAATCTGGAATACTGAAAAGGTCACAACCATCCACACGATACCCCATCCCTTGCAGAATTAGGCATTTCCCAGCTGCTGCATCACTCCAGATGTGCCTCGCTGTGTTTTCCCCATAGTTTCCTCAGGCCCTGGAGGAACTGGGGGAAGGCAGATCTTACTTAAAGGAAACCCAAGCACAAAGGATGGGAGCAAGGGGCTTCTGCCTCCCCTCCAACACGAGCAGATGTCCCATCTGGCACACAGTGGCCGTGGTGCAATGAGCCACCACGCTCATGTATGGCAAAGTGCCCATCACGCTGCTGTTATCCTGTCACTGATATTGTCAGCCCCTCAGATGGAAAATGTATTGACTATTTACCAGCTTCTTCCAACTTTTCTTCCCTGCAGCCCCAAAGCTTGAGACAGTGAATCATTTCCCCTTGAATGCTGCATGGCTTTGCCTATCCTCTCCAAATTTCTTGCATAGCAAAGCTGAACTTTAGGTATGCCTCCTTGTAGGGCTAAACTAGGTATCCGTGTTTTCATTGGTGCTCATCCCTGATTACACAGACTTATTGAAACTTGAAAATCCTCATTCAAAATGGAAGAATGAAAATAAAAGGGGTTTTCTCTTTGTGCAGCCGACTATATGCAAAATCAGCCTTAATGACTACAAGTACGACAGTTATCTTCTGCTGCCCCCAACAACAGGGCAGCAGAGGTGGGTCCAGGGGTGGCCAGTGTGTGCCACAGCAGCTTCGCTGTGTGCTAGGGAGCTGGACTAGTCCCTGCCAGGCAAGGGTCTGGCCTCCAAAAGCCAAAATGGATTAATAATTTGGACTCATAATGAATTGGCACAGAGTCAGAGGCTAGCTGAACTCTCTGAAAATGTTAACCCTTTGCAGTAAAACTGCATATTCTAGTAATAAAAGACAAATACATTACTTAATGGGTTTTTGGATGCTAACTCTTTTAAATGGGAAGACTACATAGGAGAAAAATTAAGCAGGGCAATTGCAACTTTGCATTTTATGTGATAAAAACAATGGGGGAATGAAGGGAACTTGTGGCTGCTATTTTACAAATTGAGTTGTAGAAGCTAAGCTCCAGCTTTGCTCCCATTAAGGACTAACATCTGGAGAAGAGAGTTTAAAATCCAATATTGCCTTGAAAATGATGCACAGACACAGCTTCAAGTCACTGTCTTGGCTGCATATTCACTGCTCACCAATTTTATGCCACTTGTTTCCCCTTAAATTATTCATCCTGAGCATCCTCCATTATGTTTTCTTTACATCATGTCACAGCTGGAAAAGGAAGAAGACATCCTGCATTTACAGTATATCCTTTTGTTCCTGCTTTCACTCTCCAGGTGCAGCACATTTTCTACATCCCTTGCTTCCCTGCGACACCACTGCCAACACTCTAACAGAAAACAACCTCTCACTTGAATTATGTCTAAGACTCCTCCACTCGTGCACAACACCCTCATTACCCACTCCCTGCTAAATTGCCAGGCAGTTGTTTCCACTGTCTTGCAGTTATATCTAAAGAGTGCTTCAGAGCATCCATCAGAAAGAGAAATTCAGGGTATTCCCCTGAGCTCCTATGTGCCCTGTCAGGATACACAGTTACTGCAGGCACAACACAACCCCTTTGCTCAGCAGCCCCATCAAACACCACAGAAAAGGAGGAAAAGCTGAGACACAACCCAGGGACAAGCCTGGGAAATATGACCTTGAAGATTAACTGTTGTCTATCAGCACCTCAAAACCATCACAGTAATAAATGGGAGAAGAGAACCACTTGCTGTTGAGAAGGATTGTTTTTTGCCTTTACCTTTAAAAACTTTAAAAATGGAAAAAAAAAACCAAAAAAAACCCAAAAAAAACCAAAAAAACCAAAAAAACCTAAGCAAATTACTGCAGCAAATACTGATTTAAACCAGTGGAAAATTTTAAATCTCATTATGTAAAAGGAACAAGTCCTGGAGAAGGAGAAAAACTATTTCAGCTGTTATACACTACCAACATACAAACAAACAGGTATCATATGGCTTTCTGAAGGCATGAAGCTTAGAAATTAGAATTCAGCTTCCATCAAGAGATAAAGCAAGAAGGGAGTATATTTTAGATCTTATGATACTAATATTAGCAGGTTTGCATCACCCTTCATTCCACAGTGCAACCGAGTAAACAGCCATTGATACAGGGAATAAGAAATCTGTAGTGTATAAACAATGCATAAGAAGATCTGATTGCTTGTTACATACTTACAGAAGGAAAAAGCAAATAAAGAGCTCAGGTACTCTATTTAACAAACAAAACAAACCCAACTTCTTTTTTACAGCAAACTGAGTGTGTCAGTTTGTCTCAAAAGGGTTGAGAATGAATGTAATTGTAAATAAGGATTACTAGAGGTAATGTAAATGAACAAAAAAACCCAACCACAAAACAGTGATGTTTTAATACTGAAATTGCTGTCATTCTTGCTACCACGGGTTCTGAAATTTAGCAAAGTCAGAATTTTGAGAGACACAAAACCCTTTTAACTCCACCCAAACACAAAGCTGAGGGATCAGTACAAGGCTGAAGCCCAGGGGGGCTCTTCTTTACCAAAATTTGCTTCTACTCCTGGATGAATCCTCATACTCTACTTAAAAACAAGAAGGGCAGGAAGGTGTGTGCTAAGCCTCAACTCCTGTTTCCAGGACTGTGACAGTTTATTCTGCCACATGGTGTTTAGTGTTGAGCACATCAATCAGCTAATTGACAGCTAATCAGCTTGTCAGCTCAAAATATTCCCTTCTGCCATAAGTAGCAGGGGTGGGTGAATAAGCCACCTGGGAATCAGTGCAAGTTTTTCTGTACACAAAACTTTCAGATAAATCGTATTTTCTTGTCAGTTAATAAAGAATTGTCTACGGAGCTGTTCGGCACAGTTTCATTGCTTAATATAGGGGCTCTAGCATATTGTTCACATATGAATGGAGTTATAAAAGCATGCTGTGATTTATAGCCACCCTTCAGTTTATGTCTCTGATTTAGCTAGGCTGGGATTTGATTCTTTAGGGAGTTCTACACTGGCATTTGCAAAGCACCAGACTACAACAAGTTGTGAAGGACTTAGAAGTTCAACAAAAATTGTTACTGTACAGCCCTAACAGAGCCAGAGCTCTCAGAATGAGGACAATAAGAAAAGTTTAGCCTGAAAATGCTCTTTCAAATCTCCTTCAAAAAGTCTGGTTCTTCTGCAGTATTGCTTTGTCATCTTAGTTTTACAGAATGCCTGCAAGGAACAACTTGGATGTCAAAACTTAGACCAAATATGTCTTCAGTTTCCTAAGTTGGAAAAAAATATCTATTGCTCTGTTTAAACACATCTGGAAGAGGAAAAGTGATTTGAATATTGTCCTCTTTACATCACCACTTCCTTGACTTTGTTTGCCATCTGTTGCCCAGCCTTTGCTGCAGGACAGAGCAGTTCATTGGTGAGAAACCCAAGAGAAGGGTCTTGGTTTGCAGGTGTTGAGCAACCTCAACACATCACCTCTCCTCCTCCTCCCTGTCACATTCAAGTACCAGGAGAATCATGTTTTCTTCTTCATTTTCCTCTCCTCTCACTGATTTGTGCTGTTCACCCAGGTCTCATGTCTCTGCCCAGCCATTAAATGCTTCATACTGGGGTTGTCCAGGAGAATGAGTGCACACAGAGGGCTGATACTGTAATAAACACAGTATTAACACATAAAGAAAGAGACTTTGACAGGGACCATGGAGTGCTAACTAGACAAACAGCCAGTAAAATGATCATTTTAGTTATCTGGCATGAAGAGTCCTCCTAGCTTCATGTCATCAGAGCTGAAAATTTAAATAAAATTTACATCATTAAACACTGTCTTTAACATAGGTGACATTTATTTGTCTTTGCTTTTGCTTTCATTAATGCCAAATTTGCTGTTAGATTTGTTTGTTAATCCTACAATGAAATTAAACCAAGGCTGTTATACATACAGGGTTTGCAGGGATCAGATCTAATAATGTCATATTGTGTCACTTTACACAAAATGATTAGCCAGTAATTGATTTAATGAAGGAAAAATAAACAAAAGCCTCCATGAAACGGGTATTTCATACGCCATGCATGGCTGAAGTTATGCTAACTGTGCAAAAAGTATCTGCTACCTCATGCTGGACACAGTCTTGCTTCCACTTGAATCAGCAGAGATAACTGCAGTGCTGGGAGCAGGCCCAGTTGCAGTATGTCATGGACCAGACAATAAGCAGTTGCTATAATCCACTGTGGTTTTACTGATGCTGGCACTGCTGAGCTGATGATGGTAGCGTATACTGGTAATGAGCACACCTCCCTCTATAAGGTGTTCTGAATGGTGCAGGAATATTCCACATTTTGTTTTGCTGTTTATGTGTGTACCAATAGTCTCCCCAGACTCACTTTGCCACGGTAGCAGCTTTGATAAATGGCTGTAAACCTTTGAGACCTGCAATTTTGGTTTGTCACCTTGTAACAGTCCTGATCACCTTGTGTCCCTCCTGGCCGTGGTGTCCATCCATCTGCGTCGCCCTGCAGCTTCACATCTACCTCAAATCCACATGAGTTTAGATGCTGCACAATGCCAGAATGACAGCATAGGGGCAGTTAAGGCTTTTTAAATAATTTTATATCTTTAAAGTCTTTTACAAACTGCATCAAAATTTTAGGCATCATTTTGGTGTGGTGTCTCCTTAGAAATGCTACTCCATTTTGTTAATTTGCCCCAGAAGAGGATTTATCTCTTGTTTTTATCAGTGGTATGACCAGGATATTTGTGTATATCCTGATCTAACGTCAGAGTGACTTGATGACATTCACAGGCTACTATTGAATAATGATGCCTAAATTGAGCGATCAGAAAGGTTATTACAAGGTTATTAAAAAGCAATTCTTTCTGGCTTCAGTTTAACCATGAATTACAGAGCTAACCATCATCTAGGTGAGGATGTGTGTATTATTCAAGAGGCCCCGTATGGTCTACCTGGATATCCTGATCCTGGATAATGACTGATTTACTCTAATATTAGCACACAATCAACCAGGGGTGTTGCACATCTGACCAGCAGAGTTAATTCATAATGCTTGGCAACCATTTTGTAATTTTCTCACATCTGTTCTTTCTGGCTGAGACACTAGATTTCTTTTAAGAGCCCAGAAAATGGAACATAGAGAAATGTTCATGGTGCAGTATTCCCTGCTATCAAATGGTAATGGTCCTACTAAAACCACTTTCACTTCAACACTTTTCCAGGAAGAATAAACCTTCTATATAATAATAAGACAGATGCTAAAGTGTGGAAAATGCCAATATTTTTTAGGAATCATTTGAAAGTAGCTGCACATAATTGCATCCCTATGCAAACGCAATTTGATCAGGTAAGTTACTAATGAGCCTGTGAGCATCATTTAGGCTGAGTCACCAACCTTAGGGAAATGTTTTTAATTTTACTTCTTGCCTTGCTTAGGCAAAGGGCAGCTCAAAATTGCTCTCACATGCTTTTAGCAAACCCTGAAGTGCAACATGACTTGCATCTGTTGCTGCAATTTCTCTGAATGCAGGCACGGCAATTCAGCTGGCTCATTCTGCCAACTCTGCACTATCAAGGCATTTGTTTCAGGTTTGGCAAAGTACACACAGTGCTGTCCAGCTGACCAACACATCTAGTATTAAATGGTTTCCCATTTGCTGACATCATATTTTCACAGAGTACACTTTAGCTTCACTGTGCACTTCTAACACTTTCAATATTGCTTTTTGCAAGTGAAGAGACCAGAGCTGCCAAGACGCAGACACGTCCACTCCAACCCTTTTCCCCAGCAGCCTGAGGATGACCTAATGGAAATTAAAAATGGTCACTAGAGGCAGATGGGCTTCTCTCTGGCCTGTTCCTCAGTTATGCTGTCAAAACTATTCATCCTGCCTTGGCAAGTTGTCAAAGCCGAAGTGTGCAGAACAAATGTGAGGGTGGATTTAATAAAGAGTCTTCTGAGAAGTATTTCTTGCACAATCAATAAAAAGATTTGGAGGGGCCTTCAGGGCTTTTGGACAGTGATTTGAGTACAAGGGGCTGAGCTTCAGCAAAAACGGGAGGTACAGGCACGTCACAGAGAGCACATGAGACTCACCTACTTAGACTTAAGTTTTGCGTGGCAGGTGATTGTGTCCTGATGAACAATCCTGTGATTTTTTCAAAACATTATTACGAAAGTTACAATGATCACACTGATTTTGAATAGCTGCTGGAAGTGTTTAGGAGGAGCAGAGGAGGTTTCATATATATCCAGAAAGACATATCTATCAAAAATAGAGTATTCTGAATTCTATACCATTTATGTAGTCAGTAGCCAGATTCACAGTAAATTGAGCAAGACCAACCAAAACTACTTCACTGGAAGCATGTGAAAAGCCTAATGGAGAATCGTCTCAAAAACCTGCATCCTTTTATTGAATAATTCAGTAGTTAGAAACTCATATTTAGTTGCTGCTTCTGCTTATAAAGCAAAAACCACTAGGACCTCTGATGTTACGGCTGAGAAGAGGAGCACCTTGGTTTGAGGACATTTAGGCATCTTATAATAAGTATTTCTTTGTATAAGTGTTCTCCCTGCTAGAAGAAGAGCTCTTACTATACACAGTACTAATAGATTCTTACTTGCCATGGCACCTCCCCATCTGTCAAGACCAACACAGAGCTAATAACTTCCGGAAAAGCATCTTTATTACAAGTCAGAAGGCACCTCAAGTTTCTGCCTTGGTGTAGCCAATTCATCCCCTGGGGATAAATAAAGCAACATAGTTTTGCATCGCCCTTTCAGAGATGGATGCCAAACGCAGATATCCCATCCTCCTTTAAGAATGAAGCTGTTGGACAAAAAGGGAACTCCTCCTGGAGCCCAGTTTTATGAGAAAACCTACTTTTAGAGAGGATTTTGCAATGCCAATAGATGAAGAGCACCCAGCCCGCAGATCTCTCCAGGTTCCAGCCTCATGGGAGCTACAAAGATGGAGTGCTACTATGACAAACAATTTTAGACATGTCCAAAAGACAAGTTTCAGGGAAGAGAGTTGCTGAAGGTTTGACTTTGTGGGGAGCTGAGGTGCTCCCAGGTGGACAGCACTGGGCTGGGGTCATGGGCTGTAGGTGGCTTGGTGGTTCTCACCATCAGGGCTTGACTGAGCTCAGCTTAGCTCAGTGAAGTGGATTCCTACAGCCTGGTAATTTATACCTTGTTATGTCTTAGCGCTGTAAATTACCAAAATAAAGAATAACATTCCTGTAACGGAGATTAATGGCTGTCAGGCTGCAAGGTAATTTTTCAATATGAAATGGAGCAAAACTTACATTTTTAGCACAATTTCCCAGTTCAGTGATGCACCTGGTAATAATTATGATTTACATTAACCATAACATCATCCTTCTTATATCAACTTGCCTTAGTGAAGAATGAAACAGGCCCTTGTTAAATGTTTCATGAAATAATTCAAATTACATATGCTAAAATTTCCCAGCTCACACTAGCCAGGCTTAAAATCAACACGAATAAAAATTATATGCTGCTGCGGAGGCCTTGATTCTATGTTAAGAATCAGGTTAGTAGAGCTCTAAGAGCTCTCATGGTTAAGATGATCATAATAACAGCTGACAAAAACTTTAAGTCCAAAACAATGACACAACTGCAAAACTCATTTTGAGCATATTTTCCATGCACCAAGACTGTGTTCAAGGTAACTTTCTCATGAAAGAATTTGCCTGTAACAAAGCCAAATAGGAACAAAAAACTTATTGTCTCCTAAGTTAACAAAGCTCAACCCTTCAAGACCACCTAATTAATTAACTCGCAGGCAGGAGGACTGTAGCAAGGCAAAGAAGTTCGTAATTTGTTGCTTTGATAATCCAGGGCCAGAGTGTGTCTCTTGTTCTCTAGGCAAGATGAAACACTTCCCTAGTGGAGTTTCCTGTCAATATATAATAAAAAAGCACCTACAACAAAACCAAAATACAGTGTCCTTTCCTTGGCATTTATGAGGAATGTAAAGCATTTACATACTAAAATATTACAGTAAATGAGCAACGAAACAGTGTGAATTATTTGCCTTGGAAACAAAGATAAATGAAATAGAGAACTAAAGTAGTCTTAAAGATCAGGTAAACTCATTTGAATAATAGGATTATGATTTATGATTTTCCTATTACAAGAATGAGTTTCAATCCTGGAACCTTTCATTATGCACTGGCTTGCACAAAAACTGCTCTGTTCCTGTGCATGGAACATCAGGACCCCAGGCAGGATTCAGAGGAGACCTTGGGCACTGTGCCTGGACACAGATTCAAAATATAATACTCCACTTCCTGGTGTCCTGTGTCTCTGCTAAATGTAACACCTTACCCCACAGCTCACCAGGACTCCAGTGGGCTGGAAAACCTTGCATCCTGTAAATATGTTCCATTTTACCTACACAGTTGCTGGAGCACCCGTTGGAGACAGGTGATGATTTTCAATCTCTTACTCTTTGTGTGGGACGCTGTTGCTGTTTGAGGAGCAGTCACTGGATGCAGCACCATCCCAAAATGCTGCTTCATTTTCTCCAACTTGCTCAGCCCCTACCAGCTGAAATGGGTAATAGCTTGGTTCTGCTGCCACTGCCAGAGTAAAGTTCAGCACTGAATCATTAATTAGGATGACTGGATACTCTGGGATTTAAACTAGTGATTAATGAGCCTTTCCAGCTCTAGCTCCATGTGAACAACTATCTAGTTCATGTTATATTTAATTTATTTTAAAAAAAACCTCACCGAGACAGTAAATCTTGCTCAGAAGAATTAGTGGAGGAAGAAATAACACTCACACCACATTTATAATGTTGATTGCAAATTTATACTCACACTCTTTTGCACTAATTCGAATAGCTTCTTCAGAAAGATGACAAAATTCATATTTTTAGGGGATTCTTTTAAAATCTACTTAGAAATGGGAAATGGTGAATGGGACATCAGGATAGGATAAGTAAAATGGGTATGGTAAATAATGCAAAGTAATTCAAACTAAGCAAAAATACAGTGCCTTGTTTTTCTTAATCTTGGCGTAAAGTTCTCATTCCCTTTGTGGTAAAACACTGTTTTCTGCCAAACCAATCAATCTCTCGACTCCTAATTATCTTACAAAATAATTTTGGTTTGTACTATTTGCAACATGAAGATGCTGAGGCATCCTAGGTTTCCTGTAATTTTTTTTTCATTATGCAAAGTTTAGAGCACAGAGGTTCATGGCAAGTGCATTGGAAATACAATTTTGAATTAATCTGTTCAGAGCATTAATCCACTCCTAAGCTCCCTTCACTTCTGTATGATACATAATCAAAAGCTGGGATCATGGCTGCTTGAGCAATGCTTTCCCTTAAATCTGCATTCAGACACCATGAACTCAAAGGCCACCAATCTTAACTAATTCCTCTAGCTATGCATTCAGTGATCTCCCCACCAGGAGTCAGTCCAGGGTCTCTGCTAATTTCCATATATTTGAAGTTTTCCTCTCTTTTATCTTTGTCTGAAAGCTGTCAAAACGCAGCTACAATTTCATAGGGTAACGAGGAAGAGATTAAGGAACGTACACATCTGTCATCTAAATACGTGCAATAAGGAGAGCATAAAATAAATGCAATTAGGATCCCATAAAAGCAAACAGCAGCTCTAAATTGCCTGCACGGTTGCCTCCTGCACCCCAGAGCTGCAGCAGCACCATCTCTGCTGCCACATATCCAACCCCAGCACCCCCTAGGACATTTTCACTGGGTCCAGGAACACAGATGGGCTGAGGGGGAAGGAAGTGGGGTGGGTAAACCTGCTCTCCATCCAGTACACCCCTCTTTGCAAATGGGACCCAGCCTAAACTACTCATGATTCTCAGCTATGGCTCATCTTTCATGGAGCTGAACGGAAAACCCTGAATTTCAAGTCAGCTGCAAAACTAAGCAGATCAAAAATCCACCAGGATGAAGCTAAAAACATTGACATAGCTTTCTTTGGGATTGCTCTAGTACTACCTCTGGAGATGCCATTAGTCCTCGGTTTCCCGTATCTCTGCAGGACCGGAGAGATCATCCTAAGCCTGTTCAAGGGCAGGAGAGCTCCAGGTACATGGGGCATAGCGTTAGCTGTGGGGAACGGGATGTCCACACAGCTTTCTCCACAGGACGTAACAGAGATTGTGGAAATGGGCTCATTCTCTTTATGTTTAAGCAATAAAATCCTAGAAAAAAACTCTCATTTTCAACCTTTATCCAGAAATGGTTAAGCTCCTAAATTGGATCCATTATCACCCAAATGAAGACACATACCAGTAAGCTAATTATGTTTCTTACCAAACTCGTGAATAATTAAATATTTTATTGTGATGTTACAATTTGTATTTATTATCCTTTGCTGAGGAGCAAAATTAAACATAATGAGGCCTGTTAGTGTCTCTCATCAGAGTCGAGTCCATGTTACAGGCACCTATATCATTTGTACCAATAGTGATTAATGGGTTTAATTTACTTGACTTGCATATGTTGGAATCTGTGAAGGGGAGAGAGAAGGGAACTCAGATTGTTAAAATCCTTTTAATTAGACTAATAATGCCAAGTTTGCATGTGTTAACTAGGGTGCACTATTAATTATTTTTAGTAGGCTGTTTTCTGAAAGGTGGCACTGTAGCATTTAAGCATGTCTTATGATCCCAGGAGAGCTATTAAAATGACAAACAGAGCATGACATTACACATAACTGCAAACAAACAGCCTTTAATCTTTCTGGATGAAGAATTGGGGGTAATTGATAGACAAACACTTTCTGCACTGTAGCTGCCTCTCCCTCTTGCTGCCTTTGCCACATGTTATTCATTCAGCAATGGCACAGGCTCTACAGCATGGTCCATCCTCAGCAGTGGCAGGGCTGAAGGTTAGTTCTGGTTTCAAGTGTCACGAAACAGACAGCTGAGGGCTTGGCCATAAGCAAGGTGCTCGCTTCTGGGGTTTCACAGCTAAAATAGTTCTTCTTTTCCCAGGAGGCATCTGGACAGATTGGTGCCTCTGGCAAACAGTCTTCCCCACAGGTACCTGGATGCTCGGCCCTGGCTGCAGTGCAGCAGCTCTTGTGTTTCTGCCAGGGAGCCAGGAACAGCCTGGCTGCTCGTAAGGCATCACCAAAGCAGAACTTGCCATCCCTTCTGCTCTCACAGGAGGGACAAACTAAGAGAACAAGGGGCAGATTCGGTTTTGGATCAGATGGCAGGTCAAGCAAAAAACACACTGCCAGGCAGGGGTTGGGGAAGGGAGACAGAGATGTCATAGTTAAGAAGGGCAGGTGTAGAGCTCTCTGGCATAATTTGGCTCCCAGTACCATGGAGGTAAGAAATGCATCTTTCCATACAACTTATTTGCTGGTTACTACACTGATTTTCTTTCATCATCAGAACTCAGTACAACCTGTGAGCAGGTAAAACTATCACCAGTTACCCCATGTGAGCAACCAGGACCATGATCTATATGCTTCCCCATCCCAGGGCTGGCAGGCAGGACCTAAAACACAGCTGCCAAGAGCAGCTGGGTGGAGCACAGGCTTCCCATTTTTTTTGACTCTGTATTAGCCAAGCTGTGCCATTGCAAGCAGCCTTCAGGGTGTTCTCAGACCACAGAAGCAATAAAATTCCTGCCTCTTTACTGCTATGAACCTGGAGTTCAGCTGCACTGTCAACAGGCATTCATAACAGTTAGCAGTTTCACTGCTCATATGGATGGCTAAAGGATTGAAGATTTCAATCTTCACTTGGTTTTCTCTGTTCATATTACATACCTGTCAGTGTACTAATGTGTGGAATTTGCATTCATATCCATGTAGACATTTTGAATGCAGAACAAACAGGGATTGTGTAATAAAGATCCATAGTGCAGACAGGAACTGTAATAATAGACAAAAAGTGTCTTCAGTCTATTCTTTGTGCTGCCCTTTCAGACTGTCCCAAAGAAATACGCGTGAGTATGTGGTTCATGCCTCTATAGGCTTACTCAGCTATAGCGACAAAGGAAGTTAGCTCCTGCTTGCAGAAAAGAGGAGGGGAGAAGAGGTGTTCTGGCACATGCGAGAGGTCAGGAGTTTGGAAACCAATATAACCCTGTGGGAATGGAAAGATGCATTTTATATCACCCTAAAATCTATATGCATGGGTGAGGAGGTTCTGGAGTCACCCACTTTGCAAGATCAGTTCTACAGGATCAAAGGGCAGATGGATGCAGCTCCAGAAAGACTGTATCTCTGTAGATCCCCCAAGGCTGGGGCAAGCAGGGTAGATTTGGGACACTAGAGTTGCCACATGCATCCAGAGCAGAAAAACTGCTTAGGAACAAAGAATTTGGGGTTAGTTTCATGCCATGAACACTTTAAAATGTGTAGTAATAGAAAATGGCCTCAATATCATCCATTTTCTTAAAAACTTCTACTCCCATCACCCATGGCAGAGTCAGGGGTGAAGGGAAAAAAAGCCCTTGCTCTTCATCAATCTGTGCCCAATAGGACATGAACACCTGGCTACATTTGCTGTTCCCAGTTCCGCTGGTGGTGCTTAAATAAGAGTTATTGTCCTGGACGCTTCTTGCTTTGCTGCTTATTTACAGGAACTGCTCATGAAATGGCTTGGAGCTGGCACCAAAACAGGCCCATTTGGAAGCTGGAGCAGTTGGTGAGCACCTGTGTGTTGGGATGCGCCGAGTGGGAGCGGGGCTGGGCGGGTGCTCCTGTCTGGCGCTGAACGGGCGCTGCTTTCTGCCCCAGCACCCGAAGTCACAGCAGCACCCACACACCGCCGAGCTGCCATCCTGCCCATCATTCAAAACAGAAGGCTGGGTATTACATCTCTGAGGGTAAATAGTGGTAAACCAAGCAATTGTTTAGAAGTTTCTCATTTAATTGTCCTACCATTTAAAAACATGCAACACAGATGAGAATGAAACCCTTTCTAGCCTAATATCTTCTCTCCAAAGTGTCCAGTAACAGGTGCCCTATTTCTTACAATGACTGGTGTTGAAGCATCCAGTGTCCCCAGTTGCTAGAAATCTGAAAGCTAGAGATTCATTTAATGGCCTCCAATTGACTTTTCTTCAATTAAAATCTCATTGTTTTTATTCTCTTTGCTCTGTAGCATCCTGTGGCCATGAGTTTCACAATTTCATTATGTATTTCCTTCTTCATATTTCTGCTCAGCGGTGCCATGTGACATCTCCCTCCCTTTGTCACATTTGTGGGAAATTTATAATAACCATTTCCTGACATTTGTAATAATAAAAAAGGTTATTTGTTTCTCAAAGGGGGGAAACACATCATATCTTTAATAAGATCAGTGACTCAGGGATACTAAATACATACAAATTATCTGAGTAAATAATTGGTTAATGTATGTTGTTTTATTCTTAAAGAAATGGATATTGAATCTTCAAGTATGATATCCACCCAGGGATTTCCATAAAATGAATAGTAGGTCTTAAGTATTTAGTGGAGCCTAAAAGCCAGAAGTGTCAAAATCTCCTTTTGACTTATTGCTGAAATGTATTGACAGGTTAGATAATGTCATTTCCTACATAACAGAAATCAAAACAATAGGCTTCCTGTTTGGGTAGCAAGAAGATTGTATAGGTATCTGCTGTCTCAATAGAGGTGTCTAAAACTTTCCCATGTTTGAGGATGCTTTTCAGAGAGACTGATCACATTAATTCACCTGAGTGGCTCACTGCACTTTGATTTCTACAAATTAACAATTATGTATTTAATATATCTATAAATTAACGATATTTAGTACTTTCCACCCACAGCTTTCTGGCTCTTCTTGTTTGCAATCTCTAAGGTAAATTCTGGCCTCCTTTGTCCATTTTTTGAGAGAAAAACCTCAGTAAACCCAGTTTCATAAATTGCAATAGCCCTACTAGTATAACTGAAGCTGGATCACATTTGAGGGGGCCAGTCAAGCTATAAACAATGCCATATTCTGCTTTACTTCACCTTACCTATGTAGCAAAAATAAACCAAGAAATGCAGCTAACTGTCCCCCACAGAGGGCATATAGCTTGAAGTGAGCCCTTGTTGATGCACATCCCTTCACTCTCTGCTTCAGCTGCTCAACTCAAGTATTCAGAACGTACTCCCAGCCTTGTAGTCTGTTTGCTTAATTCCCAGAGAAGACCTGCTGAGTTGTTTTCAGGCTAAACAAAGGCAGGTCAAGAAAGCAAAGCCTCAGAACTCAAGCCTGAAAAAAAAATCATGTTCCCACTCTCTAAAGCAGGAGCCAGGGCAGATACATCTTGCAAACTTCACAAGGATTGCTGAATAAATGAAATGTTTGAGGCAGAGGAGTGCACGGTTTGCAATGCTGTTTGATCTATTTGCTAATCTATCTGTGGCAGGCAGCCCTCTGCATCTCAAGCTTAGGCTTTCCTGCATTCCCCGCCCCCCGCCTCATAATTTTATTATCACTTAGGTAAGAACTGGTATTATTGTCCTGCTGACCAACTGTTATGCATTGCCAAGGCAGGCCGTTCTAGGGAATATGTCCACATTTTTCAAACATTTCCATTCACACCCTGCTCACTCGTTTCTTCCACTGAGTTATGCTGATTCAAAGCCCACTGAAAACAATGGAAAGGCTCCCCATGATCTGGTTCAGACCAGCCCAATGGGCTTGGTTTCAGGTCCCAGGTAGAAGCAATGCTTTGAGATTGGGGCATCTAAACCCTGAGTTCATGTACTAGGTCAGCATCTTCCATGCCTTTGAGATACTGAAGCCATCAGCAGTCTAATCCATTAATAAGCAGAGATTAAGTTAAAGCAACAGCCACAGAAGAACAGAATCATTAAAAATGCTGGAAAAGAATGGCAGGTGTAAAAAACAGGCAGAAAAGACAAAGTATCAGAGTGTTTGCAAGTCTTTCTCTGTTTCAGCCCACGTCAGAACAGTTTGGGATGGCAGCCCCTGCATACCTCCACAGCATCACTCAGATGAGCAGTCACTGTTCAGCACAAGTAAGAAGCACAGTTGAGCCAGGGATGCAAATCTAATTGCCACTATAACAAAGCCTCCAGCAACACCTTATTTTATTCTGAATGAGCATCAAGTGATCATCAAGACATTATCTGCCAAGTGATGTGTCTAGGCAATGCACTGGCTGTGCACTGTGTTCCTTCAGTGATGAGTGGGGTAGTTAGTGGCAAATAAACCTATCTTTTTGCCATTTACCAACTGCTAGGCTATGAGCTGGTTTTTCAATCAGATCTTGTCAGTCTAAATAGTAACACATCACTCTGAAGTGGTGTTCTGGGATTTGAAAGGAGACACATGGCAGATTCTTCAAGGAAAACGGGATACAGACATTCACTTCTGTTACAAGCATATCACTGCGTTTTATACCTGGTGCTTTGTGCACAGCCACAGTTTAAAATCAGCCTTGCGATGAGGAATGAACTGGTACTTTTCTCCCACAAAATAAATATGGATAAAAGCATGTTTTATTCAGCTCAGGTTCCTTACCTGGCTGCAATGGGACTATGGCCATAAACAGAGAACCCATAGGAAGAACAGACTGCAGAATTATGATAAGCATTTGTGGCATGTACCCCACCTTCTAGCCAGGAACCTACGAGGTTTTCTCTGTGAACATTTTGAGCACACTGAGACATTTTATCCTGAACTAGGACAAGGTGAACTCTCAATTATGCACAGATAAAGAAAAGTTTCAGTCTGAGTCAGATAGTCATTGACCTTTCTGATCAAGTTTTAGGGTCAAAACCAAGCAAACTGTGGATTAGCTACCATTTCAAACCATGTTGTTATTCCGCATTACAGAAATAATGTTCATCTTAAAAAAAAAAAAGAAAAAAAAAGTGAAACTGTGCTTTTAAAGCATCTTCAAATTCCACTAACAAAGACCCATAAGACTCACAGTTCAAAAAAGTGAAAATGACCCACACAGACTATTGGTTAGACTGGGTTCTCCAGGACCTAGTTTCTCAATAGGTTAAATGAGAGAAATATCAGGTCCTTTGACATAGATGAAGAATTATGCTTATTTTTAATTCCTCCTAGCAAGTAAAAAGTACCTATCACAGCAGGAGCAGAGACACCCACAAGAAAATACCAGAAGGTGGTTATGATAATAAGCTTATTTTCATTACAGTAGGATTATATTTTAAACCTTTGATTAGACTCTTAAGATTTCAGAACATGCTTCTTAAATCCTAGATTTCTAAAAGACAAAAGAAAAACAAAAAGACAAAGCAAAGTCTTACTCCTGTGGATGAACCCAGTTTTGCTGCGTAGAGAAGATCTTATTGTAAAGTTATTCATTACATTCAGAGGACATCTTTAATTCTGATTATGACTAGTATCACACATGTCTTCATTTAGGAAGTCCTATTGGAGTCCATGTGTCCTAAGCATAGACTCTTTGAAGCATTGATAAGTGGGGTAATTTTATTGTACAAGTTTTCCTGTAAAAATTATTGTCTTTCTGGATGCCTAATTAAAATAAAGATGTAATAAAGAATTTACAGTTTTAATTAGAGTATAGATCTTAAAGCAATTATAGTGTGATTAATAATTCCTTAACAGGCTTTCTTATAAGAGCTGAAGAAAAAAAGACTTGAGTCCCATGAAAAATCAATATGCATTACCCAATTACATTAATGAAGCTACACAAAGCAGCCTAGGTCCCAATTAAATTGCTCCTCGTGTTAAACTGGCAATGGAATCTGCAGTTATTAATGAGTCTTGATATATTTGTTTAGTCGTTGTGGGTTATTTTGAACTATAGGGTCTTGGTGTGCTTGTTGTCATTGTTGTAAAGATGCTGTAAAGTAGAGACAGCCCTGTGGCCTCCTCCTGCCTGAATACAATTTCAGAGGACAGAGTGAACAAGGTTTGCTCCAGAATCAACAGCACTGACCACAAACCCCGTCTGCTTTGCGTTTACCTACATCTTGACCCAAGGCACAGCAGAGAAGCTGCTCATCAGGACCAAGCAGATGCAGTGCAAGGTACCACGTCCCTTTCCAGAGATCTGTGCTCCCTGCAACTTGGTGGAAGGGGCTCAGGGGGCCACCCAGACCCAACCTGAAAGCTCCCCACTGGGCCAAACCTGCTGCTGCCCTTATTCCATATGCAAAGATCACTCCCAGAAGCAGCATAGCGCTGGAAGGTCAGGACACCAGGTGCACCCAGGGTCTTGCTCCACTGACGGCAGCTCCAGGTCCTGAGCATAGATGATGGAGGCCAGCTGAGCTGGTTAAAGTGCTAGATACGTAACAGCCACTTGCATTTAGTTTTGAGTTACTGATGGAAAGATGGGTTGTAGTTGTGTGCCTGGCCTGGACAGATTCTGCATAAGCACATGCAAGATTTACAGAAAGGCCCCATTTGTGTAGAATCTGAGATAAGAAGGGACAATATGGGTCCAGGGTTTGTCTAAATAACAGAAACTGTCAGCACTTCATGCCTTTCAAGGCCATGTTCCAGTTAGTGAAAAGATTTTTCCAATGACCATATTCTGCATCAGGATGACTTTTGGCATGGTTCCGCACTCAGTCTCCTGTCTCTAAGTACTATCTTCACTTAACACACACCTTCCTCCTGTTATTTCTTTTCATATCTCTTTTTCCATCAGGAAACCATTTGCCATGGCATGTTTTTTCCTCTTCTCATTTACATGTCTCCTGCAAGACTGAAACTCCAGCATTGATTTGACCACAAGATAATGCTAATAGGATCAATAAGCACAATAACTATACCAGAGTGTCTGTTCTTCACCCTCCAGGACTGCAGAAGGTGCTTTAGTCTTAAAGCACGTCTCTCACTCTTCTTGTCTACTCTTATGTATGAGCGACTGTCTGTCTGCCAGGTAGAAAATAAATTATTAGGTTGCCAAAATAATTTAAAGTTCAGTACCACTTCTGTACCCATAAAATATTACTGATGCAATTAAAAAATAGACAATCAGCTCAATGCATCTTAAAGTGGGTGCTGTATGCCATGACAGGAATAAATGAAGTCTGTTGGGAAGACTATTATAAGTACAGATTTTTCCCTTAACTACAAATTTCTCAGTTGGTAAAAATCACAAGTCCTATTTCTGTCAGGTCAGCCACCACTTAACACTTTGAGGAGAAGATTGTGAAGACTTGGTTCAAAACAAGCTAGATCCTCCAAGGATGCACACAAGGGTAATTTTCAGTGGAGTAAACACAGTTATGTCCTCTTTTGTATAGGATGGGACAAAAGGTTACAACAGAAATTTGTTCTGGTTATTTCAAGTCCTGTGCTGTGCATTCTCAGTAAGCACTTGCATGATCCCAAACTGGTTATGCCAGCTGCAAAGTCACAGGAGTATAAAGATGAATGATGTCACCTATTATTTTTGTGTGTTATTTTTCCTTATTCCTTTTGAGCCTAACCAATATCTGACACTTGAACTCAAAGCATTTTGCACACAGGATTAGAAGACATGAAAGTCAATCTAGTTATTTTTCTCAAGAACATAAGTGTTTCAGTGAAGGACTAATGACTCTATTCAGATTCGTGACCAAAATAATTTCATATTTAGCTGGCAATTCCTGTGGTACTGGGGAGTTTGAAGCCAGTGTAGGGTCTCCATACAGATGAAAGTTGGTCTGGGCTGACACCAAAGGACATGTCTGCATTCTGGAGTGGGAATCAGGTTTCTACCTCAAGAAATTTCACTGATAAAGGTAAGCAGGTAATGCCTGCTCTCTGAAGAGGCATAAAGCTGTTAGACAGGGGACATGAAGGCAATCTGGCTTAGAAACAGCAACTAGAAGTTATCACCTTTCAGGAGACCATGTGAAATGGAAGGGAGGGCTCAGCCCCTTTCCTGGCAAAGGCCCGGCTGAAAAAGTCACGTAAAACCCAGCCAGCCTGGGTAAATCAAACCCTGCAGACTGCATTTGTGAGACTTTACTGGAGATAAAGGGTGAGATTTATAAAGCACTTGTGTAATTCAGCAAGACAAGTGCTACCAAAAATACTTCCCTGAGGGTTCTTGTAAATCTAAAACCTCTAAAAACCAGATTTTCTGGCTTTTTGCTATTGATTTAAATGGGCTCTGTGTTATCCCCAGAGTATTTCAAACTTATCACTATATTTTTCCAGGCTTTTTTTGTATATGCAAAACAAAGTAGAGGCCTTAACATTATCCCTATATATAACGAAGCAGATTTATTCTGACAGTTTAAGTTTGCTTAAATTGAAAACAAAGTTCAGGGCTATAAACCTAGCTATTATCATCATATGATAGAATGCCATTTTGCCCCCCTAATTATCTATTTTCCATCTCTATGTTTAAAAAAATAATCTGGAAGCTTGAAAAATATAGCAATATTTCTATTTGAATATTTAAAGAGCTGCATTATAAAAATTCTGGTCTAAAAATAAGTTAACAGTGAGGACAAGTAGAACAGCGTGCGCAGTTACAAATGGTGCACATCAGTAATTTGGAGAGGGAGGGATTTTTAAAGGTCATCTAGAGCAACCTGCTCCACACAAGAGCCAACACTTGCTCATGTCAACCGCGCATTTGTCTTGCTTGATCTTGAAATCCTGGAATAACTTTTGATTTATTTCAAATTTACCTTGGTGTAGAACTTGTCTACATAACAAAACCAGGGAAATGGATCCAAATTAAAGTTACACACCAATGTAAAATTAACTTGTTGAATCATATTTACCTTTTTGTATGCATGGTTATTCGTGACTAAAAGAGCAAAAATTTGATTTTTATTTCCAAAGTAAATTAAAGTAAGCTCAATTAAATCTGCGTATAAAATTGTCTTTATCTGCGTATAAAATTCTTTTCAGATCTAATGCAGTTCAGCAAGTTGGTTTGAAAATATATTTTGAGATGGTTTGACTGAGTGCCTTCAAATTAGATCAAGGACATTTCACATGCTTAAAAATTTACTGAATTTATCTGAAAGAAAACACCCAAATGAACACGCGGAAGAATATTGCAGTCTTACTTTCAGTAATGTTCAAGGGCGACAGGAACGAACCTGTGCTATTCCATGGGATTAGCCAAGTAAATAGGGTCTGGGACTTACTTTCATTACGCATTTATAGTTTCCCCTTATTTACTGTGATGAGTTAGCTGTAGGTTGGCTTTCTAATGCCACCTTAACTGGCTCTGGAAAAAGTGCACGATGAAACAAGAATGAACGGGTCATGCTCAGCTAAAAGGTCAAATTCTCATTCTGAGCAAAGCCATCAGCTTCTGAGGTTCCCACGTAGGTGCAAACTTCCCACTGGGGCTCAACCTGGCCACAATCTGGCTCATAGAGTCTCCAAGCAGAATTTTGTCGAAGTACAGCTGGAGAAATTACTTTAACCTTTTAGTAGTAAGTGCCCAGCACTAAGCAGATACAAACAACTTCCAAGGCAAAATGTCATAGCGGAACAACTGTGAACAGTGGGAAAGCCAGTGAAGGAAATCAAGGCACTTTACATTCAGGGAGACAAACACTGCCATTTCTTCCTCTCTCCCTTCCCCAGGTAAGCGTGCTATGCAGTAATGTGGATTGGTCTCAAAGAAGGCAGACGCCAACTTACTTGCACTCTTCAATAATTGCAGCAATTGCTTTCCAAATTCCTAATTTGTATTTTTACCACACCTGCAGCTGAGAAAAACAGATTTTAAAATTCCGTTTACAGTATTCACCTGGAGTTTACTTACAGGCACATTAACCAAATAGTTTTGGTTTATACAGATTTTATAGATTTAATGTCCTTGTCTGAAGATGAGAATGTCCAGAAATGGCAATAAGGGTGAGCAGAGGACAGAGCCAGTGCAGTACGAGCCCCGAGAACACGCGGCTTTGCCGGGTGTCTGACAGATCGCAGTGTTCGTGTCCAAAGGAGCCACTTGCGTGCCAGGGAGGATGTTTTCCCGCACTGAGGGAGCTCCATGGGGAAAAGGCCGATCAAAGTAGTGATTAAAGGGTGATTTTGCAGGGTCAAACTGAGCTCCTTTGTTCTGATTTTTAAAAAACCCACATTTGCACGCACTAAAACTACCTCTTCTCTTGAGGACAGATTGGCAATTAAACCTTTGCTTGGCTAGCTAGACTGTGTCAGATTTGTTTAAAACATGGAGGAAAGTGGAACATCTAGATTCTTGTAACCCAAATTCTCTCCATATCATTCACTTTTGCTCAAACTGTTGAAGTTTCATATCAAGCTGTATTTCCAGAAATGTATTTGCAAATAGGCTGCACATAGAGTTACACTAGTGAAAGGATACATTTTCTCAGCCACTCAGCACACCCATTATAAACATTTAAAAAAAAACTTATGTCCTTCAGTCAAAACTGCAGTAATAAAAACCCACCATAATTACACCATAATGCTGCAGTCCCTATCACATTTGAGGGTACAGCACCCACAAGAAACTTGACTCCAATAAATCTTTACCTGAAGGGAAAAGATTTTCTATGACTATTCAGATTCTGAAGACAAAACCAAGTCTGGTGATCTGTGCACAGGCACGGAATGAGTTGTGATTTTCATAGGAAATACAAGTGCAGTCTTCATCATTTGACTACTACATCACCCTGAGGATGAAGGGGAAGGAGCACAAATCCTATCCAGCAACTTTACACCGCTAAGAACTGCATTTTGTTTTCCAAAATGCTTATTTCTCAAACCAGAATTGCTCAGCTGTATCAACACCCTTTGAAACTAATCACCTAAGCAGAGCCCACCTCAGAGAACAGTCAGATCTTGCTTTAGCTGCCCCACTCCACCCAACGGGCCCCTTAGTGTTGACCCAAGCACTCAGATGTGGGATTAAAAGGCAGAAACTCACACACACAAACCCACATTCTTCACCAGGTTTTCCCAAATCAAACTTTTCCTCTAGGCGTTGACAAGACAAGGCACATTACCAGACTAAGTCTCTACAAATATACAAAAATTAAAATATTTTCCTAAGTTTTAGCAACACGTTTTGTAAACTTTAGCAAGCAATTCTTTCTTTTTGCACTGAAGCATCTCAGACTTTCTTTTCTTTCATCTTGCTTTTTTGGCAGACTTCTACAAACTGCATCTTTGATATAGCATGAAATGTGGAAAGGCCCCATTACCCCACCCTGTTACAAACCATTAAAGAAAATAGATTGTTTTCCCTCTGAGGTTTTACAAAAAAGCATTAGCACTAGCTGGAAAGAGAATTATTTTTAAGCTACATATTAGTTTCAAAATACCCATAAAGATTTCATTCACAAAATTATTGACAGGACAAAAATAATGCCGCTTCAAAAGTCTGCCAAAGAGTTTGACCTAGTAATATCAGTTCCCTAAATTCACTGATACCAGAATAGAATAATATACAATATAACAATGAACAATATAACTATTCTCCTGCATCAGTAATACTGTTTGCACAAAGTCTCGTATCTCCAACTTGCAGTCTTTACTCACTCATGGCCCACACAAGGTTGCTCCCCACAAGGAAGCCATCTCTCAAGGTTTATCGATCACTCGCAACTGAAAGCAACAGGAAGCCCAAGCAACTTCAATCACAACACTATGAAACCAAATGAAAATCTGACCTTTTATGTTACAAATTGCATCTCCAGAGCGTATCTCTTCCTCCATCATGTAGGAAGAAGCAAGACCAGAAGACACAAGCAAGAGACACCAGGTCAGAGGAGACACCTGACAGCAGAGGGAAAGTGGGCACTGCCCTTTTCAGCCTTTAAATAGCAAAGCATGGTAAGGAGCTGACTGATTGTGAGCAGGTTGAGTTGGCCATTTGGGACTGGTCAGGAGCAGGGTGAGTTGGCCACATGGGATTGGTCAGCTTACAAGTTCTCCAGATCTCCACCATCTCATACTGACATGTGAGGAGGACGTAGAGCCATGTGTAGCCTACTTCAGGCTTCTTCTGGAGGCAGAAGCTGTAATTTTGCTTCTGAGGACTTAATGAGTATGGACTTGATCCTACATCAAATAAATGAATAGCAAAATTCCTGTTACCTGTGGTTACACAGGATCAGGACAAGCTTGAATCAAGAGTGTCCTTTGTTAACAGGTGTTGCTGTTCTTTGCACAGAGGGACAAAGAAATATATAAGAAGTGAGATGTAGTATTAACACTGCCAACACAGCTGGTCCCAAAATCAGTCTGTAATAAGCTGTACTAGAATGTCCTCCTTTGTACTCTCCCGCTTTCTCTGAAATGCCTTAGATCAGGCTGAGGGACCTTTTAGTGGAATAAAGCCCTATCCTATGCAAGTTTGGTGTGGTATCCATAATGAAACCACAACTTAGTGTCTAGACAAAGCAGCCTTCTTCCAGCATGACTGCACAGAGCAATGAAGTTCAATTAAATAAATACCAGTTAATTTCTCTCTCTGCTTGAAGAACTTCAGGTGCTGAAAAAACGTGGTCTATGGAGTGAAAATAGGCAGTCCATCCATCTTTCCAACAGATTGACATCATCAGAGGATCAGAAATTAAACACCATACCTAGCACCCATGAAATGCCTTCTGAAGAGGAAACAATTAATTAGTGCCAGGTAATATTGTCATAGGCTGATTAGGTGACACAGTGACTAATACATTTCCTCAACCAGCTTGGAGCTGCAATGTAGATATAGCAAGGTTCCCTTTCACTGAAAGCAAATATTAAAACAACATTCATTATATTTTCATGGAAGGGAAAGAAAAAACAGTGACCTTGGCAGAGTTTCTGTCTCTCCTTCTCCCTCTTTCACAATAAAATCAAACCAAGGCAGCACCTCCCCCCTAAAGCCCATCAAAAGACAAAGCTCCAGCAGAAAGAGGCAGAGCCTTTTTAACCATTGAAGATGTTTTAAGATGGGCTTTTCCTATAGGGATTTCAGAAGATCCATTGCAGCTGCAGCAAGCAAATGAAGCAAAGCATGGGCTACTGAGTCAAAGAGGGAACGAGAGCAGACACACTACAGCGAGCTATTTTAAACCATTATCGGAGATCTGTAGCTACGCTCTCCAGTGGCCTGCTTCTAGCTAAAAGGCTTCCACTAGAGTGCTTCAGATCATGTAAGTTTGTTTAAGATGCATAATTCATGAAGGGTACATAACACCATCCTTGAATAACTTTTCACTCACCACCTGCTTGATAGAGAGCGAGCTGACAGAGCAGTGTGACTTCAGAAATCTGACATTAGCACGCTATGTGTCCCAGGAAGGGACAGGGATCATTACACTGTCTTAACCCCTTCACTGGTATGAATACCTGAGGAAACCAATTGCACCACCTAATTTCATGATTAGTACTATTTCCATCTGTTGTCATTAACATTAAAATAAGAGAAAGACAAATGATGTGAAGAGTTATAACTACTGACATTATAGTCCTTGAAAACAGTATGTAAAGAAAATGTCTGCTTTTGTAGGCTATAAAAAAAAAAATCTATTGTACACCAAAGGCCAAGTACAACCATCCTTGCTCTAGCTGAGTAGTACCTTGTAACTCAAATAGTCCCACTGAAATCAATTTGGGATTATATAATGCAAGTAAAGAAAGCACCACCTGGTCTTTTGGTAGCAAAATAAGATGTGTAAAGAACAAATCTTCAGCTAAAATTAATGTGATTTGCTCCATTGTGGCTAATGGAGCTGTGCCCGCGCACATCATCCCGGAGTCCACCATAACAACGTGCCTATTGTAGAGCACTTGGGTTTTAATTACCAATGGTAAATAGTACGTCCTTAAACTTTATAGACCTTTTATATTTGACCTACTTTATTTTGTAGATAAAAGTCCAACTGTGGCCTGATAGGCAATTTAGGAATGATTTATGGACTTTGTCCGCTGTTAGTAACAGTTTGGAAGTTGCTGTGTGACATAAGGGAGGGATTTTTTTCTAAATTATTTTGGGGGATAATGGTTAGAGTGAAACTGTCATACATTGCTTTCCCTTATAAAATTGTGAATATTTTCCTTAGCAGGGATTTAGAAAAAGGCAGAAAAATCTAGGGCAAGACAAGGTACAAAGAGAACAACAATGGACACAATAGACTAGATGGAGGATCTAGCACATGGTAGAGAAAGATACTGCTTTCATAATTTGTGCTGTGGGCCAACTGTCCCAGCAATGAGCTTTGTCCCACTTCCACACGTATCCCAAGCTGTTCTCCTAGAACTCCATTTATTTTGGATCCTTTATCACTGAAATATGCCTCCTGATGTCAGGCTTGATGTGACATTTGGATTAAGCACAGACACCACTGTGTTCCATTTAAAAAGCAGAAACAGTAAGCACATGCACTCACAAACCAGAACAGGTTAATTTTCAAAACCAGAGCATATGGGGATTGTCATTCCTCTGTACACACCATCCCCAAAATAAATATTTCACACAAAGCAATATTTTGCCTCCTGTGTACTGCAGAGCAGTGAAGTGAAGCAGGACTTCCACCCAGGGCACTCTGAGCATGCACGTTTTAAAAGCAGGAGGTTTTTCCTCCCAGGAGTTCAGAGAGGTTTTGTATTTGGCAGCTTATATGACCCCACTGTGATTTCTGCCCTATACCAGAGACTACCTGAGAAGTGATTTGTAAGTCAGAGAGAAATAGTGAAATACACAGACCTGGTGTATTGACCTGCACTTTATCCATCCTCCCGTTATTCCAAAAGCTAGCATGCTTTCCTGCTTTTACAAGGGTCATTTGAGTCTTTTATCTGAGTCAATTCCTGCTCTTGCTTCCTGCAGGGCATACGAGAGAAATTACACCAAACAGTATTCTCTTACCAAGGGAGAGAAATTATCCCTGTGACATGGGTGCCTTCATGGGGATAGCCAAAAAAACTGACAGTGGGAAAAAGCTGTCTGTTCCTTATGGCCCTGGTTCCCTGTTTACCAAGGTGTTTGGAGAGGAAGAAGTTGAGCAGTCCTACAAATTTAGTTATTTTGCATCTCTCCCTGTGCAAACCTGGGCAGAAAGGCCAGTGAGGCAATAGGTGCATTCAGGATGCTTTGGCTCGAGATTCCTTCCCTAGTGTCCCTGAGCCTGACCTGGAAGGTTCAGCCACAGTCTTGGAGAACTGAAACATCCCCAGGAGGAATGAGGACTTACTCTGGTTAGCTAGGAAAAGCAATTTAAGTAAACTCATCAGTTTAAGGACTAGTGACTGCTCTTTTGTACCTCTAAGCTACAGGCTGGAGGCCAAGCTGGAGAGGAGGGTGGGAGCCCAGCACTGCATCATTGATTTTCAAGTTATCCCTGCTACTGCTGGGTTGTTGTAGGGTAAGGCAGAATAACTGTTGTATTTAAGTAGCTCATGGATTTCTCCCTTTCAGAAAGAGTGTGTTCTGAACTGTTTTTGCACGTCTCCTCTGACCTGGACTGGGAACAGGTACTAAAGGTTTTTTTAAACACTTAGAGCCCTGCCAGATCGCTGGTGTGTGCAGGGGACAGACCCTCCTTTCATCCAGCAACCCTGCTGCAAAGGGCCCACATCAGCTTCCATTATTATCTGCTTCAGTCCCTGTCCTTTTCCCGCCTGTTGTCGGTGACCTGATTTAACTGCTTGCTGATGAGACTCTGCTCAAATCAAAAGGCTATCTTGGTGCAGGTTTAGACCTTCTGCCAAATAGGTCTGTTGAAATATACATTGAAATAGTCTTTAAAAGTTTACAGAGTATTTAGTATTTCAAGATCAGTACGGATCTGACCATTACTTATTAATTGTTCAATTCAAGGAATAACTATATGATAGAATATGGGGTGGACACCTAGGAAAGAATTACTATAATGAGATCTCAGTGACTGATATTTGGAAATATATTATTAAGCTTCTGCAGTGCAGCACTGAGATTTGCCAGTGTCTTCGGGAAAAGAAATACCACCCTATGCCTTTGCATCTCTTGCAGGGTAGAGACATTAGAGGTCAGCTCAAATGCACTCAGCCCTCTGCTAAAAAGAAAGAGAACTTCAGAAATAGCTTAGCAGGTTTACATGCTGCATTGCTGAGGGTGGAAGAGCCTGGGCCTTTGCCTCTTGAAGCTACCTTTTCCCCCAGCAATGTGTTTCCTCTTGTCCTCTTTTCCAGCTTTTCTACCTAATTCCTCAGGCCATGCAACTCCACACTGATGTATAAACAGCCTTATCTAAATCATCCCCCATCTTAAAACTAAAAGGAAGTAGGTATGTATTGTCTTCTCAGAAATAAACATCCAAGAGAGGAAGCAGGAGAAATGCATCTCACTGATTTCTTTCCTTTAGAGATGAAACATGCTCATAGCAGATGTAAACAAGGTTGTGCAATGTCATCCCACAACTGTGTACTCAAACAGGAGAATGTGTGGGGAAGTGTGTACAGAACAAAATAATTTCAGGTACAAAATCTTATACTGACATGCATATGTGCAAAAAGTTATTTTTAGCCAAGATATGCAAAGAATTACGTGTTCAACCATCCAGCCAAAATCTGCAGACAAGGCAGTACAAAATGATAAAAGTGTTGATGTGCACTTGTCTCTGGCATGAGGATGTGAAAAGAATTACATCTGTCCTCTCCAACAGGCAATTATTCATGTTCCTAATGGATAAAATCAGTAAGCACAACAAAACTGAAAACTCATTCTACCCCAAGCTGGCTGATGGGAGGAGGGCTTTGAGTGTGCCCTTTCTAAATGCTATTCCACCCTTTAAGCAAAAGGATGAGTTAAAGGCCACTATGCTGGACTTGGAAGGCAATAGACAGCTTGTCCCAAGTATAGATTTCCTTTGTGAACATGAGAAAGACTTGGAGAGAGCTCATAGAAAATTGTCTCTTGGGGACCTTGGGAAGGCTGATATATCAGAAACTACAGACAAAGATTAGCTTATCTCTGTTTCCTGGGGTCCATCATCTACTCAGTAGGCAAAAACCAACATGCAACCCTTCTTTATACAGGGATATTGTACAGAAGAGAGCACTCATACTTACATGAAAGGTGCATGAGGCTCCTGATCCATGTGGTAACATTATTCAATTGACAGATAACAGCTAAATAACCATCCTACTGAAGCATGCCACTGTGTGAGTACAGTCAAATTTCCACTGTTGAATGCAGAAGGAATAAACACAAGTAAATGAGAAAAAAAGTTCCTGCATGCTTAGATGCACAGAGACTGCTTTTTGGCTCTGCTCCTCACAAGTTGTGTTTGTAGATGTACCCAGCCCGTGACCTCCTCTGTAGCAGGAGGATGTGACGAATTGCTGTGTCGCTCAGCTTTGTGGGAAGGGAACGAAGCCTGCGTCCAGCAGTGCAGAGGCGAAGCACAATGAGCCTCCCAGTCCTCAGCAGGGCTTCTTTTGCAAAAAGAGGCCAACAACGTTGCAGGGCACATATTCTGCACAGAGCACCGGAGGTGCAGTAAACCTTGACATACAGCATATATCCACATAGCCATAAAGAGGTTAAGACTCTCTTGGTAGGAACCAGTAGGTAACAGCCTCAGGAATGGCTATTTTTCTTTCCTGACTGCCCCACAAGAGAACACAGGGAACTATTCCTTCTGCCTCAGTTAATGGTATCTCCCCCAAGAGTTTCGTTGCCTGATTGAGGACAATATTGTTTGTACAGGGATGCTGCAAGAACGACCACAGTTTTATGAGGAAGGAAGAGATGACACCCAGTCTCATAGCATCGGCATCATAGCGACAATGAAGTAATTAAATCACTAACTAGATCCAAATTGTATATAATGTTCGTATTTGTTAGGCTGTAATTTGGGCTTTCATTCTTTATTTGGTTCTTTGGAGAGGTTGCTAAAGATTTATGATTTATAAAAGCGTCAGGCTGCACTGTGTTTCCTTGGGTCCAGTTAAAGAAATCCAATAACATGGGAGTTTTGTGTTGTGAACATATATATATTTCTTCCCCTCTAATGTTAGGCCTGTCAAAGTGAAACTGATAGGCTGGAAATGAGTCTGTTGAGGAGTGAATAAGGAGAAAAACTTTACTAGAACTGGTGAAACCCTTCAGATAAGTATCAGAGAGCAGGAATCAGCACAGTGTGCTGTGCAATTTGAGGAAGAAAAGGAGCAGTGGGGTCTAACAGGCCAAAGAGTTCAAGATACCTGGAGTTTAGGTCTACTTCTACTCCCAATCTGTTGTATGACCTTGGGCAAGCACACTTTTTCTCTCCACATTTGCTTCTCTCACAGTTTGTTTTGCCTTATCCATTTAAATTGGAAGCTCTTGGATGGGTTTTAGCTTCTAGTCTGTATTCAAACAGAAGTTGAAATGGAAAGACCTTCATCTCTGTTGTGGGGCTCAAGGTGCTACAATAATACAAACAATAATAAAAAAGAATGAACAAAGCAGTATAATTGCATGAATAATAGGGTACCTTTTAAGACCATTCTTCCTGCCAGATCATCTTTGTGCTAATAAGTTCTGTTTACTCAGGGACTATTCAATAAATAATAAATAAAACCTCAGGCTGAGACTTTCCCAAGCACAGCAGGTAATTTAGATATATCTTCCATTAAAATTAATGCAAAGGGTGCATATAAATCCCTTAGTGCTCTCAGAAAATTCTTAGCTTGAATATTTAATTTCCAAGCTGGGTAACTGGCAGTATGGTCTCCATACCCAGCAGACAGTGCGGTAGAAATTAAGAGGAGTAATGGGCATACTTGAGTGCAGCGCTCTTACTCACCTGAGCAGCTTTACTGGTCGCTCGATCGCTTTTGCTCCCTCATAATCCTGTGTGAAGCCTCTGGGAATCTATCACTACATGCCTAAGGGGATAGGGCTGGGCGAGTTTTGCTTTTTCTGAATTCTGAAGATGAACAGACAGGGCAAAAAAGGAAGATTAAAAAGGAGAAACAGCCCATTCCTTGCATGCAATATGCTATCTACCTCTTCTACCCCAACTGCTCCAGCCTGAAATTGTGCTCCTGAGAGAAAGCAGAGCTGCTTTTCCTTTCAGCAAGGGTCAGTGGAGACCCACAGGGATCCAGCAAATGGGAAGTTGAAAGCAACTCAGAGCCACCTACTCTCTATTTCTCATCTCCAAATTTCTAAAGCCTAGTACAAAGGGGGAGGAATGGCATCCAACTCATTGCAAATGCCACATCACTGTGTAGGACAGGAGTGATGTTCTTAGAAAGGTACTCACTGCAGTTTTGGTAGATCACTCCATCTCTGTCAGCATGACAGATAACAGCTTCCAGACAGCCATGAACACATTAAAAATGTACTTCCATCTCTGAGCAATCACACATCGGTGCAGCACTGTCTCACTGCGGAGAAGGAAAGAAGGCCATACCTCTGGGAGAGCTGTACAGACATCTGCGTCTGCTTCAGCTCTATTTTTCACTATTGTTCATTCCTGACAATTTTGCCACCCTTGATAAAAACCCAAGCAAGAGGTAAAAATGAAATGAGTTCTTTCCGACGCGTGCATACATATTTAAGTATTTCTGTCACTATATGTTAGAGTTGCAGGCTCTTTAACGATGCCACTTAGTTCCTTGCTTCTTTCATGGCATCAGACAGTAATATTAGGCTATAAGGTTTCAGAAGCTGAACAAATCTCCTCTTTCTTCCCATTTCCTATTTGCCATTAAACGTGTATTATCATCAAAATCACAACCAAACAGAACAGTTTCTATAATACTGTGAGGAAATGAGGCCAACAGCATCAGAACAAAATACACGCCATTAACAGAGCTCTGCTCAAACACACAGCTCTGTGAATATTCAGACTCTAATTTGGGGGGGACACTAAGCTTCAATTTGGAAATTTCATTTGTGTCTTCAGCTCTTAAGCCTTCTGGGATGAGAGCACCAAGGAAAAATAACAGCTCTCAGTGTTCTTCAGGGTATATTTCTCTCGGTAAACAAGGCAGAGGCAAGTTTCTATACAGAAAAGAGATGGCAGACCTGCATTTGCATGACTTGTACCTCACTTTTAAAAGAAATAGACAGTGAATATTATGATGCCGGATTCATCATTAGAGGATAGAACAGATGGTAAAGGCTCAGAGTATAGTCTCATACCTATGCAGAGGGACTTCTATAACTGCATATTAACTGTTATTGGAAGTTTTCAGACGTGTAAATCCCTTTGTACTAGAATGAGCATATCCTTTAATGTAAAGCATGATATTCATTACAATAAGTAGCATGAATAGCTAATAGTCATGGCAATTAAACTGAAAATTGATTTGGCCTGCTGACACCTTGAATATAAAGCAGGTATTTTATAAATGACAACCTTTATTTAAACAGCATCTTTCATGTCAGCAACACTTTCACAGATACAAATATCAGGAAAGTCCAGTTACATGTGTGTCAGTGAACCCCAGATAAAATTTTGATATTCAAGATGTACCCAGAAAGCATTGGTCTGCTTAAATTTAGTTCATATGTATACTAACATCTCAAGCAGATGCATGCCCACATTTACTGTAGAAGATGAAAAAAAAAAAGGAGGTCTGTAAAACTTAAGAAGCATCACTGCAGTCCCAGATGAAAAAGCCCTAGGCACTTGCCTTTAGTAAAAAACCACTGAAACAGATTCCCAGCCTAAAATGTGTCACCAAATGTGCTCAGTGCTAGTAGCCCCCCTGAGAGGTAAGGCCAATTACCATTAGCATGGTCTTAAAGTAGCTGAATAATTTATGGGACCCATGAGAACCTCTTGGACCCATAGCATCATTTCCTTCAAGCAACCACGTATCTGTCCTGGAGATACCCGGGTATCTCAAGCATGATCCTGTACGGAGTGAAATACTTAGTCCATCCTTAGTTAATAATTTTTATTCAGAAGAGATGCTGCTATTTTCATGCTGTACTTCGTTCTTGGGAAGAGAAATTCAGTAATGATACTACAGCCATGGTGACCATACTGATAGGAAAAATGTGCTTGACTCAGTCGCTGGTTACTGCACTGATACTCACTTCACTCAGCCATTCGGTTCACAAATGGCTCTATGAATTGACCTGGGTTCCTTTTGCTGTTGTCTATGGCTTCACAAACCACTGTTCAAAAACACTTGTGTGATACATGTTACACTCTCGAGCAGTGGTTCTGAGTTTCAGAGAAGTCAGTCTATGCTGCTGAGAATATTAACAAATCAACACTCTGGAGAGAAAATATTGAAGCATCTGTTCAGAGCAGTGTGTTTCACAGTCTTCATGCGTCTAAAACTACTGCAATAAAATTACACATTTCCCTCATTTCCTCATTCTAAACTCTTTTTGTTGCAAACAGAATTTAGTCACCATCCACTGTACTGCAGAATTTTGTTGCATTGGTATGAACTAAACTATCCTGGAGAATTCATCCAGAATTCAGTATTAAAACTATGCCCAAAGTGAACTCAGAAAATACAAATCATAGAAACTATCTAGAATGCTTTAACCATGGAAGCAGAACCAATAAATACATTTTGCACATTAACTTAGTGTTAGTTCCTTGGTGCTACTTATCCTTAACCTTCCCTTAGTGGTATCCCTGGATGGAGCTTAGTAAACCCCAAGTTATCAGGCCCATTGAGTCTGTTTATGATAATTGTTTTGCTTGGAGCTCCCTTTCTATCGTGCCTGACTACAGAATTTCATGAATCTGAAACATGTAGAAGTAGTGGGAACAATGATTCATTCTCCATTATTCATTCCTCAGAAGACAGAGACCTGGCCTCTTCTTTCAAGAAAGAATTTGCCTCAAAGTGGATTTATAAACCTGAAAGTGGAAAAGTTGTTTTTATGGAAAAATCCAGCAGACAATTCAGTTTCTCCTAGTAGCATTACAATTACATCTTGGGCGTGGAGGACAGGGTGGGGGGAGAGCGCAGCCTCACCCCAAAGAACACGCTTAATCCTTCCAATAAGCTGTTACTTACAAAATAAATAAAAGTATTGAAAATATGCTATTTTTGCCCTGAAAAAAATTGTCAGGCACAAGTTTAATATAAAGTCTACTAGTAACCCAGAGATGACAAGAGTCTCATCAACAAGTGAACCTTCCTGTCAATTTCCATGTAGTTGCATGAACTTACTCAAATTTTCAACTCTTGTGATGAATCAAGGTTCTTACTGTGCTTTCTTTGTCTTTCTTCTCCTTTGCTCTTGGAGTGAGGACAAACAAGCTCATGGATGAGTAGACGCATCTTCAAAGAGCCCAGACATTTCAGTATGTCACACACAAAACAAAAAGTCATTTCTGCCCTTTGCTACAAAAAGACTGAGATCAAGTCTGTCTTGTCTCTTTTTTTTTTTTTAATGAGTCTACAAATTCAATATCCCTTGCCGTTGTCTTGTGTGTGTGTATATGTGCATAAAATGAAGTATAAACCTCTGTTTCAGTCTAAAAGAGGAAAAGGGTGCAAATGGAGGGTCATTGTAAAGCTGCACAGAATACGGGGAAGTCAGCCAAACTGTCCTTTCAGAAATGGCAGTCTTCCCAGCCTCAGTGTCTTTTGTGAAAAATAAAATATTCTATTACATTATTTTCCAATTTCAGTTATCTCCCTTGTTGGGCTCCAGGGTGGTATATTTCCGAAAGTTCAGGAATATTTTGCTGCTCACCATCTGCCTCAATAGCTGGACATATTGGACATCAACATCAGGACGAAACATCTGTGGCCCAAGGACACCAAACAGCCACCAGTGCCGTACCAGTGGGAATATCCATGCTCCAAATCTCTGTGACCTCACTGACTAGTTATTATGGGCACACAAAAATCAATTACTTTCCTACACATTCCCTCTTCCTTCTTTGCTAACATAGATATAAAATTGTCTTGCCAAATTAGGATGAGCTTGGGTTTAGGTGAAAATGTTTTACTGTACCCTGAATTTGTGTAAATGTGCAGTGCTGATTTCTCCTTTGGGCAGCATGCTGAATGTTTTCCTTTGTGATAGGTAGACAAACCTTTGCACAGTCTCTTTTGTGCCATGCATGCCTGTACAGTCTCAGTATGCATGGCATTTGTACAGCACTTTCTTGTAGTTCAGGTTCTTTCTCACAAAAGTACTTTTGTTAATATAGAGGAAAAATATTTCAGCATACGGCTATGCAAGAAACAGCGATCCAGCTTTGCACTTGGCTTCAAACAGGCTGGGCCTAATTAACTCTTGCAGAGGCCTGAAGTCCTGCAAACCTATTGCACCAGGCAGGCAACACATTACACCCCACAGCAAAAGCTTTTGGGAAGGCCAGGCACTGTAACCTCAGAACTTTCCCTTAGAAATATACATTGACAGTTGTTTGATTGGTTGGTTGTTTTTTAAAAAAAGGGGTAAGATGACCTATTTTGATGCTCATAAATATTTTCTTCCTCTTCCTCACCCAGCCACTTTATTTCTTTCTCTCTCAGACATGCACGCACACATCTGTGTGTTAAACACAGCTGTTGGTATCAGTGTCTGATATTTTCCATCCTGTTTTCCAGTGCAAATATTTATTTTCAGTTTGTGTGCTGGATATCGGAGAACACAATCGGTATTTTCAAATGTCATTGTTTGGGGGAATGGAGTTCGTTCAGATGAGGACTAGATACTTCTGGTGTTGGAATCCCCCTTGAGAACACAGCTGTCACGCCTGAGAAGGCAGTAATGCTGAGGATAATTATTCAGGACTATCTCCTCTACAGATCTCATCCCGGGACTTCACATCCTGAAAATCCAGAGGTTAATTTAGGAGCAGGCTCAATCAAGCCAATATTTCCAGTGGCAAATTCTAAACAAAAAAAAAAAAAACAAATCCCACAACAAATTAAACCCATGATTCTTAAGAATTATGGACCTGAACTGAAAACAATGACTTTTTTTTTTTTTTTAATGTTAAAATAACTGTTTTGTCAGTTAGCATATTTTATTGTGAAATGTGGTGGAAATAACCTGACAGTTAGACCGGTTGGGCTCCAGGCTGCTGTACCCAGACAAAATTATTTTAGATCAATTATCCTGAAAATGTTCTGACCTAAAACCCCTGTATGCTTCATGGTAACTTCCTGCTCTTCTAAAAGCAGATGAACAACTTATCTGAATCTGGAGTAAAGCAAATGAAACGTGGGCTCTAGGTGATGCTCTCACACAATTTCTTTGCTATACATTCCCTAAATTCCAAGCTATTTGCTTAAACCTCTCTGTGTTGTCTTTCTACATGGTAAACAATACCTCTCCACATAGATACTGCTCTTTTCCACTGGCAGGCGATAAATCCCAGAAATGGGCCATATACATATACAGTGGCAAAACAAGAAAACCATGAGCTACTGTGACCACGACAGAAAGAGATTCTTGTACTTCAACTCAAACTAGAACAACATCCTTGACTTGACTGCAGCCAGGAAGGAGGGGAAAAGAAAAATCAAAGTTATGTCAGCCGGTACTTGAACTGCAATTTCTCATTGCTTGTTTGCAGTCTCTCTCCAAAGAACATAGCAATAAAAACCACCTCTGGGATAGCTGTATATATGTTAATTGGCCATGTCACCCTGGAAAGGATTTTCTGTTAGACCGAAATCTGTTAGTGAAGGACCTCAAAGGATGCAAATAAACACATCCCTTTTAATTTCAGTGGCGTTACATTAGTTTATATTACTGGAGGACCTGGCCCCGTAGTCTTGCCTGCACACAGCTCAGAACAGAAGAAACATGACGGATTCAGGCCTGTGTACAATAGCAATACAGAAAATCTGTATAAAATTACAGCTGTTGCTAATCATGAGATTTGAGTAACTGATGCAGGGAGAGCATGGGGGAAGAGCTGGTATTTTCAGGTCAACTAGAAGCTATTGTGTTTGGAAGTGAGAGGAAAAAATTGTTCACGTTGCTTTTATGAAACATGTAATTTTCCATCTCCCTTGCCATGCCTTAAGAGCTTAATTGGACACAGTTGCTCTAGACACAAGCCCAGCTCCTGTCTCAAGCTTCTATTTCCAAAGGTCACAGATTTCACGCTGATCCTCTGCATTATGCTATGATTTCCATGAGAACCTGAGGAGGGGAACATTAATTGCCTGTGACTGTAATTGGCTTCATGACGGTTGTCAGGCCAGTGGCTGGGAACGCACACCCCAGAACAGCTGTCAAACATGTAACCTGGCGGAAAGTCACCAAGTGTCAGGGGTGTGCTCTGAACAGGACTGACATTTTCTATGCCCACAGAGGCTTTGCGATCAAGACAGATCTCTTGACATAATGATTCTCAAAAATGACTAATTTGAAATAGTTTCAGCTGATGCAAAGCAAAGATCCAAAGCATGCAGTGTCTGTTGGCAAGGAGGTTCATCTCCAAGCAGAAAGGAGAAATGTGCTCTCCGAGACCTATGTGTATTCAGGCCATGACAAGATCACCGCGGCACCACTGACACAGCACTGACATTCCTGGTCACAGGTTAGCTCGAAAATGTCAAAATCAAAGCAGAAAACCACTGTATAGTCACCTGGTACACATAGTCTAATTGGCGTTAATATCAGACTTCTGCTAAGTCAAAACCAGTCCCTCTTTTGAAGCAGAGGAACTCAGATTAATTGAAGTATCATCAAACAGAAGGTGTGCTCTTTGTGTTACTATCAGAAATATCAGTTCTGCTCTGTACGACCACTGAAAAACAACTATCCTTTGTGTAATATGCACCAGAGCAGAGAGGTTTGAGTGTGTTTTTTAGATCTGTATCTGCCAATTACAGAACAACAGCTCTGTGTTCTGCAAGCAGTTGCCTCTTCTTCCTGCTGGACTATTCTCCTGCTTCCCTTCACCCTGATGGGATTCCTGTCTTGGAGTAGTATGGTGTGTACTCCTCTAAAAGCCATTAGATTAACCAATGGCTGTCAGTGTTACTTCTATTTTAATAGAAAATGCTGGGCTATGCGCAGAGAAAATCCAGAGAAGTAGTCTATGTCTCAAGGAGATGACAGTCTAAATAAACAAGAACAACAGGAGAGGAAAGAGAAAGAAATACTTTGTTGATGGTGAGCAGAGATATCAGTCATTAAAAGAATTGGCCAAGGTCAAAAGAAGTCGGTTTTAGGGCTGGAGAAACGATCCCAAGGCTCCACAAACCAAATCCAGTGCTTTCACATAGAACTTGCTTTTCCACAAATAAATATCTTTTGAGAATTTCAGCCAAGAGAAGGATAATTTACCACATGGTACCTAGTGAAGTTCATTTACCCATTTTCTGCCAAGAATGAGATGGAGCAGGGACCAATGGGAAAGGTATGACTGTGTCTGCAGTCTTCTGGGTATTTGTTCAACTAGAAGAAACATGCTGATGTTTCAGCTCCTCTCTAATGGACTTTTTAGGCATTGTTCTCTTCTTGTGTTATTACAGGATTTTCCTTTGTTTTCAAGCAACTGTTTATCACACTAACGAGGAAGGCAAATTGAAAATGGAACAGTTACTAAAAAGCCTTATTTTCAGAAGCCCAGCACACAGGAAACTGGTAAGAAGTCTATTAACAAAATGACTATATATAATGACCAAAAAAGGACTTGGAAGGTGACATATTTCTCTGTGGTCATGGATTTAAACAGTTTGCTGCAAATTGCTGCTGCAAAATGTGAGATGACAATCAAATGAAACTCCTCTCAAAAACACTATTATAAATCTCAAGTGTCAAGCATGCAGGTATTCACATGTACAATTTCAGATTAGAATTGCAGTTTCTTCTAATTATAGATCACAGCAAACTACATTCTAAAAGATATACTTATTTAGAGATAGAAATAAGCTTACGCCTTCACACACCTACACATTTACACAATTGCAGGAGAGAAAATAAGTACATTAAGCATACATTGTGTATCTGAACATACAGGCACCCTTGAAGGCAGCTGCTTCTAGTGATGAAACACCAGACCATGAGAAGTGTGGGGATTGGACTGGATGATCTTCTGAGGTCCCTTCCAATCCCAAACATACTGTGATACTGTGAAATACAGTAATATTGGTATATGCTTTCTCTTGAGTCCCTCAAAATGGGTCATATAAGAAGTCCCATATGTTTATTACAGTGGCACAGAGACTCTTCCCCACGTGTGCAGAGCACTGTTTGGAGCAGACCACGTTAATGGGTGCCACAGCTGTTCAGGAAAGTAACATATAGGACTGAGCTTGCTTTTCACCTCAGTAAAATTAATCTTAATTATAGCAACTCATTCACAGCATTAAAGTGAAATACACTGCAAGGCTGAATATAAATTACAAATTCAAGTCAGTTTCTACCTGCAGCAGCTCCTTTCCACATGGTTAGGGAAAAGTGCTGTGAAAGCACCACCAAAACACCTCTGAAGCCTTTTCTCTCTGCCATGAGAGCAAGAAGATTCTATGCTGACAAGTAAATATACTCTCGAGCAGGGCTAAGGAACTTGCTAACACACTGAGTGAAGCCAACAGGAAGACTCCCTAGACTGCAGATGAGGCCATGTATATATTGCTTTGCCATTTGGACCTGGCTTCCAACTGCGTGAGCTGGAAAACAGAGAAAAAGAACAGCAGAGCCATCACAGTGACCTCTCTGTGAACCTGAATTGGGGAGCGCTTTGCTCCCTCCCATGCTTTAATTCATATTTCTGTGCTGACTGTAATGCTCTGTACTGGCCCCAGCAAGAATTAAATTAAATATTTATACTTTTGTGATGAGATACTTTGTTACCCTGTAAAACTTGCACATATGGAACTCTATTAATTTATGCTAATTCCTTATTTCTCTAGAAGAGCCTTTCTCCTCATTAGCATTTGATCGTTTAATACAACTTTACAGCACACACCAAATTGAAGCCCATAATCTTTTGTAATTGAAGCTCCGTGTGCATTCATTGTCATTTAAAAAAAAAATGAAGAGGAAGGGAGACGTGTATTGCGGTAGCATTGCCTTTGCGTGGCACGCACAGCTCTGAGAGGGGATTAGCTCTGCAGGGAGCTGTTTGCAATGCCAGCTGTGGGGAGCAGGCTACATTTGGAAGGCTGGACCTGCCTTTGTTTCTGTTGAGGAAGCATTTTCTGTTGAGCTCAATGCAAACAGAACCAGTCCTCTGGCATGCTGCCACTGCCTGCCAGCTTTATCTGAGGATGATGGTAGGCAAAGAAAGTAGAGGTGGCAACTTCACCCCCCAGAGCAGACATATGGCAAAGAGAAATCCTCCGATTCAACCTACACAAGACATCCTCCCTCTTACCTTTGTCTCCTGCTCCAGCCCATTGCACTCTTCTGTTGTCATCTTTGAACCTATTATGTTCCTAACATTACGCTGAGATCTAGTATTACTGGGGAGGAAATTAGTATTTCTTCTCTTGCCACAGCATTCTTTCCTTATCCAGTGGACCACATTCACTTTCACTTACCCACGAATCCAGTGAAATGAAATAAATAGCTCTGGCTGATGCAGAATCTGTCCCTCTTGCTGGGACTGATCTCTATTCTGTTACCAGCTTCCCAGGCTCATCAGTGAGACTCCTCTGATGAAGAGCCTTGCTCCAGTGCTTCTCTCTGGCCATCAACTGTAAATCAGAAGTAAAAGAAAAGATTTCCCATTTCCAGAAAGGAAGACCACAATGTGTTTTTCTTTCTATACCTGGCCTCAAACAGAAATAAGCAGGAAACAATGCGGTGGAATGCTGAGTTCCACAGTGCTGTATCTTCCCTTTCTCCTACCTATTAGCAGCTTGAGATCTTTAGCACATTGATGAGGAAAACCTGGTCAGCTTCTGTTTTTTTTTTTTTCTAACAGCACTACAAAACAAAGACTTTGAATTTCTAATACTATAAAAATATATGATTTATTGAATTAACTGTCAAATTCATTGTTATTTGGCATACAGAAATAGCTGTCTCTTGAAATACTGTGGTTTTTTTTTTTTTTCCTGTAGCAGTGTTCACTTTTTTCTTGATTTAAAGAAACTATAAGACAGCCATCATTACAGCAATTCACTGAGTATTTTGAGGTTTTTCTGTTCTGTGTATTTTACACACAATTTTGCTTTATGTTGCCAAATTCTGCATACTATCTGTCACGAAAAGAGGAACTTGCACATGCTTGTGTCCAGCTACCATTGAACTTGAGTTGATAGAAATAGAAGAACTAATGTATAAATAAAGTCTAGTAATAAGTTTCAGAGTGCAGACTAGCTGAGTTTACCGATATGAGTAGTCTCATTCAGTTTAAGAGCTTCTGGTACACCTGTGTCAAAATTATTTTGGGTTTTAATGTAAGAGTTGCCCAGTGCCTGCAGACTGCAGTCTAGTTTTATACATTCCTGACATTTAGAGCAGCAAGGCTTGTGGAAAGGCACTCAGCCTCCAGCAGCACAGCTGAGTGATAGCTCAAAGCTAGAGCAGGGCTGAAAGAGGAGAAATCATCCAGCTGTGGAAGATTAATAACTGTAATGTCCAGAGGCCCCACTACATCTTTGGGGAGGAGTTAATGAGCACTAACTTAAATGTATTCTTAGAATTGCATAGAGGGAAGTGCTGGACTGAATGCTATCATCAGTTCTCAGGGACACACTGACAAAGACATAAACAATGAAAAAGCTAAAAATATCCATTGCCCCAGTTACAGAAAACACCTGCATCCAGCAGGGCACTTAAAACTTATTTAAGTCTCATTGAGTTCAGTGAAAGTTAAGAACATGTCCACCGGCTGTTCTTGAATCAAAGTGTGAAGGAAAACATCGCTACGTTTGTGCTCTCATGTTGTGGACATGAAGCAATGGCTTCAACACCAAGTACTGTAACCTGAGCAAACACATCATATCAGCAATTTACAACAACAACAACAAAAAGACAACATTTTTCAGTTAAAAAAACATCTCCTATATCAATGCCATTTGTCTGCACTGATGCTTATTTAAATCGCCGGTTAATCAATGAAATCTATTTGAGCTAGCGATACATCACAGCAAATCAGTGTAATCACCTTCATCTTTGCTTAAATTTAACTGGACTCATCTGTCAATTCTGATCCTGACCAGATGCAAGTCACAAGTGAAAACCAAGATATTTTACCAAATGAAGTTACGTATCTATATTGCTGAAAGTCCTCCTTTTGGGGGAGCACAACTTTGTGTTCCAAAAACCTCATTTCTAGCAACTTTTTCCCCAGGACAAGGAAAGGAGGAAATTGGATTACTCACCTAGAAATTAACAACACGTTCTAAAGCTTGTGTAGATCCTTTATCAAACAGCTCTTCACCTTTCCTTTACAACTAGCTCAAGCCAGGAAGCAACTGCACCAATACATCAGCAAAATATGCTCAGTTCTGTCGAGGTGACAGTCAGCTAATGAAGCCACTGTGTTTCAAATCAGCGCTCTCAGTCAGTAACACTATCTTTTCAAACACTGACCATAAAATTACACATTAAGAGCCTTTTAAAGACAGTTACCACATGGTTGTTGCTGCTCTCCAAATTAGATTGTCATCACGAGTGTTAAGAAGTGAAAGATACAGGTAGGGAACCTGTTAATTCCTTAGCTCTGGCAGGTAGGAGCTCCCAATGCTTATTCATTTTGCATTAGCAAGAAACATCAGAACATCTCAGCTCCCCACACCACGAGGTAAATTATTCCTGGAGCACTGTATTTGGTAGTTTCAAGTTTAATTACCTTGTAATCTGCAGGTCATGTTATCACTTTGTGGGTTCTTTTTTTTTTTTCATACCTATTTATATAGCCTATTAAAAAAAAGTGACATTGGAATGGATTTTTTCTAAATTGGTCCCATGCATACAGCTCTTTCAGTGTCTGAAAAAATTAGATTGTGCTCTCAGTGAGCATCAGCTGGTTAAATCTGTATGCTGTCCTAAGAATGAAGCATCTACTAAGGTCTTAGCAAGGCACAACAATTTTTGTATAAAGCCAAAACAGATGCTGTAGTTGATTACTTTATATTAAACCCATGGGATCAGGGCACATATTTAAGAAAGAATTCACGTTATTGCCAACGTGAATTTCAGTTTTGAGTACTGATAGCTGCTCAGTTTGGGTGGTATTCCCTGATGGATAAAAGCCAGAACAGGCTAATCTCAACAGATGCATTCAGATCATGAGTTTGATTTCTTGTATCAGTATCTTTTGTGATGTTTCCTTACATTCAGCATATTCAGTCATAAATAATAAAAACCACAGACTGACTGGTGGCTGAGAGCTGAAGTTCAAGCACAGACAGATGGTCAAGTTCTTCAGCCTTCTTTGTTCAAGAACAGTCTTCTCGTCAAAACATCTCTAGAAAGAAGAGTCCTATATTTGGAATTTACACCAAAGACAGTGTGTGAGCGTATTCACAGGGGAGAAGTGTAACCCTCACTACTGTGCAGATGCACATGTCCATCACTGTGGAGACGTGCTGAGTTACTGCTGAAGATCTGTACCTTTGATAGAGGTGGAACATTTGATGTATAAAGATGTCTTTTTTTAAGAAAAAAATATAGAAAGTTACTGTAACTGTTGCTGATGGCCAGTCCTGTATTGCATCTAAATGCATAAATATTTTACAGGTTTTCTTAATGTACAATCCACAAAGATATTAACCTTTGCAACAAAGAATGCATTGAATTCATCTTTGCTGCATAGTACGTGACTAATGTTAAATCAGTTCATTGTTTTTTAATTGTGGAGGACCTCAGTGTGTTATTAAACAGTGTATAATTTCTTATTACATAAAGGAAGAAATACACATCATTTGTTTGCAGGCAGCATCTTTAAACTTTTCTCTATCTTGGAAGCATTACTAAGTTTTCCAATTAGATGTTACAAATTTGTGCAAGATTTTTTTAAAATATTTTGACCACTTCTCTGGTTAAGGGAGGAAGGAATGTTTTCTTTGTAATGAAGAAATTTTCATCCAGAAAAAAATTCATTTCAAGCAGTTAGTAGTGAAGGTATCGAGCTCATGTGATAACTGGTTTAGTCATTGAAAGATCTAGTTGCTGTGCCAGAGAAAACACTACAGGAGGTATATGAGCTCTTAATTGGGAACAGGGCAATGCATTGTACTTATTGGTATAGATACTTCTTTGTCTGACAGATTTAGGTTCCTGATGGATTTTACCCCCTTAGTTGCCAGTTTCCTTTTGGATTACAAGAATCATCTCCAATATGATCTGCTCAGTAATAATTTAGGCAGCAAATAATTCACACAGGATCTGTTTAGGATGACGTGTGGATCAAGATGACGTGTTTCACTTAAATCTACGAATATTTTTTTCTTCCTTCCCTTCTGCCCCTCCTTTCCTGCTTTTTTGTGAATCAGGAATAAACTGCAGATTTCCTATGCAATGTGAAAAAGGGATGTACTTCTGTAAGCAGAATTTCTGAAGACACCAAGCCTTGGGATTTCACCAGGTAAATCAGATTCTTGAAACACGTTCTGCTTATTTAAGGGAATGTGTGGCTGTGCTTTTTTTCCTGAGAAGCTACAATCAAGAGTGGCAATTTCCATACCTGAGCGAATAAATACGTAGCAATTGCAGCAAAATATGCACAAGTGGAATCCATGATCAGGACATTCTGGCTAGAAAGAAGGCAAACATTCTTCATCTCTTCAGCTAAAGAGTTCTCAGTGTTTTTTACGAAACCAAGGGAAGCCTTCCCTGCATGCAAAACACTCCAAGATTTCGTCTGTCATATGAAGAATCAATGAAGTCATAGGAAACTCTTCTCGATACACCCTGATGCAGACTTATTTCAGGTGCCTGCTAATTGACAAAGCAAGCTTCATGAGCCATCTAGAGGTCGTTTGGCAAGAATCATTTTTACTATTTTAAGAATGCAGCTCATCCATACCAGAAAGAAAATGCTAGTTCCTCCCAGTTTTGTTCTTACGTTCAGTGTGGTAAATCAGGTTATGCCACTGGAACTTCAGCATTGTAGAGATGGTGTCAGAGAAATCATTCCCTTCACCACTGATGCAGCTGTTTTACCTATGGGAAGCTGCATTCACATGCTGAAAAGAAAAAAAAAAAAAAGAAAAAGTATTACAGAAAGTGCTGTGTGAGGCAGAAAGCATTTGGCATGAGGACTGTGCTTTTGTGAGCCCCAGACACACTCCATAATAACGACTCAGCAATGGGATAAGCAGATTTAGCCAAAACTGGCACACAGCTGGGATTTACTTAATTACAAAGCTATTAGAGTCCTGGTGGTATTGTCTGATCTCTTCTGGGTTGCCCTTAAGTCTGTGTTGAATGAAACCAAAATCAATAGTGCTTCGAAAAGGGGGCGTAGTTTGCAGGAGCATGGTAAAGAAGATGGAAAGGGGGTCTGTGAGTTCATTTCCTTTACTTCTAGGTAGCCAAAATGTGCCAGCCTTCAAATAGAGACACATTCTCTTTGGAAGTAACTCTAGGAGACTTACTTATGAAGTACTTGTATAGCTGCTTAGAAACAAAGGAGAGAAGAGAGGGAAGACGGTTTTGCAAGACACAGTGGTAGGAACAGTTCTTCGTTTCTAGCAGATGTTGCCGTTTACGGTTCCTGTCTTTGGTGGACTGTGTTCTTATTCAGATCTCAAGACATCTCCAGACACAAGGGGTTTTTAATGCTACCAATGGAGCTCATTTTCTATCTCTTTGGCTCACATCTCCATTTTTCAGAAAAGAGCAAGTATGACCTTTCAATAAATCAGAATGAAACATCTTCCTGATGCCCTCTGTCATCCAGACAGAAGTGCAATGGAGTCCTTCCAGTGTAAGCTGCTTTCATGTTAATACACCCTCTGTTTAGCTCAACAAAGAACTTGGGCTGGAAGGTCTAAATATACTTTGTCGGATCAAAACTTTGCACTGACTTCATAAATATCAAGTATACCTATTAAAATCCTCCTGAGCAGCAAGCACACACGTACAGAGAATAACACAGTGGGTATATTTTGTATTCACTTTAGGTTAAAGCATACGCTTTGGATTTAGAGGAATCTCCTTGATATTTCCTGTGTAATTAATCTGCTGAAGGAAGTACTTGAATACCAGACTGAAACAGCTGAAAGGCAGAGGGGATGGACTGCTGATGTAGCACCAGTAAAACTGAGCTCGCAAAGCTCTCCAGAGATATACAGGAGTCTCTGCTCCTGGAAAAAAAAGAGATTCCTGCAGCTTGGGCTTATTTGGATTTTCCACTGAGGTTGAGTTTCTTGGGGAACCAAAATGAAGCGAGCAGCAACACAGGTTTGATTTCAGGATATTAAAACTTCCTAAAATGTTGCTAAAGTGATAACCCGAACAGCTGCCTAATGGATTCCCAGGGCTGCTCTCTCCAGGCCAGCACGTGCACCTGTGAGATCCCTCCACAAACATCGCCTTGAAAGCCACGTCCCAAGTGCAGCTCGGTTTTTGCATTATGCATGATCCTCATCACTCTCACCAGATGTGGGTGGAGAGGGGAACTAACACAGATGCTGCCAGGGTAATGGCAGGGGCCTTTTGAATCCTGAGAGAGGGAAGGAGAGGTTTTATCAATACACATTATGAATGAGCTGAATTGAAATCTTTCCATAAGGGATTTTTGGCTTCAAGATGCATAAACTGGCTCAAACAAAATGCTGAGGGTAGAAGGAGACAGCAAAGAGAAAGACTTAAGACATATACTAAGTATATGCCAGCTGTTCCAGCCATGTCTCCAAGTGTCAATGAAAACATATAAATAATAGAAAGGTGAAAAATGAGAGTCATGGCCAAAGTGTTTCTCCAAAAGAGACATATTTTTTCTGTATATCTGAATTCAGAACACTGGACACAAAAAATAAGGTTTAGGAGCTCTAACCTTTGGATGCACAACTGCACAGTAAGTAAATGTATTCTTGTAAAAGGTGTCAAAACACAAGTTCAGCTGATGGCCTTCAAAGTAATCCAACAGCCATATAATTAACAAAGAGGGACAAGCAAAACATGAGAAAACCAGAAAGCATAAATAGAACATAGCAAAAAAAAAAAGCATATATACATGTGTACACGCACATATTCAATATGAACATGAGGACAGCTGCTGCTGTTAACTCAGTTATGCTGCACATTAGACATTGAAATATGTAATACATCAAATAAGTGAGATAAAAATACCATAAATTACTGTAAAAATGTACCTCTGATGAACTATGGCCAGGGCTGGCCTGCAGGGAAAGGCAAGTCTCTCACTAGGAATGTACTCTGGGATGGAACTTCTGTAGGCTAGTGCAATATAAACATGATTAGGTGAATGAATTATATATCTGTTTCACTTTTGCATACTGATTCAGTATGCAAAATAAACTTCTGTAAACTTCAAGGCAGTACTAACAAGAGCTGAGAAGAGCAGACCATCCAGTTAATCAGTGATCCTTCTTAAAATTTTTCAATGGGCTTTTGTAAAATGTAATTTTAAAATGTTTTCGTGTAACATGATATAATAGCAGTGATCCTCCAACAGAAACAGGCTGTGCCCCAGCCAGTCCTAGTATTTAGCACCTCTAAATGAAGTTGCAAATTCAAGCCTAACATAAAAAGGTAATAAACATTAGAAATGAGGTATAGTTGTCTAACATTTGTGTTTCAAAGAAATCTGTTATTTCCGCATTTGCCTATTTAAATTGATTTAATAAATATACTCCTCATGGAAGAGAAGAAAATTTTCTATGAAAGGCCAAGTAGGTGAAACTCCAGGCCTTAATGGATAAAACATCAAGAGTTCCTTAGTCCACCTCCTCACAATAACTGTGCCTTTAGATAAAATCCAACTGCCTCCACTGAGACTATACAAGACTGAAAAAAATAGACATAAGTAGGTATTAAATTATTGAGAACAAATGAAAACAGCATGTAAACAGCATGTCTTTTAAAAAAGAAGCTTTTGATGCCTTTCGGAAGCTTGAAAAATGAGTTTCCCTAGCCTAAGTTAAGTTGCCCCCAGTCTATTCCATGTCTGATTGCTTCTGACAGAGCGCAACACTGCGGCACAGATATAAAGAGCCTAAAACACCCATAAACATCAGTGAAATTCAAGAAAGAAATGCAGATAAGAGATTAAAAGGAACATCTTGGGCTGGATGCCCGCTTCTGCTTTTCTAGTAAACTAGGATCTATGTACAGCATGGTTTAGGAGTGATGAGGTCAAGATTTGTACTTAACAGCAAAAAACAGACTCTTCTCCTTACCTTATTCTCAAATGGTCCCACAGAAAGTAGTGAGATTACTACAGAGTCAAGGAGTACTCAATGTGTGCAGGTTGCAGGTGCATTTATGTCCAATTTCAGAGGTAACATTTCCTCAAAACAGCCAACAAATTTGTTGAAGTTTTCTTTTGTGTGACATAATTTTAAGACATGACTTTTTAATGTTTTTGTAACACATTTGCAGCCCCACTTACAGCCCAGAGAATACTGTGGGATACATAACAATAATAAAACTCAGGATATATAATAAAAATCTGCAGCATTCAATTAAAAGTATCCTTTAAAATTTGCCATGCTGCCAGCCACACTTAGCTACATACTTTACATGCTGGAGACTGGCATGCACATTTTAGATCAGCTATTAGTAAATACAGAACCACATCCTGCCTGTAGACATTTGCAATATGATTTTACCTCATTTGCAAGTCTTCAAGTTCATAAATTATAGGTTAAGCTGTGGTCTAAAGCCAGGAAAGTACTTCAGAGCTTTGCTATTTACTTTCCATCTCTTGGAGAACAGTAGTCTAGCTGTGAGCTCAAAAAGACCTTTAAATTTGAATTTTGTGTAACCGACAAACCAAGAGGAAAAAAAACCCATAAGAATAAAAATTTCAGTATGTGTCAATATATAAACGAAAAGGTGCCATGACCCTTTCTCCAGATCATGATCTTTGTAACCCTCTTTTTATGCCACTGTGAACCAAGACTCAAACACTCCATCTTTCCCAGGAGCATGTTTGTACTACACCTGGTTATCCCGCTGAAGGATTTTCATCAAATTCAGATGTTTTTCATCTGTGACACCAGGTTGTGCTGCATCAGATTGGCTTTTATCAGTTCACAGTCTTGTTTGTCATGTGAGGAAACACATCTCAGATGTACTGAGCAAAAAGTCTGTTCAAAGAAATTTGTCAGGAAATACCTGTGCTTGGAACAAAAATATCTGAACCAAGATGGAGGCCCTAGGGTTTTTTATGAGCATGAATTTTGTGGGGTGCCACACTAGATAAATTAAACTTTATTTATAAGGACATCCCAATTAGTAGTCACTGGTTTAGTTCCTGGTGTGTCCACATATATTTTACTGTTCATTTCTGGGAACTATCTGCAGAATTTAGCTTGCATTTCCATTCCTGGATCTAGTGATAGGATTGTATATTACAGGTCACCTATAGACTGCAATATGTGAGATGCAATCCAGCAAACTAAGATATTTATGATGCCAAATGTCTTGTTCGCACGGCTGCTGTGTGCACAAATTCTCCAGATTCAGTGACTTGGCTTGCCAGACAAGCAATAGACTCCCCAACCAAACCTGCCACAGTAACAAGCAACTTCAATCAACTCAATAAAGCTACTCATGCGATTACATTAATTAAGATACGTTAATGTTTACATACTGAACCCAGAACCAGATAAAGAAGAACCATGTACATTAAATTCACTCAAAAGATAAGAGTTTGGAAGCATGAACAGAGAGCTACTCACCAGTTTTACACAGAGAAAGATATTCCATTTAATTAAAAAAGATGTTTATGAAAATTTTGAAGTATTTAGTTTCAGTGTTTTTCTCCTTAAAAATGGAATTAATTTCATCTTTGTTCTTCCCATGTTTGCTTTTGCCATTTCTAACTGGTGATCCTTTTTCTGTTTTGATGGGACATTTTTTTTCCTGTAAAATTTAAGGTAATTGTATTTGATTAAACAGTCCGAAAATATAAATACACTGCTTTGGGCAAACGGAATATTTCTGGTGAACCCAAAATGAGATTTATTTTATATTTCCTTTTTTTGTTGTTGTTTGTAAAAAAATAAAAAAAACACAAAATAACAAGAAAACCCAGCGTCTTTGTCTTAGTCACCTCCAGACTACACCATCATCCTGGTTCTCAGCGTGTTTGGCACTTTGCAAATATACAAGTGAGCTGAAAGTAAGTGAGGCCATGAGACTTGGAACCCCTGAACTCAGATCTTGCAGGAAGACACTCATGAAGTAAAACAGACCCGTTCTACCTGTGAAATCTTTCTGTTCAGATTAGAAATATTAGAACTGGAAAAGGTCACCTGGAAGACCCCATTTCTTACTGACCAGTTCAGGGCAACGTTACTGCACATCACGTCGTCAGCCACTTCTTTACTTTAATTTTAAAGGTCTCAGGGCAAGAAAGGCCTACAAGTGAGGCACCTCGCTTCAGAAGTCTTTCCCTGATATTCTTCCTCTGATGTTCCCTGATATCTTTCCCTGATATTCCCTGAATTTGCTTTTTCTTATTTTCAGCTCTTTACCCCCTAGGTATAGCCAGCTGTTTTCTGTCAAGACCAGAGCATGTATGATAGACATAACATAATATTAAACACATTTTATCTACAGATTGTCCTGGACTATGTCTTATGTGTCTGGGCTGCTTGCCAAACCTTTTGGCACATCCTTACCTTTTGCAACATCTAGAATGAATTTATGACCGAGACAACTTATATGATTGAGTAAAAGTACACTTACTGAAGTGACAACTGTGTTCAGGGCTCAAAACTGGTGAGTTAGTTAAAAATCGATTTTCCCTATTAGTCAATCAATAAACTAAAGGCAGCTTAGAGGTCATTGGAGCAAAAATGTCTCCCCCGAGACGTGAGCTGGGATCACGAACAGCCCCATAACCAAAGCTCTTCCTCCTCCCGTTGCTGTAGCGCTGAGAGAGCAAACATCCCTTTTGTCTATAAAAATGAAGCAAACATTGCCAGAGTACCTTGGGATACCAAATGAACAATCCTTGAAAGAATTACAGACAAAATATTTTTATCTTTTGTTTTACTCTCCTGCATTGCTTTCTACTCTGCTCACAATTCTCTTTACCCAGTACTCTCTTTCCATGGTAACCCCAGTTTTACCCAAGGCTGACCACTTGACAGAAGGGCAGGAGAGAGACAGAGAAACCCAGAGACATCGTGAGCACTTTCAGTGGGTGTGATGCATTTAAAACACAGAGTTCTTCACAATAAGATGAACTGAAGGTTTTCTGAATCCAAGTCTAGTCGTTATAACCTCTGCAGTACCACGTGAAAGGAACTGAACATCCTACAGAAAAAGCCACAAAGACATAGCTTCCACTGATGCACTGTCTCCTTGTATGTAGAGAAATACGCAGCAAGAACTACAGTCTAATTCATCTACTTAATTCATGTAGTTTTACAATGTGGAAACTAAATACCCAATTATTTTGTGAGTGGGGAGCTAGCCTGAGCTTCTGACACCCATGAGGTTTCTAAAGACTTTCAGCTCAATTTAGTTTGTTGCCTCAGCATCTCAGAAACCATCAGCATTAATTTCAGAATAGCTGTAAAGTCACAAAAGATCCAGTTAACCTCCATTACATTAAAGCATAGGTAGGTAAATTACTTTATCTTTTTGTTTGATCTTCAAGTCATATTATTGTAGCTATTTGAGGTGCAATGTACACATGTCCCATGTAAAGGAACAAGTCTTTGTAAGGCACAGAGATTAAAAAATGAAATCACTATTCTTAGACAATAACCTTTGAAGGAAAGGTAGCCCAGTCGCACCTGGAGGGGTCAAAGTTTCCTTCACTAGTTCTAGAATATATTTTTTTTCTCTTTTGCTTTGGAAGCCTACAGAATAATTGGGGAAAAAAGTGTTCTACAGGAGTTGGTCTTCTGCTCACTCTTCTTGAGCTACATGAAGATGAATGAGGGGAAAAAATACCCAACATCCCCTGAAAGTTTTCTGAAGTTTTTATGGAAGAATCTAAGCAGTGTATCTGTTAAAATATCCAGTGTTGAGGTTAGATTACCTCTTACAGGACTTCAAATGCTCTTTTTATTTTGTGTCAGGGCAGAAGTATTCACATACATCAGTTTTACACACAGACACAATCAATTGCTACTTTTCTAACACAACTCCATCACTGTAAAAATGTTTCATTAAATGTCTAGTAATAATGTTCTATAGACATTCTATTGAAAAAACAAGTTTCTCTAAGCCAAACTGCACACACCGTACTTGTAAAAATGTGAAATAAAATGTTCATGCAATGAAAATATGTCTGAACCAGTAAACAATATTGTAGAAAACATAGAGAAGAACTCAGAAAAAAAGTTTGATCCAGGCTATAAAAAGTGGATGGTAATCAAGAAATGTATGGTTCAGGTGGTTGGCTAGAATGGTGTCAGAGAGATTGGCACCAGGAAAAGGACTTACAGTGCACTTGGAAGCTGTACTCCCTTCTCACTATTTACTCAGCATCCAGAAGATCTGTGTTAGTACTTTTGGACCGACATTTTCATATGACTTAATAAAAATTAATCCCTAACTCACCAAAACTCTGCCATTGAAAGAAAGCTGGAAATATTTTGATTGTGTCTGAAATGCAAAGATGTTTTTGTTTTAGATAAAAAGCACTGTGTTTTTTGCAGAAAAAAAAACAAAAGCATTTTCTAGCCAGTTCTGCCTATGAGTTGTCTCCTCACCAGGCCTCCCACCTTCCTGAGAATCAGACTGCAGCAAAGTCAGCAAAGCAGATGGAGCCTTCTCTCTAGTTGTAGGAACTGGTTTTGGTATCTTCTATCACCCTGTTGCCAAATTTCTAACTGCTATTTGAGTTTCTTTCTTCACCAGTCTTAAGTTCTTTTCACTATAAATGATCCCTGGTCTTTCAGTTTATATTTTTTCACTTTTTTCTCATGGTGGTTGTTGTCTTGTTTTCCCTGTGTTGGTCACTGGACTTTGGCTCTTCCATTATTATCTTATGCCTTTCCTTTCTGCTGTAGTAAATTACCATATCACTTCTGAATCCTTGAGACAGACATAAAGCATTCCTGAGAAGTTTGTCACCTTTTGGGGTTAGGCAAGTGTGTAATCAAAGTGATTAAATTTCCCGATCTTTCCTAAGGTCTTCAGGTTTGCTACATTTACCCCTATGCCCCATTTTAAAGAATTCCTTAACAATAAATTACAAAACTTTGGCCAAACTTATTGCACAGGGTTTTTCCCTTCCATATAGTGTAAATACCTTTTCTTGTTTTGAAAGCCTTTCCTTTTTAACTTAGCCCAGGAAAGCAAGGCAGGTCTTGAGACAATAAGGTCCTCCACTAAAAGCCTCCACAATTGTGAAAAGAAGAAGAAAAAGGGAAGGGGAAAAAGGCAGAGAGAGAGAGAGAGGTAGAGGAAGAGACTGTCTTATTGTCTCACTTCCCATTTCTGAAGTGGCAGTAAGCATATTTATTCTATTTCTCCTTATTCATGCTTAATGGTCTTTAGAATAGAGAGTGTACTGCTAGTGAGGTTCCTCGTGATGTGCACAAGGGCTATGTAGTGATTACTGAGAAAAGCTGTTTTAGAGTTATATGTATCATGAGAGCCCAAACGACCTTCAGTGCAACTGTCACCACACACCCCTGGAAGCACCTTTGAATTTGCTTTGCCTATTGGGGAAGAATTGGCTTTCTAATGTTCAATGGCACATCACTCTGGGTTGCCCAAGGACATGACCATGGAGATGCATCAGGTTGCCTGGTGTTCTTCAGGCAGAGAGATGGTAATGGTAACTGTGGAGCTTTTTCCCTGTGAAGACCACATTGGCATGCCCGCTCCACCCTACATTCAGTGTGCACAGTACCGCTTCTAAACCCACATTCAGATCAGGGATGTTTGTAGGGGCCTTACACAAGTGGCTGGTTTAGAAAATAAATGCAGATCTGTAAAATCACAGTATATAATATATTAGAAATGGAATAAAATTCTCAGGAGAGTCTTCACTGAGACCAATGGGATGATTCAGCTGAAAATGATGAATGGCTACTGCCCTTTTCTGCTGCCAAATAAACATTTCATTCCTCACCATTGGAGCTGGGCAGCAGATGCAAAAATACAGCACAGAAAAAGAGCATAATTTGGCCATAAAAATGTTGCAATAAGTGTTGTTATATAACTGAAATGCCATCTTCTTTAGTGCATCCACCCACTCATTTTACAACCAGTTAATATTTTTCTGAACTTTCATGTTGCATTCTGTCCCGCCGCCTCTGCAATCTTTTTGCCTATTTTTCTGCCAAAGCCACAAGAATAAAGCTGTCAACATTGCAACTAAGCCATCTTTCTTGTCTGGCAAATTGTCTGTTGGAGACTATAACCTCCCGGCTGCTCCACTGTATAATGTAAGTATCCTGTCTTAACAAAAGAGAATTTAAATATTCTTTAGATATGAGATATCTGTGGGCATCTGTGCAGAAACAAGTTAAATATATTTCCTTGAATTTTTTACTTTTCTCCAGTGAGAATGGCACAGACATTCATATTAAGCTGAACACATATTGACATGCTTAGAGAGATGTTATATGGCTTTTCAACTGAAATATCTCCAGGTATTTGAACTGCAATAATAAATATGGCTGCTCCTGAGGGAAGGAAGAAGCAGCAAGAAAATTCCCTAGAAGACTATGATTAAGAACTGAAGTGAGCCAATGGCATACAGTAGTTATACTTGGAATGTGATTGGGATTTATGATTTCAATTAATACTGGAGAACAATTTTAGAAAGTTATTAGCAAGCTACTGGCTATACAGAAGATGGTTCATCTGTGAATTCCTCTAGATTAGCTATATCATTGTGTCATTTACAAACACAAGGCCAGATCCTCTGCAGTGTAAATTGGTGTGGCACAGGCAAGGGCTGTAGAGGAGCTACACTTGGACAGAAAATGGGGCCTCATCTGTATGGCAGGTTTTCGTGTATTGGAGGGGCTGTAATTTTACATTTGAGAGATCAAATAAAAGAAACTCATAAGGGAACAAAGTCTGATCTTTTCTCTGCCTTTCCATTTTGTTTCCCAGGAAAGGCCCAGGGCTGTGTGTTCAGCTGATGTAAATGTGCTGGATTTACATCACCAAGAACCTAGGCACTCCAGAGTTTCACTCACAATTTAGAAACTGAGCCTTGACATGGCTGTATGTGCGGGCATATGCTGTATATATAGATATACATGCCTCAGTTTGCCTATAGTTTCTGTAGACACAGCTCTCCCAGCTGCCTCCTAATTTCAGAATGTAAATGCCATGTGTATTTGTTAAGGCCGTGTGGTCACCGAGGATGCACATGCCAGCTCCCAGCCTCCGGCAGGGTGCTGCTCGGTGGGGAACTCTGCACGCTGCACCCAGAGACAGCCCGAAAGCTGAGGTCTGGGACCTACACATGTCTTGGCTCACTGAACCAAGAAAAGCTATTCATAAAGGCAAAGAAAATCAGGTGTAAGCAGCTGAAGGCTAGGGGATTAATGAAGCAGCAGAGTGTTTTCGAGGCAGCCCTGCCCTGGAGAACTGGAGCAGGGCTACAGAGAGACACAAATACCCTCAAAATCATTATTGGCTCTGTCAACAAGGGCAGCAATTGCAGGAACCTGGCTTCAACTGTGTGCTTCTTTACCTGGTTCACTCACCATGCCATTTTTGTTTAGACCTCTTCTACACACACTTTGAGCAGCAAAAGCAGTAGATCCCTTATTACACTTGTATCAGGTACTAAGAAACATTTATTGAAGACTCATTATGTAGCTAAGTCAGTGTGAATACCTTGGTTTCTAATTATGGTAATGATATTTCTTCTAAAAAAGAAATACTAAAATCTCCACTTAGACAAGGTTTTACATATATTGCCTTTCTCTGGTTTTGTATGGTTGCAGAACAAATGCGAGGGACAACAGAATAACATGTCCTTGTTCTCCTATTGCCAAGACTGCAATATTTCATACAGAGCAATTTTCTGTGGAGAGCATTTTTCCTTTCATTTGGAAGAACAACGTATCAAAGCCTTGTGCTGGTTTCGAACCAGTACTGTGGCTGCCAGCGTGACTCACAGCTAGTTTGGCATAACAATATTTCCCAATGACTAGAAGAGAAAATCTTAGTTGTGCTTCAGGCACGGCTCTGTGACAACAATAGAGTAATTAACTTTTGAAGCTGACCATTTCAATCTGTGCACAACAAGAATTAGAGAAACTTTCCACCTGCAGGACTGGTATATCCGTGAAACAAAACATCCAGGCTGAATTGTTTTAAATGTTTTGAATTAAACTACAGAAGACACATCTGAGTAAATGGAAAAGAGATTCTGCTTTCCAGTGGTATCTGTTACTTGCAATTCCTGTTGAATGAAGCCTGTGGGAAGGAAAAGCTCTGAAAAATAATCACTTGCTTAGGAATACTGGCACCATGAGAAGCACCATAGCTGAGACCCTATCTTTTGAAGTCTTGTTTTCAATGGAGTTCACATATGTCTAGACCACCTCTCAGCAAGGCTCTTGGACACAAGCTTCACAATGTTGGGAGCTCGCAGGGAAGAGGCCCAAGGCAGCCGTTTCGTTCAGATCACAGAAGGTTCCTGTGCAAGCTGCCTCCTATCCAGAGCAATAAGAGATCCAAGATTGGGGTTTTGGACTAAGCTGAGAAATTTGCTGAAGCATTTCAGGAGGGTCTTTTCTCTGATTTTATCTTTTAGAACCACTGGAGACAGACGGGAAAAGAAAACCGCAGCTTGTGAGTGCTTTTAAAGCAGAAATTACTCCTCCATAGCCTCCAGCACATCCTTATTATTACTCTACACTATCTATTTTACAGTTTCAGAAAACTGTGGGTAAAATGTTTTTGGCTGCTTTGTTTTTCCATATGGCAAAGGCAAAGCTTTCCCCTTTGCTTCCATTGGATCTAAAATTGACAAGGCTGTTCTTTAACAACTCATATAGCACCTTATTCTGCCAAGATGTCTTTGTTTGTGTACCAGCCACATCAAATGCAGTTAGTACGGGACTGGGAATAGTGTTTATTAGTTAACCACAGCTGCAGAACTAGCAGATGGAGCAGAGCACGTTCCTGTTGAAGATCACACACAAAAAAGACTGTTGTGCTTTTTTTTTTTTCCTTTTATTTTTAGTCTGTTATTTCTTCATGATGGAGTTGTAGATTTAGAGACTGCCTATACTTGTACAGAAATGTATCACATTTAATTATTCTCCCCACTTGTTTAAACACTGAGTGATTTTATTAAATTGAATTATTTTTCTCTTCAGTTTACATGAGAAAGGGACATTCTAATTACAATCAGGCTGGGATTTCAGAGCTATAGCATTTGTAAGCTACAGTAAAAGTTTCTAAAACCCTGTAGAAATTACATGCATATTTAAAAGCCAAAATTGTGCTCACGTACCACCTTTAACAATTTCTTTCTCACTTCCATGAGCTGAAACTGAGATCCCAGCTGAGGTGTAACACATCAAAATGACCGAGTGGCCAGCAAAATCTGTTTCCTCTGAGAACCCCCAGAGCAAAGACAATGATGTAGTGCAAAAGAGACAGCAGTGAGACTGGGGCTGCTGGTTGTTACTTAGGACAATTCCTCACTGGCTTAACCAAGTTCTCTCCAGTAAAACAAACAAACAGGAAAACAAAAAGTAAGAACTTTTAGTTTTTTCATTTCTAGCATCCTGGCCAATGAAGCAAGTATGCTGCCATTGTTCCCAATCCCCATGAACCCATGGTTTGGATCATACCAGTTGCCTTTTTCTTATACACTTCTCCTTCTCTTTGTAGTCTTTGCACTGGATTTGCAGCATCTCCAGCTTCAATACCCAGACCTGTAAACTTCAGGAGAGACCAACATGAAGAATCCTGTCCCCAGGACCCTGTATCACAACTGCAGTAACCATTGTAATCTCAGAACTGCATTTCATCACCCTTTTAATTTTAACTGTGTATCCACTACTTTCCTTTCTTCTTCAGAAGAGGAGATATAATAGGACACTAATGCTGCAAAATGCTAAGAATCAAACCTATTGCTACATCCTACAGCACACATAGGGCATTAAGCTTGTGCTCATAGTCTACATGAAGAAATAAGCTCTGTCAGGGTTTTTGATCCAAAACACATCAGCAGAAATGTTAATTCCATTAAGGATGGAAAATCAGTTCTTCTGCAAATGAAAAGTAGATATGAACAAAAGGAACAACAGTGTGATGCAATTTTTCACTGAGGTTAACAGAAAAATTTAATGAATGAGAGGAAGATTTCTTTCAGTTGACATGTGAAAAGAGCTTTCTACATGCTGTTTCAGGAAAAGAAAAATAGAGAAGTGAAGGCTGGGTTTGGCAGTGCAGTCGTGAGCTGATGTCCCACCCAACAGCTAATACAGTGCACTGGATGTGAGGGATTTTCTTACAGCCCTGCTACTGCCCTGCTGCTTGCATTTGATTGAGACTCATGTGCTCCTTGTACCTGTGCTCTGCCCTCCTGGTTTTTTGGCCTTTTAGATAGGAGATTGCAGGCAATAAATCTTTACATTTGAATACCAGCTGTGGCAAAGAGTTATAAAAACTATCAAAAAAAAGAAAAGCATACACCCCCCGAAAAAATATATATGAACTAGTTCTGATGGCGGTATTAACACATTCCCAAGATGGTCCTTTACAGAACATAGTCTGCAGAACAGACTATCCTGACAATGACATGCAGAGAGAATTTATGCTGTGCGCCATGATTTCATGACTGAGTCTGTCAATGCTTCATACATCCAAAAAGCAAGTAATTTTAGTGTTCTGAGTCCTCAATCAGACATTGAGAGGTAAATGCCAAATGACAGCAGCCATTCTAGCTACAGCCAGCTGAGCCTCTGTCTATAGTAAAGCCTTTATAAAATTTGAAGGAAATGAGCCATGGAAAGCAGAACATTACAATGATGATCAAATTCTTCATTGCCACTTTGTAAGTCAGCCACTGGACAAGAACCAGTGAGATCAGCAGTGGGACACATTTCTGTGGGCAACTTTTATTACACTGAGCTCTGCTGCAGAGGTTGGGGAAAGTGAAGATGTCATCTCTCTCCTCCAGAATTTCCTCAAAGTGCCCCTTACAGCATACAGCAAGTCTGCCAAGTGTGGTTCTGCACCAACTAAATGTCCCTCCATGACAACAGACTGCTTTGCTGGCCATTTAAAGCAACATTTAAAGCCGGCACTGAGATATAGGCCTTTCTCCTCAGTAAGAAAATAACATATCATGCAGGATCCTTCCATGAGCAGCATTTTTCAGCCTGAGTATATTGCTCTGCTTCAAGTTACTGGTATCTTGAACAAAAACAGGAAAGGTTTTCCAGATTCAGAATTGCTGGAAACTGCTGCAATTGGGACTCCCTGAAATCAAGGCTCTGAATACACAGAATTCAGACACAGTGAAATTCCTTCTGTTTCTCTCCCTGTGACAACATTTGACACAGACACACTCAGCCTACATCTATATACATACTCTGTAGTGGGAATCTGGTTTGCATTCTAGCAACATGTCCTCGGCAGGAATGTCCAACCTTGACTGAACAAAAGGAATCCAACAAATCAATAGATCTATACCCAACTAAGAAAGGAATTCTGCATTTTTCCTCCAAGAGACTGCCTGCAATTGCCACCAGCTTCCTAAACTTTTCTGTTTCAAGCCAAGAAGACAACGTAGTAACCAGCCGATCAAACTACAAAACACTGAAATAAGTCAGAAAACTGCAAGGCATCATTAAGAACAGAACTCTGTATGTGACATAAGATCTTCGATGCCTCATTTTCATGACAAAAATACGTACAAACCTAACATCATCCAACATTATTTCAATCCACAGATAACCTGTAGAACTAGAATGATGAGTGCTGGACACTTAAGCTGTTCTCAGATTGGATTTCAGATCAGTAAAGTAACCAAAAGCATTGTAGCAATTTTCTCAGCAATAAATTGTTCTCTCTGAAAGATGCACATATGCAGCAGAGAACAGCAAATCCTTTCCTTGCAGAAATCTGTAAACAATAAAACCAAACAGTCGGTCAAAATTTGTGGTTTACTTCTGTGTCTAATATGATCTCCTAATCTCCAAGTGTTTGTGCAAACTGGGTTTATCAGTTTAAAGCATCTTTAATTCAGGAATGCTAGAAACCAATCAAAAACTAACTCAGTATCTACAGGAGATAAACCTGTAGAGGACATTCACAGAACACTGTGCTCTTGAAATAAAATCAGCTTGTTTATCCACACTCTAAAATGGGCTAGTGTATCTAGAGTTAATGAAGTCTTAGTAGACAAGCTGGTATAAGAATATTGTCCAATTAAAATGTTTATATGCAGAGTGTTATGTACATACCATGTACAGCCTGAACATAAGACATCATCAAAACATTCTTTAAAAGTGTCATTTTTAATTTCAAAATAATTACTGGTGCTACACTTCATATGATTCGACATACTTTAGGATATCAGTTTAAACTGAGGTGGTCTCTTAAATGTTATAGTTCCAGTAATTTCTAATTAATAAAAAAAAAGTGTTTGAAAGCTTTATTATGCTTTAGGCTCCCAAACACAGAATTTCTCCAAGCAGAAGGACTTCAAGGGTCTGCAGTGAATAAGAGATATGTTTGATTTATCAACTTATAGAGACATTCGTAAAAAGGAGCTGGCATTTTGCAACCGTTCCATGAATCTTAAGATGTGATTGGATAACTTGGGAGATAGAGTAAGAAAAAGAGAGTAATACTGTTGAAATCCAAACCCAGACAGAGGAAGAAGTCCTCCATCTCTTTCATCATTGATCTTTGCTAGATTAAAGAAAAATAATAAATAAATAAAAAGTGCATTATTAACACAGAGTTTGGAAATGAATGTGCATAATGTGGAAGCAGAAGCATGGTTAGGAGTGGTAATAACCAGCCAAATGCCCAGGGTTACCACCCAGCACAGGCAACTGCACTGATTGCAGATATGTCAGGCAGATACATTATTGTTGTCAGAGACATCCCCAGGCCTCCAGGTTAAAAAGGGTTTGAGACAATTTCTAAATGTATTTCTTACCACTTATGCATGGTTTTGGCTACTTGGAATTGCTGTCAGAGAAGGGAATCTTTGACAGAGCATTAAACAGCGTGGTCTTCCAAATAGCCCAAATCATTGGCTCTGGGAAAAGAGCCTATCATCCTGCCACAGACTCAGTGGCAGATGCTTGGCTAATTTGCTCTTGAAAACCTCCAACAACAGAGAGTCCCATCTTCCCCAAGCAATCAAGTCTGATGTTCACCCTATCTTTGTTAGAAGGCGGCTTTTCCCAGTATCATCTTACCTGGCACCGACCAGCCAAGGCACAAAACCCAATTTTTTTGTTTTGCTCTTATGACATATTTGCAGGCTACCCTGAGATGATATCACATGCGTGTGCATGGATGTGCATCACTGAGCAGGAGAAAAACTCTCACAAAAGTAATACAGTTCATCTGTTTGAAAGGTGCTTCCCCCTTCCTTTTGCTAATATCTGTCAAGGTTACACTGATTGCAGATAGCCTGGGAGCTGTGAATCGCCAGTAGCATCCAAAAAACTACTCAGCTTGTGTCATGACCTCAACAGAGAACCTGCAAAAGTCTTCATTTTAATAAGCCATTTACCAAGTCTTGCACTATAGGCATTTTCAGAGGGTCAGGACCCTTTCAAGTGACTCAGCCTCAGAACCCCAAAATGCAGATCCTCAAAATGACACATAGAGCAGGAGAGTGTCAGCCAGGGAGTGCTCAAGGAAGTCAATGTTCATTCAGGCAATTAAATATTATACTTTATATTGCTGTCACTTGTAATCTAGTTAGACTGGAGATGAAGAATGGGTTGTCTATGCAATTGCTATGATAAACATCACAGAAACTGTGTGGAAAGATTCACAATAAAATACTAAGTTACTATTATCTCAATGGCAGGTCTGTCCTCTTACAGAGCGGTAAGTAATAACTCTTTCACATTTGCAAAAGAAAGCAATATTTGCACTGCAAGGATCTGTCCTGTTAGTTTGAAAATAATGTCAATAAGGTTCTCTCCTTAGAAACATCTCCACCATCCAATTGTTTCCCAATCACAATTCATTTACTCAAGGACTGCACTCTGCTAGGGAGTAGGAATGAACCTGCTTTCATAATCACTGCTCCTGTGTGCAAACATCGACAGCACACAGGCAATTCTGGCTGATTTAGACAAGTGAAAGGTTAATGCTGGGTAACCGCAGCCAGAATATTTCTTCCAGGAGGAAGCCATTCCATGTGCAACAAAACCTTCTCTCTGGCTGCTGTTAAGCATTGTGCCAGGCCCTTGCACAGTGAAAACCCTAAACAGCTCTGATTCCCCTTTTCTGTGCTGAACTGTACCTCTCTGGCACTCCACTACAGGGGATTTAAGATAAAAATAATTACATTTTATGCACTGCAAGATGAATTGCAGTCAGTGACAAGACGTTTGATCAATTATTGCTTTTCTAGCTACAACCTCAAATACAGCACTCTTACAATAACAAGACAGCTAATGCATACTGGCTTAAACTCTTCAAGATGCTCTATCCAAGGGAAAGCACCCAAGGGAGTCAAGTTCCACATTTCTTGATGGACAGTCATTGGTCTTTCTGAACGTTTAAGGACATCCTTAGAAGTTGGAGGGTATTCATCATATCTGAGACATACTATATAAAAAGACTTAGCAGAGTGATTTAAACTAAAATACAGTATCCAAGTTCTGGTGCTACCCCAGACTAGAAATAAGTGAAATGAGCAATCATCTAGACAGATAAATATGTGTGCATGCATATTGGCAGCACTCTCATGTTACAAGCTGTAGGCACAGAGTTATTCATACTGACACTACAGCTATATTCACCTGAGACCCACAATGAACTTCAACCACTGACTTCTTAGGATGCTAGATACAGTCCTGGTGAAGGATCCACTGGGAATTTGTACTAGTCAACATTTGTGATCTAGGGTGCCCTGTGCGTGATGGGTAGGAGAAGATTGTTCTTTAGAGAATATAGAGTCATAGAATGTCCTGAGTTGGAAGGGACTCACAAGGATCATTGAGTCCAACTCCTGTTTCTGCATAGGACAACCCCAAAATTCACATCATGTGTATGAGGGTGTTGTCTGTGATCCAGTCTTATGAAAAAAATCATATCCTTGTATCACATCTAACACTGAGCAGTCAAAAATGGATATAGCTGAACCACTTCTTAGCCCTGATGTGCATTTGGAAAGGCAGAGGCTAAATCAGACATTGCCTCTAAAAGTGAATTCAGGATATTTAAAATAAAATAAGGTTAGTGGCTTAAAATTTTGTTATGTTTATCTAAACCCTCAGCATCTTTTCAAGGACGTCATACTCTCCTTTGATAAAAAACAACTTTAATTGCAGTAGGTGTAGGTGGCCACCTGGTGCTCCAGTTGCTCTCTCCTTCTCTGGTGAGATAAAGCAAAGGGAATTGAAACTGCTAATGATCATGCACGTGAATACATTAGATAGCAACTAAGTTAGTTTCCATGTACATGTATTGCAACACAGCTGTGAATAAAATGAGGTTTGTGGGGTATTTTAACAGTAGCGCTATTTACTCTGTCATCAACCCAATATTTTTTTATCATTCTTCCATAACCACTGATAATTACCTCATATATTTTGTAAACTGCAAGTCCATTTTCAGAACAGAAATGGCACTTAGACACGGATTGACTCCAATTGGCTTCGCCGTCTGCTCCACAGAGGAACGGCCGTCATATGACTTTTAATCTCATATGAAACAAAAAGATTAAACTGTCAATATTAGGATGAGCCACCATGACGGCTGCCCTGATGGAATGGCGCTTCCAAACTGCTCCTAATAATATGTATGCAAGGAATAGATTTTTCTTTATAATGCATGTAATTAGAGTACAGGACAAAATGTTCTGTTCAAATTCATGACATGCACAACTAATAGAGAGGGAGAGAATGAGGCCCTTGGCTATTTATTTGCATGAAAAGGCTTCAATATAGGCTATACTTTAGAGAAATTAGTTTTTAATCTAGGTGACTAGATGAGATTTTGACCCTGAACTGTTTTTGAGTTGACCTGAGAGAATTTACGCAGAAATAAATGCGATGCCCTGGAAGCCAGACGGGTGTCGCTTTTTTTCATTAATTTTTGAATGTCTCATGTAGTCAAGAGAAGCAAAAAATCGCTCCTTTTAAAGGCTTATCTTATGTGATTTTGCTTTGATGAGACACAATCAAAAAAAGGAGATAGAAATCTTAGCAGGAATGTATTCTTTGTAAATTTGGGCATTGAAGGAGTTAGATACATTGATTCAGCAGCGATTCCCCGTGCTTGACCTGTATAAAAGAGAAACCTACAACTGTAGCTTCCTATGAATACATTAAGTAGGGCAACTTACTCTCCCAGCACAAGTCTATTACAGAGAACTATTGTTCTACAATTTTAATAATAACTGATCCAACAAGTCCTTGAAGGAGAATTTCCGAACACTACTTTTAAAATAGTGTTACTTGTCAAATGGCTGATATGGTAAACGTATGGCAACTGCAGGTGAAGATTTTTTTATCGATCAGGGTACAAACCTCACATCCCCAGGGAAAACGTACTCTGAGCATGTCTGAAAAGCACCTGTGTCTCCACCTCCTCACACCCTGATGAATCATTTAACAGCATAAATTAGGAACAACAATTATTTCTCATGTGTCGGACCATTAAACTGTTGCTCTTTCTACATGTTATTAGTAACTCTTAGCTTGAAGTCAGATCTCTCAAGTTATTTTTATACAAAAACAATCTTTTAAACAATTGCAAGGGACTCGGGAGGCACCCTATCAATGCTATTGCTGTTTAGGGTGCTGAGTGACACTGGGAACTCATTAAGTCTGTTTTTTTCTTACCTGTATCTCTTCACTCAGCACTGCATACGACTTCAGGAGAGACCCAAAATCCCACAGTGCTAAACACTGTTGATCATCCCACCATTGGGAGTCAATAGCACTTTTCTGCTGAGGTGAAAACTGGCCACCACTGGAACCAGCAGCTGAACTCCTTCAGATATGGAAAGAGTAACATAATGAGCACACAAGCCTTACAGCAGTCAAGGACATGGAGCCATAAATTATTTCTGTAAAAATCACCACATTAATTAGGGAGACTATGTCATTTCTTTGTGGTTTTAGGCTTTGAGGAGGGCAGAGAAGAAAGAACCTTTGATGGCTGGGGAAAGGCAAGGGCAAAGTGCCTTCTAGTAGTTTGGTGAATGAGCAGGTCACAGCAGCAGAAGGGAAGTGAGGATTTCTGTTCTAGCTGATGAAAAGGGTGTTTCTGCAAGCAATTGCAGAGGTTGGAGCATGTCAGAGCCATTTTGGACTCTGCCTAAGGCTTGGGCAGTTTGAAAGACAATCTATCCACAAATTTCTGTCCTAATTGCTAAATCTGCTTTTTAGGAAACTCAGCTTCCAGTCTTTGCTCTGCCATGATCTCCTGTGAAACATAAGGCATGCCCCTTATGCTCTCTTTGCATGAGTTTCGATTCTATAATAATATCTCACCTGCTCAGACCACATTTGAAAAGTCAGTTCAGCTGAGCAGTGCCCATCACCTGGGGAACTAAGAGCCAGCATGAGAAAGGGGACCTTGTTACAAGGTTCTTTTCTGACAGAGGCATTTGGTAGCAGCAGCTTCACAGGTCAGTGCTCACTCGCTAGTGTTCTAGAGAGGGATGAAAAATATCCAAAGTTATTCAGGACCAAATCCAGACTGTGCTGAAACTGATGGGCATTTTCCTTTGACCACGGTATGCATGCACCAGCCTGTGAGGGGTGACATCCTTGATGGAAAAACCCCACTTTCTGATTGCTGTGAAGTCCAGAAGCTACAGATCTGCGGGCAGCTCAAGAGCTTTCCTTAGTGCTGTGCACATCTGTACAGCATCTGGCACATCTGGGTGGTATATTTCCTGCAGCAACCGTGCTCATGCTGCTTGATACAGTTGGATTTTTATTCTGTTTTTCTAGATGCTCTTGGCTGGTGAAAACGGGAAATGCAGACAGAAATGCATTTGGAGAATGGTAATGAGGGGCCATAAAGAGTTTGCTAATACAGTTCATACATTCATTGTGTCTACAAGCTTTCTTTACAGGCTAATTACTATGCAGGCTCATGTTTGGTTTCTGAGCAGTTGGGAAACTAGTTGGAAGGTGTATGCTGAAGCTACACTGTCTCATTATGCTACTTGTTTCCTCAGTTGGAAAAATCATCTTTGACAAGCCACTTTCCTGGGTGCAGAGCTCAAAAGACGCCAAGAGGCTTGGGGCTCAATGAAAGGTATTTGATGTCAATAGCATTTGACATATGAGGGTTTGATATGTTCCTGGCTTCTAAGCGATGCCAAAACTGCAGCTTATGAGAATAATATAAAGACAGAGGACAGAGATCTAACCTCCTTCAGATAATTGCTCTGAGTTGTTGCAAGGTGACCTTCATCCCCACACAGAGAGCTTATTCATGAGAATGCAAAAACGTGTATCTCTCCCCATTTTCTGTGGGCACATAAGAGGTGGTCAATGCTGCTGAGAAAACATCGATGACCCTGTGTCTGCTGCACAGGTAGGTTATATGGTAGCATTTATACAAGAACAATGGTAGCCAGCCTCAGACTTCCCAAACAGTTATTGTTTGCAATGCTTTGTAGTCCCCTCGGTAAGACCAAAGAAAATTGATGTAAGCAGAAATAGTTCTGCAGCACAAAAGCTTCCAAAGGCATATATCTGCTTCTCCTGTACAGCCTCTGAGCATTCCTGGGCACATGTCTGGGCACCTGGGCACAGAAAAGCAGTTGCTGAGGGCCAACACCACTCTTCTCCTCAAAAGGCAGGAGATAAGGCTTTCAGGGGTACAATCCTGCACAGCTTTGCCCTGTACTTCACTCCCCAGAGAGACCAGATAATGTCTACATCGCCTTTCAGAGAGGTATGATTTACTGCAATTAAGTGAGTCCTGGACTGGGCCATTAACTGGTTACAATTAAATTAGAAGTGAGGCAGGACATTAATAATAGGAAAATAATCAGCACACTGAGCTGGAGGCTCATTCTTCGCCCTGGTAGTCATGCAAAAACAAACACTGACATTGACACAAAAGGCTCCATTACCTGCCACCCTCCTGTGGCATGGCGGTCACTATCACTCTCCAGGGACCGGCACGAGGCTGAGCAAACACACTGGGAAATGGCGCAGAGAGGGAAGATGGATCTCATTGAATTAATGGTGTTATTTGGCTGTGGGTGTCATGCTCAGGGAAAGATATTCTTCCTGTCCGCCCCACTGTTGGCACCCACCGCTCACCCTGTCAAATGGCCCTGGGCAGCGCCAAGGTGGCTCAAGGCAGAGCCAAGAACCCTCATGGCTACTGAAACCATTGCTATGTGTCTAGCTGGGAAGGAAGAGCCCCCAGCAGCCTCCTACCTGCATGGCTCCAGCTTCCCGGTCATTCAGCAGGGCCTTGGCCACCATGCCAGTACCTATTGTCACTGGTACAACTGTGGGGCTGGCTGCCCTCTCAGCCTGATGTCCTGCCACGAGAAGCCTGCAAGGAGCCCAAAGTAGAATTGAGCTCCCGACCATGGTGCAGAGTGCTCTGCAGCAGGGATAGAAACCACGTCCTCCAACAAATGTGGGATTTGTTATTTCGCTATCCTAGTCACACGCCGCTGAATTTCACTTTGTAAGTCCTCAGCTGCCTTTCTGCACAGTTCCCTCCTGGTGCACCTGTGCCTGGGACAGGATTAACCCCCTGCCTGGTAGGAGATGCCAGTGCCCAACACCCTCCACAGGGCTGTCTTCTGTGGCAATTTTAGCAGAAAAACCCATGGCAGGAAAAATGAGCTCACTCCTTGTGATGAGGGTGAGCGATGGCTGAGGGAACCCCCCTGGGACAGTACAAGCTGCCCGCCCAGACTCAGGTAAATTAATAGCTGTAATATACAGAAGAAATCACACAGAATCTTATTGTCTGGACGTTTCCATGAAATTTCGCTCCAAGGTAAAAAACTGCTTTTCAAAGCGTACTCCCAAATGTAGAAATAAACAGGAAAAACAAGCTTCTCTTTTACTGATTCATTTTCCTCAGTGTCAAAGCAGCAAAGAACCACAAGCTGGGAATATTAACAATGCTCTGCCTGGGCTGGGCAGTGCTGCATGGCCCCAGAGCCCCTCATCAACACCTGCATCAGACACCAGGAGGGGAGAGGGAATAGGTTTGTGCCCGCCATAGCTCACTGAGCATTTTCATAAGTGTATTCCTTCTTTCAAATGTCCAGGAATGACTTACCTCTTTCTAAATGTCATCTGTTGCAGTTAGTTCTCAGCAAATTGCTTTGTTGTTTAATAAGAGCAACTTCCATGCTTGCTTAGATTTTGCATCTCCTACTGTTGGGCCCAAAATTTACCTGTCCTGCCTTTGGGAAGAATACTTTCTGTCCTCCAGCTCCCTCTGTTCATATAGAGCTGTCTGCTGAAAGCCCTCACATCCAGGTAAGATTCAGTTTTTCCCAGTAAAGACACAGACAGTTTAAAGACATCTTTATATCCAAGTTCACTTAAAAACTGATGCCCTAAATCTCATAGCTAGGAGTCACAGATGGAAGCAGGAGATGGCTGGGATGGCCCCACAGCCGCTTTTCAAAGCAGTGTATAACATACCACAACATGTTTCAGAATCAAGCCTTGTACAAGCAAAAAGTGGTATTGCATTCCCAGGGATATCTTGCTAAAGTCTCCAGAACAGAAAATTGTTCTTTTCTACCATAAAATTCTAAATTCTATCTTCCTCTCTCTAGCCTATTTTTTACAAGCTGCAGTTCCCATCTATTCAAATTCATGCCTTTTGCCCACTGCTACAGTATTTTACTGAAAGCTTGTATACTTCTAAATACATATATCATCTAACTGTTATAATTTCCTTATGTGCACATAATAAGATATAATCCTGATTTGAAAGACACAGACAGATAAATGGTAGGGTACAAAACTCCAAAGCAGAACTGTTGCATACAGTTTATATACTTCATTTAGGTCGTACAGCAGCTACCCAGCTGGAAATCCAAACATCAGACCTGGAAATCACTTTTGGAAACACAGCCGAAGAGAATGAGTAATTTACCAAAGACATACAGGGAATCCGCAAGAGTACCAAGAACAGGAGCAAGATCTCCCAAGTGGCATTTAAAATGCTAGTCCTAAAACTCTCCCTGGTACAACACTACAAATCTGTTTCTCTGATTGCTTTCTTGGGGTATAATACCTGTTTCTTAAACATATTTTAATAACATCAAAAAGGAATAAAAAATACGCAGGTGCTTCTGTTTATGAGTAAGAAACTTTCTTAGAACTTCACAAGAAAGAAAAATCAATGTGTGTTCCAAGGCACAGTAAGATTTCTGAGCCAGCCTTCTTCATTATTCAATTTAAGCGCAACTAAAATATATAGCTGCTTCAAATTTCGTTCCTATCTGAAGCATGCCTTGTAGAACAATGTTTCTCTCTCCCTGTAATTCTGGCTCCACAACACCAGTTTTATTTGCCAGGTCTAGCAAACAATGATCTATCCATCCATGTCACGCGTATTATGTCAAATTTATTACGGCAGATTTTCAGCATATTTCCAGTCAAGGCTTCATTCTTCTTACAGATTCTGCAAATGAACAACAGTTTTAGTTACAAATGCCTCCCCGTGAGGCAGCACTCCTGACAACAGAACTGAACTTACTGTATTTCTTGCAGAATTGTGACACCTGTATAACCAATCATTATGACACATTGCTGAGAAACACTGTTTTGCTCTGCGGTTGATATATTCCCAACTCAAAATGAACACGAGTGATACCGGGAGTCATTCAAGCCTTGATTAGCACTTGAATAGATCCAGCATACATCTTCATGTCCCAGCAGGAGAAGACAACCCAAAGAATTAGCTGCCCACAGCCTAAGCCCTGAACCTTAGGAGAGGTTTGTCCACAGAACAAGTGACACGTCTGTAGAAATATCAATATCAAATGTGCATGGAGCACATCACAAAATGGAGAGAACCGCAAGATGCTCTTGACAAACAGCAGCAGTGCTAATGAGCATCTGGACTAAATGTTTATATTCCCATTTTGATTGAAAGCACTTACAGATTTACATTAGCTCTGACCCAGTAAAGCGTTAACACCTGTTTATAGCGCGGCTCACTGCCTGCGACGGCAGCACTCACAGGCAGGTAGATAAATGAACTGGGGCTTGGGCAGGAAAATACCATGCCTGGCTCTTCCCAGCTGGCACGGTAAGCACCCAATACACATGTCAGTGAAATACAATTTTCGAGTTAGGAAATAAGAGTCCAGTCTGTGCGTTTACAAAATATGAGCTGGACAGACCAGCTCCGAGCTGCACTGGGAATAACAGAACAGTCAGAGCATCCCCCCACAACACTCATTGCTTTCTCCTCCCTGACTGCAGCATTTCTCCCCTTCCTACACCCGAACCATGCAGCCATGGTCTCACCTCTCCTTTGGTTTTGTCTGAGGAGCCTTGAGCCAGCCCTGGGGACTTTTGTGTGCTGAGTACATGGCGGACAAGCAAAGTAAGAAATGTTTGTGAAAAACTCTTTTTTATTTTGCTATCGTTTCCTGGTCCTCTCAACACTGCAAACCTTCACAGTTCATACACAATGTAGCAACTCCGGAATTCCTTTTGGCAGAGGTAGAGTAGGGGGGTTAAACACTTTGGAGTATTAGTACACATGAAACTCCCTGCTGCTCTGAAAATCTGCCTCTCACAAAGAGCACAGGTATGCTGTGTTACCAGTATCGGACCCAGAGAAGGAGATTAATGTGATTAGTCGCAAATGGACCGAGAAAAACTCATTTAGGAGTTTAGACGAGTGCTATTGGTTGCTCTGGGTGAACTTGCAAGTGCAAAGATATTGAATATCAAATAACTATTTAACCTAGTGTGTCAGGATTTCTCTGTGTTGGAAGTTTATACCAGAAACTGAAAAAAAGCAGGATTTAAATAGTTGTCAGAAAAACTGAAAAAGCTTCACATCTCCAAAGGCTTGAGAAAATAAATGCAACCACTCAGGGTATTTTTTATGTCACGGACAAATGACATTGAATTAGCTAACAGTGGTGAATTTCATACAGCAGTAAACAGGAATATCACTCTTCGGTGCTAGGTTTTACAAAAGAAAACAATGTCCTTTGACAGACAGCAAAGTGAGGTACAACGTAATAAAAAATGTCTTTCTCGTAGTCCCTCAAGAGACCAGCAGGGAGTGATGAACAAAAGGCAGGTCTCCTGCACAGCATTTCAGTGCCTTTCTTACTAAGCAACAGCTTTGCATCCACTACTGAGGAGGTTAATGAATACAGCAGAGCTCAGCTCCGCAAGGCTCTGAGCTCCTTCATTGTCATTGCAGCGGGGTGAGCCCATGAGTCCTGGTTTCACACCAGCTGGACTCCTCTCTCTTTGGAGCAGGCATGCAGGCTGAGCCATTCGGGTGATGACAACTGCTAATTCCCAGCCACAGGGCGGCACTAATTCTGTCTTCCAAATCCCAGAGGTCTCAGGACCTGTACCACATTTTTCAGCTCGCTAGGAGGATCACTGAGCCCTGTGGATGTGCTTTGAAGGATGCCAGAAGGTGTGGAGTACTGCACAATGGAGAACCCTCTATTGTGAAGGGGACTCACCAACGGGTCAGGTCACCAAGTACTAAACCATGTGTGTAGCTTCCCAGAATCGGGTCTGCAGAAAAAAAGCCCTGGGGCTTAGTCTTAAAGCAGCAGTGTTGGGTGACAGCACTTAGAACCAGATGTAAGGGGACAAGGCACTCTCTTCTGAGGGGATGAAAGCAATAAACTCCTCTGCCAGTCTCGGTTGCAATACAGCTGGAAGTAGGTGAAAGCCTGATCAACCCCTCAGAGGACAAACCGAACTAACAAAACCATCAGCATCCATCCATCGTTTGTCAGGGAACACAACTTCTGTGTTCCACCTTTGCTTATAGCCAAACACACGCTTAAGTGGCTTCCTGGAGCGGAATGCCTTTGCTGAACCGAGGCCTGCAGGAGCCATTGATCATTTCCACTGGTAAACAACCTTGTTTTTCACCAAGCAGAGAACGCATGGAAGCAAAAAAGCAGGCTGTGGACTAAAAAAAGGGTTTGCAGCAAGCCCAGAATCTCCGTGAATAGCTCTGGTCTAAAATTTAAAATAAAAAAAGAAAAAAAAAAAGAAAAGTTTGGATTTCCCCTCCCTCCAACATCCCTTGGAAACCCACAGCTTCTTTACCAATAAAAGACACAGAGTGGCTTCCAAAACATAACATTACAGGTAAAGTACATTTCATGCATCCAAACGTTTCTTATCAAAACCAGAAAACATCCAGGAAAAAAAATAGATGTTGACTCTGCCATGGGAAAACTCAGGTTTTGTCATGTGAATCAATCAAAACCAGCACAACATTCCTTTAGTTTCACTATAAACTGTTATTACCTAACTTCCAGTGAAAAACATCCATTCCGAACGGCCATTTGTCTTCAAGCACAAAAAACAAATGTTCAGCCACAGTACTTCAAGTGAAGATTATTGTTCTCATAGAAAAAACCCAACATGTTTTCCAGTCACCTGTGAGTAAAACACTTTGCATACTAATTCTACATAGGACTTTTCTGAGCATAAGTTTATCTGTGACTGCCACATTATGGATTTGACGTGCTTTAGGGCTGAGTTGTTTATTGTTTTTTTATTGCTTGTTGTGGTTTTTTTCTTCCTCTTTGTACTACATTTATTTTGTGGACTCTAAATGTGGCGGTATGTAAAATATATTAGTATATCTAATTAAAACCCACATGAATAGAAATTTAAACAATTCCAGGGTCAGGAATGTTTATTTATTTACTGAAGATAACCAGGATCATCCAAAATATCTGAAACACTGGAAATTTCTTGGCCCTTCACATGATTTGTCTCTAGTGGGTTTTTTCTCCCCCCCCGCCTCCCCCAATTTCTATAGTTTTAGACTTATTTCCAAGGCTGACCAGCATTATCCAAGGTATGAGAACTACATGAAAGGCCAAGTAAAATAGCTTAGATCAATATTCGTGATGTAGAAGTACATTTTTTCTTCAACTCAAGTGAAAAAGTCAGAATGACCTCTTACTTTAGCAACTTCTTGGTATTTAAGAGACCACCAGGAATTTAACAAGCCAATGCTGTATTTATTCTAACATTAAAAGCTGCCCTTCCTAGGGGTTTAAAAGATTCTTCCTTGAGTGCACCATTTTTCTCAAAATACATATCAAGATGTTATTTTCTCCTTAAATTTCCTTCAGAAGTGTTCCTATCTGTCAGTGTCTGCAAGTCTCTTATACCTTAGGGAAAGGATTGCTATAGCTCTGTTTTGGTTGTCCCTAGTTACACCATAATTGCAATGTGTTTAAACAGAAAAACACTGTGATTTTTCTGTTTCATACAGAAATTGGAACCTGTGCTAGAGCTCACTCACAGCATTATGGCCAGGCTCTTGGCTGACTTGTTCTTCGTGTTGGTGCTATGGAGGTTAAGTCAAACATGGAGATAAGAGAGGGGGAAAACAACCAACCAACCAACCAAAACCAAAACCAAACCACTCTTAAGTTTCTTGAAACACATCCCTCCTTGCTTTGGGCTGGTTTTGATTGGCTTCTGTATAATTAGTTCCTGCTCACAGTTTCTGTGATAATTGCACTCTCTATTAATTGAGTATATATTGTACTCCATGCAGCCAGCAAGTGATGAAGCTGTCAGTATTTCGTTAGCTATTACACTGCTTGATTCTTGTGGGCTGTTTGATATTGGTAACAAATTAGCCAATTTATACATCATAAATAAGATTCAAAAGCCCTACTTTATCAGCTGGAGAGAAAAATAGTGTTATCTTGGTTGACAAAACGCTTATACTAAGATTCCCCGTGCCTTTTGGCAGGAATTCATCAGAGCAGATGTATTCCTTCTATTGGGCACCATTTGGTTCAATTATTCTTAATGTTTAATGGCAGAATAATTGGACCAAATGGTAATATATACTCCAATAAAATACTTTTAGCAACTGCTTTAATTAATGGATCTCTATAACTGCAGTGTTGAGCTCTTTATTCTGCTTATTGACATTTGACAGACTACGATCTTAATATGTTACTTTCGTAAATCTCGTGATGAGCTTTATCAGAGGTGAGTGCTTAAACGCATGTAGCCAGATCCTCCTCTGGTAAATGGACTGGGGAATGGGAACAAATGGGAGAAAAGTAAAGTGGCTGAAAGCTGCTCTGTCACAACCCCAGGCACTGCTGTGCACACACCAGAGGCAGGAGGAGGAAGGATGGGGGTGGCGATGCTTGTTCTGTGTATTCAAGACATGCTCCAAACTTCTTCCTCCTGCTAGTGAGCAGCTTTAGTCTAAGTGGCAAAGCAGCTTCTTGTTTTCTACTTACTGGGCATTCAAAGTGTTTGTTCTCAAAGTCCTTCCTTGAGCAAACCTCTCACTGAACTGACAGGAGTTGTGACAGTGATAACATGGGGTCTGATCCACATTCCATGGAGTCAGCATAGTCTAAGGATGAAAATGAAGGTTTAACACCCTCCCAGTCCTCCACTGGTATCTTGAATTACTTGGTGAGTAGAAAATAAAGAGCAGGAGGATGCCAGGAGATGGAGTGAGCAGGAAGGAGGTGCAGAACCAAGGGAGAAGCTATAGGAAGGGGTGGATAAGTGTCTTCACTCCTTGCTGTATGCAGCAAATAAATGTCCATCATCAGTGACCAATGGGGAGAAGGAATGGCTTACAAGTCAGGGGAAGACTTACAAACCAGAAGAGGATCACTGGCTTTCCAAGGCACTGCATGTCTTCAGTGTTGCTTGTTTGGATAATCTCATCTACAATGGGCCCTTGGTCAATGATCGGGGTTCCTTGCTGCCAGGCAAAGGATGCACTTATAAGGCACTCAGAAATGGCCAGAAGCCAGTGAGAAGGAGATGAAGCTGCTTTCATCCTGCTTATGGGAAATTCTCAGGCTGTCAATAGTGACAGATTTTATTTTTTAAGTGAGAGAAGGGAAAAGCACAGAAATACTTGCCAGTGTTACCTTGTCTCACACAGCCGGGTTCTGATCTCCACACCAGCAAAACCACTGCAAGCACCACACTGGTTTCAGCCAGTGCATCAGGTCTGGGACCTGCACGTGCTTGTGCAACCAGCAAAAAACAGGGACTGCCCAGGAGGATGGAGCAGCAGAGCAGACAGCAAGAAAAGCGAGTCCCTCCTGGGTCCCCACACAGCCCCGCGCTGCTGAGACACCTCTGTTAACTCCAAACACTGAGCAAACAGTAAAGCAGTGCAAAATCCCTTGTGAAGAATTCTGGTGGGGATTGTTAGAGGATTAAACAGAGCAGAAGGAACGGAGAAGAGATGCATTCTTAAAGCTTCTCAATTAGTTTCTAATTGCTGGCATCCAGCCAATCTGGAGAGGCAGGGAAGGGTTGGAAGGCGAGGGGCCGCAGCAGCTGCTCCCTCCACAGGTTCTCCCCACGGTGGAACAGAAACTCCAGCGCTGCTCCGGCTGCGGGAGCTGTCACTCCACACTCCCACTCATAGCTTAGGCCTGAGAGATGAAACATGACACTGTTATGGATGCATATACTGTGGCTAAACAGTAATTTTGTCAGAAAGTTGTTTTGTTTTAACCCATCTTGTTTCTTTTGTCCTTTCTGGGGTAAGACATTGATGGAAACTGAAGCGGGTAAGTGTGGTGGAAAAATCCTGCACATGAGAGTTTCCATCACAATATTGTATTTATGTATTCTACAAGGAAAAGTAGCAACCTTCCTGAGATCTTTTGGCTCCAAAAATCAGTTTTGACAGTTTGGTCATGAACAAATCTAAATTGTGGCCAAATTTTCACACTTGAATTTTCATTGTACCAAGAATCAAAATGTCTGGTAAAAGCTTTCAGACAAACATTTCTAATCACTAAATACATCAAATTGTGTTTCGCCTTTCTGTGTAGGTCACAAAATCCTCCAAGCAGTGCCAGTAACAAGTCTGTTGCTGCCCCTGATGGAATGCTGTAAACACATCAGGACCTAGCTAATACTTATTCAAAATGTCTTTGCTGTAACAACACATTCAGAGTAAGCTCCGCTGTCGAGCCTCCACAGCTGAAAGGCCTGTTATGTGCATTCAATAACACACACGAATTTTAGCATTGGTTTGCTACAGCACAGGTATTCCACAGTGGCTGGATTTGAGGCATGCAACCAGAGGATACATTCAAAAGGCAACTTTCCACAGTCTCCATCACCCACCCTGTAAATATATCAGGCACAAAGACCCAGCGAGCGCATTTCCAGTTTAGAGGCAGCTCAGCTTCACTGAAATAGGAGGGATTTACAGACATGGTGGGTCTCAGCCACCTCTGCTATGTCAGGAGAGGAAAGGGAGTTATTGTAAACCATTAAAGTAGCACCTACTCTTGAGTTCTCAGATTAATGTTTCCTTGTGAACCATATGTACAGAGTTAGGGATGGGGGGCCTGGGACATCTGTAGAGATACTAGAGAGCTGGGCCTGAAAGCTCGGAGAGACACAGGCACTTTCTGAATTACCTGCTTTTGATACCCATTTTAGAAGAGGCTCGAACACAGTGTGTGGGTGGTTCTGTTACACCAGTGACATACAGCAGAACAAAAGGGACTATACATAAAAGTCCTGCCGCACAGGCTGCAAACACGGGCTTTGCTTCTGCTGTCTCTGCTGCATTTTCAGATCTTTGTAAGATCTGGAAATGACTGGGGCAGCAGAACTTGAGCTGTGATATGAAAAAGCTCAAGCTTAATAATGAAACCTGGAAATCAATTGTTAGGAGGCGGCAGAGCTCTGGTAGACCTCTCCGTGTCTTTTAAAAGCAAGACGTTTTCAAAGGGCAGCCTCATGAGGATGGATATGGGAATTTCCCAACTATAAAAGCCAATACAGCTGTCATGCAAGAACAGGCTGGCTTCAGCAGATGGAGCATGACAGCAAGAATTCTTTAGGCTTGTGAGCAGCAATTTCTACAATGAGTATAATCCAGAGGAGAGTGGAAAAATCAATAGATGGATAATGTTAAGGAAATCAATAGGATTGAAGCTCTAAGGCTGAGTTGTACACATGGAGAGCTGATGCTGACAATAGTCTGCTGTTGTCCTCAAAAGTTTTATCTTGATGAGGAAGCACTCGGCATTCTGGACACCAGCATGAGAGCAGCAGTATCCTGCACCCATCATGGTGATAATGGAAAAAAGATTCATTTTCTTGCAAGTGACATTCTGCCTGTCTGAGAAAATTCACTTTCTGCTCTGAGTATTCTCTGAAGCGAATTTGGGAACTGATTACCAGATGTTCAGCAGACAAGCTGTGGAAGTGTGTTATGTCAAACATTTCACCAGGGCTACAAGACAATAGTTATGGAAAATTAAATGCAAAATAATATAGTGTTTCATTTTCCCTGTGTTTTGCACATGCTTGTTTAGAGCACAACTCAAAGAGGATCAATATCTTCACATCTGAAGTGTTGTTCCTCCTGCTGTACGACAAGGGAAAAGCACTTGGGAAAACAGTAGAAAAAAGCCACTGGCACTAAGGGCTTTCCAGTACCTCAGAAACTTGGGGCTTGGGCTGAGCAGTGCGAATCAATGAAGCTGAACTTCATGAATGGCAAAGTTATCAAGGTGCAAGAATAATGTTGGGAATTTGTCTGACTTCTTAATACAGTTTTCTTCAAGCCAACCCTGCCAATTTCTGTTGACATCAGTCAGGAATGTTCCCAGGAACACTACAGTCAGAATCCCTAAACAGCCATTCCTTTCATATTTCCCCCAGAAAACAAAAAAACCAAAGGGACAGCGAGAAAGGTGCCCCATCAACCTCAGTGTGAGGAAAAAAACACAGGGCAAATTCAAAACTCAGCTTGCCCAAACATCTCCAGGAGCTCCCTTCACAGAGCTGCCAACACCAACTGTCTTCCCTGGCACCCTTTAGAGAGGGTGACACACACACATCCCAACAATCTACACAGAAGAGAGGATTTTAGGCCCAGTACCTTCTAATGATAAAGGATTTACCCCTTCATAGTAAAGTTTGAGCTTGTCTGTATACGGCAGAGATGTGCACAAGGGCAGGAGCCACGCTGGTCTGGGTTTGCTATGCAAACCCCACCTCACCATTGCTTGGTGGCAGAGGGAGGATGAGCCCTTTGATGTTCAATGGTAGCACTGCTGCTTGCCTATTGAAACACAAAATGAATCTCTCTAAAGCTGCAGATTGTCTGTTTTAAGAAGCCCGGCTCTCTCCCACAGCAGGATATCACAGCTGTAGGAGATTAACACCACACTACTGCCAATATCCTTTGAATGAAACCTCTGGTCCCACAAAGCTGAGGCAAAAGGTCAGTTTTGCTAAGAAAGCAGTCCTAGTAAGGCAGGGCACCAAATACCATTTATTTTCTGAACTGTGCTGCCTTGCAGGGTAAAGTCTTTTAATGGAAGCAGAGGGAAGGAGAGTTGTTACGGGGACTGAGCTACTGAATATTGGCCAGTGTTTGGTTATGGAGCCAAACAGAGCAGCGGTTGTGAACAAAATGGCATTTTCTTAACCCCTCTACTCACCCATCTGTGAAACAAAGGAGGAATGTCTCCTAAAGTACTTGCTGCAGTGTCCTTCCTTGCCTATTACTTTTTATTTCTCTTTTGGAGCAGCTGGAGAACAGCAATCGGCATCTAGCTGTAAAGAGACTGCCACATGCAATTACAGAGGGAAAGTCTTGAACGACACGGTGCCGAAGCAGAGAGACATCTGAAACAAACTTAAAGGGAACAGCTTTGTTTAGCTGCGTAGCCTTTTGCTGCTCTGTAATTCTTTACGTCGATTATAATAGAAGGATCAAATTTCTCATTTTCCCATCTCTGTACCTAGAGAAATGCAAAAACTCCTACACTTGATCTCTCTGAGCCCTCCTTTCCCAGATTAATTTACCAATACTTTGTCACTGTCACCTCTTTGACGATGGCCCGCTTGTATGAATGCATGTGTTTGGAAGAGTTGCACTGGTAAATGCAAAGGACCCAGTTTCCAAATCCCACCATGCTGCATATCCCAACAGCACTTAATTTGTGAAATAACCTATTTCTGTCAGTAGCTCCCTTCCCTCCAGGCTTGGCTATCCCTGTCAGATTTCATCACAGACTAGCCTGGATTTAATTGGGAATTGAGTGCCAGACTATTGCCCTGTCTTTGCAGACACAAGGAGGTCCAGAATGAGACATCTCCTGTCCCAAGATACGGGAGAAGAGAACATTTTCCTCATGGCATTGCTCTTGCTTTCTCCCTCTTCATGATGAAGGAATACTCCAAGGACAAAAGGAAGGCAAATCATCACAACTCCAACGTGGAGCTTCTTCCTTGTAAGCAGTGTGAGATACAGAGGACATGTGGAGCTGAGCCTCCCTTGAGGCCCAGTGAAGATCCACCTGCCACCACCATTCAGTCCTGTGGGTCCCTCCCAGTGTTTGCCCTCTCCCTGCCCACCAAGTCCACTTTGTACGTACATGAACAGAACGTGGAAGGCATAGGTCATCAGAAACACATCTACCACATCTATCCACAACTGAAAGGAGGCGAATCCTGTCCCCAGCCTGGTGCAGTGATCCAGCCTACGCAGAAAATATCTTCCCACTTCAGTGCTTCAAATCCTACAGAAAAGGAATGATCTCAAGGAACAGGGAGCATTATTTGCTATGCAATGCACTACTATTAGTGTCCCTGCACCACTCAGCACCCACAAATATGGGCAGAATAGAGAAATGCAAAAAGCTAAATTAATATATGCAATAATGATCCTTCTGCAACACGCAGGAGGGGACTACCCTATCTTAGATAAGTCTCATCATGGTTATCTCTGAGGAATAACGTGCAATAATCTATGTATACTTCTATTTTTAATCTTTAGTTGGTACTTTGTGAAGCTGAACAAAGACACACACATGTTCAGGATTCTACCAAGGGTGCATCTGTCTCTGGATGAAAGGATCCTGACATCAAACTGACTGCAGATGGGCTAGTAAAAGTTTTAAATCACTGTGATCAACACAAGTTTTGCACCAAAGTACAAATACACATACTATGATTTCCTCTGGGTGACAGGCAAATCCTGGCATTCTAGTTATAAATGGGCCTCATTAAATAGAAAAAAATAGTTGGTGCAACCTGTTCCTTTTTAAATTAAACATATTAAAGTTGATAGATACCCCTAATTCTCTGCTCGGCCTTTTATGCATTGCAATAACACTGCTCCCATTGTTAGGGAAAGTCTTGAGTTTGCATAATCTGCTTTTCATTTCCCTGGCAGCTGCAGATCATTCCTGGTGACTAAATTAAAACCAGTTTCTTTCAAGAATCCACCAGGTCTTCCTTTTTCCTCCCTCTACCTACAAGTTAAGAAGAAAATAACAAAACAAAACCTTACCAACAAGCATTAAATCCTATCAAATCAGGCTGGAAGGTCACCCTCATGCATACTTCTACCCTGAGGCAAAAATCAACTCTTCTTAAGCCACCCCTGACAGATGCTCATCTAACTCTAAAAAACACCCATTGATGATTTCACAGCCTGCTCCTTGGCTCACCTTGTGGCTACAAGTTTGACCTAAATGTCCCTTACTGCAGTCAAAGCTCCTCACTGCTTCTCCTGTCCACACTGGACTTGAGGAAGACTATTTCTCCTCGAAAAAGAGCATTTCTTCTCTTTTTGAAACAGCCCTTTGCACAGGTGCCAAGCTTTCCTATGCTTTTCACTCCTTTCTTCTTATCTCTTACAAACATACCCATGTACAACTTTTCTGATGCACAGGCTTCTTTCAGAGCCCTGCACACCTGACCAGGCAAGTAAAACTGCTCCTCAGCCCATTTCTGCTCCTGTGTCTACTCCTCTTGTCTAGAAGAGAGTGCAGAACACTGGAGGTAGAGCTCGTGGCCTCCCAGAACAGCAACGGACAGGTAAGGAAGAGGCATTGAGAGGACTCTAGGACGGCTTTTGGGCTGGGATACACCAGCTGGGCCCAGTTGCTGATGCCTGCTGGTGGCAGGGTGTTGGGCTGAGGCTGGCAGATGGGCTGACCAGAGCACACCCAGCTCCCAGGCAGGCGGCTGGATGCTCACACAACACATCCAGTGCCAGGCCAGGCAGCCCAACCATGCAAACCTAGCAAAGCCCAGCAGCATGGAGTCTCTGCCATCGAGGGAGACACCAGAAGTAGCGGGGAAGCGCAGGGACTGAGTTATGTAGGTGGAGAAACAGGATAAAAAGGGAACGGGAAAGAATCTGAGATGATAAATCAAAACGTGCAATGAGCTGCTTTGGTTGACCTGCCTCTTGCTACAGCTAACCATGACTTCAACACAAACTCCCAATTTTCTGAAAGTTGGCAAAAAGAAAAACAAGGCATAAAATCTCACAATCAGCTCAGAGGCTTACCACCACATCTAGCACTAACATTTTACATGTCATATAACAAAGCACTAAGCCTAGCAGGTTTCTGGATTTCTGTAACTAAGTTGACAGCTTTTATTATAGGGAATGGTTTTGCCAGCCCTGGGCTCACAGACTTCCCAGCTCTTCTAGCCCAGCAAGGCTGCTCAGACCCGTGTTTCGGGCCACTGAGTACACTCAGCAAGTGCTGTGCAGCATCCAGCGCCAGGGAATCATCCTGGCCAACATGCCATGTAATAACCAGAGGTTGCTGTAGGTGCCCAGGTCTGAAAATCCCCAAGGTCACCAGGCCAGGCTGACCGTGCAGGGCCACAGAAGCGTCAGGGCACTGCTTGTGACTGGGGAAGCTGTGAACGGGCGGCCCTACTCTGCATCTCATCTGGTGACTGATTTGCACTGACATGCTGTTCCAATCCCAGCAATTTTGCATGATAGCAGCTGCTTTTCTGGGTGCAGGGAAGAACAGGACTGACAAATGAGATAGTAAATGCACGTTAAGAACATTACTCCAGAACTCCCAGCTGTTACATGCTCACTGTGAGAATTTAAAGGTATCTTGTTAAAGATGCAACACAATGTCAGCATTGTTTCCTCCTGTTTTCCCTTCTAAATGCCCAATCCTGCAGACCTTTATTAACACACAGCCTGAAATGTCAAGATTTAAAGGCTAACTAAATCTCACTTAAAACTTTCATGAACGGGATTACCTGGAACTCCCCTGCTGCTTACGCTGCCGCTCGCTCTCTGCAGGAGGAGCAGTTCTCACAGGAGTGCGTTCTGTGTTTAAGCCGGAACAGGGTGGCTGGAGCACGGCTCAGCCCAGCCCCGCTGGGACAGCGAACCGCGCTCCGGCCAGGCTGCAGCTCCGTGTGCTGGAACAAAGACAGCAGCATCCCTCCCGGGCATTGCGTTCACTTGCAATTTCCAGCAGCTAAAATTGCAGGAAATGGAACTAAAATGCCTTGCCAAGGGAGACCAAAAATAACTTCACACATTTCCACACACAAATAACACATGCCATTAAAGCCAAACCAGTCCGTAACGCTGCACCGAGCAAACCGAACAGAGCAAGAGAGCCTCTGGTTCCAGAAAGTGAACAGGACCTTGGTGTAACTGAAGGGCCGATCGTTCAAAAACACAAACCCAGAGCTTACAAATTTTTTCCGTATGACATCTGGAAATTAAAAATTATACTGCTCTATTCTGTCTATGGCTCAAGAGGAACAAAACTTGTATGTACTCTGTCATTTAACCTACGTACAAGGGAAGATTATATATAGAGATAAAAATATTTACTTTTTAGATAAAAACATGTATGTAAGAGTATAACAATATTACCCAACTGAAAATAAATTCCTATTTATTTGATTCTACCCATCTGTAACAAAGTACTGAATGGAAGAACACAGAATTTAATAGACAAATTAAACAATTTTCTATTTTATACAAAGGACAAAGTCATTCAATAGTTCATTTTTACATCTATTTGATGAAAAGGTGTACAGCATTAATTTTTGCAGAATAATCATCATGTACACACATCACGAATTCTTTGGAGACCAGAAGTTAGATACGCAGTGTGCGACAACATTGCATAAACATTCTTCCACAGAATGCTTCCCTTTCCAGTATAAAAATACATAGAGTGTGACTTTTTAATTTACGGTGGTGAGGTAAACATTCCTTCCTTTCAAGCAATGTGCTCCTATGCACCTTCAGGAGAAGTGCTAACAATACCATTCTCCTTCATTCAGTCAGTAAGTACATACCTAGTGCCATACTTATTGTAATTCTAACAGTCATACGTTTTTTCCTTGAGCAATATGCAGAGAAAGGAATGGAGAAGGAAAAACCTACAGTAACTGATGATAGCAACCTATCCATACTATTTGTGTCAAGAGCCAGGGATTAGTGCAGATAATTTATTCTGAATGTAACAGTTTTAATGGAAATGTCAGGAAAAAAATATTTACATTTTTCTAAGTAGAACACGGTATTGATTACAGCCACTCAAAAAAAATCACAATTAAGAATTTATTACACAAATTTTTACCTCTCTGCTCATTTACAGGACCAGATCATAATATCCACTTATTTGTTCACTGTTCAAATTTATTGATGATTTTCAGCATGTTATTCCTGGGCTGAGTGAGGTTTGTACCGAGTTCTTTAGTTACACAAGCCATTTGGTATTCTCTTCTGTTCCCTGAATGAATGACTTGTCTAACAGCTTGAATTTTGACTGTTAAAGAAAAACACATAGTCAAAATAATTCTTGATCAAAATCTGTGTACTGAAACTTTTTTTCTTGTATATAAATTTACTGATGCCTGATAAATCAAATACTTTTAAAACGGAAAAGTTCATTTGTGTTTTATTTCCAATAAACCAGCAATGGCTTTTGGAAGTTAAATAGGGACATAATTATGGAAGAGGTTATTTTAAAAAGTTAGCAGCCATTTTCTTACTGGCAGATGCATTGTCCTAGAGCTCTCTGTATGGCACTGTTACACCTAGAAATAGTGCATCTCATTTCCAAAAACTAGAAAATAAAATTAATCACATTTTACCAGCTTATAGGCACAGTATGAGAATGGAAGGTCCTGTCACTACCAACTATTCAATCCCTTTTCCTATTGTGAGGTATACTTTGGCATCTACAAAATAAAATCACCTTAAGGCAAAACGTGTCATTTCTAAAAAAGAAAGTAAACATTATTCATTTGAATAAAATAGACATTGTAAGCACAATTTTACATTATTGTAAAAGTCCATAAAATATACAAAACCATTATTAGTTTGCTGACCCTCCACAATATAAAAAACGAAAGCATTGTGAAATAGGTGAACCACATCCGTTTGATTAAAGAACAATCCTATTGATGAAAGTGAATTATTAATTATCTTTTCATGACTTTATCAGTGGTGATTTTGGAAGGAAAGCAGAAAAAGAGCTTCATGAAATGAAGTGTTACTTATTACAATTTAGAGTAACAAAATTATCAAAATTACACGAACAGACACAAATTTTTCAAGAACTTAGCTGCAAAATTTCTGAAGCCTAACTTGCAGGCCTGTGGCACAAGTGCACCGTGTATCACAAACGAAGTTCATCAACACTGATGATCGCTTAGAAAAAAACCCACTAATCCTCTTTGAAATAACTGGAATGACGTCTTGTGAAACACACACGCTTTGCATGAGAACACCTGCAAGCTGTTATTTTTTGGCCACACTCGCCACTGCCTTCTTTGCTGCATCCTCAAGGTCATTTGCAGATGTGATGGGGAGTCCACTTTCATTCAGAATACGCTGGGCTTCGTGAACATTTGTTCCTAGAAAAACACCATTGACTACAATTAGTAATTATTATTAATGAATAATTGAACATCTCTATTAAATCTCTATAAAAGTAGTTAATGCTTCAAACTATACACCACTTCAGTTTCACAACAGATTTGATGAGCGGTTTAGACCAAGCTGAGAAGAAGGAACTGATAAATTTCAGTGACAATTTGGACAGACAATGCAATCTGATAATAGTATTTGCAACCACAAAAGGGGCTTTATGAAGAATAGAGGGTCAATCCGACATCCACCATGGTGGGCAGGGACATCCAGCATGAGCAGTGGATACCAGACCATGTATCAGGCCTTTAAGATACTCCAAAGATTTAACACATTTATTAGCAACAATCAGTGACAGCTTATCAGCAGCCAGTCTATCAAATACAAATAAATTCATGCATGTTAACTGAAAGCTGCAAAATTTAAAGACAAAGATGTGGGTAATACTGAAAATCTAACTGGTTTTGAGCTGCTCTTGAATATGCTTTCTTGCATTTCTGCTAAAAAGGGGGAACATTGAAATCTCTGAAGCATTCAGCATGACACTGTTCCATCCTCTGCTGCTGCACTTATCCCACTGCAATTATCCCACGTTGAAGGAGACTCTACAGCTATACAGTACAAGTGCTCCATTTTGCACATAAAGAACTCAAATTTATTCAACTGATTACATGCACAATAAAGGAAAAAACAAATTAAAAAAAAATCAGGAAAGCAAGTTTTTCACATGTGTAAGAGACAAATGTGTCATCTTCCCATTTACACCAGCAAATCCTTGATGGAAAACAAAAGAGAAACAGAAAATATGAATTCTGCAGAGCTTTCTCCAGCAAAGCCAAGGGACACTTTTGATCACTGATACGGTCTGTACCACAGAAGAACTTGGAATCATAAATCCTACCGAGCAAGTGGAATCCACACTTTGGGATCACACCACTAGTCACGGGCACAAGTTCCTGCTTGAATCCCCTCCTCCACATCAAGTTCCTCGTTATTTGCCATGTCAAAATGCTTAATTACTTTGTTATTCCTAGACCTAGCAAAATGAATTTTAATTACATTTGAAGGTATGCACTAATTATAACTTTAATTATTAACTGAGCAAGTTGTTCTTTACTGTGTAACTTCCAGAATGCTCATTTTAAGGGGTGATTTTGTTTTTTAGTCAGACTCTATAAAATGCGCAAAACCGCAGAGCAGAAGTGAAGAAATTCAAAAGTCTGTCTCATCAGCACGCTCAGGTCAGGATTCCCACTCCTGGCACTGGAAGAGACCAAAGACGTCCCTGTCACAACGACAGGAGTGGCAGGTGGCTGGAAGAAGAACGTGGGACCCCATCCACAGCTGTTTAAAAGCTCTGGCAGAAGAGGTCACGCTCCCCATCGCTGTGCAGAAAACACACTGTGGGGCTTGTGTAGGGAGGTCAAAGACATCTGAAATCTCTGACAAGAAGGGGGATTTGGTTGCATAGTAACACCCAGCACTATACAGCCATTTTCCCACAGGAAAAAAAAGAATATTATGGGCAAAAAATAGCAATTTATTTATTTATTTATTTTTTCCAACCATGCTATATAACATAATATACAAGCTGCTAATTGCCAGTACAGAACTGTACAGGGAAGTTAGAAGGCATTATGAAGGTTCTCTTCTCTGTTAAATTCCTCGTATTTGTATAGCGATTCCCATTAAGTCTAGAAGGTTTTATCTATTATTCAGATACACGTGTGATAAACATTTAAAACAGTCAAGATTGTACCGATCTCTCAAATAGGATTTTACAAGACAAAGCGTCGTGAGGAGAAAAAAATGGAAAGAGGGGGAAAAAAATATCCTGGAAATTTTCCCACATAGAAAAATATTATGTTGTTTGTGATAACCACATGGTATTTAAAACTAACTTTTGCTCTTCACTAAGTGGCCAATATTAATTTACTAACAGGTCAGAGTGGGAACCATACATTGGATCTATCCTGCACTGCATTGATTGCTCTGCACACCACTTGTCTAACATGCATTACAAAATCAATACCAAACACAGTCCAGTAAGAAGGGAGGGGGGAGTTTATGCAGACAAATGAAAACATGAAAGCTAAAAAAAATCTCACTGCAGTCAAAAGAGTAAGGATATACTTTGTATTTATTCAGTCAAATACTGTTTAATAGGCAGGCCACACAACTAATCTTATTTTTCAGCAAGGATTTCATTTGTTGTGATTTTCCTTTTTTAATGATAGCTTTTTATCCCATTGTGATAAGTATTTTAGATACATTGAGAACACAGAAATTGAGACCCCGCTGAAAGCCAAGGTAAGGGTTTTAAAAATAAACATTCAGAAAACACTGGAAACATTCAAGAATTTACAAAGGGTATCATTTTATTGCAGTAGATGTTAAAATAAACAAATAAACAGTCGCACTGTTCTAACATTAACCTCCTGCCACTGGATGGTGTCAGAGAACTGTAAACAGAATCCCATACACCGGCTATGGAAATAATCTGCCCTTCACCTACACTGCAGCCAACCGAGAAACTGCGGAAATTCAGAGGACTGGAGGCTATAGGGCTTTTGGTTTTGTTGCTGGGGGAGGGGTGTGCTTTTTTGTTTTGTTTTGGGTTTTTTCCCCCCCCTTTTTTTTTTAAACTTGACTCTTGTTACAGGAAAAGCTTTCTGATGAGAAAACAATGTTTTTTCCTTCTTCCGTATATTACCATCAATGACACTCCATGGAAAGCCAGGGAAGATGTAATTTTATCAGTATATACTTCCAGGCTTTTAAATCTAAATATCCCGCTTTTGAAAGCCGGGTTCAAAAACTACCTCTCTGTGTACATGCATTCTCTCACATTTACACTTCTATTGCCTTGAAATCTCTGCTATCATTAGCAAAGCAAATATATTAAACTTCTTACCTAAAAATCCTAGTAATAAATATTCTATCTAAGCATGTTTCTATAAATTGTAAGATTATACCAGCTCACATCATTACAAATGAGCCAAGAGGACTGCATAGGTTGAACGAAAACAAAGAAATGAAACACTCAATACGATACTCCAACAGGACTTTGATAATGTTCATTCATTCACTTCACTGTCATAAAACCATCAGGAACAGGCTAAATTGCCACTGTTCCATGCTGATGGCTGGAGAGGATGCAAGACTCTGCAATGCCATTTACAGCTTTCCAGGTAAATAGATATATGGGGAGAAGGCACAGATACATACATTTGGTATATGCTATCAGATAGAAGACTAACAAAAATAATCTGATCTACCCAAAACATTCTGCTATGACAAAATATTCCACAATACGCAGTACGTCTGAAAATTATTATTGATGCGAACACATTGTGACCACGTTACACTATCAATAGCAATGGTTCAGCTCTGACATGCTACACTGATAATTGTATTAAGAGCCGAATTTCCCTCCATCATGAATACAGGTTACGTAGTTTCTGTGAGCCCACCAGCTGGAAATTCATAGTCCTCAGGTCTCAAAGACAGACGTACTGGAGAATAAGGGACAAGTTTTAAAGTCCATCACTAGCTAACCTCCAGTCAACCTCTGATTTGAGATTTGGCTAGCGATACGTTTTAATTAATGATCTTCAGCTAGGGAACTAATGAAGAGCTGTTGGCTCTGCAGTTGAGAATAAACCAACTTTCACTGCCTACTTATAAGAGACAATTAAACCCTTCCTATTCTGCCCACCCCATTTGCCCTTTTCTATCTTAAACTTTTCCCAAGGGATATTTTAATCTTCCCCTCTGCCCCATGTTTACATCCAAACTGGGAAAGACTCAAGCACATTTAAACTTGCGCTGAATGTTTAAACCCAAGATGTCTGAAGAGGTTGATACGTATAAAATTCTAAGTATGACTTTGCAATATCCCATTCTTCTCTCTTGATAGGCAATTTGGGATAGTAAAACTCACGGGCATATATACTAAACCATACTTTTGAGCGAGAAACACAAATTGGATCAAAATTTGACTTGTGTCTAAAAGATTTCTGAATATATTAAAAAAGTCATTAGATACTGAAGAACACAGAAGGTCACGAATCACATGGCTGAAAATATAATAGGAAATTTTTGATTCAGACTTTTGAATAATAGCCAACTTGCTTCTAGCTGCATTTCAACATATTAAGTAGTTCTAATTCCTCCCAATTCTTCTTGTCCTATGACCACAGAAGCAGAGAATTAATTTGTTGAAAGGGAGAGAAGGTAAAATTTCTAGCATGGGAAGAGGGCATGTAATTCACAATTCTTTTTCATTCTTTCCTCTTATCATCTAACGCTGAGCTACACAAATGAGAAAAAAAAACGGTTGGCTTCCATTCAGCGCTCCCAGTCAGTTTTCACAAAACTTAATTGAAGTACATTACATTTTAAAGGGGAAAAATGCTGTGTAAAACCAGCAGAAGTTCGTTTTCTACATCTGCAAAAGATAAAATTTGGAATATGTGGTTTCTCCTTTTGCCCATGAGCATTTTAAACAACAATAATCCCGAGTTTCAGCTGATGAGTTCTTTACTGATAAGGCAAGTAAATACATGTAATTATAAAGTTACCATTTTCAAAGAGGAGAGTAATCCTTTCTTTATCCACTGGTAAAACAGCTTGTAATTATTCTACAACTGAGAACTAAGATTTATCCACTGAATCCTGCTAAATCAAGACAGATTTGACTGATTAAAACTCTAGTCATCAAGACATTTGTAATACAGTACATGTGGGCAAAGAGTCTTTAAAGTGCGGGTCACAAACCTGTTAGATTTATGGGAATAAATCATGAACCTTCTGTTGGAAAAATGTTCAAAATGGAAATCCAGTGTTTGTTCCTTTTTCTCCCTTTGGAGTGTAAAATGTTATTGGTGATATTTTAACATTTTGGGTAGCCTTCTGACTTCCACAGTACTCATCATTAATTCAAAATCCTTGTATGTTTGGATAACCCAGTAGGGGTTCCAAGAGTAACAATGAAGATGATTAAGGATCCAGAGGGACTGATTTCTGAGGAAAAAGAACCAAATACAGATATATATATATATATATATATATATATATATATATATATATAGGCAGAGAAATCACGAGTTATAAGCTGTTTCTAAGAACAACATCTGAAAGCTGTAAACATCATAGTTCTTTGTTTCGGATGAATTGATGGGTAACACTAGAAATAAAAACTTTTCAGATAAATATTATGCAAAAGGGAGAGTTTGCTCTATTATACCAGGACAGAGTTTCCTAAAGAAACGATGGTAACGCCATCTCTGGAGTCAGCAACTAGCCTAGGAGAATTACTGCAAACCTAGTAAAAAGTAAACAACGTGCAAAGATGACAAAGAAAAGATGTTTGTGTTAAAATCTGTGCATTCTGAAGATTCAGCTGCAGGGTCTGTAGCTGAGGCAGCACACGACTCTCACAAAGCTCACAAGCACGGGAGGGCCAGGCCCTGCCGTCACCTCCCCAGGGCGAGCAGCAGCTCTCCCGCTCCACACCTTCTCCAGACAAACTCCACAGCGCAGTAGCACCAGGACTCTCCTCGCTCACCCCAGGGACTGGGAATCTCCCAGGAGTCATGTTAAAAAAAAGGAAGAATCACCCTTACTTGTGTACAATCATGGAAGTATCAAAAGCACTGGAGAAAGGTCAAGACAACCCAGTGGCAGACCTGGTAGACTGCAGTTTAAAACGAGCAACTTGATTTTCTTGTCTCTCTTGTACCAGTTTCAAATATTGCAATAGAAACAACTTGCAACTTTCTTGTTCATAAGGAAAACTGATGGTTTTTCTAATATCTTTACTTAAAAAATAACAGCTATAATATAATAAAATAACAGTCTTGCAGATCTGACAGATAAACTTTTTTCCCAGCTATGACAGACAGGAAAAGTTTTTTTGCTATAACAAAAGCTAAACAACATTGCCTAGAGCTGGTAAACAATAAGATATTATATTTTGAAACTTTCCTGCTTGTAATCAACATCCATCAGTCTCCTCTTCATCCATATTCAACTACCTACTTACTTCCTTAAGGTGTTTAGTGGCACCACATCATCCAAATAAAATTTTCACCATTTGTTTCTAAAACCCATTTTAGTGTATTCAAATTTTCCTGCACTTACTCCAGCAAAAAGCTACCCATGAGAAACCAAGAATGCATTCTGGAAAGCGTTCAAACCCTGCAGTGAAACGCACAGCAAAACTTTCACAGGACAAAATTGCACATCGCAGGCTGCGCTCTCCCCTGATGTGAGCTATGTATCATGTGTAATGCAGCATGAGAATGAGGGATGGGAAGACCTGCTTTCTCATGAATAGCAAAAGAAGTTCCCACCTAAGCAAGGGTCTTCATAGGTAAACTGCATCTTCATGAGTCCTGCTGGCCTTGTTTTTTGAAAAGGAAAGAAGTCTGGTGTACTCAGAACCATTTTTAGTTCCCGCCTACACCCTGTCCCCGCCACACACACACACTGTAGTATTAAAATCCACTGTGCTTTTTGTATCTCATTGACACATAAGGATGAATTTCCTCTTTTCACCACCAGGTTACAGGCCATCTTACCCCCCTTACACACAAACAAACATGACTATTTATATTCTTGAGGAACAGGCCTTAAAAAAACAAGCCAAACAAACAAACAAAACCAAACCGAAACAAAAACCAAGAAAACCCAAACCAAAACAACAACACCACAACAAAACAAAAACACACAAAAAACCCCCAACAAACAGAAAACCCTGTTTTACAAACCTACTTAACAAAAAAAGAGAAGTGTTTTAATTTACCATAGTTGTGCTAATTTTAAGCAAAGCACTTCTTCATTCAATGGTAGAAGAATCTCCCTTCCTCCTTCAGGGTACTCACCAGAAATGAGGGATGGAACTCCCTACCCACTGCCATCATATTAAAGCTACGAGCTGCCAAAGAGTACTCTTCCCAACCTCTCTATTACTTTTTTGTTTCCAATTTGACAGTGCTGGATGTTCAAAAATAAATAAACAAATAAGTGTATTCCTTATCATTACCAAATCTTCTGTTTTTTAATGCATTTCAGCTGGATAGGATATTTGGGCAGGAGAACACATTCCAGTAATTTCTCTCTCACAAATACTGTTTCTAACATCTTTCTTTTAATTATGATTGGAGCAAATTTAAGAAAACGATACACTGCTGCAGGTTTAGCAATAACGGAATTGTATTAAATAAAAAAATCATTTGAAAAAAAAAATACCTTCCAGTAAATAGAAGCTTGTATAAAAATAATTTCTATTTGCATTGCAAATCTTACAAGCAAAACCATAATGCTTTCACTACAAAATTTTATTGCTTCAAGTACCACCAGGGGCCAGGGATATAGAAATAGGTAAGGAAAGAGTTCGACTTCAGGTCATGCTATGGATGAAGAATTGGACATATTCTTATGGTGTGGGGCTAAATTGTTGTCAGCATAGAGATTGAGGAAAGCTGAGTTCTGTGCAGCTGAGGGAGGATTCCTGTCTGAACCCATCAGCACTCACCTTCCAGTCTGACCACCAGCGGCACCTTCAGCTCCAGCTCTCGGCAGGCTCTGGTGATACCATTGGCTATAATGGCACAGTTCACGATCCCACCAAAAATGTTTACAAGTATTGCTTCAACCTGTAGGAAAGAAACAGAAGATGAATCAGGCGAGGTTTTGTTTGTGTTTTGTCTTGGCTTTGATTTTTAAATAAACAGAAGTAAAAGATCCAAACCACGGTACAAACCGCCCTTTGTCAGGTGGGTTCTCATTTATGGAGGGTACAAGCTTCACCTCAGAGAACTGAGTCTATTGTTTCTGTACTGTGGTGCAGTGATTAATTGCCTTGGTCTAAACTGGCATAGTAATTAATGTCATAAACACATGATTGCACAGAAAAGGGGATTTTCAACTGATAAGTACAAATAAAAAGAGATTAAAGAATCTATATTTTTGATTTTTTTTAATGTATTGAATAATCATCGGAGGTCGGAGCTCAGAAAATACAGTGTATGAATGTGCAGATGCACACGCAATGAAATATTCATGTGGAAAATTAATAAAACAATCTAGGTACGCATTTTACCATAAGCAGTACAGATGAAAAGGTAATATACTTGCCCTGACTTGATAAAGAGGAGTAAAAATCCCTTCTAATTAACAAGGAGAGGCATGTAATGAAGGACATTCATTACAACAGATTAATTGATAACCTCAAACAACTGCTATTCATCAGTTTCCGGAAACTGAAATTCCTGCACCCAATTCACAACTAAATTACCTTTCAGAACATACAAGACATTAATACACACAAGATATTAATATGGCTTCTCTCCACTTGGTAAGGTAGTAAAATATTGAAGCCAAGATCATATACCAGGCTTCCCACCATGGCTTATTAAGTCAAGGGGACACCAGACAGCTGTGCTGTTTCTCATTCCATCGTGGGCTAATCCACAACGTTTGAGGTATTCTACAGTAAGTTTCACTGGGTGTCACAAACAAGCTTTGCCAGAACCACATCGATTCAAAAGACGACAAGATAAAGAGGGGATTATGTTTGAAGGAATGAAATATCACTGGATTTCACTTGTGCATGATGTCAACCACAATTATGTTTAACTCATTGCACAAGATGAAAACATTCACTTCGCCCACCTCCAGGTAGCCAGACTCATACCTGCATCAAGAAAACTTCCTGCAGTCACACACATTTATAGCTCTGCACAATCAGGTTTAATATTTCTCGGCAGACACAACATGACAATTAACTCCTGGGCTGTGCAGTCACACAGAGACTGAAAGCTCACCACTGTTAGTAATACTGCCATCCACAACGCAGCAATAAAAAGAAAAAATTTCAATGAATACTTTGCTTCCCACATGAATACAGCTCACCATATCCTTCAGCAGTACCAGAGACTGCAAAACCAACCCTTACTGTAAACATTTGCTGCAATTACATTGCACTATAGAACTCCAAAGCTAGCAGAACAGTCATAAAATGAAGATGGCAATGGGACTACCTCATTGACTTCTCTCTCATTACCTGCTGCTGCTCCCAGCTCCAAGACTTCTTGTGATGACCGCCAAAAGTCGCCAGAAAAGCTCCCATCTGGCCATACACGACACATTGCCATTTTCTCCTCTCAAGCTTATTAGACACCTATTCTTTAATCTAGTTTTCCAGTGCAGATGTGCTAGGATGCTGCCTGCACCTGCTGCTTTTCTCCCCTTACTATTTGCAGTGGAGCCATGCAAATAAGATTTACTCACTTTTCTGGGCATGCTAATACTATAAACAGAACTTTCATGTGCCTTTTCCAAACACAAAACATCTCTAGTGCTATAGAATAAGAGCAACAATTAATGAAAAACTCCTTTAAAAATCCCGACATCCAAATTTCTCCCTCTGAAATGAGGTATGATGGTTCGGTACATGATACCAGCTCTGGTTCATAAAGCCTGCACAGTAACAGCCTGTATGTGGGTCATGGTTTCCTCATCACAGGCAGAGCACAGTAGGTATCAGAAGGAAATTAATAATCCAGTCAAATCAGAACATACTATTTAGTTGATCTTATAGCTTCCTTATAGTTTAAACATGAGCCAACACTTGAATGTTATCTTAAATGCATGAATTTATCAGCTTAGGGTTTTCTGGATGCTAAGTTGGTGATGTCATTGCAATTATTTATTTCACCTTTGCATTGTTACAAAATCCTTAATGCTGCAGAAGCTACCAATGGTGAAATCTTAGACAGCCTCTTCTCTGCCTTGCCTCTTCTGCTTACGCACATGCAAACATTCTTGGTGTTTAAGAGGTAAAAACACATGAAGTAAAAACACATGAAGTAAAAACAGAGCCCTTCAAACTCTTACCACATTAGCCCTTATGGTAAGGAGATATCTATGCAAAGCACTTTGATGTTAAAATACACTAATGATGTATTCAATCAGCAGGACAAGCCACAGACACTGTTTCACCCTTTCTAATAAATGCTCCTTATTCAGTGACATTGCACCAGGAATGGGACAGATCAACTTAACCAAGTGTGTTTACATTATTAGAGATAAGATTTTATGCCCAGTACAGATATTTTAATGCCTAATGCAGACATCCTCATTTAAGAATCTGCTTTTCGGCTTTCAAGCTGAATTCTAATCAGGCCTTCTAATCCATTGGCAGCAAAAGCAAAAAGAATATTGAAGGAAATTAGATGCAGCTTGGATAATTGATGTTTGTATGCTTGGTTTTAATAAAAATACACTGTTAAATTAGAGAGGAGTCTAAAAGGATTCAATCAATAAGAAACTGAATCAGGTAGAGAATTCAATCTTGGGTTTTATTGTAATCTTCCAAATAAGCCAAAAGATCAGTCCAAATGATGCTGAGATTCACTTTAACTCTGCTGAAATTTGTGAACATTGTTTATATACGCTTCTGTAGCCTGACAAGACCTTGCATTTCCAGCTGAAAGAACTTTAACATTCAGAGTCAGTAGATGGATGAAAAGGTTTTCAGTATTTCATGTGCAGTGAGAATGCACAATCTCTGTATTATTTAAGTCTAGAAGAAAAATAAACCTCCCATTGTATACCAGAATCATTACATATTAATATGCTTAGTATCTAATGCACATGGACTATTACCCACATTAAGGAGAGGGCAAACTGTCTACATACAGGACAGTTCACTTGATAGCATTATTATTCTAATAACCATTTTTATGCAGCAGGATGCCTTATAAAATTATTTTGTATTTCAGCAACATTATTAAGGAAATTAAAGACAAACCTATGTCCACAGCTTACATTCTTTCCATCCACCAAAACAAATGACAGATGTGAAATCACCCTCAAATGTACTCGCAACTGATTATGGACTCTTCTGGAAAAATAAGAGAACCCACAACAGCATGAAGACATCACCACCAGTGGTGGTGAAAACTGCATCTGCCAGGTCTTAGCACCAGTGCTGGAAGCAAAAAGGATAGAAACTAAGTGAGTGCTGCACCATAACATCACTGTCTTCATGCTAGATATGGTGTTGAATCATTGCAAATACTGGAATACCTGTTAATCCCACAGCTCCTAAAAACTATATGCACATGGATGCAGACACACAGGTAGCCTTTTCTCTCTTTATATAAGAAACTAGATGTATTTTTGTATAGCTATATCTATAAAAAAAATCTATGCTGCTTTACTAATGAACAGTTTAATTTACAGTGCCTTTGCTTTAAAGTGAGCCCTGACAAACCCTGTAATTCTGCTTCGAATGCCTGGCCCCAAAAGAACCCCACCGCAATCCATATAGGTGTATACTAACCGAAGTAACGGTGCTAGGAGGTCACTGTTAGAATCATACTGGATCACTGACACGATCCACAAGGCTGCCAGGTTCCAGGCAACTAAGGGCATTTTATGTACAACAGAAGCAGCTTTGGCATATCTGTCTGCATGCTAAAAAACAGATAAAGTATGTGTGCATTTACTATATTATTTTTTTTAAACTCTTTTCTCTAAAATGTTCTTAGCCTTAATAAAATACACACTGACATCTGATCATCAGCCACTTAAGGACAAATACAGGCAGCACCTATAAAGCATTCCACCTTTCCTACAGCCAATTTATAGATCTATACACAGGACGTCGCGCTGTCTGCAGCCGCTGCATTCCCGTCTGCTGAATATCCTTCAGAGTCCCCTCCAACACCACAAATTCTGTACACAAAAAGAGAGAGGACAAAAACTTGACACTTGCAAGTTGTTATTTCTCTTTCATTTTCCACCCGTTATTACCACAGAACAATTCCAACAGGCTGAGGATAACAATGTGCTGCAGGACTGAACAATGGCAGATACTTCATGCAGGGTAATGCTCCGAATCTTACATAGAAAGAAATCCAAACATGAATGCAAATTAACTTAGGCTGAGGTTTCATGATCATTTGAAGAGGACCTAAGCATGGGCAGCCACCAAAGAAGGTGCCTTTGCTTCCCCCTCCCTCCCCTGCACACAAACACCCCCTCCTGTGCTGGTATCAGCATCTGAGCCCTGCAGATGCCAAAGCAGCTCCAGCATCCGACTGACCCTGCAGACACAGAAACACTGGCCCTGAAGCGAGGAGGAACCCCCAAAAGTGCTGTTAGGACCTGGGATAAGGTGAGAATGTGTAAATCAAGCTGTGAAACCACTTATTAGCTATTGCCTTTCAGGATCAGAATGAATATTGCTTATGTACAAAACTGTGAGGCCAGAAATACAAGTCCAGAACTGTCCAATAAAAATCAAATGTCAAATCACCAAGACTGTGATTGCACAACACGGATCTCTTCTGAATACTACTTTAAATGCCTACTGGAACACAAGTGTCTTGGTTTTTTTTATTTTGTTAATACGTGTTTTAAAATACATGTTTTGACAAACTATTTCAGGATGGCTGACATAAAGATAGCTCAAAACCATAATTATTCCAGCATTCAGATTTCTTTAACAAAACTTTTTGCTAGTGTATCTTCTATGAGCAGCTCACTCAAAAAACCTCCACATGATGTCATCTGGTGACAGCAGGAAAGACTTGCAACAGTTTTCCAACTATCAGCAGTGTCACATGCATGCCTGTAACTCTGTATGCATCTTTTTCCTTATATACACACACAGATGCACAAACACTCACAGAGTGAACTATAAATATTATTATAAAATCACCAATATAATCTCTAACCTTGCTGTAAATTGTTGCTCTGAAGCTCAATCCATTCATTTTAGTTGAAAACAAGCTATTCAGCAACTGTCAGTAAAACCACACCTGCAGCAAATTAAAAGCTACACTAGCAAAGAACTTGCTTACAGTTTGCTTTGATTGAAATCTGAAAAACACACCTTTACATTTCCAGCTAACTGAATTAATTTATTGACCACTCTTTACTCTTTTATCAGCTAAAAGTGTACCCAGACAGGAAGAAGCAGGACTATATTTGTGAAGTTCTCTTCTCTAGGATGCCACAGGTCACATCTGCATGGAAGACAGGGGGTTTGTGTGGTGCAGCTGGCAAACATGTTTCTGCCTGGAGGCTTCTAGCATTTTTTGAGGTTAAAACGTATATCATTTCTCTCAGTCTTTCTGGTCAGTGGCATCTAATTTTGTGTCTGCAAAAACACAGTATTTTACCAAACTGAATTATTAAGTCGCTGTAATAGAAAATAAATCAGAAAAGCAAGCTAGCAGCATTCTGCCAGGCATTTATTTCTTCTCTCCTTCCTTCAACATAATAAAGAACAGTGGAACGACAATATCTCAAACAGCTCAAACACATCAAAGAATGTGGGGAAGCTCACATCACAGGATGCTGGGACACAAGCACTGAAGACACAGATGTATTCCCAGCTCACCGATGTCTCATGTAAAGGGGCTGTAACCTACATCTGGATCAAGACGTGCAGTCCTGTACACACACAAGCCTGACAAGCACTGTCGCCTAAGAGTTTTATATACTCAATTTGATCTTCAGAGATGCTTAGTACCTCAACTCCCAAGGAATCCCAGTTAAAAAAGAAGGATATTCACCAGTCCTAAGGCCAGACATCCAGGTCGCAGTTTGGTCTCGCAGAGATCCATTTGCCTTCATAACAGTGACAGGCAAGAGCTTCTTTCTCACAGAGCTGGAAGATTGCAGCAACATTTACCAACAGCAAAGCAACAAGAACTGCTGCAGTTTAGAGATGCACAAGGCAAGACACACTCACATCGACACAACTTTGCCAGGATTAGAGAATCCCAGGAACATATATTTAATTAGCTACACGTAAGCAAGGAACTTTCATTCAACTTCCTAGTGGCTACACATTTTATTAAGAAAGAAATCTCAAGCATGACCAGGACAAAGCGAGTCTCCTTGTTATCTGTTTTGGAGACAACACAGACACCAAGGTAGAGAGGTGAGGACATTCTCCAAACCCTTTGGAGATAGCTGAGTTTGCCTGGATTACATGTCAAACATTCCTGTGTCACACACAAAGATCTATTCCCCCTGCCTTTTAAGAGGTAGGTAGCAATACTCAGAAAAAAAGAAACAAAAAAACCCTAACAAGCTGGGTAAAAGGGGATGCATAGTTCTTCACATGGAACCTAATAATGTACATTTAATCCTTTCTGTTATTCCACTGGTTTTTATTATTCATTTATTCACAGTTTGCAAGATTTGGTTCAATGTAAAAGAAGTAGTTATCTCCAACTCTTAATACAATGCAACAAAAAAGTAATAAAGCACAGATTCCACACACTTGTGTCTTTATATCTTTCTGCTCCAACTCGTAAGTCTGATCCAAACACTTTAAAACATCTCTCTATTATTAGAACATGGACATGAGGTCAAAAATAACTTTTTGTTATCTAGTTTTGAAATATTACTCTAATCCTCTCGCTTTTTATATCAGACAACATTTATGGTTCATTTGGAGATTAAACCGGCTGTCTCAGAGCAGTGTGAAAGGTTTACAAACACAAAAACAATTGCTTAAAATATCCACTAGAGGACAGTGCAATTCAACATGGAAAAGGAATATAAAAATCCCCTTGGAGAAAAGAGCAGGGTTTCTACTTAAAGTCAAACTATCTTATTTTATTTTATAAAAATGATGCAAAATATTATTTGGGATGAGATTTTGAAAGTCTGAAGGTGAAAAACTTAAGGAGGTTGAATCAACAAAAAGCAAAACAAGAACGCTTGCAGTCAGGTGAAGAAATAATGATACAATGCAATTTTGAATGTTTTTTACTATTTTAAAATTGATCAAGGTTTAATATTAATTAGTAATACACCCTTATTGCTGCCATAGCAGGAAAGGAACTCTGATGAATCCCCACAACAAAATTCAGATTTTCTGTTGGCTGGACTGGCTGACAGGTAGGAAAAGCAGTTTAAGGATTTTCTCCAATGCTGTTTTTGTCCTGTATTTAAGAGGTTTCTGAGACACAAGTCTCACTGAGAGCACATGCCCTGTTTCTGCTACATCCAGTTATTGCATGTTAGGTTCTACCCTTGAAGGACTGGCGAGACAGCAGCATCTGGCCTGGGTACAGCCCAGCACTGGAGGAGGGTTTTTGCAGCAACACAACTCCTTTGGTGCCACCCAAAGAGTCCCAACCACCACAGTTTTACAAAATTCAACCTTTGTGGCTCCCAGTTTCTGATGTGCTAAAACAGCCAGCCTAGAGTCTTCAGTCTTCCTTGTTTATGGCAAATTCAGGATCTAGAGAAGGATATCGTTTTATTGGGTTTTGCTGGTTTGAAAACGAGTTGGCAACAACTCTCCGCTGATTGACCAGGTCCTGATTGCCGCCCGTTGGCAGGATGAGGAAAACATGCAGGCGAGCAGGGTGCTGCAGCAGGGAGAGCTGTGGTGCCCTCCGACACCAAAGCCTGCTCTCAGGATGGGCCACCAGGAACATCTCTGTCCTGGGGTTTTGTCTCACTTTGCTGTGGCACTGACATAAGAAAAAAGATTAAGTGATCAGAACTCATTAAATTAATGGTATGAGATGAAACAAGGACTGGCAGATTACACAGCGCAGTACAGCACTGGAAGCTGTCCACACAGACCTTCCTTTGCCCAGCTGCGAGGAGCTTGTTGTTTTGGGAACAGAAATATTCCAATTCTAGGCACACAGCCTCCTTCAAATTCCAAAATGTCATGGCATGCAGCAACGTGACCTTGAGAACCTTCTCTTCAGCGTCTCTTTTCAGTGAGGCAAGTCTTGGATTCCGACGTTTTCTGGGACGTTTCCTCATCTGCAGGACACGCGCTTTGCACACCCCGAGCCCTCCTGGCACAAACCCATTCATCACAATAATGCCGCCGCTCCTCTGCAGGCCTTGGTGTGTGATCACACTGCAGATGTGTTTATGAAGATGCAAATAGTCATGTGCTTTCTATACCTGTGCTACCGCCTGGCAAGACATCAGTCCAGAAACCATATACACCATGTTAACACAGTCCAGAGTATGAGCTAATTAATCCTGCTGCAGAATACAGGCAGAGCAGGCAAGTGCCTGCAACCATGCAGGCATGTTCTTTCACTGATAGGAAGCACAACCACCTCCTAATGTAATCCTTATTTATGATAATAAGGGACAAGAATAAGGAAAGAGAGGGAAAGAGAAATGTTGAGAGCACACAGTACTATTCTGAAGTATATTTGAGAATCAGGACAACAGCTTTTAGTACAAAATGCAGCTGGTCGTTGCTAGAGTGATTGTATTTTTGGTACCAATAGAGGAGGATAAATTTTCTAGCAGATCATGAGCACCAGCAATAAAAGTACATAAATTTTTTCTGACTATCCTTTCAACATCTAAGTTCCAATGAGCAGATCAGAATGCAGATCAATATAAAATTAAGAGATGATGATGACCTTCATGACCACGTACTGCAGAGCTGAAGAACACACATGATAAATTCTTCTGTGTCAGATGAGGGCACAATATTTCTTTTAATTTCCTCTTTGTGCACCCAGAACCAAAGGTTGTTGCATGTTTGGGTCTGGTTTGGGAGATTTTATTCCAGCGAAACAAGACAGATCCATGTCACCACATTTGTAGGCATATTGGTAAGCACTAGTCATTACGTACTTAGGGAATTCATGCTATTTGACTGGTCTCTGTTAGCATAAGTTATAGACATCCTTCAAATCCATTCACCTGAGATAATTCATACAGTATCATGATTGCAAGGAGTTCTTTCACAACTGCAAAATGTCTATTAAAATTGATTCAATATTTGTTGAATCTTGCGTCTGCACTTCAGATTAACTTCTCAATCAAAGGCACACAGTAGTTTCTCTAACATTCCTAGTGTCTGAAGTTCAAATTAGACAAAACAACACAGAAATGCAATCATCATTTAAGCAAGATGATACAATAGGTAGTATATGTTCCTGCTATTTCAGCAACACATCATGCCCTGGGTGCATCTGTGTACAGTTTCATCATGCTTTATGATGTGTTAATAGGCAAAAGGTCAAATGATTTTACATCATCCAATCTCAAAAAAATTGAATATTCCTCAAAAGAGAGAGTAGCTGAAGAACATGGATATATAATCAAAACGGAGCTGGTGCAGTACACAATCCACAGCACGGGTTGCTGTCAGACAAATTGTTCAAGTAGTGTTACAGACACCTGGCAAATTAGCAAAACCAATACTATTAAGTGATACAATCACAAATATCCACAAAAGGGTTTGACTAAACAGAACTCTTGGTTTGACGACTACTTTAAGTCTTCATTTTTAACAGCCAGTTAAAAATGTATATATTATACATTTGGAAACATCTTAAGGTATGCCTTCTCTCTGCCTATTGGCCATTGATTTGACTTTGACATAAGTCCAGCCAGAATGTGCCTTACTGTAAACAGAGAGTTACTTTATAGTTCAGGGAAGAAAAAAACAAAACAAAACAAAACCCAAAAAACATGCTAACATTGGAAATCTGGAT